>NC_052067.1:150500737-151125737 GCF_015852505.1 Tachyglossus aculeatus | reverse complement strand
GCAACTGGATATTCTGGAAGTTGAAAATTTATGCTGATTTAAGAGCTCTGCGACAATTCTGTAGCTGAATAGTTCAAAGCTGTGATGTTTGTTCAGAGATGGACCAAAATGCATATATGACACTTTCCTGTGAAAAGCAATTTATTAGTTATTTATAATGGGGTGGAAAGTGGCCCATTTTCACTTTTGTCCTACCTCACAATGGCTTTGAAAAATAGTTTTACCTCTATATTTCAAAGAAGAGAATTTTGAATTTAATTTCATGAAATTTTTATATACCCCATCAGTGTGTACATTTGATAAATTCCTTTCATGCAGAATGTTTTGTAGTGTAGTAGGTGGAAATTTAGTTTGGGATTGCCACTTGTTTAGGCAGACATGAAAACTCTTGCTTTACCAGGCTAAAAGCAAAGTGGTCTGTATTTTCCCTGGTTTATCCATCTTGTCGTTCTTAGTTGAAAATGGTAGAAAGGGACTCCTGTTTAAACATTCCAGCTGCTCATTAATTGGCTTCTTTGAAGCAGTGTGACCTTTCCTCCCTCAGATGCACTCCTCCTGTCAGCTACTGTACATATTTATCTCCCCTGTTTCCACAAATTATAGTCCTTGTTAGGATGAGCATGACATTAGAATGCAGTGTTGCTAGGACCTTTTCCATTACTCAATTAGTGGATCGTGAAAAGAGTCTAAAATTAATTTAGTAACAGTTAAGAATTATGGCTGAATCTATTTAGACATGTAAATTCAGGCACAGGAATCTACTTTAGTAGTTTTTCAGTACCCGTCAGTAAATAGAACTTAAGAGCTGAGCTCCCCAAACCCATTTTGTGGTCACTGTAACATATGTTTTATGAGTGAAAATCTCATTTATCATCAATATCAGAGTGCCCTATATAGTGGAAGCTCAAGTACTGTTGATAAAATATTGGGAATTAGCGTATTGTTTTTTGCACACTATATATCACCGTAGGAAATTTACATTTGTTAAACTTAGTTCAGTTTTGGGTTTTTTTAAAAGCCAACACCATTTTCTCTCAAAACATGTCCCACATCTAAAATTTCTCTGAGAGCATTGGAGCCAAACTGTAGTTTAGCACCTTTTAAAAGGTAGAACATTGCCTTAACCACTAGTTTTCACTTTGTTGGGTAAAATTTGAATTTAACTATGCCATTTAATAAAATGATTAAATATCTTGAGTTGTGTGTATATATATATATGTACACATACATATGTATATATATATATACACACACATATGCATATATTCATACATATATATGAAAATCTGGCATTTTTTCTGATTACAGACAACCTCAAAATTAGTGTCAAAACTCTGGTAACTTGATATCTACTTCAGTACTTAACACACACATAAAGAGTGCTTTAATAAGTGCCATGATTAAAATGATTAAATTCCTTGTCTTTGATGGTAAAACAGTATCTCAGTAAAAAAAAATGTATTGTCAACAAATATCACGGTAAAAGTTCCTGATGAAGAAATCTCATTTAAAAAGTCCTGAAGTCTTTAGGAGAATGACTCTCAAACTCTTTGTGCATTTCCTACTTCATAAAGAGTGCTGTACAGAAGTTGTTCAAGTTGCCCTTCTTTCCCCTGGGCATGTTTTCAGCCAGGGTCGTCAAGGGAAACAAGTTGAGGCTTTTTTGGAAGGGAGTGAGGGGAAAATATTAAGGTGAGAGCAGAAAAATGAGATGATAGAAAAGTGAGAAAAGAATAAGAAATGGATGAGAAAGTAGCAAAAGAAAGAGAAAGGGAAGAAGGAATAGAAGAAAAAGGAATCTGGAAAGGAGAAAAAGGGAAAAGAGGAGAGATGAACAAGTGGAAAGGAGAATGGACAGGCTAAGAATGGGAAAGGTGAAAGAAGAAGGAAGTCTTTTCCTTCCAAAATAGCCACTTAGGCTTCTTCTTGTACCTCAGCATCCTGTACCCCTTATCCTAACATCCTCCCCCAACCCCTTTGGGACCAAAGGAAACTGTATTCACCTCTGCATTCTTGGCCAGTAAGTGCCCTAGGGTTGGGTAACATGGGCAATGTAAATGTAGGGAGCATTTACTAGCACTTCATCTTTCCAATTGTACAGTGTTAAGGAAGCTCTGGTGTTCTGTTTCTACAGCCCAACAATTTATAAGCAGAATTTGTGGGATAGAGTGGAGCGGGCCATGAAGGTTGGCTTCAGCAAAGATCTCAACTAGAGATCTTTTAGACTGTGAGCCCACTGTTGGGTAGGGACTGTCTCTATATGTTGCCAATTTGTACTTCCCAAGCGCTTAGTACAGTGCTCTGCACATAGTAAGCGCTCAATAAATACGATTGATGATGATGAACTAGAGCGTTTGGGAGAAAATGGTGCCGTCTCTTCCCTTTCTCATTAAGAAAAGCAGTGGCAGCTATCCCAGCCATTCCTGTAGCACTGATCCGGCCATTCAGCCTCCATTTCAAAATAGCTTTTGAAAGGAGGAGGAAGCCAGTGGGGCAGGAGACATGAGCCTCAATAACAGACAGCACCTCCCTTTCCAGCTGGCAAGGAAACCAGAGTGCTGCTGGGGAAAACAAATAGAGAATAGAAATGTGGAAAGAGTGGGAGTGGTTCCAAATTTGCAGTGTAACTGGAATACGTTTTTATTAGTACTTCTGTTTTTAAATGCTCAAAAATGTAGCGTCTTCTGTAATGTTTGAGATAGTTAAAAGCATTGAAATTCATCTTTTTTTTAACTTGATTTCAGGTAGCAACTTCATTGATACTTTTCCAATGGGCTTTTCATTTTTCCAAGATACTGTAAACTATGCTTGCAGATGATGCCTATGTCTTGCCTCTTCGAGTCGGGTCCTTTCTGCAAAGAGACTAAACCATGAAGGGCGCGGTTTACTGTTGCTGCTGTTCAAATTATTTTCATCTATATTGACTGATTTAGGAGTTGATTGTACTAAAGTCCTAGAAATTTTCAGGGTGGTACAAGAAAATCGAGTTTGGAAGGAGAGTTTCATGGGAATAATCCAAGTAAGTCTTTGGGGGAAGAGGAATGAATGCATTTTTCCATTGAAAGGAAGCTTTACTCCTTGTAAACCAACTTTAATCTTTACAGATCTCATTTCTGAGCATTAGCTTATGTGAATAACTGGATGCAATGAAGTTTTTTTTTAAAAAAATCACTAAGTGGTTAGCATTAGCTTAAGTAGTAAGCAGAGTGTAAAAAAAGTGTGTATTATTTGCCATTACTGATTGAGTCTGACTAATGACCGTGTAGTTGATAGAAGGTGCTTGAAGAAGTAGAAAATGTCCCACATGCCGCTGTGGGACAGAAAATATTATAAATGCCTCATTTAAGATCTTTCAAGGAAAATGTAGAAGAAATTTCAGATAATAGACAAACTTTGAAGTTTCAATCCATGTTATTTACTGAGCATTTTCCGTGTACAGAGCACTGAACTCAGCGCTTGGGAAAGTTGGTAGGTAGGTGGTAGGAGTTTACAGTCTATAATTTCAAAGTATGTCATAATATGCTGTTATCTGTGGAGGAAGAATGCTTTCTGTAGTCTCTTTTCATCACAGAGTTCCTAAATTTAACAGTAATATAGACGGTTTTCCCCCAGGCATCTGAATTGTGGTGTTTTGATATTTTATGAAGATTATAAAATGAAGGCTCCAGGACTGAACTGTTAAGAAAACATCAGTTGCCTTAAGTCTGCTCTCAGTCCTAACCAATTGTACCTTGCTGTTGTTAAGCAGTTACTGAATAAAGGTTTAATTTTCTCAGAGATGAGTGACTAAAGGTCTATTTTTTTCATATGAAAGTTTTAATTCTGGGTTGTAGGTCTGTCCTTTTAATGATATGATGAAAGTAAATATGTTGGATTCCTTTTCATGAATGCAAACCTTAACTTTTTACCCCAATTTGGATTTTCCCTGAGAAACTTTCTAAAGCAATGAAATTTTGGAATTCAGAATATTCATTGTAATACTGATCCATTTTATACGGCATTAAGTAGGCTATGTGCTGGGAAGTGTACCAAGCAGTGGGGTAGATACAAGCTAATCATGTTGGACACAGTCTGTGTCCCATTTGGAGCTCACAGTCTTAACCCCCATTTTACAGATGAGGGAACTGAGGCACAGAGAAGTTAAGTGACTTGTCCAAGGTCACACAGCAGACAGGTGGCAGAGTCAGGATTAGAATCTAGGTCCTTCTGACTCCCAGGCCTGTGCTCTATCTTAATAGCCTATGCTGCTTCTCAATTTTATTTTAAATTACTTTAGCAATTTGGTCACCTTATGGGTTCCACTCAAAACTATCCTACTGTACATTTTGTACTGTATATTTTGTGCATGGTAGTAGTATTTGGGTGCCCATACTAGTAATAATTAGTATTTATTAAGTACTTATGGTGTGCCAAGCACTGTACTAAGTGCTGGGAAAGAAAACACAGATTCATTCATTCATATATATTGAGCGCTTACTGTGTGCAGAGCACTGTACTAAGTGCTTGGGAAGTACAAGTCAGCAACATGTAGAGACAGTCCCTACCCAACAATGGGTGCACAGTCTAGAAGGATCATTCCCCTTTGCAACCATGTCTGGAATTGGGAAACAAAACGCTTTCAATCTGGCCTGCAGACTCTTCCTTCTCACGGCAGGGCATTCCTGGATTATATCAGTAGGATTTCTGGGTGCACGTGGGAAACAAAGGGAATGCAAAGCAGCATGTGTGTGTTTAAAAAAACCCCCAACAAAACCCAAATGATCTTTTCTAAACCACTCTAATTCTGAAACCTCCTGTTAAGAGAATCAATCCCCCTCCCTTTCAATTTCCAGATACGTTTATTTCCATACAAAACAAATCATCCGTGGTTCTCTAAAGAGCTTCGCAGCTTCCCTCTCCCACCACTCATTCGTCTATTTAATCGTACTTCTGGAGCACTGACCATGTGCAAAGCACTGTATTAAGCGCTTAGGAGTTTCCACCAGCACCTAGGCACGTTGGTGACTTGAATTTAGTTGGTTGCACGCCACCCAATTCATAGAAATGATGGGCTCCCCGATAGCCCTGCATCCCCCGGGGGCTCTTGTGACCCAAAAAACGACCCGAAGGATGAGAAGCAAACCTTTCCCCAGTAGGTTTCGGAAACGGGCGTAGATCCTTTCACATCTGCTCGACAAAAACTGCTGGATTTAGCAGAGAGGATCGGGCAGAGGGTTTCACCTGGAGGTAGGTGGGCAGCCCTTGGAGGGGAGGGAGTGTTTATTCAAAATTTAAAATTCTTGAAAATGGAAGGTGGTCCCTCGGGCCCCCCAACACTTTCGCTGCTGGGACAGTTGGCCCTTGGGTGAGTGCACGAGGAGAAGGAGGAAGAGAGAGGTAGAGGAGAGAGGAGTTGGTCTCTTGCCCAGCAACATGGTCCCAACTGGCTACAACATGGTTAGACGATAATAACAACAACAATAATAATGGTATTTTTTTAAGGGCTTGCTATATGCCAGGCACTGTATTCAGCGCTGGGATGGATACAAGCAATTCATCGATCTGCAGGGTTGGGGGGGATTTACCTCCTCTTGAACAACCAATTGATACTATTTAGTGAATGTTTTCTGAGCAGGGCACCGTACAAATGCTCAGGAGGACACTTGAGAGAAGCAGCGTGGCTCAGTGGAAAGAGCATGGGCTTTGGAGTCAGAGTTCATGGGTTCAAATCCCGACTCCGCCAACTGTCAGCTGTGTGACCTTGGGCAAGTCACTTCTCTGTGCCTCAGTTACCTCATCTGTAAAATGGGGATGAAGACTGTGAGCCCCCCGTGGGACAACTTGATCACCTTGTAACCTCCCCAGCGCTTAGAACAGTGCTTTGCACATAGTAAGCGCTTAATAAATGCCATTATTATTATACAGTCCTTGTCCTGTGTGGGGCTCACAGTCTTAATTCCCACTTTTCAGATGAGGTAACAGGCGCAGAGAAGTGAAGTGATAAAAATTCAGGAAAGAATGAGGGAATTACAGTTCTCTTTGAAAGTAGTCACTTGGTCCATTTTAGTGCAATATTTCAGTTAAAACCTTTCTGGATTCTCCATTCTTAACCCAGGCCCTGCAATGCAAATCACTTCTGGAAGGAAAAAGTCATGCTAATATACAGATCTGCTTTGTCACTGACTTTTGCATCTTTGATTCACAAACGATCATACACAAACAATTCGGTGTCTGCCTACCAAAAAGTGAGATTTTGTAGAAGGGAAAATATGTTCTGGGAATGTAATATTTATCTCCCAAATTACCTACAGAAGATGCTTTCCAATTTTTAAAATTTGTGACCTCAATAGTTTATCAATAGGCGGTTACTAGACCGTTTTAAATGCCCTTTTATTGAGAAAGTTATGGGAAGTATGTTTTGTATAATCCAATCAATGTATTGCCATTAGTAAAAATGAATTATGAGAATAATGATGACTGAGGGATTTTCCTTCAAGGTAGCTCACTGCTAGATAGCTTTTTCATTAATTGCCTCCCAGCCCCTATCCGGGCTTAGAGTTGAAGGAAAAAAAAAAAGTGAAATTTGGTAGGTGGGAAACTCATCTATATCAAGACTAAATTCAGTCAGTGGCAATTATTGAGCAAAAGCAGTGCTCTCCACCACAACTGATCGAAACATCGGGCAATTGCAGCCTCGCCTCCCCCTACACCGTGGCTGACCAAATTGTCCATCCCCTGCAGGCTCCGTGTTTGCCGTGCTGATATAAAAGCTGCTGTTGTGCCATGAGAAGCAGCGTGACTCAGTGGAAAGAGCCCGACCTTGGGAGTCAGAGGTCATGGGTTCGAATACCGACTCTGCTAATTGTCAGCTGGGTGACTTTGGGCAAGTCACATAACTTCTCTGGGCCTCAGTTCCCTTATCTGTAAAATGAGGATGAAGACTGTGAGCCTCCTGTGGGACAACCTGTTCACCTTGTAACCTTCCCAGTGCTTAGAACAGTGCTTTGCACATAGTAATTGCTTAATAGATCATCATCATCATCAATCGTATTTATTGAGCGCTTACTGTGTGCAAAGCACTGTACTAAGCACTTGGGAAGTACAAGTTGGCAACATATAGAGACAGTCCCTACCCAGCAGTGGGCTCACAGTCTAAAAGGGGGAGACAGAGAACAAAACCAAACATACTAACAAAATAAAAATAATAGATGCCATCATTATTATTATGAAGCAGGGTGGCTCAGTGGAAGGTGCCCGGGCTTTGGAATCAGAGGTCATGGGTTCAAATCCCAGCTCTGCCAATTGTCAGCTGTGTGACTTTGGGCAAGTCTCTTAACTTCTCTGGGCCTCAGTTCCCTCATCTGTAAAATGGAGGTTAAGACTGTGAGCCCCTCTTGGGCCAAACTGATCACCTTGTAACCTCCCCAGTGCTTAGAACAGTGCTTGGCACATAGTAAGCTCTTAAAAAATGCTATCATTAATATTATTATTATTTCACCACTTTAACTGTAGCCTTGCCCCCTTCAGTGCTCTTGGTCCTGTCCACCACACACGAATGAACTGACTTCTCTCCCCGCTTCCCAGGGCCCCTGTCCCCAACATTTTCTGGACACCAACCACACTGTCTCTCTGGAATGGGCACTGACTCCCCTCTGCACCATGGAGGAGACTCTATTCTGTCCTGCTGAGAGCATCACCCGTAGCATGAGGCTTTATGTAAACCCAGGAAAGCTAGTGGTTGTGGTAGCCATTCCTAAGGCTATGGGTGTACTGTGGACTCTGAATCGGGAGAAGCCTGAAATTCTGCTGCTCCAGCCCCAGCTCCCTACTGCCTTTGGTTTTTATTGTTTGTCTTTGTCTCATGGTATTTTTGTGTTTTATTGCTCCTGATTTGTCTCCAGTTCTCTTCCCCTCGACAGACAAGGTCAGTGTCCAATTTTCTCCCGTATGCTCTTTCTCAGATTGCCCTCTGCTACTGCTCTTCCAATTCTCACCCTACCTAATGCAGGCATTTCTGTCCTGAAGACCCTTGTGTTGTTAAAAAAAGCATGCATCAACCATGGTTTCCAAGGCAAATAAAGGTTTGGTGGAAGATGGCTTGAAAAAATCAAAATGGGATCCAGCTCTGTCACACCAGCAAAATTTAAGAAAATTTTGAAAAAGAAGGCTTGTTTCAAGCTGTTTGTGTCATTGCTCATTTTCTGGGCACTTCTCTTACACATCTCTGTCTCATTGGAGACCAATTTACACAGTTTAAAATTCAGTTTTTAGTAGACGTGTAGCAATATTGCAGGTTCCTTGTGCAATTCTACTGAGCTGATAAGGTTTCCTGAGAGATCTTTTGAGTGTCCTTGAAACAGGCAATCCTGCAGTGCCACGTGCTGTGACCAATTTCTGTTGAATTGTGGCACTATGTTTCTCAATTCCATTGCCTTCTATCCATAGATAGGAATGTCTGTACTGCAAAGAACTGCTGTTGGGATAGGCTAATGTCCCTCCCTTGTCCTTCTTTCTTTATGTTACTTTCCCTGTGGCTTGTTAGGAATAAAAAAATGTCATTAACACTCTTCAGAATTTCTTCTTTGCTCATTCTCCAAAGGGCATTTCCTCTTGAGTTTTGTATTAATGAAATCACTTAGCCATTTGAAATGAGCAATTTATTAGTATGCTCTTATGTGTTTTTCATTACCCGCATGCTTCGGGAGGCCAATTTGCTTCCCATTCTTTCTTTGGATCATTTAACAACATATCCACATCTATATAATTATGCACTGAGTACAGCTGATTGTCTATGAAATTTGATGGTCTGTCAGTCATATGGGTATACTTAGTAGTCATAGTACTTCCCTTTAAATCAATTTATGTGAATTATTTTCGGATTTAAAGAAAAATAAAATTAAGTCTTAGGTCCATTTATCTCAGACCATCTTGGCTCTTTTGGTCAGAGTGGCCTCCTGAATTAGAGATTCCTATTTCTATTTTTGGTGTGTCCCTGACTAGCGATCTTTGTGTTTCAAAGCATTTGTAAAATGAAGTTTGATCTGGCCTGGCTGGGTTATAATCTGAATTCTAGAAATGCATAGATTCTAAGAGCTTCATATTTTAAAAACTTAGCAAAGATTCCCAATATGTACTTTTCTCCTTCCGATGTTTGTTAGGCACTTTGGAAGGTGCACAAACTCTTTTAGACCATTGGGGTGGAATTTCCAAATCAATGTACTACAGACTAGTGCTGAATAAACCTTCAATTTTATTAGTCCTCATGGATTCTCTTGGCCATTTTCCTGTAGCAGTGGTATGACCTGGATAAAATGATAACAGTGATAATTATGGTGTTTATTAGGTACCTACTAGGTGATAAGCACCGGGGTAAATACATTGTCATCAAAGCAGGCATAGTCCCTGTCCACATGGGCCTCCCAATCTGTTTCATCTCCATTTTATAGATTGGGAAACTGAGGCACAGAGCAGTTAAGTGATTTTCCCAGGACCAGCGGAAGAGTTAGGTCTAATAATAATAATAATTTTTGTGGTATTTGTGAAGTGCTTACTATGTGTCAAGCAAGAAAATCAGGTCCTACATAGAGCTTAGTGTGGCTTTGTGGATAGAGCACAGCCCTGTGATTCAGAAGGACCTGGGTTCTAATCCCAGCTCCACAACTTGTCCATTGTGTGACCTCGGGCAACTCACTTAACTTCTATGTGCCTCAGTCATCTTATCTGTAAAATGGGGATTATGACTGTGAGCACCATGTGGGTCATGGACTGTGTCTAACCTGATTACCTAGTGCTTAGTGCAGTGTCTGACACATACATAGTAAGTGCTTAAATACTGTAAAAAAATTCTCATTCTTGTAGGGGAGACATGAGTGTCAAAAATGTACCAAACAAAAATCCCCAGTAACAAAAGGGATGATATAAAGGCCATAAATAATCTATAATAATAATAATATGGCCAACAGAAACCCCAAACAATTATAGAGGTAAAGCAGTTCCTGTGGGCAGTTGGAGTGACTGGAACATTCTGAGGGCTGTAACTGGAAGGAAGTGCCAATCAAGTGCAGAAAATGACCCCTTAAGTCTCCCAAACTCTTTCAGTGGAGGGGGGGAGGAGGAGGTGGGAACTTCTTACATAATTATAATAATAATTGTGGTGTTTGTTTAAGTGATTACTGTGTGCCAAGCACTGTAGTAAGTGCTAGGGTCTTCAGAACAGACATAGTCTCCTTTGGGGCTCACAGTCTAAGAGGTAGAGAGAATAGGTATTTAATCCCCATTTTATAGATGAGGAAACTGAGCCACAGAGAAATGAAAAAACTTGTCGAAGATCACGCAGCCAACAAGTGGTAGAGCTGGAATTAGAACTCAGGTTCTGTCCACTAGGCCATGTGATATGTGAAGTGTAGAACCAGCTGACAGTTTCCCTCTTTTGACACCCAGCCAGAAGCCTGTGAGAGAGTGTGGAAGAGCCTTTCAAACTGGTGAACGCCTGTGGCCAGCTCTCTGGTCAAATGCTCTTACATGTGCACGTGGAGACATGCTTTTGCACCTAGGAGTATGTTTCATTCAATCGTATTTATTGAGCACTTACTGTGTGCACAGTACTGTACTAAGCACTTGGAAAACTACAATACAGCAATAGAGACAATCCCTGCCCACAGTGAGCTCACAGTCACACTAGGGCCACCCCAGGAGTTCTTGGAGTCCTGGAGCTCTGAGTTACCTACTGAGGGCTGAAGGAACACCTCATTTCCCCCAGCTGGGGAGGGTGGAGCCCATCAGGGATTAGCCTTTTTTATTCCACTTTGCATTAGCACAAGAACATGAAGACAGGATGGCATTCTGCCCATTGCAAAGATTGTGCAGGATACCATATGCCATAATAAAAATAGTACTTTCTTCCCCACGCAGTGGAGCCAGCAGGGAATTGAGCGGCGGAGATAGTGAGGCCAATTCTCTTCTCGAGAGCCTCCAAGGGTTCGACAACCGGGAAAGCAACACCCCACCCCTCTCTGCCCCAACCCTAGCATCTCATTTTTCACTGTTGGAAGTAAACGAGTCTGGAAATTCACTGTTGAGGTGGCGGCTGGTTGCTGTGCCATGCACTCTGCTCCCTCCCTTCCTGTCTTCCCTCACGTACCGATGTATAGTCAACGATAGTCTCTGATATTTCACCCTGACACATTTAGAATATTCTCTTGTTCCCACTATGTCTACGTAGACATTCCTTCCTGATCTGGACACAACCTGTTCTCCAGCTTCCATGGAACAAGAATTAGAGTCCATGGAAAAATTTGCCATACTATTCGGTCCAGGGCACCACGCCCAAGTGAGTACTCACTAACTGCTGCTACTACTATTATTCTACTGAGGCTTATTGGTGGTTTCACCAGATGAAGGACAGGGTCCATGCCTAATTCAGTCAATTAATCAATCAATCATATTTATTGAACACTTACAGCACTTTATGTACATAGTCGTAATTTATTTATTTATATTATGCTGATCTCCCCCTCTAGACTCTAAGCTTGTTTTGTGTAGGGAATGTGTCTTAATTTCTCTGGGCGTCAGTTCCCTCATCTGTAAAATGGGGATTAAGACTGTGAGCCCCCCATGGGACAACCTGAGCACCTTGTCACCCCCCCAGCTCTTAGAACAGTTCTTTGCACATAGTAAGTGCTTAATAAATGCCATCATCATTATTACTGACTCTGTTATCTTGTACACTCCTAAGCATTTAATGCAGTGCTGTGGACACAGTAAAGAGTGAGTAAATACAATTGATTGATTGAACACTTGTATGCTCTTTACTAGTGCTTAGTCCAGAGTCTGGCACACAGAAAGGAATTAATAATAACCACAATAACAACTGTGGCATTTGTTAAGTGCTTACTCTGTGCCAGGAGCTGTAGTGGGATGGATATAAGCAAATGGGGTTGGACACAGTCCCTGTCTCACGTCAATAATAATGATGGTATTTGTTGAGTGCTTACTTTGTGTCAGGCATTGTCGTAAGTGCCGGGCTAGATACAAGCAAATTTAGTTGGACACAGTCCCTGTCCCACATAGGGCTCACAGTCTTCATCTCCATTTTCCAGATGAGGTTACTGAGGCCTAGAGAAGTAAAGTGACTCACCCAAGGTCACACAGCAGACAAGTGGTGGAGTGGGGATTAGAACCCATATCCTTCTGACTCCCACGCCTGTGCTCTAAACCACTAAGCCATGCTACACTACCTGATGAAGACTGTAGTTCTGGACAACCCAAGTGTACTCAAAGCTACAGAAAAACACTCCCTATAACATTCTCAAACGAGATAAATCATTTCGTTTAAATGTAATCATAGAAAAGCAGATACTTGGTTATCAGTGCTGACGTATCTGGGAATACATTGAGAATCCTTCAAGAAAGTACTTCCTTAGTTTAGTTCTGCCTATTAGGGGAACTATTGAAATAGAAGGGGGTGTTTATGTGGCATGTACCATTTATCAGGTTGATAATAAGTAACTGTGAGATACTCTGGCATGTGAGAAGACTTTCTGGGGTCCCATTGAAAAAGAAACAGTCTGGCTCTAGGATTCCAGAACAGGATCTCAGGGAGTTTTAATGCCACCAATCAGAACTTAATTGGCTTTTGCCATATACGACGTTGACAAGTCATTTAACCTCTCCATGGCACCATTTCTTACTTGCAGTTAGGAGAGGTGTATTCAATTTACAGGCTGGCTTTTTCAGTAAAACAAATGCAATGATCTTGAAGACTAAGATCTTAAAGGATAATATGTAGAAAGTGACTGATAGAAGAGAAGCACTCTCAGGAAGGAGTTTTATGGAATGAGAAGCATCCCCTTTGGTAGTTATTTGTTTCACCAGAGGCATTTAGTAACTTGGGGAAGGATTCTTACTCCACAGTATAAAGTGAATAGCTGTAATTTCATTTTAAGAAGCTGATTCTAGTGTTTGCAGGATATCTCTCCAGGCATTTCATTATCTTCTGTACCAAAGACAGCACATTTGTCAGCTCAGCGGTAGGGGAAGAACAGTGGTGGCTCCTTCAGTCTCAGCTTTTAAAAAAATTGGGAGTTTTTAGGTGTTTTCTGCTAGTGACGTGTGCTTTGAAGTTGAAGGTAAGGAGTTTCTGTTTGTTATAGAGGTGGATGGGCAACCACTGGAGGTTCTTAGGGTGTGGGGAACATGGACCGAACGTTTTTGTAGTAAAATGATTTGGACAACAGGGTGAAATACGGACTGGAGTAGCAAGAGACAGGAGGCAGGGAGGTCAGCAAGGCAGCTGATGCGGTAATCATTCATTCATTCATTAATTAAATCGTATTTATTAAGCACCTACTGTACTAAGTGCTTGGGAAAGTACAGTACAACAATAAGCAGTCACATTCCCTGCCCACAGTAAGCTTACAGTGGATGGGGGCTGAGGGGAGACAGACATCAATGCAAAAAAATAAAATTACAGATATGTAAATAAGTGCTTTAAGGCTGGGAGGGGGAAGAGCAAAGGGAGCAAGTCAGGGTGATGCAGAAGGGAGTGGTAGATGAGGTAAAGTGCGACTGTGAGCCCATTGTTGGGTAGGGACTGTCTCTATATGTTGCCTATTTGTACTTCCCAAGCACTTAATACAGTGCTCTGCACACAGTAAGCGCTCAATAAATACGATTGAATGAATGAATGAATAAATATGATTGAATGAATGAATGGGACAGTCTGGGAAGGTCTCTTGGAGGAATTAATAATAATGATGGTATTTGTTAAGCATTTACTATGTGCAAAGCACTGTTCTAAGTGCTGGAGGGCTATAAAGTGATCAAGTTGTCCCACGTGGGGCTCACAATCTTAATCCCCATTTTACAGATGAGGTAATTGAGGCACAGAGAAGTTAAGTGACTTGCCCAAAGTCACACAGCTGACAATTGGCGGAGCTGGGATTGGAACCCATGACCTATGACGCCAAAGCTCGTGCTCTTTCCACTGAGCCACACTGCTTCTCTATGTACCTTCAGTAAAGCTTTGAAGGTGGGGAAAGTAATTGTCTTGCAGACTTGAGGAGGGAGGGCATTCCAGGACAGAGGCAGGATGTGGGAGAGGGGTCATCAGCGAGACAGATGCCATTGAGGCACAGTGAGAAGATTAGCACTAGAGGAACAAAGTGTGGGATGTGTTGTAAAAGGAAAGTAGTGAGGTTTGGTAGGAGGGGGTAAGGTGATGGAGTGCTTTAAAGCCAGTGGTGAGGAGTTTTTGTTTGATAGGGAGATGGATAATAATTATGGTATTTGTGAAGCGCTTACTATGTGCCAAGCACTGTTCTAAGCACCGGGGTATATACAAGGTATCCAGGTTGTCCCACGTAGGACTCCCGGTCTTAATCCCCATTTTACAGAAGCGGGAACTGAGGCACAGAGAAGTTAAGTGACTTGCCTAAGGTCACACAGCAGACAAGTGGCAGAGCTGGAATTAGAACCCATGACCTTCTGACTCCCAGATCTGTGCTCTATCCACTAAGCCACGCTGCTTCTTTGGATGGCCAACCACTGGAGTTTTCTGAGGAGTGGGGTGACATGTCCTGAACATTTTTGTAAAATGTTCTGCAGAGTGAAGTATGGACTGGAGTGGGGAGAGGCAGGGGGCTGGGAGGTCAGCAAGGAGGCAGATGCAGTAATTCAGGTGGGATAGGATGAGTGATTGTATTAACATGGTAGCAGTTTGGGTGGAGAGGAAAGAGTGGATTTTACCGATGTTGTGAAGGTGGGGCTGACAGGATTTGGTGACGGATTGAATATGTGTGTTGAACGACAGCAAGGAGCCAAGGATAACCCCAAGGTTATGGGCTTGTGAGACAGGAAGGATGGTGGTGCCGTCTACAGTGATGAGAAAGTTAGTGAGAGGATAGGGTTTGAGTGGAAGATAAGATACGTACTTGGATTAACATGGTAGTAGTTTGGATGGAGAGGAAAGGGCAGATTTTAGGTATGTTGTGAAGATGGGACTGACAGGATTTGGTGACAGATTGAATATGTGGGTTGAAAGACAGAGATGAGTTGAGGATAACACCCATGCTATGGATTTATGAGACAGAAAGGACGGTGGTACTGTCTATCATGATGGGAAAGTCAAGGGCAGGACAGGTTTTGGGTGGGAAAATAAGGAGTTCTGTTTTTGACATGTTAAATTTGAGGAGACGGCAGGACATACAAGTAGAGATGTCTTGAAGGCAGGAGGAAATGCGAGACTATATAGAGGGAGAGAGATCAGAACTGGAGATGTAGATTTGGGTATCATCCACATAGAGGTAGTAGTTGAAGCCATGGGAGCAAATTAGTTTTCCAAGATAGTGGGTGTAAATGGAGAATAGAAGGGGACCCAGAACTGAACCTTGAGTACAGTGCCTGGCACAGTAGTAAGTGCTTAGCAAATATCATTAAAAAAATGCGGTTCAGAGCTCTGGCACTTCAGAACTTGTCATTTCAGTTGGAAAAGGTAAAGAATTATAAGCATCGTAATTATGGGAAACATGTACATTCCTACACTACACCATTAAGTGGCCTCTAGATCCAACTTGGCTGATGGCCTCCTGGGTGATCAGCAAACCACTCTAGGCCTCAGTCTCCTCATCTTTAAAATGAGTTGATGGAACTTGGGTTTGATGAGAAGCAGAGTGGTCTGGTGGAAAGAGCATGGGCCTGGGACTTAGAGAACGTGGGTCCTAATCCTCACTCCACCATTTCCCTGCTCTGTCTTCTTGTGGGGAGTCACTTAATTTCTCTGTTCCTCAGTGTCCTCATCTGTAATATGTCAATTAAATACCTGTTCTCCCTCCCCTAGACTGTCAGCCCCATGTCAATCAATCAGTCATATTTATTGAGTGCTTACTGTGTGCAGAGCACTGTACTAAGCGCTTGGGAGAGTGCAGTATAGCAACAGAACAGACACATTCCCTGCCCACAGTGAGCTTTCAGACTAGAGTGGGAAACAGACATTAATATATTCATTCATTCTTTCATTCAATTGTATTTATTGAGCACTTACTATGTTCAAAGCACTGTACTAAGCTCTTGGGAAGTACAAGTCGGCAACAAATAGAGACGGTCCCTACAATTACGGAGACTAAGTGCCGGAGCTGGGAGGGGGGATGAATAAAAGGAGCAAGTTAGGGTGGCACAAAAGGGAGTGGAAGAAAAGGAATAGAGGGCTTAGTCAGGGAAGGCCTCTTGGAGGACATGTGCATTCAATAAGGCTCTAGACTGTGAGCCCACTTTTGGGTAGGGACCGTCTCTGTACGTTGCCAACTTGTACTTCCCAAGCGCTTAATACAGTGCTCTGCACACAGTAAGCGCTCAATAAATACGATTGATTGAATGAAGTAAGGGCGGGAGTAATTGTCTGTTGATTTGAGGAGGGAGGGCATTCCAGGTCAGAGGGGGCAAGGGCAAGGTGGTGAGATAGATGAGTTCGAGTTACAGTGGGGAGGTTAGCATTAGAGGAGCAAAATGTGTGGGCTGGATTGTGGTAGGAGAGTAGTGAGGTGAGGTAGGAGGGGGCAAGGTGATTGAGCACGTTGAAGCCAGTAGTGAGGAGTTTCTCTTTGATGTGGAGGTGGAGAGTGCCCTCTGCCCCATGTGGGGCAGGGACTGTGTTCAGTAGGCTTACAATGTATCTATCCATAGTAGATATTTCTTGGCACCTAGTAACTGCCTAACAAATAACGTGATTATTATGAATTAATCAGGGAAGGCTTCCTGGTGGAGCCAATGATTCTAGAATCCAGGGGTCCTTGGCTACTGTCATTCCAATAAAATCATTCATTTCTGAAAGACACCAGTGTAAGCTTTTTTATGGGAAGTTTGACCTGTTGATTATTCCAAACTGCATAATTAAAACTGCAGATATGAGTTAGTGAAAACTGGAAAGTTTTAAGAGTATATCGAGCCTCTAAATTATCTTAATTTATCTTGCATTATGGCTTCTGATTGATCAATCAATCAGTCAGTGGTATTTATTAAGTGCTTACTGTGTGCAGAGCACTGTATTAAGTGCTTGGGACCATGCAGTGCAACAGAGTTGTTAGACACATTGCACAACGAGCTTACAGTCCAGAGGAATTTGTCAGCCAGTGGAACCAGTGGTCAGTCAGTCAATTGTATTTATTGAGTGCTTATTGTGTGTAGAGCACTGTCCTAAGCACTTGGGAGAGTCCAAAATAATAATATAACAGACACATTCCCTGTCCACAATGAGCTTACAGTCTAGAGAGGGGAGACAGACATTAGTATAAATGAACAAATTACAGATATGTACATCCTAGTTCTTAGAACAATGCTTGGCACATAGTGCTTGGCATTTACCATCGTCATCATCATTAGTGTTGTAGACCTGGAAGGAGGGATGAATAAAGGGAACAATTCAGGGCGATGCAGAAGGGAGGGAGTGAAGAGGAAAAGAGGGCTTAGTCATGGAAGGCCTCTTGGAGATGTGCCTTCAATAAGACTTTGGGGGGAGAGCAACTGTCAAATGTGAAAAGGATGGGCATTCCAGGCAAGAGGTCAGAGGTAAGGTAGATGAGATTGAGGTACAGTGAGAAGGTTAGTATTAGAGTAGAGAAATATGTGGGCTGGGATGTAATAGGAGAGTAGTGAGATGAGGTAAGAGGGGGCAAATTGATTGAGTGTTTTAAAGCCAATGGTGAGGAGTTTCTGTTACTGGTCATGAAGGACTGGTTGTTCATTCATTCATTCATTCATTCATTCATTCGTTATTTATTGAGCTCTTAATGTGTACAGAGCACTGTACTAAGTACTTGGGACAGTACAATATAACAATAAACAGACACCCAGCTTTCAGTCTAGAGGGACAGTCTAGAGGGTTTGCTCAAGATGAAAATCGAGAGAAGTAGAGTTGTATGAATGGATCATGATGGGAGAGAAGAGAGAAAGCAAATGGGATTCTGGAAGAGTTGATCCAATTCATACAGGCAATCTACATAAATCCCAAAAGAGCAATCTTTCTATAATGCCATCAGTCCTCCACAGAGCCCTAGATGGCTCAGAAGAAATTACCAAAGGCAGAAGAGTCAAAGTGTTGTGACAACTCTTTCATCCCTATAAATAAAATGATTTGCAAGTTTACTGGAACCTCTGTCCCTAAACTCAAAATGGTTTAGTGTTGCTCCACCCAAAGGCAACTTACCTCATGTCATAGGCTGAGCAGCTCCCATTAATGAAAGTATCTGAAATGGCTCTAGGGTACTCCCTAGGGCTGTGCAGTTGAGGCTCCATGGATAAAGGCTACATGGATAATTGGACTAGTTATTCAAGATGAAAGCTCGCAAGGGTGGGGAAATAGAGGTGTGTGAGTGGGTCAGGAGGAGATGGAACCCACATATTCAATCTGTCACTAAATCCCATTGGTTCAACCTTCACGACATTGTGAAAATCCACACTTTCCTTACCATCCAAACTGCTACCACGTTGATCCAAGTGCTTATACTACCCACCTTGAATACTGTATCAGCCTCCTTGCTGACGACTTCCCCGCCTCTAATTTGTTCCCACTTCAGTCCATATTTCACTCTGCTGCCCAGTTCATTTTTCTATGAAAACAATCAGTCCATGTTTCCCCACTTTTCAGGAACCTCCAGTGTTTGCCCATTCACCTCTGCATCAAACAGAAACTCCTCGCCATTGGCTTTAAAGCATTCAATCACCTTGTCCCTTCCTACCTCACCTGGCTGTTTATCTACTATAACCCAGCCCTCACACTTGCTTCTCTAACATTAACTGAGGTACTGAATGTACCTCAGTCTCGTGTATCTCACCGCTGACCTCTCTCCCATGACCTGCGTCTGGCCTGGAGTGTCCTTTCTCTTTATATTAAATGGATAATCACTACTCTCCACCTTCCCACATCTCCTCCAAGAGGCCTTCCCCAACTAAGCCCTCATTTCCTCTTCTCCCACTCGCTTCCGCGTCACCCTTGCACTTAATTTAATTTAATTTAATTTAATAATGGCATTTATTAAGCGCTTACTATGTGCAGAGCACTGTTCTAAGCGCTGGGGAATTCTACAAGGTGATCAGGTTGTCCCACATGGGGCTCACAGTCTTCATCCCCATTTTCCAGATGAGGGAACTGAGGCCCAGAGAAGTGAAGTGACTTGCCCACAGTCCCACAGCTGACAAGTGGTGGAGCTGGGATTTGAACCCATGACCTCTGACTCCAAAGCCGGGGCTTTTTCCACTGAGCCACGCTGCTTCTCATTTGAGGGTTGTTTAGTCGGGTCCGTGGGTGGAGAGCTTGGGAGTCAGAAGGACTTGGGCCCTAAACCCAACTCCGCCACTCCTCCTCCAGGAGGCCTTCCCAGACTGAGCCTCTTCCTTCCTCTCCCCCTCGTCCCCCCTCCATCCCCCCATCTTACCTCCTTCCCTTCCCCACAGCACCTGTATATATGTATATATGTTTGTACAGATTTATTACTCTATTTATTTTACTTGTACATATCTATTCTATGTATTTTATTTTGTTAGTATGTTTGGTTTTGTTCTCTGTCTCCCCCTTTGAGACTGTGAGCCCACTGTTGGGTAGGGACTGTCTCTATATGTTGCCAATTTGTACTTCCCAAGCGCTTAGTACAGTGCTCTGCACATAGTAAGCGCTCAATAAATACGATTGATGATGATGATGATGCTATAATAATGATGGTGTTTGTTAAGCGCTTACTATGTGCCCAGCACTGTTCCTTGGGCAAGTCACTTAACATCTCTGTGCCTCAGTGACTTCATCTCTACAGTGGGGATGATGACTGTGAGCCCTCTGTGGCACAGGAACTGTCTCCAACCTGATTAACTTGTATCTACCCCCAGCTGTTAGTACAGTACCTGGAACATATTAAGCGCTTAAGAAATACCATTAAAAAAACAGAAAGTGTGGCCAGTAGCTCAGGGGCAATGTAGCCTGGATTTGCTCCCTTTATTCACCTCCCCCCGCAGCCCTTCAGCACTTACTTACATATCCATAAGTTACTTATCTATATTAATATCTGTCTCCCTCTCTAGACTTGTGAGCTCCTTGTCGGCAGGGAACATGGCTACCAACTTTGTTATAGTGTACTCTCCTAAATGCTTAGTACACCGCTCTGCACGTAGTAAGCACTCAATAAATATGATTTATTGTGTACATAATTGTCTTACAGTATCTGTAAAGCACTTACTGTGTGTCAAACACTATTCTAAGCGCTGCGGTAGATACAGGTCAATTAGGTCGTACACAGTCCCTGCCCTGCTTGGGGCTCACAGTTTAAGGTATTGAATCCCCATTTTGCAGCTGAGGAAACTGAGGCACAGAGAAGTCAAGTGACTTGCCCAGGGTCACTCAGCAAGCAATTGGTAGAGCTGGGATTAGAACCCATGACCTCTGACTTCAAGGCCCGTGCTCTTTCCACTAGGCCACACTGCTTCCCTTTGCTCAGCGAGTGGTAATTACTGTTACCTCAGTGACATGCAATTCAGATTCATTCATTCATTTATTCAATTGTATTTATTGAGCGCTTACTGTGTGCAGAGCACTGTACTAAGCGCTTGGGAACTACAAGTTGGCAACATATAGAGACGGTCCCTACCCAACAGCAGGCTCACAGTCCCTTCTCCCCCAGCTAGGCCTCATCCTGACAGTGGATGTGAGGGAAAAGACCGCCTGCCTCTCAAGAATTTCCAGAATCAGGTGTGATACTCATTTGCCTCTAAACTCATCTGGTGCCCTGAATTAGAGGCCTAAGCTTGATAGCCATGTCTGTAAAATATCTCTCTTCAGTTAGGCTTTTAGCCAAATAATTTCAGAGGATGGAAGGAGATACTTTTCTGGGAACAATTAGGAGGTTTTCCTGATTGCTTGAAAGTCATAAAATCCCTAGAACATTCATTCATTCATTCAGTCGTATTTATTGAGCACTTACTGTGTGCAAAGCACTGTACTAATAATAACTATGGTATTTGTAAAGCGCTTACTATGAATCAAGCATTGGGGTAGATACAAGGTAAGCAGATTGTCCCACATGGGGCTCACATCCTTAATCCCCATTTTACAGATGAGGTCACCGAGGCACAGAGAAGCTAAGTGACTTGCCCAAAGTCATACATCTGACAAGTGGTGGAGCCAGGATTAGAACCCACAACCTCTGACTTCCAAGCCCGTGCTCATTCCACTAAGCCACGCTTAGTGGGAGAGTACCATATAACAATAAACAGACATATGCCTTACCCACAATGAGCTTACAGTCTAGAACACACATAAGAAATGAGGTTCATTATTCCAAGGAGGTGAAGATTGGAAGTTTCCTTTGTCACTCTGTAACCAAGACCCACTAGAAAATACAGTAATTAATCAGTCAGTCATATTTATTGAGCGCTTACTGTGTGCAGAGCACTGTATTAGGTGCTTGGGAGAGTACAACACAACAATAAAACAGACCCATTCCCTGCCCACAATGAGCTTCCAGTCTACAGAAGCAGTGAGAAGCAGCATGGCTCAGTGGAAAGAGCACGGGCTTGGGAGTCAGAGGACATGGGTTCAAATCCTGTCTACATGTTTTGTTTTGTTGTCTGTCTCCCCCTTCTAGAATGTGAGCCCGTTGTTGGGTAGGGACTGTCTCTGTATGTTGCCGACTTGTACTTCCCAAGCGCTTAGTACAGTGCCCTGTACACAGTAAGCACTTAATACATATAATTGAATGAATGAATGAATGAATGAAATCCCGGCTTCACCACTTGTCAGCTGTGTGACTTTGGGCAAGTCACAACTTCTCTGGGCCTCAGTACCTCATCTGTAAAATGGGGATTAAAACTGTGAGCCCCATGTGGGACAACCGGATTACCTTATATCCTCCCAGTGCTTAGAACAGTACTTGGCACATAGTAAGCGCTTAACAAATGCTATTATTATTATTACAACAGGGGAGCTTACAGTGCACCATACTTTAAAACCCATGAGGACCTGGGTTTTACTCCTGGTTTTGCCACTTGTCTGCTGTGTGACCTTGGGAAGCCCACTTCACTTCTCTCTGCCTCAGTTACCTCATCTGTAAAATGGGTGTTAATACTGTAAGCATCTTGTGGGACATGGATAGGGTAAGATTAAGACTTTCTTGGACTCCGCACACTGCACCAGTCAAACTGACACTGGAGTCTCAGTTGAAAATGCCCAGCGAGGTGTTTTGCTGTCCTGGAATACATCAGCATGAAGAGTTACAGATACACATGTAAGGGTTTTTGGGCAGGCATATGCATGTGTTTATGGGGGAGAGTTCTGTAGATCTCCATCTCCAACTGACAGATTTACTCTTCACACAAGGGATCACAAGGCAGTGCCAGTAAAGTGACGTAAACTTCACAACAGTGAAATGGATTAGCTTCCACAGCTGGGATCATAATAATAATGATTGCGTTTGTTAAGCGCTTACTATGTGAGAAGCACTGTTCTAAGTGCTGGGGCGGGGGGAAGGGATACAAGGTGATCAGGTTGTCCCACGTGGGGCTCACAGTCTTAATCCCCATTTTATAGATGAGGTAACAGGCTCAAAGAAGTTAAGTGACTTGCCCGAGGTCACACAGCAGACATGTGGCAGAGCTGGGATTAGAACCCGTGATTTCTGACTCCCAAGCCTGGGCTCTTTCCACTGAGCCACGCTGCTTCCCTGCTGGGATCTATCTGCTTTATATCTTCAGAAGCGGAGGCCTGCTTTCACAGCCTCAGTGTCAGATATCAGGGTTTTGGCAAGGAATATTCCAAAAATCTGCAATAGTGAGATCGCAGGGAAGACTCCCCCGATCCAATAAAGATGTTTTGGGCAGCCAGCCTTTCAGAGCAGAGATGCAGTCTTTGATAAAAATGGGCTCATCCCACTTGTTCTTGGCCAGATTTCAGACATTTTAGCAACACTTAGGATTCACAATGTTTTGCTCAAGCTTGGGGCCACAGCTGGATAATAGGGATCCACATTTTTCCCAACTGTAACTTTCTCCACCACAGTTAAAGTAAGCATTGAAGTTAGTCTTTAATAATAATGATAGTATTTGTTAATCAATCAGTCAATCGTATTTATTGAGCGCTTACTGTGTGCAGAGCACTGTACTAAGCGCTTGGGAAGTACAAGTTGGCAACATATAGAGATGGTCCCTACCCAACAGTGGGCTCACAGTCTAAAATTTGTTAAGCGCTTACTATGTGTCAAGCACTGTTCTAACTGCTTTAGGGCCATGCGCTCCAGTGTGGCCTAGTGGATAGAGCAGGTGCCGGTGAGTCAGAAGGACCTGGGTTCTAATCCCAACTCCACCACTTTTCTGCTGTGTGACCTTGGGCTAGTCACTTCACTTCTCCATGCCCCAGATAACTCATCTGTAAAATGGGGATTAAGCCTGTGAGCCCCATGTGGGACACGGACGGTGTCCAACCTGATCAACCTCCATTCAATAGTATTTATTGAGCTCTTAAATTTGTGCAGAACACTGTGACTTGTACCTATCTCAGTACTTAGTACAATGCCTGGCACATAGTAAGCACGTACAAAATACCATAAAAAAGTCAATATCATCTCAGTAAGATCTGATGTTGATCTCAGAGAACTCCCTGAACCTGCCCCTCACCCAGTCCTGAAACAAGAAATACGGTACTGCCGCTACCAGCTCAAAGAAAAATATCAATGGCTCCCCAAAAAGATTTCAGGAAGCAGATGTTCTCCCTCAGAACCTCAATACAGCCAGCGAAGCTGGACATGCTGATGGGCAATAATGGAAGTAAATGTTTGAAATAGTAATACTGTTGTAATTAAATATCCTTAGTAATCAATCAATCAGTTCGTTGTGACAGGGAATGGGTCTGTTATATTGTTATATTGCACTCTCCCGAGCGCTTAGTACAGTGCTTTGCACGCAGTAAGTGCTAAATAAATATGATTGACTGACATTTATTGAACTTTTACTGCATGCAGAGCACTGTACTAAGCGCTTGGGACAGTACACAGAACAGAGTCGGTAAACACACTGCCTGCCCACAAGGAATTTACAGTCTAGAAGGGGAGAGGGACATCAGTATGTATAAATAAATTATGGATATGTATATAAGTACTGTGAGGATGTGGATAGGGTGAATACCAAGTGCCCAAAGGTAATAATAATAAGAATAATAATAATAGTAGTTGTTAAGCGCTTACTATGTGCCAAACACTGTTATAAGTGCTGGGGTAGATACAAGGTAATCAGATTGTCCCCGTGGGGCTCACAGTGTTAATCCCAATTTTATTAATTCGTTCATTCATTCATTCAATCTATTTATTGAGCGCTTACTGTGTGCAGAGCACTGTACTAAGCACTTGGGAAGTACAAATCGGCAACATATAGAGACAGTCCCTATCCAGCAATGGGCTCACAGTCCAGAAGCTCTGCCTCTGCCAATCCCAGCTCTGCCAATTGTCAGCTGTGTGACTTTGGGCAAGTCACTTAACTTCTCTGTGCCTCAGTTTCCTCATCTGTAAAACGGGGATTAAGACTGTGAGCCCCCCGTGGGACAACCTGATCTCCTTGTAACCTCCCCAGCACTTAGAACAGTGCTTTGCACATAGTAAGTGCTTAATAAATGCCATCATTATTTATTATTATTTATTAGAAGGGGGAGACAGACAACAAACCAAAACAGATAGGTGTCAATACCATCAAAATAAATAGAATTATAGCTATATATGCATCATTAATAAAATAGAGTAATAAATATGTACAAATATATACAAGTGCTGTAGGAAGGGGAAGGGGGTAGGCCAGAGGGAGGGGAGTGATTGGGAGGGGAGGAGGAGGAGGAGAATACAGATGAGGGAACTGAGGCACAGAGAAGTGAAGTGACTTGCTCAAGGTCACACAGCAGACAAGTGGCAGAGCTGGGATTAGAACCCATGTCCACTGACTTCCTTGCCACTAAGCCACACTGCAGGTGCAGATCCAAGTGGATAAATTTGTAGTGCCTGGATGGGTAAAATAATGTTAAACTAAATATGACTATGTTGCCAACTTGTACTTCCCAAGCTCTGCACACAGTAAGCGCTTAATAAATACGATTGATTGATTGATGACAGGACTAAATCAAAATAGCAGAATTTTTTCTCTGGAAAGCTTTATGTTGCTCTGGGACCATTCATATTCAGTGCTGATTTCTGACCATGTTTTCCTAATTTTTGCAACTTGTCCAGTGCTTTCTCATTTTAAGATAATTGTTGTAGCTATCATTTAGAAAGTAGGAAGTTGAGTTAATATGATAGCAAAGAGAAAGAGAAGCCAACAACAACAAGTTGTAGGTGAAAAACGCGTGGAAAGAAACCCGTAGATACTGAGTTGCAAGGGATCACTTCAGTGGGAAAGGGTTTAGCAAGGGTGGCATGTTTAGCTCTTTTTGATACCAGATGTGGCTCTCCATCTGGTTGGGTGGGGGCCAGGGGAGGGCACCCATTGAAAACCCCACAATTTCTGGGGACACTAGGCACAAACGTAGCTCCGCAACAAGCTGCAGTGTGGCATAGTGGTTAGAACAAGGGCCTGGAAGTGTAAAGGTCATAGGTTCTAATCCCAATTCTGCCACCTGTCTGCCCTGTAACCTTGGGCAAGACACTTCAATTCTCTATGCCTCAGTTGCCTCATCTGTAAAATGGGGATTGAGATTGTCAGCCCCATGTTTATTACTCTATTTATTTATTTTACTTGTACATATCTATCCTATTTATTTTATTTTATTGGTATGTTTGGTTTTGTTCTCTGTCTCCCCCTTTTAGACTGTGAGCCCACTGTTGGGTAGGGACTGTCTCTATGTGTTGCCAACTTGTACTTCCCAAGCGCTTAGTACAGTGCTCTGCACATAGTAAGCGCTCAATAAATACGATTGATGACAATGATGATGATGTGGGCCAAGGGGCTGTGTCCAATCCGATTTGCTTGTATCCACCCCAGCGCTTAGTACAGCACCCGGCACATAGTAAGCGCTTAACAAATACCATAATTATTATGGAGAAGCAGCACGGCACAGTGAAAAGAGCAGGGGCTTGGGAGTCAAAATCAATCAATCAATCAATCGTATTTATTGAGCGCTTACTGTGTGCAGAGCACTGTACTAAGCACTTGGGAAGTACAAGTTGGCAACATATAGAGACAGTCCCTACCCAACAGGGGGCTCACAGTCTAAAAGGTAATGGGTTCTAATCCCAGTCTGCCACTTGTCTGCTCTGTGACCTTGAGCGTGTCACTTCACTTCTTTGGGCCTCAGTTTCCTCAGCTGTAAAATGGGGATTGAGACTGTGAGCCCCACGTGGGGTAGGGACTGTGTCCAACCAGATTTGCTTGTATCCACCCCAGTGCTTAGTACAGTGCCTGGCACATAGTAAGTGCTTAACAAATATTGCAATTATTAACTCTGGGTCCATCAGAAAAGCAGTTGTTAATCCAGCCCAACCACTGCAGGATGGGTGATGAATGGAAGGGGAATGGGGGTGAGGTGTTTAAAACCATTAGGTTCACAGTGAAGTTAGCTACAAAGACGTGTGTTTAAATAAGTAAGGTTGGCTTTTTGTGCACGAACTATTCAAAGGTTTCATTTAGTTTGACTCCTTCCCCAAAACGCTGGGCTTTGCTAGAGTATTGTTCTGAAGAATAATTATAGATAAAAATCGCAGTAAAATCTTCAAAACACTGAGTGAAGCAGCATGGCCCAGTGAAAAGTCAGAGGACTAGGGTTCTAATCCTACCTCTGCCACTTTGTGCTGTATGACCTTGGGCAAGTCACTTCACTACTCTGTCCCTCAGTTGCCTCATCTATATGATGTGAATTAAGACTGTGAGCCCCTATTGGGACATGGACTGTTTCCAACCTGATTAGCTTGTATCTGCCCCAGCGCTTCGTAAAGTGCCTGGCACATAGGAAACGCTTAACAGATACAATTTTAAAAATACCCTTATTCAGAGAAACCTTTGCCGTTAAGATTTCAAAAAAGCCTTAAAGCTCACCGATTCTGTACTGATTTGTATTAAACAACTATACGAGGAATTAAAGGATGCATTGTTCCAACCACTACAGAAAGGATCAACAATCAAGGTGAAATCTCAAAAAATATGCATAACTAGGGAAACTATATCTGTTTCATTAGGACTTTCTATCAATAGCCGCTGTGTCACCTCCTGAGAAATTACAGAAAGGCAGGAGACAGATGAGAATGGTGGTTCCAGGGAAAGCCCAGCAGAGTGGGTTTGTCATTTTGGGGGTCTGTCACAACCCTCCTACCACTTAATAATACTAAATAATTGTGGTATGCGATTACTTTGTACCAACCTCTATGCCAAGCACTGGGGGAGATATAATTCAGCCATATCCATTACAATCCCAATCCCACCTGGGGTTCACCGTCTAAGGCTGAGAGAGAATGGGTATCATCCCCATTTTAACAGGTGAAGAAACGGAGGCAACGAGAAATGAACTGACTTGTCTAACATCACACAGTAGTCTAGAGGCAGAGCCAGTATTAAAACCCTTGTCCAAATTCCTCTGGACAAGGGGTTCCTGCCTCTCATAATACTACTACTAATAATTGCACTATTTGTTAAGCACTTCTTTTCAAGGTGTTTTTTGAGCACTTACTATGTGCCAGGTATTATACTAAATGCTGGGCTAGATGCAAGACAGTCAGGTTGGACACAGTCCCTATCCCACATTGGGCTCATAGTCATTCATTCGTTCATTCAAACGAATTTATTGAGTGCTTACTGTGTGCAGAGCACTGTACTAAGCTCTTGGAAAGTACAATTCGGTAACAGATAGAGACAATCCCTACCCAACAATGGGCTCACAGTCTAGAAGGGGGAGACAGAAAACAAAACAAAACAATAGACAGGCATCAACAGCATCAAAATGGAATCCCCATTTTACAGATGAGGGAACTGAGGCGCAGAGAAGTGAAGTGACTTGCCCAAGTTTACCTTGTCCCCTTTTCCTTCTCCTCCTCCCCATCCCCCCTGCCCTACCTCCTTCCCCTCCCCACAGCACCTGTATATATGCTTTTACAGATTTATTACTCTATTTATTTTACCTGTACATATTTATTGTTCTATTTATTTTGTTAATGATGTGCATCTAGCTTTATTTCTATTTATTCTGATGACTTGACACCTGTCCACATGTTTTGTTTTGTTGTCTGTCTCCCCCTTCTAGACTGTGAGCCCGCTGTTGGGTAGGGACTGTCTCGATATGTTGCCGACTTGTACTTCCCAAGCGCTTAGTACAGTGCTCTGCACACAGTAAGTGCTCAATAAATGTGATTGAATGAATGAATAGCAGACCTATGGAGGAGGCGGGATTAGAAACCAGGTCCTTCTGACTCCATTAAGCCACACTGCTTCCCATGCTCTCGTGCATGGATTCTCCTGGATCTGAGCGTCCCTGCTATCCCCTGGGCCTGTCTGTCTTCCCCTTAGACTGTAAATCAATCAATCAATCAATCATATTTATTGAAAGCTTACTGTGTGCAGAGCACTGTACTAAGCGCTTGGGAAGTACAAGTTGGCAACATATAGAAACTGTCCCTACCCAACAGTGGGCTCACAGTCTAAAGGGGGGAGACAGAGAACAAAACAAAACATATTAACAATCCGTTGTGGGCATAAATATATCTGTTTATTGTTCTAGTGTACTCTCCCAAGCACTTAGTACAATGCTCTGTGCATAGTAAGTGCTCAATAAATGCGATTGTCTGACTGACTGACTGCCGCCACCCCCTCAGCTGCAATGACTCCCCTCTTTCCCGTCCTCACCCCGTCATTGGAGAGGAATTCCCACTGTTAAAGATGAAGTTTGTGAGCACAGGGCAGGCAGGGGGAAATCACTCAGCAATACTACCTGGAAGGAATCACTAACCCTGAACCGGTAGCCCAGTTCGCTCTAGTTCTTTGAGATTGAAGTCGAAAGGCCATCAGTGAATATACGCGCTCTGTGAATATACGAACCTGGACCTATTTCAAGGAACCTTATCCCACCTATTGCCAGGAGAGAAGACGCTCCTATTGCCTAAAAGAATGGTTTTCTGAAGGGCCTGGAAAATATTTTCACAATCTTGATGGAACATTTTAAAATGTTGTCCACAGGGCTCTATAGCCGTCCGCTGGAGGTGAATTCTGCATCCAGTCCACGGAAGGCCCAGGGTCCTGATTACAGGACAGAATCCCTTGGGATTGTATTCAGTGAACACTTTTTAATCTTAAGGCTCACAGTGTTGCTGTGATACTAGTAGCTAGTAAATCACTAACGTTTCAACTACAAAAAGGGGCCAGAAATGCAATTCTTTCCTCACCCGTTTCTATTTTTTTAATGCATGGCAAATTTAGAGAGTTAGTGTTTTGGGAAAAATTGCCTTCAGAAACATAGAAAACAATATTGACAGAAAACTCAATTTTGCCATTACTATTTCTTCATATTTCCTGGCTCCGACAGCCTGTCGGTATGGAACGCATTACCCCATTCACTTCCCAAAGTGTGGTAAAAAGCAAGACGAAGTAGACCACATCAAGACAAAATTATATTTTAAACAAATTGATAAGGAAAATCAAACTCTTATCCTCTGCTTGAGTTATCTTATCTCTTATTAATGTTAATTTTAGTTTTGTATCGATATGTTGTACTATCTTCTTTCCCTGCAGCAGGGAGCCTAAGCTATTTGCTTTGGGAAGATTGGATTCTATGATCAGCTTCCTTAAGAATGCAATACTATAGATCCAAATTTTATCTTTTTTGGGGGCCTCTCTTATTAGGAGATCTGGATTTTATCCTGGATTTTGGTAATAAATTGTTACCTTGATGAGAGTAAGTTACTTTGATTTGTGCCTTAGTTTCTCCTTCCTATTGTCTCTCACCCTAGTTGTAAATATCTACATTTGTCTCCTCCATTAGCACGGAATTATATTATTATTACAATATTTGTTAACAGCTACTGTGTGTCAGGCACTGTTCTAATTTCCGGGGTAGACACAAGCTAATCAGATTGGACACAGTCCCTGTCCCACATGGGGCTCTCAGTCTAGGTAGTTGGGGGAGAATAGGAATTGATTCCCCATTTTACAGATGAGGAAAATGAGGCACGCCGAAGTTGTGCCACAGAGGGACAGTAAAGTGACTTGCCCAGGGTCACACATCAGGCAAGTGGCAGAGCTGGGTTTAGAACCCAGGTTCTCTGAGTCCCAGTCTGTGTTCCTTTCACTAGGCCCCACTGCTCCTCAATGTGTCTCTTTTGTATTCTGCACTTCCCAAGCAATGTGAGCAGTGCACCACATCAAGTGGGTGCTCAGTAAATGCTGCTGCTGCTACTACTACTACTATAATAATTATAATAGATGGTATTTGTTAAGCGCTTACTATGTGCCAAGCACTGTTCTAAGCTCTGGGGTAGATACACGGTCATCAAGTTGTCCCACGTGGGGCTCACAGTCTTAATCCCCATTTTACAGATGAGGGAACTGAGGCACAGAGAAGTTGTGACTTGCCCAAAGTCACATAGCTGATAAGTGGCGGAGCCAGGATTAGAATCCATGACCAGTGATGCCCATGCACCTGCCACTAAGACATGCTGCATCTCATAATGGTATTTGTTAAGCACTTACTATGTGCAAGGTACTATACCAAGTGCTGAGGCAGTTACAAGCAAATTGGGTTAGACACAGTCCCTGTCAATCAATCAATCATATTTATTGAGCACTTACTGTGTGCAGAGCACTGTACTAAGCACTTGGGATGTACAAGTTGGCAACATATAGAGACAGTCCCTACCCAACAGTGGGCTCACAGTCTAAAAGGGGGAGACAGAGAACAAAACCAAACATATTAAAAAAATAAAATAAATAGAATAGACATGTACAAGTAAAATAAATAAATAAATAAATAGAGTAATAAATATGTACAACATATATATATATATATATATAGGTGCTGTGGGGAAGGGAAGGAGGTAAGATGAGGGGATGGAGAGGGGGACAAGGGGGAGGCTCACATTCTCAATCCCCATTTTACAGATGAGATAACTGAGGCCCAGAGAAGTGAAGTGACTTGCCCAAGGTCACACAGCAGACAAGTGGTGGAGCTGGGATTAGAACCCATGACCTTCTGACTTCCAGTAGTGCTCTACTACTACTACTGCTGCTACTGCTACAATTACTACTGCTCCTGCTACTACTACTACTAAAAATAATTATGGTATTTGTTAATTGTTTACTATGTGCCAAGTACAGTTCTAAGCACTCGAGTAGATAGAAGGTAATCAGGTTGGACACAGTCCCTGTCCTGAATTATTGTATTTGAAGTTCTAACCAAGGCAATTTCTTCAGCTTCTTTTTACGTTTTTCATATGTAAATCAAAATACTCTACACTAACACAACCCCATACACAACTAATTCATACTATCAGAAAAATATATCAACAAATGACAGGTGGATGAAATGAGCCCGCTGTTGGGTAGGGACCATTTCTATATGTTTCCAACTTGTACTTCCCAAGCGCTTAGTACAGTGCTCTGCACACAGTAAGCGCTCAATTAATACGACTGATTGAATGAATGGTAACAAGCTTTGAGGCAGTATCTAATGGCTTTGAATGCCAGCATTTCTCTGATCTTTGTTAGTCAATAAAAAGCAGTTGAAAGTCACCTTTGATAGTTCTCTTAAAAGTAATGGATCTTTTGACGTCCCAGGGTTTTCAATCACAGGCTCCGAATCAATGTTTTCCATATACAGTTATTGTTTTCTTCCACCCAACAACCCACTGGATTGAAAATCAACCCGCTGTGGACCAAAAAAATCAATTGTATACATTTCCAAAGTTTTCCAAATACTGAGGCAGAGAATTAGACACAAGTCCTTTTGGAAAGCACAGTTCACCATAGCTATGTGAAACTTTTCTCTTAAATACCTTAAGGAAATCACTGGTGTTTTTTTTTTTTTGAAGAAACCCAATCTCATTAACTGTAACATCTAACACTAACTCATTTACCTTTTAGAATTAAGATGTGAAAGATGAAGACTGCCTCTGTTAGAATAATCGATTTTTTGTGTGTGCATGGAGAAAGTTTATAAACTTCCTCTCTTTTCATCCACATTTGGTTTTACTTTTCAGAGACCACTACTACTTAATCCTCTTAAAAAAGAATCACAGATTCAGCAGAATCTGCAGGCATAAGTACCAATAAATTGAACTTTCTATTTTTGTGGAAGCAGGTGGATTTATCATTTACAATTAATTCCAAATATTAGCTCTGTTTCTCGAAATGCAGGCAGACCTGCTGTCACCATTGCAGTAGTACTTAACAGAACCTGCTTAGTTTCAAGAGTGCTGCTCTAGCCTTTACTTGAGAGGATTAGCTCTTCCACGAATTGCATGAAAAGAATGTATTTGATTTGGATGAAAAATGGATGTTGATGCTGGTCTTTTGCAGCCTGAAGTGCTGCCTGCCAATGTTTCTGGTCGGAAAGATGATGTGCATTTCTTCAGAAGCACCTGGGCTGGTAAGTCAGAGGACCTGTGTTCTAATGCCAGCTCTGTCACTTCCTTGCTGGATGACTTGGGCAAATCGCTTAACTTCTCTGTGTCTCAGTTTCCTCATCTGTAAAGTCTGGATTAAATAACTGTTCTTCCTACTTAGACTATGAGCTCCATGTGGGATAAGGACTAATAATAATAGTAATAATAATAATGGCATTTGTTAAGCACTTATTATGTGCTGAGCGCTGTTCCAAGCGCTGGGGTAGATACAAGGTAATCAGGTTGTCCCACATGGGGCCCACAGACTTAATCCCCATTTTACAGATGAGGGAACTGAGGCACAGAGAAGTCAAATGACTTGCCCAAAGCCACACAGCTGGCCAGTGGCGGAGCCAGAATTAGAACCCGTGACCAAGCCTGGGCTCTTTCCACAATGTCACACTGCTTTGTTAAGCACTTACTATGTGCCAAGCACTGTACGAAGCCCTGGGGTAGATACAAGATAATCATGGGGCTAACAGTCTAAATAGGAGGGAGAATAGGTATTCTGCAAAAAATCCCTATTTTGCAGATGAGGAAACTGAGGCACAGAGAAGTTAAAGTGACTTGCCCAAGTCTCACACAGGGCGTAGTGGTAGAGCCCAGGCCTGGGAGTTAGAAGGACCTGGGTTCTAATCCTGGCTCTGCCACTTGTTGGCTATGTGACCTTCGGCAAGTCACTTTACTTCCCTGTGCCTCAGTTCCCTCGTCTGTAAAATGGAAATTAATACTGGGAACCCAATGCAGAACGCAGGACAAGGACTGTGTCCAACCTGATTAGCTTGTATCTACCCCAGTACTTAATACAATGCTTGACACATAGTAAGCGCTTAACAAATACCACTAAAAAAAAAAAAAAAGGTGGCAGAGCCAGAATTAGAAACCACGTCTTCTGACTACTGGGTCCATGCTCTTTCCACTAGGCTATGCTGCTTCCCCTGTGTCTGACTAGATTAATTTGAATCTACTCCAGTGTTTAGAACAGTGCTTGGCACGTAGTAAGACCTCAACAGATATCAAAATGATGCTGATTATTACAGAGTAGATCTAAGTGCCAGTGCAGGTTTTCCCCTCTGAAACCGCGCCCACCAGATCAGACACCTCAAGCCAGTGGATCCAGAGCGCAAGTTGGGCTTTACACCAGAAGGTTCTGCTGTCTTTGGAAGGAGCAATCAATCAAACAGTGGTATTTATTGAGCACTTATTGGGTGCAGAGCCCTGTACTAAGCGCATGGTAGAGAACAATACAACAAAAGTTGGTAGACCTGCTCCCTGCCCATGAGGGCCTTTCAGCAGACCCAAGGCAGCTCCCTGATTCACCCTTGTCTAGGGATGCATGGTGCAGTGGATAGAGAGTGGTGGTACATGGGCCTGGGTGTTAGAAGGTCATGGGTTCCAATCCTGGCTCCACCACTTGTCTGCTGTGTGACCTTGGGCAAATCACTTCACTTCTCTGGGCCTCAGTTACCTCATCTGTAAAATGGGGATTGAGACTGTGTGCCTCAAGTGGGACAGCGACTGTGTCCAACTCTATTTATTTATTTATTTTACTTGTACATATCTATTCTATTTATTTTATTTTGTTGGTATGTTTGGTTTTGTTCTCTGTCTCCCCCTTTTAGACTGTGAGCCCACTGTTGGGTAGGGACTGTCTCTATATGTTGCCAATTTGTACTTCCCAAGCGCTTAGTACAGTGCTCTGCACATAGTAAGCGCTCAATAAATACGATTGATGATGATGATGATGATGATTTTGTCCTCTAGACTGTAAGCTCTTAGTGGATAGGGAATGTGTCTGTTTATTCTTATATTGTACTCTCCCAAGTACTTAGTAATAATCATAATAATGATGATGATGGTATTAAGTGCTTACTATGTGCCAAGCACTGTTCTAAACGCTGGAGTAGATATATGGTAATCAGGTTGTCCCACATGGGGCTCACAGTCTTAATCCCCATTTTACAGATGAGGTAATTGAGGCACAGAGAAGTTAAGTGACTTGCCCAAGGTCACACAGCAGACAGGTGGCAGAGCTTGGATTAGAACCCATGACCTCTGACTCCCAAGCCCGTGCCACTAGGCCACACTGCTTCTCATAAGTGCTCTGCATGCAGTAAGCACTCGATAAGCACGACTGAATGAACGAATACTTGTTTCAAGGAGCCAGGTGTCAAGGAGATCCGAGAAGGCACACACCGCCTGAGGATAGTGCTTTCATAGCAGTAACAGGAAGGAACTCCAGGGCAGGAGTTGCTCCTTTGACCAAAATCATGTAGCAAAGTGAAAAACATAACCTTGATGAGATGCGGATCAACTCGGGTTTCAGCATCATATTTGGTTGGAACGTTCAGGGCTATGCTGTAGCCACGAACATTAGCTATGATTATTATTTAGTATTTATGACATGTTGTAAATATACATGAAGGCCTTACAACTGTGATGTGGGTGAAAGTAAAAAGATTTATGAAATAAAATAAAACCAAGGCAGTTAGGGATGATCCCTTATGCAGTTATGTAGTTTGAACATGTGACTTGTTCTAGTACTTTCTGACTATTTGACTACAGACTTGGAAATTCTGCGAGAAATATGATAGAATGATTCCCCTTTAGGTGAAGATGTCAATTTGGAATCACTCAACTGTCTCTGAGATCAGACAGCTAATCAGTAGTTCTGATTTTTCAGTGTACATTTAGTTCAGTGGAAACATCAATTTCTGGTAATAAACCCATCATGGCAACAGAGCTTTGCACTGATTTAATAATAATAATAATAATAACAATGATAATGATAATAATTGTGGCATTTGTGAAGCACTTACAATGTTTCAAACAGTATACTAAATGCTGGCGTTGATATGAGATAATCAGGTCCCACATGGGGCTCACAGTCAAAACAGGAGGGAGAACAGGCCTCAAATCCCCACTTTTTAGATGAGTGAACTGAAGCATGGATAAGTTAAGTTACAGTGCTCTGCACATAGTAAGCGCTCAATAAATACGATTGATTGATTGATTGATTGATTGATTGCCCAAGGTCATACAGCAGACGAGTAGCAGAGTTGGAATTAGAACCCAGGTCCTCTGACACCCAGGCCCATGCTCTTTCCATTAGGCCACTCCGCTTGTTCAGGAATGTAATTTAGCAATTATATTTATGACCAAGATGTTTTACTGAACTTCTACTACCAATCTGCTAAACTGTGAGGACTTTGTGAGAAGCCCAATTAGGTCTAGATTCAGTATTTTGAGTTGGGAAACAATATGGTCTAGAGGAAAGAACACAGGCCCATGAGTCAGAGGAGCTGAGTTCAAGCCCCAACTCTGCCATCAGTGTGACCTTGGGCAAAAATCACTTAACTTCCCTGAGTAAATGGGATGGTAGTGGAGAACCTCAGAGGTGGAGATCGCTTGCCTGCTGTCAAAGCCTTGCCGTGGATCCTTGTACTGAGTCTCAATTACCTAGCTATCCATCTGTGTGTGTGTCTGGAAGCGTGAGTCTAGGTTATTCACTGGATTGCTGTAGAGTCCTAGTGGCAATGAATTAAAAACAATTTTTTATGGTATTTGTTAAGTGCTTACTATGGTGCAGGCATTGCACTAAGTGCTATAGCAACTACTGAAGGTTTTTGAGGAGTGGGAAAACGTGGATTGAATATTTTCTTAGAAAAATGATCCAGGTAGCAGGGTGAAGTTTGGACTAGAGTGGGGAGAGGCAGCAGCCAGGGGATCAGCGAGGAGGCTGATCCTCGCTGTGATAGTCAAGGTGGAATAGGAAAAGTGCTTGGATTAATGTGGTAGCAGTTTGTATTTATTGAGTGCTTACCACTATACCAAGCATTTGGGAGGGTGCATTATAACAATAAACGGGCACAATCCCGGCCTCCTGCATACTTCACTCTGCTGCCCGGATCATTTTTCTTAAAAACATTCTGTCTTTTTCTACACTCCTCAAGAACCTCCAGCAGTTGCCCATCCACCACTGCATCTAACAGCAACTCCTTACCAGTTGGCTTTAAAGGGATCCGTCAGCTCACCCACTCCTATCTTACCTCTCTGATTTCTTGCCTCACTCTGCTACTCTAATGCCAACTTACTCACTGAATCTTGATTTTGTCGGTTTCACCACTGACCCCTTGCCCGTGTCTTCCTTCTGGCTTGGAACTCCCTTCCCCTTCATGTGAGTCGGTCAGAGAGGGATTAGACGGTCGACGGGTCAGCGGTTTAGCCGGCAAGGCAGCCTGGTAGTAGGCGGGCGGGGAGGCGAGTCAACCAGTAGGTAGTTCATTCCGTTAGAGGTGAGTCGGTCGACGAGTTGTCGGTTTAGGCGGTGCGGCAGCCAGTTGGTAGGTGGGCGGGGAGGCCGCTAGGTGAGACGACTTGACACCTGTCCACATGTTGTGTTTTGTTGTCTCTCTCCCCCTTCTAGACTGTGAGCCCATTGTTGGGTAGGAACCATCTCTATCTGTTGCCAACTTGTACTTCCCAAGCACTTAGTACAGTGCTCTGCACACAGTAAGTGCTCAATAAATACGATTGAATGAGTGAATGAATATGACAGATCACCACTCTCCCTATCTTCAAAAGCTTATTAAAGTCATATCCCTTCCAATAGCTGTTCCCCAGTTAAGCCCTCTTTTTTTCTGCTCCCTCTCCCTTTTACGTCACCTATGCTCTTGGATCTGTACCTCTGAAACACATGATGCAAACATCACTGATTTTTAGCTTACTGTGAGCAGGGAATGTGTCTGTTTATTGTGATATTGTACTCCCCCAAGCACTTAGTTCAGTGTTTTGCACACAGTAAGTGCTCAATAAATATGAATGAATGAATGGAACGATGAACAGTATGATAAATAACAGTGCATGCCCAAATCCTTCATGATGTGAGGATTTACTACATTTATACCCTCACATTTTATTCACAGAAATAGATTTGCTAATGTGTATGTAAGAGACAGAGGTGAAAGAGATAGTGAATTGAAGGGAAGAGAAGGGGAGAGAGAAAACGCTCAGCAAGATCATTTTCAGTGGGGCATCCCGGTGAATCAATCAACAGTATTTGAGTGCTTACTGTGTGCAGAACACTGCACTAAGCATTTGGAAGAGTGCAACATAACAGAATTGGTAGACAAATTCTCTGCCCCACAACAGGCTTACAATCTTAGAGGGATTCTTTTTTAAGCCACTACTGCTTGCTGCTGTGCATACAGATCCCTTGTTTGATTCATCTCACACCTTTCTGAATCAATCAATTGTATTCATTGAGGGCTTATTGTGTGAAAAGCACTGCACTGATTGGGAGAGTACAATACAACAATATAACAGACATGTTCCCTGCCCACAGTGAGCTTACAGTCTAGGGTGGGGAGGCAGACATTAATATAAGTTAATTACAGGTAAGGACATTAATGCTCGGGGGCTGGGAAGAGGTGATGAATAAAGGGAGTAAGTCAGGGGGATGCAGAAGGGAGTGGAAGAAAACACTGAAGACACTAGGTGTCAGCTTCTAAGTGAAACATTGCTTGAACAAAGGAGTTGTGACAATGACTTGCTTGGGCAATGCACTTTGCTCGAGATGACTTTCCTGGAAATGTTTACCTCTTGATCCAGTATTATGTGCCAAGCGATTATTGAGTCGAGTGCTCCAGTACAGGTTACGGGAGAATCTGCTCTCCAAGCATGTCCTTGGAAAACAAGGAAGAAAGTGCTGTGATATCTTTCACTCTCTTCATTGTTAATTTCCAGTGTATAGCCTATGTGTTTATGGATATTTGAAGTTGTCCTCATCCGGATCATCGTCTTCTTCTTGTCTCTCTGGCTTAAATAGCCCTGGGAGGGACAACGCAACAGGGAACATCTCCCAGTTAATATTTCTGCGCTCTCTCCTTCTACAGGACTCAATCATCTGCTGTCTTAAAGCTTCTTATAATTATGATATTTCTTAAGGGCTTTTGTCTTGTCGATGCTGTCGAGTCGTCTCTGACCCATAGTGACGCCACAGGCACATCTCTCCCAGAATGCCTCACCTCCATCTGCAATCATTCTGGTAGTGTATCCGTAGAGTTTCCTTGGTAAAAATATGGAAGTTATTTACCACTGCCTCCTTACACACAGTCGATTTGAGTCTCCGCCTTCAACTCTCTCCCATGCTCCTGCTGCCCAGCAAAGGTGAATTTTGACTTGTAGCAGATTGCCTTCCACTCGCTAGCCACTGGCCAAGCTAGGAATGAAATGGATAGGCCTCTGCTTGACTCTCCCTCCCGTAATCAAGGCTAGTAGAGTACTGGAAACTCTCCAGGTACAACCCCTAGAGAGGTGTTAATGTTTACTGTATAATTTAGGCCACAGTTTCTGCCACTTTGCCTGCTGTGTGACCTTAGGCAAGTCACTTAACTTCTCTGTGCCTTAGTATTTTCATCTGTTAAATGTGGACTCTCTTCCTGTTCTCCCTCCTATTTGGACTATAAGTCTCATCTAGACAGGGACTATGTCTGATCACATTACATTGTACCCATGTGCTTAGTACAGCGCTTTGCACACAGTAAATGCTCAATAAAAATAATTGAATACCTACCCCAGCATTTCATATGGTGCTTAGTATAGCACCTGTAACTTAATAAGTACTTAACAATTACTATTAATACTATGTGTCTGTTTATTGTTATATAGTGCTTTCCCGAGAGCTTAGTATAGAGCTCTGCAAGCATGTTTTGTTTTGTTGTCTGTCTCCCCCTTCTAGACTGTGAGCCCTTTGTTGGGTAGGGACCATCTCTATATGTTACCAACTAGTACTTCCTAAGCGCTTAGTACAGTGCTCTGACACAGTAAGCGCTCAATAAATACAATTGAATGAATGAATGAATGAACAGCAAGTGCTCAGTAAATATGATTGAATGAATGAGTGATTATTATAATACGGAACATGATTCATAGTAAGGGTTTAAACATTACCACTATTCTTATTATTGTGAGATTCCTGCAGTAGCGGAGCAAGGCAGGATAGGAATGAGAGTTCATGTTGATGCAAAGGGAGGTTAGAGAAGATTTCCTAGATGGTAGCATGGCTGGCCGATGGGTGGGAAGTTGCCACCCCTCGCCCAGGGACGGGTTCATTTGGTAATCAGCACAACGAGAGAGAGAGAGGCTGGGAATGGAAAACCTGAGTTTTATAAGCAATTTATTCCGTGAGGCAAATTGAATTATTTAATTGTTTAGGTGCAATGGATTGAACTTCTTTTTCAGGAGGAATGTAATCAACTAGTAATATTAGAGACTTTCCAATGGGAGGAACACACATATACGTTACTCACGCATGGCAGAACCCCCAGGTCCCACCCAGATGGAATTTCCTTACAGTTTGTTTGCACATGATGGGGTGGCTAGCTTTCACCCATGTGCACTTCACACTCGGGAGGAATCCACCTGAGTTACACACCCATGGGGAAAGCCCCTAGCTCCCACCCATGAGGATTTTCCATTTGGGAGGAATCCATTCATTCGTTCCATACCCGTGGTGAAGTGCCTGGCTTCCAGCCCCACAAGCGTCCAGTGGGACGGGACCCTCACCCATCCATCCCATGGCTCCTCACTCGGTACAGGCAGAGCGGGCTTCTCACGCTCTGGACGGAGGTGCCCTGCAGTCATCTGCTGCAAGTCTCGGTCCTCTGCCCAGAGGGCCAGAGTCCACAGGTATTTAATCCCCTGTACTCCTAGGCCATTCCAGCTTCCGGCCTCAGTTTATCCAATCTCTGCCCTCCCCCCTCCTCCATACCTAATTTGATTGGCATGGGGATGAGGGACACTTTCTGAATTCCCGGCTAGGGCTGTCAATCTAATAGGTTTGGTTATGGGGGCGGTATCCCACCCTCACTTCTGAGTTCCGCCTGCTGGCTCAGGTGACAACGAGATAGCATTTGACCTTGAGGTGGCTGGTACCCCACCGTCACCTTGGGACAGAAGTTGAGGGTGTTTCAGCTGCTTGTGGAATTCCTGCCATGATGGAGGAAGGCAATATGGGAACGAAGCCCCAGGATGACATGAAAGGGCCTAGTGGAGGTTACTAGTGAGGAGGTATGGCTGGCTGTCTGGTGGAGGGTAGGTGGAGGACGCTGCTGTTTGTCTTCTTCCTGCTCTGGTGGAGTAAGGCAGGATGGGAAAGAAGTTCCGGGATGACATGAAGGGAAATGGTGGGGGCTACTGGTGTGGGGCATGGCTGTCTGGTGGGTGGGAGGCTGAGGATGCTCCTGCTTCTGTATTTCCTGCTTTGGTGGAGCAAGATAATAAGAATTGTGGTATTAAGCACTTACTTTGTGCCAAGGACTGTTCTAAGCACTGGGGTAGATAAAAGCTAATCAGGTTGGACACAGTCCCTGTTCTACATTGGGCTCACAGTCTTATTCCCCATTTTACAGATGAAGTAACTGAGGCCTAGAAAAGTGAAGTGACTTGCCAAGATCACACAGCAATCATGTGGTAGAGCTGGGATTAGAATCCGTGTCCTCTGACTCCCAAGCCTGTGCTCTTTCCACTGGAACATACAGGCTCCATCGCTAGCCCTCTACCTCCAGCTGATCCTCCCTCAAACCCAACTGGAGCCTCCTGAGCAGAGAACATGGCAGAGGGGAATGACTCCCTTCCAAAACTCTGGAGGTGCGGCAGTGTCCCCTGCAGAGTGGTAGGAGGAGAACAAATTCACTGCCAAGGAAGAAATGGAAAGATATACTTTTACAGTTGGAATCACTTTCATTAAAGTGATTACTCTTCATCGGTCCAGATTAGAAATAGAAATGCTATATTGCACCATTTGGGCATCAAACAAATATAAAAAGCCCCCAAACCTAGCATACTCCTCTTGAGCCTAATCTTTCACTTTCAATTCATCGATTTTGGTTAGTATGCTTTTTTTCTTAGTCTTGCATTCAGCCTTGTTCTTGAGCAATGCTAGTAGTCATATTAAGCTTTTTCAACATGCCAACCATTGTACTAAGCGCTGGAATAGATAAAATGTAAGCAGATTGAATGCAGTCCCAGTCCCACATGGGGCTCAGTGTAGGGGGAGGGAGAATAGGCATTAAATTCCCATTTTACAGATGGGGAAACTGAGACTAAACCCCAGCAAAGTCATCCAGCAGGCTGGTGACAGAGTGGGGATTAGAGCCCAAGTTTCCTGACTCAGGTCCCTGTTTAATTTTGCTAATTGCGGATGAATGTATTATTTCGTGGTTTTTTTTAAAGGAATTAAAATCTATGTGCAAACTGTAGGTTGTTAAATGAAGTGTTCTGGTTTACTCTTCTCTGCCTCAGCGGACCACTCACTAAAGTTGGACCAAAATACAAACTCAGGGCCTGATAGTCTTTCTAAATTCATCTCCGTGCTTAGACGATCTGGTTCTTTGTCTGTAACTGTTCAGTTTAATTTTCAAGTTCATTTATAACATTACCTGCTGGACAGTCAAATGGAAAATTTGACAAACCATCCCATAAAGACCCGTTTGCAGATTTTTAACAGAAATTGCGGGCTTTCAGTTTGCTCACGCAGGTGAATAAATGTACAGAAGATGGCACTGTGTTCCCCTGTCTTTCCATGTGAGGCAGTGAACTCGTAAACCAACTTTATCTGAAGATTATATAGAACTTCTTCCGAATTGGGTGAGCATCTGAAGCCAAATATTTGGAATCTCTTTTCATTTCTTAACATACTATGCTTGGTCTAGGGAACAGATCTTTTTAAACACCTAACTGCATGGGGCCTCAGTTCCCTTATTTGTAAAAGAGGATAGGATTCTGTTTTCCCTCCCTTCTAGATGCTGAACCCCAAGGGACAGGGAGTGCCTTCTCTATTTTATTTTTTTCCGACGATGTGTGTTAAGCATTGCTCAAAGCAGTGGGGTAGATACACATTTTATCGAGTTGGACACAGTCCCCGTCCCACCCGGGGCTCACATTCTAAGTAGGAGGGAATAGGATTGAATCCACATTTGCAATTGAGGAAACTGAGGCACAGAGAAGTTAAGTGATTTACCCAACATCACATAAGAAGCAATTTGCAGGGCCATGATTAGAAATCAGGTCCTCTGACTCCCGAGCCCATGCTCTTTCAACTAGGCCATACTGCATCTTTGTGTGGTTATCTTTTATCCCAGGCCCATGCTTTTTCAACTAGACCGTACTGCTTCTTTGTCTGATTATTTTGTATCTTATCCCAGCCCTTAGCACAGTGCTTGGCCACATAATCAGTACCAATAAGGTTGTAATAGAAGTGGTTGCATATAATATTCCTTCTAGATTGTGAGCCCACTGTTGGGTAGTGACCGTCTCTATATGTTGCCAACTTCTACTCCCCAAGAGCTTAGTACAGTGCTCTGCACACAGTAAGCGCTCAATAAATACAATTGAATGAATGAATGAATGCATAATATCTCTCCTGTTGTTTTTCCCTTCAGACACTATTTTTTTATGTTCAACACAAAAAATCTTGTCTAAATCTAATCCCAGTTCCACAGTTGGTCTGATGTGTGACCTTGGGAAAGTTCCTTACCTTCTCTGTGTCTCAGTTTCTTCATCTGTAAAATGGGGATTAATTCCTACTCCGTCCTACTTAGACTGTGAGACCTGTGTAGTACAAGGGATTTTATCTGACCTGATTATCTTGTAATAATAATTATGATGGCATTTGTTAAGTGCTTACTATGTGCAAAACACTGTTCTAAGCTTTGGGGAGGTTATAAGGTGATCAGGTTGCCCCATGTGGGGCTCACAGTTTTAATCCCTATTTTCCAAATAAGGGAACTGAGGCACAGAGAAGTTAAGTGACTTGCCCAAAGTCACACGGCAGACAAGTGGTGGAGCGGGATTAGAACCCATGACCTCTGACTCCCAAGCCTGGACTCTTTCCACTGAGCCACGCTGCTTAGTAGAGTACTTGGCTCATAGTAAGGAAATACCGTTATTACCAATATTATTAGGTTAGTAAACTGTATATTTGAGTCCTTCCCTTCATTACTCTCCAAAACACTTGTAGAAAGATTGGCCTGCAATTTTCAGCTATTCATTCTTTTTGGAAAGCATGTGATTTTTTTTTTTTCCAAAAAACTTTCTGCACCTGGGGAAGACATCTGGCTATTTAAGACCCAGTCTCCGGTCCGTAGGTCTCAGAATCTAAATGGGGTGAGCAGAAACACAGAGAAATGCCCACAAGGACTAGAAAATATCTGGTCACATTTCAAGAGGAAGTGTGGCCTAATGGAAAGGGGCAGGATGGTGTCAGGAGACCTGGGTTCTAGTTCTGAATTGACCTTTTACCTGCTATGATCTTTTACCTGACTTTTGTGACTCAGTTTCCTCATCTGGAAAGTGGGGATCAAATATTTATCCTTCCTTCATTTGTTCATTCATTCAATCATATTTATTCATTCATTCAATCATATTTACTGAGCGCTGACTGTGTGCAGAGCACTGTACTAAGCGCTTGGGAAGTACAATTTGGCAACATATAGAGACGGCCCCTACCCAACAGTGGGCTCACAGTCTAGAAGGGGGAGACAGAGAACAAAACAAAACATATTAACAGAATAAAATAAATTGAATAAATATGTACAAGTAAAATAAATAAATAGAGAAATAAGTAAAAAACATTTATACATATATACAGGTGCTGTGGGGAAGGGAAGGAGGTAAGGTGGGGGGATGGGGAGGGGGAGGAGAGGGAGAGGAAGGAGGGGGCTCAGTCTGGGAAGGCCTCCTGGAGGAGGTGAGCTCTCAGTAGGGCCTTGAAGGGAGGAAGAGAGCTAGCTTGGTGGGTGTGGGGAGGAAGGCCATTCCAGGCCAGGGGGATGATGTGGGCCAGGGGTCGACGGCGGGACAGGCGAGAACGAGGCCAAACGGTGAAGAGATTAGTGGCAGAGGAGCGGAGGGTGCGGGCTGGGCTGTAGAAGGAGAGAAGGGAGGTGAGGTAGGAGGGGGCGAGGTGATGGACAGCCTTGAAGCCGAGGGTGAGGAGTTTCTGCCTGATGCGTAGGTTGATTGGTAGCCACTGGAAATTTTTGAGGAGAGGAGTAACATGCCCAGAGCATTTCTGGACAAAGACAATCTGGGCAGCAGCGTGAAGTATGGATTGAAGTGGGGAGAGACAGGAGGATTGGAGATCGGAGAGGAGGCTGATACAGTAATCCAGACGGGATAGGATGAGAGCTTGAATGAGCAGGGTAGCAGTTTGGATGGAGAGGAAAGGGCGGATCTTGGTGATGTTGCGGACTGAGACCGGCAGGTTTTGGTGACGGCTTGGATGTGAGGGGTGAACGAGAGAGCGGAGTCGAGGATGACACCAAGGTTGCGGGCTTGTGAGACGGAAAGGATGGTAGTGCCGTCAACAGTGATGGGAAAGTGAGGGAGAGGGCAAGGTTTGGGAGGGAAGACAAGGAGTTCAGTCTTGGACATGTTGAGTTTTAGGTGGCGGGCAGACATCCAGATGGAGATGTCCTGAAGGCAGGAGGAGATGCGAGCCTAGAGGGAGGGAGAGAGAGCAGGGGCAGAGATGTAGATTTGGGTGTCATCAGCGTAGAGATGATAGTTGAAGCCATGGAAGCGAATGAGGTCTCCAAGAGTGTTTACTGTGTGCAGAGCACTGTGCTAAGCACTTGGAAAGTACAAATTGGCAACATATAGAGACGGTCCCTACCCAACAACGGGCTCACAGTCTAGAAGGGGGTGACAGACAATAAAACAAGTAGAGAGGTGTCAATACCATCAGAATAGATAAATAGAATTATAGCTATATACATATCATTAATACAGTAAATAGAGTAATAAATATACACAAGTGCTGTGGGTAGGGGAAGAAGGCAGGGTATAGGGAGGGAGTGGGGGCAGTGGGGAGGGGAGGAGGAGCAGAGGAAAAGGGTGGCTAGTCTGAGAAGGCCTCATTAGGGCTTTGAAGGGAAGAAGAGAGCTAGTTTGGTGGATGTGTGGAGGGAGGAGGGTATTCCAGTCCAGGGGGAGGACATGGGCCGGGGTTCGACAGAGGGACAGGCGAGAATGAGGCCCAGTGAGGAGGTTAGCGGAATACGATTGATTGATTGATTGAGTGCGGGCTGGGCTGTAGAAGAAGAGAAGGTAGGTGAGGTAGGAGGGGGTGAGGTGATGGAGAGCCTTGAAGCCGAAGCCTTCCTTTGTTAGACTGTAAGACCGAGGGGGACAAGGAATGATACAAACTGTATCTACCCTAGTGCTTAACACACCGACAAATAGCAGCGCTCAATAACTACTACCATTATTATTATTAATAATAGAAGGGGACAAAAATGACAACTCTTTTCTTATCCACTAAGGGCTCACCTCACCAGGCAGGATGTCTGCCGACCACAGGCCACATAGTTCTCCATTGTTCCTTAAGACGGGGGGTTGCTTCTGTTCCCACTAAGCTTGGCACTCATAGAATCTGACACTGCTGGGTGTCAGATGATTCCAGGACCGGTCTCATTTTCTCTCTCTCTAATCTGTAAACTCATTTGGAATGTATTTATCAAGTCTGTTGTATTGTCCCAATTGCTTAGTCTACCTCATCATTGACCACTTGCCCACATCCTGCCTCGGGCTTGAAATGCCCTCCCTCCTCATAACTGAAAGACCATTACTCTCCCCGCCTTCAAAGCCTTACTGAAGGCATATCTCCTCAAGAGGCCTTCCCTAAGCCCTCTTTTCCTTTTCTTCAACTCCCTCCTGAGTCACCCTGACTTGCTCCCTTTATTCATCCCCCTTCCCAGCCCACAACACTTTTGTACATATCTGTAATTAATTTATATTAATGTCTGTCTCTCCACTGCTCAGACTGTGAGCTTGTTGTGGGCAGGGATTGTGACTGTTAAATTGTGCTCTCCCAAACTCTTAGTACAGCGTGGCTCAGTGGAAAGAGCACGGGCTTTGGAGTCAGAGGTCATGGGTTCAAATCCCGGCTCTGCCACCTGTCAGCTGTGTGACTTTGGGCAAGTCACTTCACTTCTCTGTGCCTCAATTTCCTCATCTGTAAAATGGGGATTAAAACTGTGAGCACCCTGTGGGACAACCTGATCACCTTGTAACCTCCCCAGCACTTAGAACAGTGCTTTGCACATAGTAAGCGCTTAACAACTGCCATCATCATTATTATTATTATTACAGTGCTCTGCACACAGTAAGTGCTCAAAAATATGATTCACTAACTGCTCTGCACACAGTAAGCACTCAAATACAAATGAGTGATTGATCTTTTTTTTCCTACCCCTGTTCTCACCTATTGGAGAAGGCCAAGACCCTACTGATGACCTCGGTGGTGAGGAGTTGGGTGGGAAGCCATGGGAGCAGAAGGTATTCTGTGGGACTTTAGGGGTAGGAAGAGTTGAGGCCAGCTCGCCTTGAAAGTGATCACACAGTCCAACCAGCCTCTCTCTGTCCCGGGAGTCAATGTGGAATTCATATAGCTCATATGCCTAGCTTATGTTTGGAGCCGACTCAAAACTTTCTGCTTGGCTCAGGATACGCTTATTACTGGCCACAAGCCCATGGAAAAGATCCCTGCAGGGACACTGAGAAGTCTCAGATCTCCTTCCAATCATGGATGGAAAAGGAAGCTTATCTCTGTGATCAGAATGGGAAAGAAGTTGAGATCTATTTCTCCATTCCTTGAAACGTCCAAACCTCTCAGGCCAAGTAACTGTTGCTGAGTTTGAAGTCTGATCATGTGAGTCCCTCTCCTCCCAAGAGGGAGCCTGTAGTATATAGCCACTGAAAATAACAGGTGGAAACAATCAGCTCCTCTACTAGGCAAGAATCAAACAATGAACCCCAGCTAAATGACTGCCAAAACAGGCTGGTTTCTAAGACACTTCCAGGCCTGTTAGTACACTCACAGGTGGAAGATGTTTGTACTAATAAAATGCCTTTGCAGTCTCAACTTTTAGTTTATAAAGATTAGCTGAGTTGTGAAATGTTATTGGGATTATAACATCTCCTATTCTTCTTATGCCCTCTGCCTTTGTGTCTTCCTCATCTGTCTCTCCCTTATTTTCTTCTCCTAAATTTCTTTCTGCCTTGCCTTCTTACCCCCTCCTTTTCCCTAGTGCCTGCTCCTTTCCTAAGCTATCTCTTTTTTTCCCAATAAATCCCATCTCTTTATTGCCCGTAGGCCTATTTATTTTCCTTCCCCATTTTTTTCTTTTGCTTATTCTTCCAGCATGGACTAATGGGAAGAGTATGGATCTGGGAGGCAGAGGACCTGGGTTCTAATCCTGGTTCTGCCACAGACCTGCTGTGTGTCCTTGGACAAGTCACTTAAATTCTCTGCATCACCATTCACTCACATGCAGAATGGGGATTCAATACCTGTTCTCCCTCCTACTTAGACTTAGATTATCTTCTATCTATCCCAGTGCTTAGTACAATATTTGGCACCTAGCGCTTAACAAATATCATAATTTTTAGTGTCCTTGCTACCTTCTTCCGTCTCCCTACTTTCTGTCCTTTTTTCTTCTCTCCTTTTCTGACTCCCTTTTTTTATCCTTCTCCTCCTCAACCCTTCACATAATAATAATCAATTATAATCATTTACTACATTCCAGGTGCTTGGGTAATAATAATAATAATGATGGCATTTGTTAAGCACTTACTATGTGCGAAGCATTGCTCTAAGTGCCGTAGTAATGATGGCATTTGTTAAGTGCTTACTATGTGCCAAGCACTGTTCTAAGCACTGAGGGAGATACAAGGTAGTCAGGTTGTCCCAATGGGGCTCACAGTCTTCATCCCCATTTTACAGATGAGGAAACCAAGGCACAGAGAAATGAAGTGAATTGACCAAGATCACACAACTAATAAGTGGTGGAGCCGGGATTAGAACCCACGACCTCTGACCCCCAAAGCCCAGGCGCTTTCCATGGAGCCACGGGTAGATATGAGATAATTAAATTCGATCCTGCCCATATGGGGCTTACAGGCTAAGAGGGTGGGAGAACTGACTTTTTATTCCCATTTAAGAAATGAGGGAGCTGAGCACTGAGAAATTAAGTGACTTGTCCCCGATCTCACAGCAGGCAAATGGTGGAGCTAAACTAAAACCTGGGTTTTCTGACAGAGACAAGTCATTTCTCCATTTTTTTTCTCATTTCCTTATTGCGGATCCTCTCCAGGCTCAGAAATGAAATCAAGGCCTCCCTTGGGTTACCTGCAGGTCCATATCTGGGTAGGAAGGATAGCACAGCTGCCGCTGCTTGGAAATCTGCGCCGCAGGGGGATCCAGCCAGCCACCAAAGGTCTGAAAAAAGATCCAAGCAGACCCTAGGTTTCTGGCAAGCTTTATCTTTGGCAGAAAATATGTTGGCAATCTCTGTGGTCTGGTTGTGTTAATGCTGCTCCCTGGGGACCAAGCCAGGGTGGAAGTAGAAGCAGCATGGCTCAGTGGAAAGAACCTGGGCTTGGGAGTCAGAAGTCATGGGTTCTAATCCTGGCTCTGCCACTTGTCAGCTGTGTGACTTTGGGCAAGTCATTTTACTTCTCTGTGCCTCAGTTCCCTCATCTGTAAAATGGGAATGAAAAGTGTAAGCCCTACGTGGGACAACCTGATTACCTTGTATCCTCCCCCCCGCCAGTGCTTAGAACGGTGCTTGGCACATAGTAAGCGCTTAACAAATGCCATTATTATCAGTGCTTAGAACAGTGCTTTGTACATCGTAAGTGCTTAACAAATACCATTATTATTATTAATAATTAATAATTATTAATTTATTAAGTAGAACACAAATGTCCTTGGATTAGTTAAAGAGGGGGCTCTGGTGGCTGGATGTCCCATCCCAGAATCTTGGATTTCAGGGGAGCAAGGATCCAGATGAGCAGCGAAGCAGCATGGCTCAGTGGAAAGAGCACAGGCTTGGGAGTCAGAGGTTGTGCGTTCTAATTCCGCCTCTGCCACTTGTCAGCTGTGTGACTTCAGGTAAGTCACTTAACTTCTCTGTGCCTCAGTTACCTCATCTGTAAAATGGGGATTAAGACTACGAGCCCCATGTGGGACAACCTGATTACCTTGTATCTTCCCCCAGCACTTAGAACAGTGCTTGGCACATAGTGCTTAACAAATGCCATTATTATCAGCACTTAGAACAGTGCTTTGCACATAGTAAGTGCTTAACAAATACCATTATTATTATTATGAGGTCCCATTTCTGTTTCCCCCCACATCTTGGCCCAATGGGCCCAGAACCCACTGACTGAAGACTACTGCCCTGATTTTCCTCTTCTCAGCTTTTCTCTCCCCCATGCTGCTGACATAGGTGCCCTCAAAGAGATGCCACAGGTGCCCAGCATAACGTCCAGAGGGTAGTTAACCCTAAGGTGAATATGGCCGACTTTATGCTGGCTATACATAACTGACCTGAGAAAATTCAGATCCAGTCTCCACACTTCTGGTTTTGAGGTTCATTTCAAAGGAAGAAGCAGTATACAGGTGATCATCATCAACATCATCAATCATATTTATTGAGTGCTTACTATGTGCAGAGCACTGTACTAAGCGCTTGGGAAGTGCAAATTGGCATCAGCTAGATGTTGGTGGAAGTCTTGATGGGGAGCTTCTTCCTCTGTCATGATGAATTTTTGTAACCTGTCATAGCTGAGGACCTAGCAGGGGGCATACCTACCCTAATAATATTGAAGGCTTGCCTCTTGCCACCTGGATGACACATTAAAAACAATACAAATACTAGTAATAATGAGTAATAATCCCACTGACTGACTGATTAAATGACCTAACCAAGATCACCTCGGGTTCGAATCCTGACTCCGCCATATGTCTACTGTGTGACCTTGGGCAAATCACTTAACTTCTCTGAGCCTCAGTTATCTCATCTGTAAAATGGGGATTAAGACTATAAGCCCCACGTGGGACAACTTGATCACCTTGTATTCCCCCCAGCACTTAGAACAGTGCTCTGCACGTAGTAGGCGCTTAACAAATGACATCATTATTATTATTATTAAGTCAGTGACACCTGCTAGAATGGGAAGCAGCATGGCATAGTGGATAGAACACGGGTTGGGAGTCAGAGGTCATGGGTTCGAATTCTGATCCACCACTTGTCACCTGTGAGACTTTGGGCAAGTCACTTAACTTCTCTGTGCCTCAGTTACCTCATCTGTAAAATGGGGATTAAGACTGTGAGCCCCACGCAAGACAACCCAATCACCTTTTATCTACCCCAGTGCTTAGAACAGTGCTCAGCACATAGTAAGCACTTAACAAATACCTTCATTATTATTGGTATTATTATTATCTTTCCATTGGATTATACTGTCTCCTAAATTTTTCAAGAAACATTTCTAACCCCAGTGGGCCCCCATTGCCTTCTAGACTGTAAGCTCATTGAGGGCAGGGAATGTGTCTATTTATTGTTATATTTTATTCTCCCAAGCACTTAGAACAAGGGTCTGTGCACAGTAAGTGCTCAATAAATATGACTGAATTGAATTGAACTGAATTCTCCCCTCCCTATCTACTGTCTTCATCTTTCCAGGTCAGTTTTCCTGGGGTGAGAAGGCGGGGCTCGGTGGGGAAAGGCATAATATATGATTGCCTGTTGCCTGAAAAGCAGCATGGCATAGTGAATAGAGCACGGGCCTGGGAATCAGAAGGTCATGGGTTCTAATCCTGGCTCTGCCACCTATCTTCCATGTGGCGTTGGGCAAGTCACTTAACTTTATTGGGTTTTAATTACCTCATCTGTAAAATGGGGATTAAGAGTGTGAACCCCAAGTGGGACAGGGACTGTGTCCAACCCGATTTACTTGTAGCCACCCCAGCGCTTAGAACAGTGCCTGGAACATAGTAAGTGCTTAACAAATACAACTATTATAATAATAATAATAATAATTATTATTATTATTTACCCTACACACCCCCTGTTGGTTGTTTGAGGAGCTATTCCTGGTTGATACTGTTTTTTTTTTTTTTTAACAAACACTCCCAAGTTCTTAATGAACAATATTCAATGCCAGTGATGCTAAATACGTAGGTCTTGGTTCTATTTAACCTTTTCCCCCCTTGTGATCCCCGGGAAAGAGCTGTGATCGGGAAATTTGGAAACCTGGGTTCTAGTCCCAGTTCTGCCTGTGGCAGTGTGGTCTTTGCACCAAGGGACAACCAGGGGTTGTGCCCTCAGTGGTGAAGGATTACCTTCTGTGAGGTGGACAGAAATAACAAGAATCTTGCAAAATAGATGCTTAATGTGGTTGGCAAAGACCATAGCTGCTACCAAAGCAACTGCCTGCTGAATCATGGTGTTACTGTACATCACTGGCACTATATAATAGTAATTGTGCTATTTGTTAAGCGCTTACTCTGTGCCAAGCCCTGAATTTTGCACTAGGGTAGATTCAAGATAATCTGGTCAGACATAGTCCCTGTCCCACATGGGGCTCACAGTTTCATGGGGAGGGAGAAGAGGAATTTAATTCTCAATTTACAGATGAGGAAACTGAGTCACAGAGAAGTTAACTGCTTTGTCCAAGATCACACTACAAGCAGGTGGCAGAGCTGGGATTAGAACCCGGGTCTTCTGATTCCCAGACCTGTGTTCATTCATTCAATTGAATTTATTGAGTGCTTACTGTGTGCAGAGCACTGTACTAAGCACTTGGCAGAGTACAATACAATAAACCATCACATTCCCTGCTCACAACAAGCTTCCAGTCTAGATTGGGGGATACAGACAATACAAATAAATAAAATTACAGATATGTGCATAAGTGCTGTGGGGCTGGGAGAGGGAAAATGTTTTTTCCTCTGGAACGTGTTGCTTCTCTATATGCTGTGATCACCTCCACAGTGTCAATTAATCAGACATATTTTTCAAACTTTCTTTACGTGGAGCATTGTACTGAGCACTTGAGAGAATACAGTCCAACTCTGGGAGACAGGTCCCCTTCCCATTAGGGATTTACAATCTAGAGTTGGGGACAGACTTTAGGATAAATTATGGATACTTATGTAAGAGCTGTGGGGTTGAGGGTGGGGTGAATAAGGGTACAAATCTGAGTGCACGGATGATGCAGAAGGGAGGGAGTAGGGGAAATGAGAGCTTAGTTGGGGAAGGCCTCCTGGAAGAGATGTGATTCTTTGAAGGTGGGAAGAGTCATGATCTGTCAGATGTGAAGAGGGAAGCAGTTCTAGACCAGAACAGGATGTAGGCAAGGGGTCAGTGGTAAGTTAGATGTGACTGAGATACAGTGAGTAGGTTGGCATTAGAGGAGTGAAGTGAGCATGCTGGCTTATAGAAGGAAATTACAGAGGTAAGATAGGAGGGTACAAGTTGATGGAGTGCTTTAATAATAATAATAATAATAATAAATAATAATTGTGGTATTTGTTAAGTACTTACTATGTGCCAAACACCATACTAAGCTCTGGAGTAAGTACAAAATAATCAGATCCCACAGGAGATTCACAGTCTATGTAGTAGGGAGAACGGGTATTGAATCCCCATTATGTAGATGACACAGAAAAGTTAAGCGACTTGCTAAGGTCACATAGCAGGCAAGTGGTGGCCAGGATTAGAACCCAGGTTCTCTGACTCCCAGTCCTGTGTTCTTTCCACTAGGCCACACTGATTAAAGCCTGTGGTAAGGAGGTGGATGTGGAGGTGGGTGGGCAACCCCTGAAGCTTCTTGAGGAGATGGGGAACAAGGACTGAACATTTTTTAGAAAAATGATCTGGGCTGCCAAGTGAAGTGTGGACTGGAGTGGGGAGAAACAGGAGTCAGGGAGGTCAGCAAGGAAGCTGATGCAATAATCAAGGCAGGGAAAGATAAATGCTTGGATTAACGAGGTAGCAGTTTGGGAGGAGAGGAAAGGGAGGATATTAGCAATTTTAGTGAAAGTAGAAAATAGTAAGAAAAGCAGCATGGTCTAGTGGATAGAGCATGGTCCTGGGAGTCGGTAGGCCCTGGGTTCTAATCTCAGCTCCGCCCCTTGTCTACTTTGTGACCGTGGGCAGGTCAATTTACTTCTCTGTGTTTCAGTTACTTCATCTGTAAAATGGGGATTAAGATTGTGAGCCCCACAAGGGACAGGAACTGTGTCCAACCTGATTTGCTTGTACCCATCCCAGTGCTTAGAAGAGTGCCTGGCAGGCCCATAATTTATGCCAAAAATTGGAAATCTTTACTAAAACAGTAGCTGCAACTCAAGAAATGAACTTTTCCCCCTGCATTTTTGACTCCCTTAGGGCTCCTGCTTTGGCAGAGCATCCTGTTGCTCAAAAAGAGTTTTCTCCATGTGGTTCTCTAGCCATTGTATTCTTCTTTTGATGTGGAACTGATCATGGTTCAATCCATGCCTCGTCGATTTGCGATTAGAGTGTTTAGTGTCACCCACCTCCTTAGTGAAGTTTGGCAGTGTGCCTTTCCTTTGAGGACTTCACTCAATGACTGATCATTTCCATGTGATTTTGATTGGTTGATTCCCATAAGATATTGAGGTAAGCACAAATAATTTGGCAGAGACTCCTAAGATCCGTTCTTCAAGTGGGGGCATACTTACTCAGCTGGAAAATATGTATTTTTTTATATGCCTCACATTTTTGGGCTGGTGTCTGCATTATCAACAGGTATTTTGTTTTTCAGTGTGGGCTCTTTTTCACCTCAGGGTGTACTAAATCTTCTTTTTCCATGTCCTGTTTGAAATCTTACTAAATATGATCGTGTGAAGATGTGAGATTAGAGAAGCAGCATGGCCTAATGGATGGAGCTAGGGCTTGCGAGTCAGAAGGACCTGGGATGTAATCCCCATTCGCCACTTGTCTACTCTGTGACCTTGGGCAAGTCACTGTACTTTTCTGTGCCTCAGTTATCTCTTCTGTAAAATGGGGATTAAGAATGTGAACTCCGTATGGGACATGGTCTGGGTCCAATCTTATTAGCTTGCATCTACCTCAGAGGCATATAATAGTGCTGAACAAATACCATAAAAAAGGTGTGCTTTCATGTGTACATTGTATCTGCACAACTACCACTTCAGCACTTCTGTGCCATCTGAATATTTGTGTACTCACAACCTTCCAAATCACTTGTGCACATATCTTACCTACTCTGTTACTTTAACCACTCACTCATGTGCATGTCCCCCTTGTCTTATTTCTCCTGTTTTTTTTCCTGTAAATTATTTTAGGGTGTCGCCCCTATTAGACTGTGTAGTGAGCCTGTGGGAAACCATTTTGTTGGATAAGAAGCCATTTTATGATTAACAGTTTTTTTGTCCCTGTGAACAACAACTTCGAAGAAGGAATTCGTGGAAGAGCTAAGCAAATGCGCAGAACATCACTGAATGCTAGATCTGCCTCCTAATGTGTGTCAAGATCATTTGTACACATGTGCTGTTTTGCTGGAGGAGGAAATGTGCACACGAGATAAGCTCAAAACTTTTCCATGGAGTGGGCATGGAGGGAGAGTAGTCTTCCCTCCTTTCTTTATCCAGTAATTGACCCAGAGCAACAAACAACCACCACAACGCCTGAAGCAGCAAATCGGGAACATGGCGCAGTGGCTAGAGCCTGCATTTGGGACTCAGAAGGTCGTGGGTTCTAATTCTGGATCTTCCACTTGTCCGCTGTGTGATCTTGGGCCAGTCACTTCACTTCTCTGTGCCTCAGTTACCTCATCTGTAAAATGAAGATGGAGACTGTGAGCCCCATGTGGGACAGGGATTGTGTCCAACCCAAATTGCTTGTATCCACCCCAGCGCTTAGTATAGTGCCTGACACAAGTAAGCGCTTAACAAATAATAATAAGCAGAGGAGCAGTGTGGCTCAGTGGAAAGAGCCCGGGCTTGGGAGTTAAAGATCCTGGATTCGAATCCCTCTCCGCCACCTGTCAGCTGTGTAACCTTGGGCAAGTCACTTGGTCGACGGCGGGACAGGCGAGAATGAGGCACAGTGAGGAGGTTAGCAGCAGAGGAGCAGAGGGTGCAGGCTGGGCTGGAGAAGGAGAGAAGGGAAGTGAGGTAGGAGAGGGCGAGGTGACGTACAGCCTTGAAGCCCAGGGTGAGGAGTTTTTGCCTGATGCGTAGGTTGACAGGCAACCTGCCTCCAGGGAGTCTGAGTTAGGCAAGGACTTCAGAGATGGGCTCATAACCTGAGCGCCTGACAATAGTGGGGAGTGAATCCCTGTCAGAAACTTCTATTTTGTTGATTCATTCATTCATTCACTTAATCGTATTTATTGAGTGCTTACTGTGTGCAGAGCACTGTACTAAGCGCTTGGGAACTACAAGCTGACAACATATAGAGATGGTCCCTACCCAACAAAGGGCTCACAGTCTAGAAGGGGGAGACAGACAACAAAACAAAACATGTGGAAAAGTGTCAAGTCATCAGAACAAATAGAATTAAAGCTATATACACATCATTAATAAAATAAATAGAATAGTAAATATGTACAAGTAAAATAAATAGAGTAATAAATCTGTACAAACATATATACAGGTGCTGTGGGGAGGGGGGGAAGTAGGGCAGGGGGGATGGGGAGAAGGACAGGAAAAAGGGGGTTTGAGTAAGATTTCAGTAAGCTCATGGTGGGCAGGGAACACATCTGCCAATTCTGTTATGTCATACTGTCTCAAGTGCTAGTACAATACTCTTCACCCAGTAAGCGCTCAATAAATACAATTAATTGATTGAATGATAGGGTCAGAGTCAAGTGAATCATGTTGGACCCTTTCCTCATCACAGCTGGTATAAAAGGAGGACTGTGCCGTCAACCCGTTGTTGGGTAGGGACCGTCTCTATGTGTTACCGACTTGTACTTCCCAAGTGATTAGTACAGTGCTCTGCATACAGTAAACGCTCAATAAATACGATTGAATGAATGAATGAATGAACCCAGTCCCGTTCAACCTATTCTATACTATCTAGTAATCAGTCAGTCAATCAATCAATGCCATTTATTGAGTGTTAGTGGGTGCAGAGCACTACACTAAATGCTTGGGAGGGTACAATAGACTTGGCAGACAAAGCCCCTGCCCTCAAGAAGTTTACAATCTAGTGGGGGAGACGGAGATTAAAAGGAGTTACTTTTGGAGAGCAAAAGCAGATGCAGCATGGTTGAGTGGGAAAGCACGTGCTTGGGAGTCAGAGGTCATGGGCTCTAATCCCGGCTCTGCCACATGTCTGTTGTGTGGACTTTGGGCAGGTCACTTCACTTCTGTGTGCCTCAGTTCCCTCATCTGTAAAATGGGGATTCATTCAATCGAATTTATTAAATGCTTACTGTGTGCAGAGCACTGTACTAAGCACTTAATACCAAGGGGATTAAGACTGTGGACATTGTCCAACCTGATTACCTTGTATTTACACTAGCACTTAGAGCAGTGCTTGGCATGTAGTAAGCACTTAATAATACTAATATTGATGGCATTTGTTAAGCATTTACTATGTGCTAGGTACTGTACTAAGATCTGGGGTAGAAACAATCTAATCGGGTCAGATACAGTCCCTGTCCCATGAAGTGCTCACAGTTTTCATCCCCATTTTACAGATGAGGGAACTGAGGCCAGAGAAGTGAAGCGACTTACCCAAGGTCACACAGCAGACAAGTGGCAGAGCCAGGATTAGAATCCAGGTCCTCTGGCTCCCAGGCCCGGGCTCTTTCCACTAGGCCGTGCTGCTTGTGAGCCCGTTGTTGGGTAGGGACCATCTCTATATGTTGCCAACTTGTACTTCCCAAGCACTTAGTACAGTGCTCTGCACACAGTAAGCGCTCAATAAATACGATTGAATGAATGAATGAATATTAATTATTAGAAAGAGTATAAGGTTGTAGACATAAGTGCTTGGTTGGTGCCGGGGAGGGTATCAGGTTTGAGGCTGCAATGAAAAGTGTGGAGGACGGAATCGGAATGCATTTCTAACCACCCCTGGGAAGCTTTCAACTCATAGTTGATAAGCAGCATCAAAAGGATTTGAGACCATGTCTCAAAGAATATACTTAAAAAGATGAGGCAATGCATTCTAGTGGAAAGAGCTCAGGACCGGGTGTCCTGTTCTTTGTTAAGTACTTCTGAAGTGCTTAGAAGGTTTAGTAGGTGCTAGACAAATATTACAACTACTACCACTACTTCTGCTAGCTGCACTCTTCAGTTATAGGATAACTAAATCAGATGACCACAAGTGTACACTCACCTTATTTGAAGTTGAAAAGTTATGTGAAACAATATGTATGAGCTTTTTAGTTGAGACCTCTCTGCTTTTGTGTTCTCAATTTCACCGTAGGGTCAGTATGCTTTTAACCTATATTTTGATGTATATTTAAACTTTCATTTGTAAAAAAAATCAGCTGTTTGTAATGGGCAAGCATGGGGATTTTGGAAATGTTGGACATTAAAATTGTCCGGGTGTGTGGAGTATAGATATCAAAGTTTTAGAAAAGCAGTGTGGTCTAGTGGAGAGAGCAGCGGGCTGGGGTATTTGCTGGCTGTGTGACCTGGAATAAGTCACTTAGGTTCTCTGAGCCTCAGTTTCCTTTCACGTAAACTGGGTATTCAATATCGGTTCTCCCTCCCCATTAGTGGGACAAGAACTCTATGATGATGATGGTATTTGTTAAGCGCTTACTGTATGTCAAATACTGGGATAGAGACAAGCTAATCAGGCTGGACCCAGGCCATGTTCTACATGGGGCTTACAGCATTAATCTCCATTTTACATCTGACCTGATTAGCTTGTATCTACTCCAGCACTTAGTGCAGTGCTTGGCACATAGTAAGTGTGAAATAAATTCATTCATTCATTCATTCAGTCTTATTTATTGAGCGCTTACTGTGTGCAGAACACTGTACTAAGTGCTTGGTAAGTACAAGTTGGCAACATATAGAGACAGTCCCTACCCAACAGTGGGCTCACAGTTTAGAAGGGAGAGAAATAAATATCACAGTGTATATATTTTAGTTGTATCACACTCCTCAAGAACCTCCAGTGGTTGTCCATCCATCTCCGCATCAAACAGAAACCCCTAACCCATTGTCTTTAGAACACTACGGGCTTTGGAGTCCGAGGTCATGGGTTCAAATCCCGGCTCCACCACTTGTCAGCTGTGTGACTTTGGGCAAGTCACTTCACTTCTCTGAGCCTCAGTTACCTCATTTGTAAAATGGGGATTAAGACTGTGAGCCCCGCGGGGGACAACCTGATCACCTTGTAACCTCCCCAGTGCTTAGAACAGTGCTTTGTACATAGTAACTGCTTAATATATGCCATTATTATTATTATTATCTTGCTTCCTCCTATTTTACTTTGCTGATTTTACCTTCTACAATCCAGCACGCTCATTTGCTCCTCTAACACCAATCTAATCATTGTACCTCCATCTCATCAATCTATCTTGCTTTCCACCCCTCATTCACATCCTGCCTCTGTCCTGGAATTCCTTTCCCCTTCATATCTGACAGACCATCACTCTTCCCACCTTCAAAGCCTTATTAGAATCACAACTCCTCCACGAGGCCTTCCCTGACTAAGCCCTCATTTCCCCTACTCCTTCTCCCTCCTATGTCACCCTTCCACTTGAATTTGTACTCTTTCCAACCTCAGCCCCACAGCATTTATGTACGTAACTGTAATTTATTTAATTACATTATTGTCTGTCTCCCCATCTCAACTGTAAGGTGGTTGTGGGCAGAGAATATTGTTATACTGTATTCCCCAAGCATTTAGTACAGTGCTCTGCACACAGTAAGCACTCGGTAAATACGATTGATTGATTGTAGCATATTCTCCTAAGTGCTTAGTACAGTGCTCTGCACATAGCAAATACTCAATAAAATACCACTGATGATGACAAAGCGCATTGACAACTAGAGGACTAAGTTATAGTATCTCCCCGGCTTCATATTGTTGGCAATTTGTTTTTACATTCATTCCCACCTATTGGAGGGGTTTAGCACTTAGAACAGTGCTTTGCACAGAGTAAGTGCTTAATAAATGCCATTATTATTATTTGGAAATGACAAAAGCCCAAGTTAAGTACATTTAGAGGATTAAATTCCCAGAAGGGCCATTTCTATTCAAATGGTTCCATTTACAAGTCACCAAATAGCAAGTTATTGTAGAAAACTCTCTCATAGTCCTCTCGGTTTGTCCACTCATTCATTCAATTGTATTTATTGAGCGCTTACTGTGTACAGAGCATGCTTGATAGAAACACTCAGATGATACTAGCAGCACTCACATGCCATGTTATAGAAAAGCCCATCATTAGGAAATGTTATCTTATAAGAAAGTTGATAATAGGACACAAAGATCTTAATACGATTAAATGATGAGTTGATAATGGAAATTTTTTTTCATATCAGTGATTTTCACTCAGCTCCAGAAAAGCCTGATCTCCCTAATATGATATGATATGATAATAAAACCTAGGCACAAAGTCAAAAATGAAATTTATGGTGCAAAACAAAAGTCAATAGCACTATAAATCTTGGAAACTGAACTTATTTTAACCATCAGTGCGTTTGGCTGGGAAATCTTACATTCGCCTTATTTGCTTTAGTGATATGAAAAAAATGAAACTGATTTCAACATTTTATCTTTTGGGCAACTTTAATGAGCAGAAGTCAATTTCTATGCTCTAGTGGACTGGTATCTACAACCTTTACTTAGGCTGAACGCCCATCAAATTAAGTAGGAATTTGATACGCGGACAGGCAGCAGGATTGAACCCAGGGAATCAAACGCCGTAAAACCTAAACTGAGTCTTCCACGATAGGGCAGCATTATCTTTCAAATGGTTTCCCCAAAGGTGATGGCCACCATTCTAATATTTACTGTCAGAGGATTACTGGCCAGCTGGCATGGTGGATTATGGAAGGGGAGGGTCTTTTTTTAAATGAAAATAAGGACTATCCAGTAAGGATTAGAACAGCAACTCCCCGGGGGAAGAAGAAGGGGATTCAAGCTCCCAAGCTTTGGACTATCTATTTTAAAAATAGTTCTAGGCAATGAATGTTCAAGCAGTGAGCGAATGGGCTGCCATGGATACTGTTGTAATAGGGAAAACTCTCAGGGGAACTCACCGGCCAGTGGAAGGTTTTTTTTTCCCCATTTCACACAGTTTTATGACATGAAATACGCTGCTAGGATTGCTGAATTATGTCTACCCCTTTTCGTTAATAACTTATTTTTAGGACGTTCTCATAAAATGTTGTTAATCAGTATCATTAAGGATATATTAGAATGGGAAAGTCACTAGTATGATTCCAGTAACACTTTTACAGCATATAATATATTGATGCTTTTTGTAAATAATTAGGATATTGTTTAAGCATGGAGTTCACTATGTGTCGAGCAGTGTTCTAAGCTCTGGGGTTGGTACAAGATAATCAGAGTCATTCATTCATTCATTCAATCGTATTTATTGAGTACTTACTGTGTGCAGAGCACTGTACTAAGCGCTTGGGAAGTACAAGTTGGCAGCAACATATAGAGACGGTCCCTACCCAACAGTGGGCTCACAGTCTAGATCACAGTGTCTGTTTCACATAGGGCTCACAGTCTGAGTAGGAGGGAGAATAGGGATTGAATTCCATTTACAGTTGAGAAAACTGAGCCTCAGAGAAGTTAAGTGACTTGTCCAAGGTCACACAGATGGTAAGTGATGGAGCTGGGATTAGAACGCAGCCTGGAGGCCTTCCCAGACTGAGCCCCTTCCTTCCTCTCCCCCTTGTCCCCCTCTCCATCCCCCCATCTTACCTCCTTCCCTTCCCCACAGCACCTGCATATATGTATATATGTTTGTACATATTTATTACTCTATTTATTTATTTTACTTGTACATATCTATTCTATTTATTTTATTTTGTTAGTATGTTTGGTTTTGTTCTCTGTCTCCCCCTTTTAGAGTGTGAGCCCACTGTTGGGTAGGGACTGTCTCTATGTGTTGCCAACTTGTACTTCCCAAGCGCTTAGTACAGTGCTCTGCACACAGTAAGCGCTCAATAAATACGATTGATGATGATGATGATGATGATGAACGCAGGTCCTCCAACTCCCAGACCTGTGCTCTTTCCACTTGTCCATGTTGCTTCTTTGTGCTCAAAGAAGATGCCACTGATGGTAAAATTCAACAATGAATGGGCATTTGGCTCAAAATGCCATTGCAAGCCCCACGGCACTGACCTCACGGTGCGCAAATGAAGGTGGTCCCTTGTTGTGCTATCGTGTTTGTTATCAGCAGCTCCAGAAGCCTGCTTTTCTCCTTGTCTCATGATGCTTATAAAGCTTACGCTGACAAATTGCTACTTCTTTGACTGCAGTGTGCATGCTGATATAAATATGGCACTCGACTCCCCGTTTTCACCTGAAGTGCCACATTCTCTGGAGTGTTGCTTTAACATATCCTAAAACGATTCCTTTGTCTTTCTTGATTTCAGTTTCCCAATTTAATTATAATTATGATACTTGTTAAGCACTTACTATGTGCCATGCACCGTTCTAAGCACTGGGGTGGACACATGTTAATCTGGTTGGACACAGTCTCTGTCCCATGTGGGGCTCACACTCTTAATCCCCATTTTACAGATGAGGTAGCTGAGGCCCAGAGAAGTTAAGTGACTTGCCCAAGGTCACACAGCAGACATGTGGTGGAGAAGGGACTAGAACCCAGGTTCTTCTGACTCCGGGGTCCATGCTCTATCCACTAAGAAACTGCTGCTTCATTTTGCTGTATAATAGTAGCCTACTTTTTTCCACTCCTTACATATCCCACCTATTGTGTTATGTTGGAGTGAGCAATGCCGAGAGAATGATTCTGTTCTCAGAGTTCATTGTCTGCAATCTTGTCTTGCCTTTTGAGTATAGCCCATAAGTGATGGTAATGGAACTGCTCAAGGAGGCAAATGTGGCAGCAGTGAGCCCACTGTTGGGTAGGGACTGTCTCTATATGTTGCCAACTTGTACTTCCCAAGCGCTTAGTACAGTGCTTTGCACACAGTAAGTGCTCAATAAATATGATTGATTGATTGTGAGGGGATTAGATTTCATGGCTTCCATGATCCTGCTTCCAAGAGCACAGGCCTAGGAGTCAAAGAACCTGTGTTCTAACCCTGATCCACAACTTGCCTGCTGTGTGACCTTAGGCAAGTCTCTTAAATTCTCTGGGCCTCAGCTACCTCATTTGTGAAATGGGGATTAAGACTGTGAACCCATGTGGGACATGGACTGTGTCTAAACTGATTAGTTTGTGTCTACCCCAGCAATCAATCAATCAATCATATTTATTGAGCACTTACTGTGTGCAGAGCACTGTACTAAGCGCTTGGGAAGAACAAGTTGGCAACATATAGAGCCGATCCCTACCCAACAGTGGGCTCACAGTCTAGAAGGGGTGGGGGGAGCCCTAGTTTAGTGCCTGGAACATATTAAGCATTTAAGAATGCCATTAAAAAACAAAACAATATGCTATGCTTTTGGATTCTGGTTAATATTTCCTCTTTTACTGTTGCATTATTGGTTAGTGTCCTACCTAGGTAATAGAATTCTGAGATAGCATGTAGCTCCCTGTTACCAATATTGCCAACATATGGTTTTAGTTGAATTTTGGCTTCTGGACTGCAGCCTGATACATTAAATAGTAATAAAATAACAATAACAATAGTACTGCTAATAGTATTTGTTATATGTTTACTGTGTACCAAGCTCCATACTAAGTACTTGAGTAGATACCAGATAATCAGGCTGGACACAATCTCCATCCCACATGAGGATCACAGGTAACAAATCCCCATTTTACAGTTGAGGAACCTGAGGCACAGAACAGTTATGGGACTTGCCTATGGTCACACAGCAGACAGAGCTTAGAACTCAGGTCCTCTGACTGTCAAGCCTGTGTGCTCCTTCTACTAGGCCACACTCATGGAAAGAGCACAGGCTTGGGAGTCAGAGGACATGGGTTCTAATCCCAACTCTGACACTTGTCTACTGTGTGACCTTGGGCAAGTCACTTAACTTCCCTGTGCCTCAGTTACCTCATCTGTAAAATTGGGGATTAAGACTGTGAGCCCCATGTGGGACAACCTTATTACCTTGTATATACCCCAGTGCTTAGAACAGTGCTTGGCACATAGTAAGTGCTTAATAATGACCATTATTATTATTATTATTATTATTATTATTATTATTTTGTTTTCTTAGACTCGTTGTCAGCCAGTCATAGCTGGATTATTTAGCAAAGAGTTCACAATCATTTGCATGTTTTCTTGAGTGGTGTTTCCAGGGAGCAATCAAAATGACTGTCTTTTAGATTTGGGATTCTAAGACTTTGGATAATGCTTGTATGTGAGGAGTTGGAAATAATCAGTTCATCATCATCATCATCAATTGTATTTATTGAGTGCTTACCGTGTGCACAGCACTGTACTAAGCACTTGGGAAGTACAAGTTGGCAACATATAGAGACAGTCCCTACCCAACAGTGAGTTGGAATCATTTGAAAAGCACCGGCCCCCGTACAGTTCTGCTGTGCCCTATCGCCGGTGGATCTGACCGGACAATCAGTCAGTCATACAATCAATTAATCAGTGAGTGAAATAGTCACGACATCTAAATGAACTTTTCAGGGTAGTCAAGTTTTCTTGGTTCTGTGACTTTTGTATATTTAATATTCACCCCACCCCCAACACCACAGTGCTTGTATACAGAGCTTTAATTTATATATTATAAATTACTTATTTTTTCATGCTAATGTCTGTTTCCCCCTCTAGACTGTTTTGGGCAGGGAACATGTCTGCAAATTCTGTTGCATTGTACTCTCCCAAGTGCTTAGTTCAGTGCTCTGCACGTGGTAATCACTCAATAAATGCCAATGATCGATTGATTACTACTCTCTTGTGCTCTCCCTGCTTCCGTCATCTTGCAAAGAGCACGTTTGTTGCTTTTGGATGTGAAGCCTCATTCCAGGAGGGCTCAATCCACTTATTCTTCAGTAATCAATCCAGGAGGATTCGATCCACGTATTCTTTGGTAGTCAAACCAGGAGGACTCTGCCTAGGATCTTGTCCACAATGGAGGGCGATAAGTCACCTCAATAATTGCTGTACTGTGATCTTTGGTTTTCTTGAAGTTGGTGATAATGGTGATGAACTCCTCTGAGATCCTGGGGTTCATCCTCTGTGTTCTATATTGAGGAAAGCCCTTGTGTAAATGTCTAAGTATGTTGCTTCCATGCTTTCAGATCAATCAACCAATCATATTTATTGAGCACTTACTGTATGAAGAGCACTGTACTAAGGGCTTGGGAGTGTAAAATATAACAGAGTTGGTAGACGTGTACCCTGCCCACAGTGAGCTTACAGTCTAGAGGGGGAGACAGACATTAAAGAAATTACAGTTATGTGCCAAGTGCTGTGGGGCTGAGGAAGGGGTAAGTAAAGGGGGCAAGTCCAAATCCAAGGGCAACACAGAAGAGAGTGGGAGGAGGGCAGGAGAGCTTGGAGAAGACCTCTTGAAGATGTGCTTCAGTAAGGCTTTGAAGGTGGGGAGAGTGATCGTCTGTCAGATATGAAGAGGGAGGCAGGTCCTGGCCAGAGGATAGGGTGAGAGGTCGGTGGCGAGATAGACGAGACCGAGGTACAATAAGAAGATTGGTTTGGGAATCTCGTCAGGTGTGCCACTGGTGCTTTTCTTGTCTCTTGCTGCTTCCTCAGTTCAAGTTCCACGCCTTTGCTTTCTGGAAGGCTTTCATAAGAAGCCATGGAAAGCCAATAATATGTTGCAAGTTTAAAGATGCTGTTTAGTCTCTGTGAAGTGCTCAGAAATCTTGATTATATTACCAACTATAGATCATCTCAAATGAATAGAGTTTATTTGAGTGATTTTCAAAGGAAATATTTGCTTTCTTCTTCAACAGACAAACTACAGACACAACGGGGCTTTGCCAAGTCACACTATTCCTCTGCTGACAATAGGCAGTCTTAATAACCCTAGTTTATGGGCCCATAATTCCAATACAAGAATTTAATAATGGAATAAACAAAATGCAACCAGTTTATGACGTTATTAAAACGGGGAGAAATAATTGTTCCCTTATGATCAGAATAGGCAATTGCTTCTAAAGATGCCACTCTTTTTCTCTCTTACCAAAATGAGTTAGCTAGACAGGGATTTTTTAATATGATTCTCTTTTTAAGCAACAACAATATTAAATCTTTTCTAACTTTAGCTAATTTTTTCATACTACAAGAACATTTTCTAAATGCCTCTTCCTACCCTTAATTTTAGTATCCAGAGATCACACAACTACAGGGGATTTATCTAAACCCAAGGTCTAAAACATTAGCTGCCCTTTAAGTGACATATATTGTCTGAAGCACTAATGTGTCAATTATTGTAAGAAACCTAAATGTAAAAACATGGCTATCATTAATGCATATTGGTCTAGATAACAAGGTAAAAATCTCACATATATTGAGGCATAACTGGCTTCTATGTGTATGATAAACGTATTACAGATTGATTGTCATGACTTGGTCTTATTTGAAATGTCAAAGGAGAAAATTGAGTTGTCATATTATCGCATGTTCTCATTCAAGTACCAGATAAATTTTACAAATGATGATTTCCTCCTGAGTACTGTATAAAGAATTTATGGAATATCAATCATAGTGTTATCCACAACCTTCATACTCAGAGGATGACCCCAAATGGAAGTCATTTTTGAGGTTTAAATAATAAACCAAAGGATCATCCGTTTTAACGTATTTCCATTACACGTTTTTTTAGTTCCTTTTCAAGTTTGAGGCCAAAAATGAAGTCCTCCAATTTTGAATGGTAAATTGTCCCCTCATGACTAGCTTTTCTCCCATTAGGAGACAAGTAGATTTCCTTTGGCTCTGCTGCAGTTCCTTTGCTAGTTTTTTAAACTCTTAGCTCAAATCATATTGTGAATGAAGTGGAGTTCTCTGACCCACTCAGTGCTAATTCCCAAACACGGTCAAAGAGGCTGAACCAGTTCAAAACACGAGGGACCTGTGGGGAAAATTCCAACGCTCCCTATCTGACTCACTTTTGACCCCTTCCATGATAAGCAATGCCACCCCACAAATATCGGGAGACTTAAGGCTTCCTCCTCTTCCCACGGAGTCAGACAGGGAACTCAAAGAGTCCCACGGGATAGTCCTGATTGCACTATTGAGGCAGTTTTCAAAGGCATTGGCACACAGGTGGTTGGTCCTGCTCTCTCCGAGGAGGCTTCTTGGAAAAAGACTGGGTGATTAATAACCACATCTTTGACCAAACCTCATTGGGAAGTTTTTGGCTAAGCCTGGGAGGCCACCAGCTGAGACTCTCCTCGATTCCCACAACTCAGGCAGTGTGGCTTAGTGGAAAGAGCAGGGGCTTGGGAGTCAGAAGTCATGTGTTCTAATCCCGGCTCTGCCACTGATCAGCTGTGTGACTTTGGGCAAGTCATTTAAGTTCTCTGTGCCTTAGTTATCTCATGTATAAAATGGGGATTAAGACTGTGAGCCCCATATGGTACAACGTGATTACCTTGTATCTACCCCAGTACTTAAAACAGTGCTTGGCACATAATAAGTGCTTAACAAATACCATCATTAATATTATTATTATTTCCCTCTCTGTCATTCTCACTCCTGGATCTCAAAGATTTTTTGGATCCTCAGGAACGAAGACCACTGTCTTTATGGGCCACTCATGGGGCAGGGTGGCGAATGAGTTTCAGTGGGTTGTTGACAAGGAAGGGCAGTTTAGGGCCCATTGGGATGAATGGGTTCAGTCCAACCTTTCTGGACTGACCACTCTGAGGTTTGTTCCCAAACAATCACCACTGACCAGTTAATCTATACATTAGGTGAAAGTTGTATTTGCATATATTGTCTCCCCCCTGCCCTCACCTGATTCAGGTGGGCAGGGAATGTGTCTCTTTATTATTACATTGTATTCTCCCAAGTGCTCAGTACAGTGCTTTGCGCTAAGTGCTCAATACATATGATTGAATGAATGAATGCAGTGCTGTGAATACAAGAAGAACTCAATAAATATGACTGATTGCTTCATGATGCACTTGTGTGGAGAAATGTAAAAAGCAAAATAAAGGGGCCCATTATGAAGCAAACTTCCAAGAGACATTACTTTAGGGTGTCCAGTCACATAGTATTTTATTTATTTTATTTTGTTAGTATGTTTGGTTTTGTTCTCTGTCTTCCCCTTTTAGACTGTGAGCCCACTGTTGGGTAGGGACTGTCTCTATATGTTGCCAATTTGTACTTCCCAAGCGCTTAGTACAGTGCTCTGCACATAGTAAGCGCTCAATAAATACGATTGATGATGATGATGATGATAGTATTATACCAGATAGCTGGTTTTCAATCAATCAATCAATCATATTTATTGAGCGCTTACTGTGTGCAGAGCACTGTACTAAGCGCTTGGGAAGTACAAGTTGGCAACATATAGAGACAGTCCCTACCCAACAGTGGGCTCACAGTCTAAAAGGGGGAGACAGAGAGCAAAACCAAACATACTAACAAAATAAAATAAATAGAATAGATATGTACAGGTAAAATAAATAAATAAATAAATAGAGTAATAAATATGTACAAACATATATACATATATGCAGGTGCTGTGGGGAAGGGAAGGAGGTAAGATGGGGGGATGGAGACAGGAACGAGGGGGAGAGGAAGGAAGGGGCTCAGTCTGGGAAGGCCTCCTGGAGGAGGTGAGCTCTCAGTAGGGCCTTGAAGGGAGGAAGAGAGCTAACTTGGCAGGTGGGCAGAGGGATGGCATTCCAGGCCCGGGGGATGATGTGGGCCGGGGGTCGATGGCGGGACAGGCGAGAACGAGGTACGGTGAGGAGATTAGCGGCAGAGGAGCAGAGGGTGCGGGGTGGGCTCTGCTCCTCGTCTGGTATGGATTGGACCCACTGATGTATTCGTGCATTCATTCAGTTGTATTTATTGAGTGCTTACTGTGTGCAGAGCACTGTACTACATGCTTGGAAAGTACAATTTAGCAATAAAGAGAGACAGTCCCTGCCCATAATGCGCTTATAGTCTGGAAGAGGGGAGACAGACATCAAAACAAGTAAACAGGCATCAATAGCATCAATATAAATAAATAGAACTACAGATATATAATAATAATAATAATAATGGCATTTATTAAGCGCTTACTATGTGCAACGCACTGTTCTAAGCACTGAGGAGGTTACAGGGTGATCAGGTTGTCCCACGGGGGGCTCACTGTCCCAATTCCCATTTTTACAGATGAGGTAACTGAGGCACAGAGAAGTTATGTGACTTGCCCATAATCACACAGCTGACAACTGGCAGAGCCAGGATTTGAACCCATGACCTCTGACTCCAAAGCCCATGCTCTTTCCACTGAGCCACGCTGCCGTGCTCTTTCCACTGAGCCACACTGCTTCTCAGTAAACAGGCATTAATGTAAATAAATAGAATTATAGATATGTACATATATTCAAATGCTGTGGGGTGGGGAGGGGGGTAGAGCAAAGGAAGCGAGTCGGGGCGATGGGGAGGGGAGAGGGAACTGAGGAAAAGGCAGGTTTAGTCTGGTATATATATGATGGATTCATTCATTCAATCGTAGTTATTGAGTGCTTACTGTGGGTAGAGCACTGTACTAAGCGCTTGGGAGGGTACAATACACCAGAGTTGGTAGACTTGCTCCCTGCCATAATGAATTTACAGTCTAGAGGAGAATTTGAATAATAGTTCAGAAAATTCAGTCAACATCAAAACAGAATCAACCTCATCTGGGCCTGAAATTTTCTATTTCTTTAAGCAAGTGGCAGTTGACCTGAATTATGTGGTTAAAGATGTCAGTAATAATAATTGTCATGCTGGTAAACTAGTTGCAGTGTTAGAAACTCAGAGGAAGAGACAGTACAATCAGCTCAGATACAGCCCCTGTTCTATACAAAGCTTACAATCTAAAGAGGAGAGAGAACAGACATTTAATCCCTATTTTACACATGAGGAAACTAAGGCAAAGAGAAGTCAAATGACTTATCCAAGTCCACTCAGCAAGAAAGGAGTGGAGCTGGAATTAGAACCCAGATCTCTGGACTCCCAGTCCTGGGTGCCTTCCATTAGGCCTCACCGCTTCTCGTCATGTGCAGGATCTTCGGTGGATGCAGATTTCATCTTCAGGGAGAGCCTTTCACTGCTAAGTCTACTTGGAAAAGCTTGTGGTTTTGGAAAAATGATGGTTTCTTAAAAGAGGATAGCCCATCTTTGCCATCCATGTCAGCCACCCAGGCAGGGTACTTAATAATGATAATAATGATGGCAATTACTATGTGCAAAACACTGTTCTAAGCACTGGGTACTTCAGCGGCTCTTTCTTGCCTCCAGCCTAAAGCTTGCATTTATTCTTGACTGAGTTAGGCCTTGGGCCCTTGTTGCACATGGCTCTTTAGTATCATGTTGGGACCTGAAATTTCCACTCAGAGTACTGCAAGATCCTAATGCAGATGAGAGAATTTCCTCTTCTTCCACTCCCTTCTGAGTCACCTTTGCACTTGGTTTTTCACCCTTCCCTCAGCCTCATAACACTTATGTACATATCCATAATATAGTTGTTCATATTAGTACCTATCTCCCCCTCTACACTGTAAGCTTCTCATTGTGGACAGGGACTGTGTCTACCAACTCTTATATTTTACTCTCCTCAGCACTTAGTACAATGTTTTGCACATGGTAATTGCTCAATAAATATGATTGAATGATTAATTGACTCCATCAATAGCATTTACTGAGCATCTCCTGTATGCAGAGCATTGTATTAAGCACCAGCCTAGATTGTGCAGTTTATTCTCAGAATCTTTCAGGTTGCGCTAATGCAACTGTTAAAGCTGCTATTTCTTGATTTGCTTTATTAGCCTTCACCACCAATGACGTAATGCCAGCAGCCAAACCAAAGTGTGACTCTAGCTCTTCATTGATGTGCTCTGAATACATGTAGAAGCGAGAGAGTATCACTGAAGAAGAAACCTTCCCTTTTCTTTTGAAAAGGAAATGGCCCTTTGAATAGAAGCATCCTAAAGTGAAGCGGCTTTGAAGAGACCAGGAAAAGAAGGGGTATTTTTCCCTAGGAAAAGATTCTGTCAGGCTCTTTGATAGGGAAAGTGAGACTGACCTTACCTGAAAACAGACACAGTTCTGTGTCTTATCTACTTGTTCAGACCCTGTCTTGCTTGGGGAATATGACAGACTCTGAAGGGGAGAGAGTAAAGACTTTGCCACCCTCAACAATGAATGCAGCAGTGCTCCTGAGGAGCAGAGAGACACACACAAGTGAATGCCTTAATGGTTTATAAATCATTTGGAGCAGATTATGTTTTATTTATATTCATTTTTTGAATGTATTAGAATTTTTATTATAAATGGACTTCCAAGAAGCCAGTAAGAGATGAAACTGGGAATCAAACACCTAAAAGAACACATAGATATGGGGTGGAGGGCAGATAGAGGCGGGGAAGAGATGAGGGGGATTCAGCTGACTGGAGTAGACAAAAATGATTTTTACTTAAAGAATCCTCTGAAGTAACTTTCTAAAGAGACCCAATTGGAATGACATTTTAAAGTTTAAAATTGGGACTCTCAAATGCTTTGCCAGTTGAAAAGAAACTGGCTCTCAGTGGTCACCAATGACCTCCTTCTTTCCTAATCCAACAGCTTCTACGCCATTCTTATCCCCCTTGACATCTCAGCTGCCTTTGGCACTGTGGTCCACCAATTTCTTCTGGAATTACTATCTAACCTTGGCTTCACTGACACTGTCCTCTCCTGGTTCTCCCCTTCTATTCTCCATCTACACCCTCTCCTTTAGAGGACTCATTTGCCCCTATGGCTTCAACTACCATCTCTATGCAGATTCATTCATTCATTCAATTGTATTTCCTGAGTGCTTACTGTGTGCAGAACACTGTACTAAGCACTTGGGAATACAATAATAAACAATACAACAATAAACAGTGGCATTCCCTGCCCACAACGAGCTTACAGTCTAGAGGGGAAGATTTCCAAATCTTCCTCTTAAACCCTGATCTCTCTCCCCGTGAAGTCTTGCATTTCCTCCTGCCTTCAGGGAATCTCTACTCGGATGTTCTGTTGACACCTCAATTTTAACATGTCCACAAGAGAACTCCGCATCTTCCCACTCAAACCCTATCTTCCGCCTAACTTTCACATCACTAAAGACAACTTTATTCTCACAAGCCTGCAACTTTGGCATTACTTCAGCATTAGAGAAGCAGCATGGCTCAGTGGAAAGAGCATGGACTGTGGAGTCAGAGGTCATGGGTTCAAATCCTGGCTCCGCCAATTGTCAGCTGTGTGACTTTGGGCAAGTCACTTAACTTCTCTGTGCCTCAGTTGCCTCATCTGTAAAATGGGGATTAAGACTGTGAGCCCCCTGTGGGACAACCTGATCACCCTGTAACCTCCCCAGCACTTAGAACAGTGCATTGTACATAGTAAGCGCTTAATAATGGTATTATTATTATTATCGTTACCACGACCCATCTCTCATTCAACCCACATATTGAGTCTGTCACCAAATTCTGCCAATTCTACCTTTATGGCATCACCAAAACCTGCCATTTCCTCTCCACCCAAACTGCTATAATGCTGATTCAAACACTTAACCACATCTTGCCTTCACTACTACATCAAGCCCCTTGCTGATCTCCCTGCCTCCTGTCTCTCCCCACTCCAGTCCATACTTGCCTCTGCTACCTGGATTACTTTGTGCAAAATGATTCAGTCCATGTTTCCCCATTCCTCGAGAGCCTCCAGTGGTTCCCCACCCACCTCCGCATCAAACAGAAACTCCTTACCATCGGCTTTAAAGCACTTTATCAGCTCGCTCCCTTCTATCTTACATCACTGATTTCCTACTGCGACACAGCCCGCTCACTTTGCTCCTCTAAAGCCAACCTACTCACTGTACCTTGATTTCGTCTATCTCACCCCTTGCCCACATCTTCCCTCTGACCTGGAACTCCATTTCTCTCTGTATACAATAGACCTCCACTCTTCCCACCTTCAAAGTCTTATTGAAGGCACACCTCCTCCAAGAGGCCTTCCCTGACAGAGCTTCCTTTCCATTACTCCCTCCCCCTTTTTGTCCCCCTTGCTGTTGGATTTGTACCCTGTAAGTACTTGTTATTCACCCCACCCTCAGCCCCATAGCACTTTTGTGCATATCCATAATACGATGTGACCACATACTTAATTGGGAAATTTGAAGCCATCAGGCAAGATCTCCCTAAAATCTCCCTGGCTCTTCTCCAGTCCCTCCCTCCTCCTATCCCTTCTTCAACTCTCTCATCTTTCCCAGCAATATCTCAAGGACATCTCCCCCCTCCCTCAAGATCCACCCCCTCCACCCGCACCTCTGAGATGAAAATAGGAGTAATTGATAAAGCCTACACAATGCATTTTGAAGCTCTTAGGAGAAGGTATTGAAGTTTTGGATTGGCAAAGTGGAGAACGAGAGAAATAGACTTTCCTTAACCATTTTCTCCATTTTTCTTCTGCCAATGGGTATGTAGCTTGGATTAATGATTCAAAACCAAAATGTTAATCAAGTTTGTTTTATAACTCATCATCACAACTGACTGAAAGAAGTTCTGTTTCACTGAAATATCAGAAAGAGGATTTGGAATTACAGTGCTGCACTGTGACCTATTGGAAAGACTATGGGACGGGAAGTCAGGGGGCCTGAGATCTAAACTGCTCTACTTCTGGCCTACTGTGTGACCTTGGGCAAGTCACTTGACCTTTCTGTGCCTCACTTCCTCATCTGAAAAATGGGGATAAGATATGTATTCTCCCTGCTTCGTAGACTATGAGCCCCATGTGAGACAGAAATGGCATCTGTTCTGATTATCTGTATCTACACTAGCAGTTTTCCCTCTCAGGGTTGCTCCTGGAGAGTTTCCAATACTCTACCATTCTTGACTATGGGAGGGAGAGTCAAGCAGAGGCCTACATATTCCTAGCTTGGGCAGTGGCTAGTGAGTGGAAGGCTTGCTGCTACAAGTCAGAACTCACCTGTGCTGGGCAGCAGCGGCATGGGAGAGAGCTGAGGGTGAAGACTCAAGTTTACTGCATGGAAGGAGGCAATGGTAAACCACTTCTGTATTTTTACCAAGAAAACTCTACAGATACACTACCAGAACGATTGCATTTGGAGGTGGCGTGCTGGAAGAGATGTGTCCATGGTGTTGCTATGGGTCAGAGATGACTCGACGGCGTAAGACAAGACCCTAGCAGTTAGAACAGTGCTTGCACATAGTGTGTTCTTAATAAATGAAGAAAGGAAGCTATGATGACGATAACAAGGGACGTGCTATGTAGTACGACTAAAATCACAGTGCAACCATCTGTGTCTCAGGATTAGAGTGTACCTTATAACACTTATAGAAAGTTAGGCATTATAAACCCTCAACCTATTTACTTGTTTTGTTTGGTTGTCTGTCTCCCCCTTCTAGACTGTGAGCCCGTTGTTGGGTAGGGACCGTCGCTATGTGTTGCTGATTTGTACTTCCCGAGTGCTTAGTACAGTGTTCTGCACACAGTAAGCACTCAATAAATACAATTGAATGAATGAAACCCAAGAGTATGATTTGAAACTGAATGGGAAGCAGTGTGGCCTAGGTGAAAGAGCATGAGCTTGGGATTCAGAAGGCCTGGGTTCTAATTCTAGCTCCACCACATACCTGCTGTATGACCTTGGGCATACCACTTAACATGTCTGTGCCTCAGTTCCCTTATCTACAGGATAGGGATTCAATACCTGTTCTCCCTCCTATTTAGACAGTGAGCCCCATGCTGGACCTGATTATCTTGTGTCTATCCCAGTGCTTAGTACAGTACTTGGCACATAGTAAGTGCTTAATCAATGCCATAGTTATTATTATTGAATAATCCTCAGATATCTTTTTCATTTCCCTCCTTAGGCTTACTAAAGTTGATAAATGTATTTGTTCTGAAACATATTTCATTGAAATTAGTTTCAAGGTCACAATTTAAAGATAAAGTTTGGATCTTGGTGTTTGTTACATGCCACTAAATAATAACATATTGCGTGAGCTACACTTTGTAGCTTCTCATAGATATCTTGCTCACCTATTAGTGAGAGAAGCAATACATGGATCTTTCCACCAAGTGCTTCTCTGGTTTCTTTAGTGGATAACAAGTTGCATTTTGTTTTCAAATAATGCAGTTTTTTGATGTGGGGGAACTATAAATTGTTGTGAAAATTGAACTGAAGATACAAGATCATAAATCTCTTCCCTGGTGGTGGAATATTTATGGGGAGAGCAATATAATCAGTTACTTGGGTCCGCTTTTTCTGACATCTAATTGGATGGGGCATTGTGTAGGGAATCTATCTTCTTTTAGCAAAAAACACCTTCGACTGTGGGCACCAGGGGAGAGATGGAAATTGGAGTAATTGATAAATCCTATAAAATGAATTCTGAAGCCATTAGGTGAAGGTGTTGAAGTTCTGGAATTGCAGCATGGAGAGCAAGGGAGAAACAGACCTTCCTTAACCCTTATGGGACAGGGACTATGTCCAACCTGATTAACTCATATCTACCCCAGAGTTCAGAACAGTGCTTCACACATGGTAAGCACTCAACAAGTACCATAATTATTATGATTAATTATTAGGTGTCCCTATCACACTGGGCAGGTGTGGGCTCTCTCAGAGCAACCGTGAGTTCCTGACTGCCACTCCTGCAAGGACCCAGTGGTCTGCCATTTCTTTTTCTGCCTACCATCTCTCTGGCCCCGTGTGGCCTAGGTCACCAGGGAATTTTCCATGGCCGAGACCCATCATCCCCGTCTCCCTGTCGGTCGTGGCTAGATGACAACGACCGTGGGGTGGGGGTAGAATGCTCTGTGATCACCCCCATTTTCCAGGAAGGTGGTGGGGCATTCTGTCAGTCAGTCAATCATATTGAATGAATGCTTACTGGGTTCAGAGCACTGTGCTAAGCGCTTGGGAGAGTACAATGCAACAGTAAACAGGTACAGTCCCTGCCCACACTGAGCTCACAGACTAGAGTGAGTGATGGCACTACCATCCTTCCCATCTCACAAGCCCGCAACCTTGGTGTCATCCTCGACTCTGCTCTCTCATTCACCCCTCACATCCAAGCCACCACCAAAACCTGCCGGTCTCAGCTCCGCAACATTGCCAAGATCCGCCTTTTCCTCTCCATCCAAACTGCTACCCTGCTCATTCAAGCTCTCATCCTATCCCGTCTGGACTACTGCACCAGCCTTCTCTCTGATCTCCCATCCTCGTGTCTCTCTCCACTTCAATCCATACTTCATGCTGCTGCCCGGATTATCTTTGTCCAGAAACGCTCTGGGCATATTACTCCCCTCCTCAAAAACCTCCAATGGCTACCAATCAATCTGCGCATCAGGCAGAAACTCCTCACCCTGGGCTTCAAGGCTCTCCATCACCTCGCCCCCTCCTACCTCACCAGCTCGCACCCTCCGATCCTCCGCCGCTAATCTCCTCACCGTACCTCATTCTCGCCTATCCCGCCATCGACCCCCGGCCCACGTCATCCCCCAGGCCTGGAATGCCCTCCCTCTGCCCATCCGCCAAGCTAGCTCTCTTCCTCCCTTCAAGGCCCTGCTTAGAGCTCACTTCCTCCAGGAGGCCTTCCCAGACTGAGCCCCTTCCTTCCTCTCCCCCTCGTCCCCTTCTCCTTCCCCCACATCTTACCCCCTTCCCTTCCCCACAGCACCTGTATATATGTATATATGGTTGTACATATTTATTACTCTATTTATTTATTTATTTATTTTACTTGTACATATCTATCCTATTTATTTTATTTTGTTAGTATGTTTGGTTTTGTTCTGTCTCCCCGTTTTAGACTGTGAGCCCACTGTTGGGTAGGGACTGTCTCTATATGTTGCCAATTTGTACTTCCCAAGCACTTAGTACAGTGCTCTGCACATAGTAAGCACTCAATAAATATGATTGATGATGATGATGATGATGATAGAGTGGGAGACTGACATTAATATAAATAAGTAATTTACAGGTTTGTACAAAAGTGCTGTGAGGCTGGGAGAGGGATGAATAAAGGGAAGAAGTCAGGGCAATGCAAAGGGGGTTTGAGAAGAGGAAAGGAGGGCTTAATTGGCTACATTCCTTTAGCTGGGCCTAGAGTCAGTTGGTGGTCAGGCCCTTAGCCTGACTACTGCTAGTAATAATACTAATAATAATGATGGCATTTATTAAGCACTTACTACGTGCAAAGCACTGTTCTAAGCGCTGGGGAGGTTACAAGGTGATCAGGTTGTCCCACGTGGGCCTTGCAGTCTTCATCCCATTTTACAGATGAGGTAACTGAGGCACAGAAAAGTTAAGTCATTTGCCTAAAGTCACACAGCTGACAATTGGTGGAGCCGGGATTTGAACCCATGACCTCTGACTCCAAATCCTAAGGCTCTTTCCACTGAGCAACACTGCTTCTCTAGTAGTGCTGCTGCTTCTGCTTTTCTAGTAGTGAAATGGGTGATCCACACAGGTGTGTGTGTGTGCGTGTGTGTGTGTCCCTTCCCTCCCCTTACCTACACGAAAAGTACCCCAGCAGACGATTTTCCTCATTGTCAATAAGTTCTCATCAGTTATCTCCTTTTTACTAAGAGAAAACTAAAGCAGTGGACTGAAGCTTAGCAGCTTCACTTAAGACGATAGCCCCCATCAGTGGCAGTCTAATTGTAGGCTTCATGCTGAATCATGCCAAATTCTCCTCTGAAAAACACAACTGTTCTTTGTCACAAGTCAGGGCAGTATGAAAACCCAGTATTGCCATTAACACATTCTGGCACAGCTGGGAAAATAAGGACAGACCCACATAATCTTTTACTAATAAAGTCTTATTAAAAGCACATCTCCTCCAAGAGGCCTTCCCTGACTAAGCCCTCATTTCCTCTTCACCCATTTCCATCTGCATCACCCTTGCACTTGGATATGCACATTTTATTCACCCCTCCCTCAGTCCTACAGCACTCATGTACATCTCTGTCATTTATTCGTTTGTCTCCCTCTCTAGACGCTAAGCTTGTTGTGGGCATGGAACGTGTCTACAAAGTCTGCTAGATTTAAGTCCCACGGGCTTAATACAGTGCTCTGCACACAGTAAGTGCTCAATAAATATGATTGATTGGTTGTCAGAATAAAAGAAATAAAGATGGAGGAATGGGAATAGTGGCAAGAGCTCGGGCTTGGGAGTCAGACATCGTGGGTTCTAATCTTGGCTCTTCCACTTATCAGCTGTGTGACTTTGGGCAAGTCACTTCATTTCTCTGTGCCTCAGTTCCCTCATTTGTAAAATGGGGATGAAGACTGTGAGGCCCACGTGGGACAACCTGATTACCTTGTATCTACCCCAGTGGCTAGAACAGTGCTTGGCACATAGGAAGCACTTAACAAATACCATCATCAGCATCAATCAGGTAGTGAATTTAAAGAAAATTAGACAGCAAACCACAAAGGGATACAAGACCCTCTGCCTCTCTTTTCCATTTCCAGGACCTCTCTACTCCTTGAAAAATTATGAATTTACTGAAGGTTGGTGAGCATATTCTCTTAGATCAATGGGTGCAGGAGGACAAAGTGGGAATAGTTAGAATGTCGGCGGGTGAACTTGGTAAACAAAGAAAGGATTAATGCAGTTTGGGGATGCCGGATCAATTAATCAATGGTAAATATTGCCGGCCTGTAGAGTGCTGTACTAAACACTTGGGAGAGGGCAATATAACAGAGTCGGTAGACACATATTTTGCTCAAAAGGAGCTCACAGTATGGTGGGGTGGGGGAATTCAAACATTACAATAAATTACAAGTATGTATATAAGCTTTATGAGGCTGAGGGTGGGGTGAATGAATATCAAGTGCTTAAAGGGTACGATCTAAGTGCATGGGTGATGCAAAAGGGAGAGGTAACATAATTCTTGCAGCCCTATACCTAGGAATGCACTTTATCATTATTGATAAGCTTTCTGGATTTCCAGAGAGAAAAAAGGAGGCTAAGTGTTCTGGAGAAGGTCAAAGAATGGATAAGGAAACTAGATTTACCTTCCTAAACCAATTTTGTAATTTACAAGCCTCTTGTGAGACAGGGACTGTTTTCAATCTGATTATCTTGAGTCTACTCACTGCTTAACCCAGACCTTGCCACACAGAAAGCATTTTAATACATACCATAATTACTTAAATTAGGACATCATTTTACTTAGTTAAGGAGGAAACCAATGAAATGAAGCTTTCTAGGTATCCATGTCTAGGTTATCTAGGTATTTAGGTGGCCATAAGATTTCCTTTCATCTTATTTTGTTGACAACTGAGTAAAATTAATTGGAAATAATTATTGCTAATGGATACCCACTAACTCAAACACTGAATGGAATGAACCAAACTCTTAGAAACTGAGGCATCTTGATCTTGGCATAGGGTAAAAACAAATTAATGTAGACCCAAATACAAAACAGCCGGTCTCATGACACAGTAATGCATGATGAATAATGTTTTCGCCAAATGTTTAATTACAGTAGGATAGTGCCTAAATTGTCTTAATTAATACGAACCTGTGTTAGAGTTCACAGCAGCTGAGACTTCTTATCCTGGTGAATCACTCAATTTGAAATACAATGCAGTCAAAGAGCAGCAAAACCTGCTGCTGGAAATCACTGTAATAGCTTTTATGAAAGCTATAGCTAATTTAGAGCCCAATTAAACCAGAAATCCAATTATTGCTGAATAACATAATTGCAAGAAAGTAAGTTGCTTTCTCCGTATACACTAGCTATTAAAGAAGAAGCTTTAATAACAGGGAGTTGGTTGTGAGACCTTATAAGGAGGATTGTGTTGTTATCGTAAAGAGGGCCTGAAGATTTGAGAAATCCACTCCTGAAGAAATTACAATTGAGGTCTCTTGCAGGTTATCTCAAGTAAGTGCATTGTTTAAAGGTTAAAGGGCAGTGAAATGAAACAATATGCACCCTGAGATTAATTTAGGTTTTAAGGCCTCTGGGTTGAAACTGGATCCAAGATTTTGTTCTGCGTAGCATACAGTTATTGGCAATTGTATGGTGATAATTTGTGTGATGGCATTTGTTGAGAGTATAGAAGTCTTTAGAAATAAATCAGGATTATTGAATCATTGCGGGAGTCTTCGTATAAACTAATGTTCACTAAAAGCTGTAGGAGAGAAATATGTGTGTTTATCATCACTACTTACTGGATGTCCTTGGAGGCAGAACACAGTGCTAGGAGCTAGGAACATGTGATAAAAGTAGGGGATGTGGTTCTCCCTCAAGGAGTTTAAAATCTATTGGGGAAGACAAATAGACATAATTGGATACATATTACTGGTGCAATGATAACAATAAAAATAAACAATAGAGAAACAACATGGCCTAGTGGATAGAGCACAGACCTGGCAATCAGGAGGGCCTGGGCTCTAGTCCTGGCTCCACCACTTGTCTGCTGTGTGACTTTGAATGAGTCATTTAACTTCTCTGTGCCTCAGTTACCTCATCTGTAAAATGGGAAACAAGATTGTGAATCCTATGTGGGACAGAGACTGTGTCCAGTCTGATTACCTTGTATTGACCCCACTGCGTAGAACAGTGCCTGGCACATAGTAAATGCTTAACAGATACCATAAAAAAGTAAAAATGAATAAATAAATGAATATTCCTCCTCCTCCTCCCCCTCCTCTATCCCTCACCCCCAACGATCTAGCCTCCTACTTCATTAGTAAAATTAACTCCATCAGGTCTGAACTCCCCAAAGTCACCCCTCTCCCTTCTCCATCCGCCCAGCTCTCAACCCTTTCTGCTATTCTCCCATCCTTCCCAGCAATATCTTCAGATGAGATCTCCTCCCTCCTCTCAAGTGCTACTCCAGCCACCTGTGCTTTAGACCCCATTCCCTCTTATCTTATGAAAACCCTCTCCCCTTCCCTGCTCCCCTCCTTAACTTCCATCTTCAACAACTCACTCTCCACTGGTTCCTTCCCGTCTGCCTTCAAACATGCCCACATCTCCCCCAACCTAAAAAAACCCTCTCTTGACCCCATCTCCCCTTCTAGTTATCACCCTATCTCCCTCTTACCCTCTGTTTCCAAACTCCTAGAATGAATCGTCAACACCCGCTGCCTAGAATTCCTCAACGCCAACTCTCTCCTTGACCCCCTCCAATCTGGCTTCAGTCCCCTACACCCCACCGAAACTGCCCTCTCAAAGGTCAACAGTGATCTCCTTCATGCCAAATCCAACAGCTCATACTCTATCCTAATCCTCCTCGACTTCTCAGCTGCCTTCAACACTGTGGATCACCCCCTTCTCCTCAACATGCTATCTAACCTTGGCTTCACAGACTCTGTCCTCTCCTGGTTCTCCTCTTATCTCTCTGGCCATTCATTCTCAGTCTCCTTTGCGGGCTCCTCCTCCCTCTCCCATCCCCTTACTGTAGGGGTTCCTCAAAGGTCAGTTCTTGGTCCTCTTCTGTTCTCTATATACACTCACTCCTTCAGTGAACTCATTCGCTCCCACATCTTCAACTATCATATCTACGCTGATGACACCCAAATCTACATCTCCACCCCCACTCTCCCTCCCTCCAGGCTTGTATCTCCTCCTACCTACAGGACATCTCCATCTAGTAAGTGCTTAATAAATGCCATTATTATTATTATTATTGTTATTATTCAATCCTTCGCTAAGCCCTGTCAGTCCTACCTTCACAACATTCATTCATTCATTCAATCGTATTTATTGAACACTTACTGTGTGCAGAGCACTGTACTAAGTGCTTGGGAAGTACAAGTCGGCAACACATAGATTCAGTCCCTACCCAACAGTGGGCTCACAGTCTAGAACATCACTAAAATCCACCCTTTCCTGTCATCCAAACTGCTATTATGTTAATACAATCACACATCCTATCCCGCCTGAATTACTGCATCAACCTCCTTAATGACCTTCCAGCCTCCTGCCTCTCCCCATTCCAGTCCATACTTCACTCTGCAGCCCGGATCATTTTTCTTCAGAAATGTTCAGGATATGTCACCCCACTCTTCAAAAACTTCAGTGGTTATCCATCTACCTCCGCATCAAATAAAAACTCCTTGCCATTGGCTTTAAAGCAATCATCTTGCACCCTCCTACCTCACCTCACCTCTCTCCTACTACAAACCAGTCTGCATACTTCATTCCTTTAATATTAGCTTTCTCACTGTGCCTCGATCTCACCTATCTTGCCATCACCCCTTTCATACTTGTCCTGCCTCTGGTCTGGAATGCCCTCCCTCCGCAAATCCGACAGGCAATTACTCTCCCCACCTTCAAAGACTTATTGAAGGCAGATTTCCTCCAAGAGGCCTTCCCAGACCTAAGCCACCTTTTCCTCTTCTTCCACTCCCTTCTGCCTCACCCTGACTTGCTCCCTTTGTTCTTTCCCCCTCCCAGCCCCACAGCACTTATGTATATATCTGTAATTTATTTATATTAATGTCCGTCTCTCACCCCACTAGAATGTAAGCTCATTGTGGGCAGGATATGTGTCTGTTCATTGTTGTATTGTACTCTACCAAGCTCTTAGTGCTGTGCTCTAAGGTAAGTTCTTTTTGAGAAACCTCAAGTTTGAGGTGCTGGCTGGACAGCCAAGAAGCAGCATGGCTCAGTGGAAAGAGCCCAGGCTTGGGAGTCAGAGGTCATGGATTTGAATCCCCGCTCTGCCACTTGTCAGCTGTGTGACCTTGGGAAAGTCATTTAACTTCTCTGTGCCTCAGTTCTCTCATCTGTAAAATAGGGATTAAGACTGTGAGCCCCATGTGGGACAACCTGATCACCTTGTATGCCCCCAGCACTTAGAACAGTGCTCTGCACATAGTAAGTGCTTAACAAATGCCATTATTATTATTATTATTATTATTACAACCAAGTTGAGGTATCCTGAAGGCAGGAAGAAATGCAAGACTGCAGAGAAGGAGAGCGGTCAGGCAGGGCTGGAGAGGTAGAGTTGGGATTTGGAAAAATAGAAGGGGACCCAGAACTGAGCCTTGAAGAACATCCATATTTAGGACTTAGGAGGCAGGGGAGTAGCCTGTGAAAGAAACCGAGAAAGAGTGGCCAGAGAGATAGAAATCAATCAATAAATCAATCAGCCATTTATTGAACTCTTACTATATTAAGCCCTTGGGCGAGTGTGATCTAACAGAGATGGCAAATACATTCCCTGCCCACAAGGCGCTTACAGTCTAGAGGGAGAGACAGACCTAAATATAAATAGTACAGTGCTTTGCACACAGTAAGTCCTCAATAAATGCCATTGATTGATTGATGCATAAATAAATTACCCATATGTACATATGTCCCATTGGGCTGAGTGGGGGGGTGAATAAAGGGTGTAAATCCAAGTTCAAGAGAAGAGAACCAGGAGAGGACAAGGTCAGTGAAGCCAAGGTTAGATAATATTTCAGGAATAAGGGGGAAGTCCACAGTGTTGAAAGTAGCTGAGTGGTTGAGGAGGATTAGGATGGAGTAGAGGCTGTTGGATTTGGAAAGAAGGTCATGGGTGGCTTTAGAGAAGGCAGTTTCCATGGAGTGAAGCCAGATTGCTACCACATTAATCCAAGAACCCATCCTATCCCCCCTTGATTATTGATGTATCAGCCTCCTTGCTGACCTCCCTGCCTCCTGCTCATCCCACTCCAGTCCATACTCCACTCTGCTGCCTGAATCATTTTCCTTCAAAAATGTTCAGACCTTGTTTCCCCACTCCTCAAGAAACTCCAGTATTTGCCCATCCACTTCCACATCAAAAACTCCTCACCCTTGACTTTAAAGCCCTCAATCACCTTGCCCCCACCTACCTCACCTCACTACTTTCCTACTACAATTCAGCCTGTGCACTTCATTCCTCTAATGCTAAACTGTTCACTGTATCTCAATTTTTCCTATCTTGCTGTCGGTCTCTCTCCCACATCCTACCTCTGGCCTGGAATGCTCTCCTTCCTCATATTCATTCATTCATTCAATCGTATTTATTGAGCACTTACTGTGTGCAGAGGACTGTACTAAGCTCTTGGGAAGTACAAGTTGGCAACATATACAGACGTTCCCTACCCAACAGCAGGCTCACAGTCTAGAAGGCAGACAATTACTCCCCCCTACTTCAAAGCCTTATTGAAGGCATATCACATCCAAGAAGGTCTCCTCTTCTCTTCTCCCACTCCCTTTTGTGCAGCTCTCACTTGCTCCTTAATTCATCCTCCCTTCTACAGCACATATGAATATATCTGTATATATCTGTAATTTATTTGTCTGTTTTTTTATTTATTCATTTATATTAATACCTGTCTCCCCCTCTAGAGAGTGAGCTTGTTGTGGGCCGGGAATATGTCCATTGTACTCTCCTAAACTCTCCCACACACTAAGCACTCAATAAATATGATTGAATGAGTGAATGACAACTTGCTCAAGGAGTTTGGAGAGGAATGGTAGGAGGGAGATGGGGCAATAATGAAAGGGAGTCGTGGGGTTAAAAGAGGTCTTTTTATAGGATAGGAGATGCATGAGCATGTTTGGAAACAGCAGGGAAGCAGGCATTGGAGAGTGAACAGTTGAAGATGGTGGTCAGAGAGGGATAAGGGAGGGGACAAATGTTTTTGATAAGGTATGAAGAGATTGGACGGAGAGGCAGGTGGACAGGGTAGATTTTGAGAGGAGGTGGGAGATTTCTTGTGATACTGCTGGGAAAGATGAGAAATTCAAAGAGGGGGCAGGAGGAGGGAGGGACTGGAAAGGAACAGGGGAGATTTTAAGGAGATCATGAGAGGATAAGGCAGAGATAAAGCCGGTGAGAATGAATTTGAGATGGACAAGGTTGGCCTGGTGTCTGGATTCCACCAGAAGTGCTCTGCAGCCCGAGCACAAGAGCAGAAGAAGTGTACTGAGAAGGTGATCCAGGGTTACAAGTTAATGGTACAAAATTGGTGGAGGGACAGGGGAGTGAGGGAGTTGAGTTCAGTGGTGAGGGCACTGTAGAAGGTGTTGATTTGTGCATGAAGAGAAGATAGTTTGGGCATGAAGGCTAAATGGGACAAGATAACTTCAGACAATTGGAGGAAATCAAAAGACCGGAGGTCTCTGTAGGGGAACAGACAGATTTCCAGAGAGTGGGTGTGTGGGGGAGAAGGCAGATGAGGAGGTTGTACTCAGAGGAATGTAGAGTTCATGACTGTACAGTGACTAGAGATGATGAGATCAAGTGTGTGTCCAAATTGAGAGGGTGAGGTGGAGTGGAGCAGGAGGTCATTCAAGTTGAGGAGTAAGAGAAAGTGGGCAGTGGAAGGCTTGTCAAAAATTCTGCAGTCCCCATCGATCAATATAGAAATGGAGAGTTAGAGAGGGAATGTGAGAAAGGGTTCAAAATGGCTCAGGATTTTGGAAGCAGGGTCCGGGGAAGGGTGGTAGAGGAGTGGGTGGTTGTGGTGGATGTTCTGGGCTTCAAAGGGAAGGGAAAGAGAGGGATGGGGGAAGTGGAATGGTGTGAAAGTGGAATTAGGGAGTGAGGAGGAAGCCGACTCCTCCTCCTTTCCCATGAGTTTTGGGGAGTGGGAGAAGATGAGGCCCCCCCCCCCCCCCCCCCCGGAGAGAGCAGCAGGGGAGACAGTATTAGCTGGGGAGAGGAGGTTTTATTAATAATGAAGAGGAGTAGTGACTGAAATAGGGATAGGTCAAGACTGAAGGAAAAATTTCCCATGATGGAGCTGAGGTTCTACAGACCACACTGGGCTGAAGTTGTGGGGTAGAGGTTGGGGAGGGGAATGTGGCAGCGGTGGGGAGGGGTTGAATGGGGGTGAGCTGATGTGGGCTGGCTGAAGAGGGATGAGGGGTCACCCTGTGAAAGAAGGGCAGGGCTGGGGCAGTGGAGATGGAGGACAGCATGAAACGTCCTGAGTGGAGAGGAATAGGGGCTGCTGGGGTGAAAGGAAGATCAAGGATGGGCTGATAAGAAAGGAATTGAGAGGACTCGGGTGAGGTTGTCTATAGCAGTAACGGCTTTATCCGGTGGTTCTGTTGATTAACTGCTAAATCAAATGCAATTTCTTGAGAGTGAAAAGGGAAGTGCTGAGGAGTAAACATGCAGCTGGTTTGAGATGAAGGCAGGCAGCTGTTAATAAAAGTCTGGTTGTTGTCATCAGGGTGTCAGACATACACATCCATTCTTTGTCCTGCCCTGTGGATTCAGGCAGGCCACAGGAAGCAGAAAGAGGAACGAATAGCAGCTGGTCAGCTGCAGCAGTGTTAGGTGGTTCTGACCCAGCTGAGGCAGCTCAGGAGAGAGATCTCTGTGTCCATGGCCGTTTCGGTGGCCTTGCAGATGTTAGTTGGTCCTGGACTGGCTGAGAGAGGTGAGCAGAGGGAGATCTCTGTGTCCACAGGCAGCTCCGTGTCTAATCAGAAGTTAGATGGTCCTGGGCCACTCAGGTGGGTTGGCAGGAATAAAAATCCCTGTTTCTGCAGGCTGCTCTGTGCCCTGGTAGTTGTGAGTTGTTAGATGGCAGGACAAGCCATCTTACATCTGGGAAGTCTCTTTGCATTATGCCATGCTACTTCCCAGATGTAAGATGGCTTGTCCTGCCATCTAACAACTCACAACTATGAGGGCACAGAGCCTGGGAGTCAGAGGACCTGAGTTCTAATTCCAGCTCGCCTCTTGCTTGTCGTGTGTCCGTGGGTGAGTCACTTAGTGTCTCTGGGCCTCGTTTTCTTCATCTGTTAAAGAGGGATCACCTGTTCTCCTCCCCCTTAGACTGTGAGCACTATGTGGGACAGAGGCTGTGTCAACATGATTAGCTTGAATCTACCCCAGTGATGAATAGAGTACCTGGTACATAGTAGGCATTTAACCAGTACCATAAAAACCAAACCAAACCAAAACAAAACAAGAGGTCCTGGAACTTAGCTCTCTGTTCACCTGCAGTTAGTTACTCCACTTACATTTATTTATTTATTTCTCTCCAGGCAATCAGTCAATGATGTTACTCCCTGTGGGTATAGGGGGGGAGGGGGGCGGCAGGGCGCTGAAGGAACACTGACTCAGCTGATCAATTCTCTGTTGTATGAGAAGCTGACTTCCTGCTGTCTTCTGGCATTGAATTTCCTGAAAGCAAATTATTCATTTAGGCAGCTGGGTATGAATTACTGCTCTTTTTGGGCAAGTCACCTGGTCTTGGGTAAGTCACATGGTCTTCCCAATTAATGAGATAATAGGAATAATGCAGCAGCCTTCCAGCAAAAGGGCTATAAAATAACTCAAGGTATAAAGGATCGACAGCTATTTAACAGCGGTTTGTTTAAGAAGCAGCTTTTTAATCTCTCACTTGTTCAGAATTCCATAATTCTCCACCTCTGCTCCTCTTTCACCTTGTTCTGAGCAACAAGATCTGTTTACTATGGATGCCCGGCAGCTTGGCACCATTACAAAAATGGCAGCATGGACTAATGGAAAGAACACAGAGCTAGGAGTCAGGAGCCCTGGGTTCTACTCCCAGAGAAGCAGCATGGCTCAGTGGAAATGGGCTTTGGAGTCAGAGGTCATGGGTTCAAATACTGGCTCTGCCAACTGTCAGCTGTGTGACTTTGGACAAGTCACTTAACTTCTCTGTGCCTCAGTTACCTCATCTGTAAAATGGGGATTAAAACTGTGAGCTCCCGGTGGGACAATCTGATCATCTTGTAACCTCCCCAGTGCATAGAACAGTGCTTTGCACATAATAAGCACTTAACAAATACCATTATTATTATTATTACTCCCGGCTCTGTCACTGATTTGCTCTGTGATCTTGGGCTTATCTACTCTATACCTCAGTTTTCTCCTCTATAAAATGGGGATAAAATGCCTGCTCCTCCCGCCTCTTGGTGGGACAAAGACTGCGCCGATCTGATTATCGTGCAACTACCCCAGTACTTTATGCACAGTAAATGAGTAATAAATACGATCATTATTACTATTTGGATAGACAGAACTTTGACATTTCAGTTGCTACAAAAGGTTAAGTACAGCATTCTGATATTTTAAAATTACATAATGGGCCACTATGGCAAATTTAAGGTTGTGTACTTGGGATATCGGTTTAATTCAGGGCAGAGCCACTTCTGTACAAAAGATTTCTGAATTACGAACACTTTAAAATGATCTGCAGGGGCTTGTCAGTAGGAATTTATTATTTCAATTCTAGGAATTGGATAAAGAAATGAAATAAAGTCTAATTCCAGCGTGTAAATTAGGCAAAGAAACCTCTCATCCTTGGATAGGATATAAACCACTTTCTACTTGGCATGCTTAACCATGCTTTCTTCCCTCCCAAATATGTTGGGAGATAATTGCCCTAGTGGGAATCACATAAATAAAATGTAATGTATTAGTTTTACTCAATGATTCTTAAGAGGTTAGTAGACCTTCAGGAATTTGGAGAAGAGCTGATATGCCTCTTAATGAACAGTGCTCAGAACTCTAATTTGTAGTGGGTAGAAAATACTTTTGCCCCAAGATTTCTTCTGGCTAATAATGTTTTCAACTCAGAGGACTCCTTTAAAGACTGGTCTATAAGCCCCAAACATGCCCTCAAGGTTTCCTCAGGGATGGTCAAATCAATTACAAAGATGAATGATGAAGAAAAGGTTTCACAAATATTTTGCATCACTATCATCTCTGTGGTTAAACAAATGAAGGCAAAATGATTAGCTTCAAAAATCAGTTCAGATAGTTCAAAGTACAGCGTGTGACACAGGTAAGTGGTGTTCTTCTGTTCTCACCACTGGCAAACCATAGTCCTGGAATTTCAAGGTCTTTGTTGCATATTTTGTTGTTATAGACCGTGCATTCAATCTACAGGTGTGAGTGTAATTAGTCATAGGCTGATTACAAAAAATCAACCGTAATTTAAAAAGGTGAATTAGCATAAAATGACAAGCATTAAAAGTTAATGTTATCTTGATGCTCATTTATTTTTGCATTTAAATGAATCAAGTTATTTTTCCACGTACTGTGCAGTTTAATAAAAATACTGGAAGACCTACCTTTCCTTCCCAGCAAGATTAGGCTATTGTTACTTTCTCTTCTGGCTACTGGCTCTCTATTTTGAAATTAAATCACTATATATCATGCTGAAGTTCAAGATTTTCAAATTAACTATATTTCTGGCCTTGGGACGGCTTCCCTGTTTTCTTTTATTCTTTCCCTTGCTACATGGTTCATTTCTTCATTAGATTAATCAATACCTTCGTCAGGTAGGTGGAGTGTATGAAAATCTGGCAGGTCTGTAAAATCGGAACTTAAACAAACAAATCAATCCAATTGGCTTAGAATTATGATGGCTGGTTTTCTAATGCATATTCAGATGGAGCTGAAAAGAAAGTATAAAATTTAATTGTGTCATAAAACTGTCATATGACAATATATACTGAATTTCCAATAGAGTATCACTTCGAGGGAGTTAATCTGTGGAAGTTTTTTCTTTTGGTAATTTCTAGATGTTATGTTACATCGTAATATAGTATAAAGAAAATGAAAGAAATAATACCAGGGGACATTTGATTGAAAAAGAAAAGTTTTTCACAGAATTTTAATAGGAGATCCATGTGTTATTTTTCCATTCAATGAATGGAATGGGGGAGTGAGGCAAGAATTAGAAACTGAGGAATCTCCAAGGGTCACCTCCAGTAGGGAAATGCACTGCAGGATTCCTAGTCCTCACAAAAATGTTACAATTGTGGGTCAATCGATCGAACATATTTGTAGAGCACTTAGTGTGTGCAGAGCACTGTGCTAAGTCCTTGGGAGAGTACAATGTGACAGAGTAATAATAATAATTCCTGTATTTGTTATGCTCCTACTGTGTGTCAGGCACTGTACTAAGCGCTGGGGTGGATACAAGCAAATTGTGTTGGACGCAGTCCCTGTCCCATGTGGAGCACACAGTCTTAACCCCCATTTTACAGATGAGGAAACTGAGGCACAGAGAAGTGACGTGACATGCCCAAGGTCACACAGCAGACAAGTGGTGCAGTCGGGATTAAAACCCACAACCTTCTGACTCCAAGACCTGTGCTCTATCCATTATGCCATGCTGCTTCACCAAAATCTGGAGCTGCAGTAGCCAATCTGGAGCATCCAGAGATTTATCATCATCAATTGTATTTATTGAGCGCTTACTGTGTGCAGAGCACTGTACTAAGAGCTTGAATGCAGTTTAATAATTGTGGTATTTGTTAAGCGCTTACTCTGTGCCGGGTACTGTACTGCTGGGGTAGATACAGGCAAATTAGGATGGACACGGTCCACGTCCCATGTGGGGCTCACAGTCCCAATCCCTATTTTATAGATGAGGTAACTGAGGCACGGAGAAGTGAAGTGATTTGCCCAAGGCCAAACAGCAGACACGTGACAGAGATGGGATTAGAACCCATGACTCTCTGACTTCCAAGCGCGTGGTATATCCACTACGCCAAGCTATCTTTACGTTCCTTGCTCACAAGGAAATTACATTCTAGAGGGTGAGACAGACATTCATATAAATGAATAAGTTATAGATAAGAACATAAAAGCTCTGGGACTGAGAGTGGGGTGAATAAAGGGTAATGCGGAAGGGAGTGAGAAAAGAGGTAATACTTCACTCCACAGACACCGCCCTCTCAAAGCTCTTCACTGTCCTCTGTCTTGCCAAATCCAACAGCCTGTACTCCAACGTAGTAGTCCTCCACCTCTCAGCTGCCTTTGACACAGTGGACACACCTCTTTCTCCTGGAAATATCTACCCTTAGCTTCGTTGGCACCGTGCTCTATTAGTTATCTTCCTATCTCTCTGGCTGCTCATTCTCAGCCTCTTTCATGGGCTCTTCCTCTGCCTTCCAAGCTCTAACTGTGAGGGTACCTCAAGGCTGAGTTCTGGGTCCCCTTGTATTCTCCATCTCTACACCCACTCCCTTGGAGAACTCACAGCTTAACTACCATCTCTATGTACATGATTCCCAAATCTTCTCAACCTTATCTCTCTCCCTCTCTGCAGTCTCACATTTCTTCCTGCCTTCAGGACATTTCTACTTGGGTGTCCCACCCACACCTCAAACTTAACATGTCCAATATGGAATTCCTTATCTTCCACCCAATCCCTGTCCTCCTCCTGACTTTCCTGTCACTGAAGACAGCACCACCATCCTCCTGTCTCATGAGCCTTTGCATTATCCTTGACTCATCTCTCTCACTGAACCAACATATTCAGTCTGTCACCAGATCCTCTACAACATCGCTAAAATCCACCCTTTCCTCTCCATCCAAACTGCTCCCACTTTAATCCAAGTATTTATTCCATTTTGCCTTGATTACTGTATCAGCCTCCTTGCTGACCTCCTAGCCTCCTGTTTCTCCCCACTCCAGTCAGTACTTCACTCTACTTCTCAGATCACTTTTGTACAAAAATGTTCAGTCTATCTTTCCCTACTCCTCAAGAACTTCCAGTGGTTGTCCAACTACCTCCGCATCGAACAGAAACTCCTTATCATTGGCTTTAAAGCACTCAGCCACCTTACCTCCCTGATTTTCTACCACAACTCAGCTTGCTCACTTTGCTCTTCCAATGCCAACCTACTCAACGTACGTCAACCTTGTCTATCTAGCTGCCAACATCTCACCAATGTCCAACCTTTGGCCTGGAATGCCTTCAATAAATCAAACGATCAATTCTCCCCACTTTCAAAGCTTTGATGAAAACACATCTCCAAGAGGCCTTTCCTGACTAAACCCCCATATTTTCCTCTTGCACTCCCTTCTGTGTCACCTTTGCATTTAGTTTTACACCCTTTATTCAACCCTCCCTCCAGCCCACAACCCTTATGTACCTATCTGTAATGTATTTATTTATACTACTGCCTGTATCCCCCTCTAGACTGTAAGCTTGTAGTGGGCAAAGGAAGTGTTTACTAACTAACCCTATTGCATTGTTCTCTTCCAAGTGCTTAGTATAGTGCACTGCATACGGTAAGTGCTCAATAAATACGATTGATAGAATAAGGCTTTCAAGGTAGGGAAAGGGATCATCTGTTGGATGTGAAGGAAGAAGGCATTCCAGATCAGAGGCAGGGCACAGGCAAGGGGTTGGCAGTGAGATACCTGAGACTGAGGTATGGTGAGTAAGTTGGCATTAGAGTAGTGAAGTTTGAGGGCTGGACATATTAGGAAATCAGGGAGATAAGGTTGGAGGGGACAAGGTGATTGAGTGTTTTAAAGCTAAAGGTAAGGAGTTTCTGTTAGATGTGGAGTTGGATGGGGAACCACTGAAAGTTCTTGAGGAGTGGGGATACATGGACTGAATGGTTTTGTCAAAAAATGATCCAGGTGGCAAAGTGAGAGAGGGGAGAGACAGGAGGCAGGGGAGGCCAACAAGGAAGCTGATGCAGTAATTGAGGCAGGATAGGGTAAATGCTTGGATTAACATAGTTGCAGTTTGGATGGAGAGGAAAGTGGTGGATTTTAGTGACGTCGTGAAGGTTGAATTGACAGGATTTGGTGACAGGTCCAATATGTCCAATTCAGACTGAGCCCCCTTTTTCCTCTCCTCCTCCCCAGCCTCCCCATCCTACCTCCTTCCCCTCCCCACAGCACCTGTATATATGTTTGTACAGATTTATTACTCTATTTTACTTGTACATATTTACTATTCTATTTATTTTGTTAATGATGTGCATTTAGCTTTAATTCTATTTGTTCTGATGACTTGACACCTGTCCACATGTTTTGTTTAGTTGTCTTTCTCTCCCTTCTAGACTGTGAGCCCATTGTTGGGTAGGGACTGTATATGTTGCCAACTTGTACTTCCCAAGTGCTTAGTACAGTGCTCTGCACACAGTAAGCACTAAATAAATACGATTGAATGAATGAATGTGGGTGTGAATGACAGGTGAGTTGGGGATAATACCAAGGTTACGGGCTTGTGAGTCAGGGAGGATGATGGTGCTGTCTACAGTGATGGGAAAGTCAGGGGGCATACAGAGTTTGGGTGGAAAGATGAGGAGTTCTATCCCACTGGTACTACAAACACTAATTTGTTGTATATTTAATTACAAAAAATGCCCATGTCAGTATTACCTTGGGGTGCAAAAATAAAATTGAAATATTAAAATAATTGAAATGTAAATTAGAAGCAATTAAGACTGCAGCAACTAAATTGTTCACTACATCATCCCCCTTGCAGGCAAACCAGTTGAAAACAGTGATTCTCAAAGCATGGTTCAATGGTGCTGTTGGCACAGCGTGATAAAAAGATGCCGTGGTTTAATCAAAACAAGAGCACAAAGTTAAAACCAACCTCTAGCCATGCCCTTGGGTTTTTGCATGATGTTAGCAAATCACCAGGACCAAAATTTCAAACGGTTTCTCCTGGCCACATCCTTAATCTGTCCCCATTCAGGTGAGCCACAGAATTACTTGGGAAAATGTCAAGTGCATTTTCAAAACGACTTTACCCTAGCCATGTATATTCAAAGACAAAATAGTGAATTTACCCTTCAAAAAGTCAGGGGTGACTCCATAATTAAATCATGATGGGTCTTTTAATTTGCCTTTCACTGGCACTCAAATTAAAGGGCAAGAAGCAGTATGGCCTTGTGGAAAAAGCACAGGCCTGGGTGTCAGAAGGACCTGAGTTCTAATCCCCACTAGCCACTTGCCCGCCACCTGCTTGCTCTGTGACCATGGGTAAGTCGCTTAACTTCTCTGTGCCTCAGTTTCCTCAACTGTAAAATGGGGCTACCTTTTCTCCCTCCTACTTAGGCTGTGAGCCCTATGTGGGACAGGGACTGTGTCCAAACTAATTAACTTATATCTACCCCGTGCTTACGGCAGTGTTTGACACATAGTAAGTGCTTAACAAATACCAAAAAAAAAAGTTCTGAAGGTATTCGTGCCCCTTTTTAAACGGTAAATCCAGTCTGAATTTGTATCACTTTCAGCCAAAGTTAATTACCCTCATTTTCCCAGGATGGTAACCAGAATTGAGTATATTCAGTCTCACAGCACTTCTGTACGTATGGGTAATTTATACATATATATTAATGTTTGTTTTCCCCTCACTGTGGGCAAGGAATGTGTCTGTTATATTGCACTCTCCCAAGCACTTCTGTGTGCAGAGCACACAGAAAGTACTCAATAAATACGATTCACTGACTGACTGACTGACTTAGTACAGTTGGGTGTGACTCCATATTTTCCCCCTTAAAAGCCCCACTGTTGCGTAGGGACCGTCTCTATATGTTGCCAACTTGTACTTCCCAAGCGTTTAGTACAGTGCTCTGCACACAGTAAGCGCTCAATAAATACAATTGAATGAATGAATACTGAAGGCACACCTCTTCCAAGAGGCTTTCCCAGATTAAGTCCCACTTTTCCTCAACTCCCACTCACTTCCGTGTCACCCTGATTCACTCACTTTGCTCTTTCTTGTCCCCTTTCCCTGCCCCACAGCACTTATGTGTATGTGTATATATCTATAATCCCATTTGTTTATACTGATGCCTGTTTACTTGTATTGATGTCTGTCTCCCCCGAAGAGTATGAGCCTGTTATGGGCAGGGATTTTCTCTCTTTATTGCTGTATTGTACTTTCAAAGCGCTGAGTACAGTGCTCTGCACACAATAAGTGCTCAATACATACAATTGAATGAATGAATATTCTGGTGGGTCTTTTCATTTGCACTTCACTGGCACTCAAATTAAAGGACAGAGAAGCAGCATGGGCCAGTGGGTAAGGTAGGGGACTGGGAGTCTGAAGGACCTGGGTTCCAATCCCAGCTCCTCCACTTGTCTACTGGGTGACTTTGGGTAAGTCACTTAACTTCTTTGGGCCCCAGTTACCCCATCAGTAAAATGAGGATTAAAGATTGAGAGCCCCATGTGGAACAGAGATTATGTCCAACTGTGATTTGCTTGTATCTACCCCAGTGCTTAGTACAGTGTCTGGTACGCAATAAGTTCTAAACAAATACCACAATTATTTTTATTATTAGTGTGGGCTCTGGGCTACCTCTCCTGGATGGAGATGTGCACGCCAAGATGTTGACTTGGCCCCACCGAGGTGTCCATCCCTGCTGAGGCCATGGCTCAGGGCTGGCCTGCAGTACTCCAGGCTCTAGTAAGTCAGTCAATTGGATTTATTATTATCATTATTCTTATTAATAATAATGATGATAATAATGGTATTTGTTAAGTGCTTACTACATGCCAAGCCCTGTGTTAAGCTCTGGGGTGGATACAAGCACCGTGGCTCAGTGGAAAGAGCACGGGCTTTGGATTCAGAGGTCAGGGGTTCAAATCCCGGCTCAGCCAGTTGTCAGCTGTATGACTTTGGGCAAGTCACTTAACTTCTCTGTGCCTCAGTTACCTCATCTGTAAAATGGGGATTAAGACTGTGAGTCCCCCCGTGGGACAACCTGATCACCTTGTAACCTCCCCAGGGCTTAGAATAGTGCTTTGCACATAGTAAATGCTTAATAAATGCCATCATTATTATTTTTATCATTACAAGTGGGTTGGGCACAGTCCCTGTCCCATGTGGGACGGGAAGAAGGAGAAGTAGAGTGGCTCAGTGGAAAGAGCATGAGCTTGGGAGTCAAAGATTGTGGGTTCTAATCCAGGCTCCGCCCTTATCAGACTGTGAGCCCCACGTGGGACAATCTGATTAGCTTGTATCTACCCCAGTGCTTAGAACAGTGCTTGGCACATAGTAAGCACTTAACAAATGCCATCATTATTATGATTATGATTATGTGGGGGTCACAGTCTCAATCCCGATTTTACAGATGAGATAACTGAGGCCCAGAGAAGTGAAGTGACTTGCCCTTGGTCACACAGCAAATATGTGGAAGAGCCGGGTTTAGAACCCATAACCTCCTGACACCCAGGCCTGTGCTCTATCAACTACATGTGCATAGCACTGTACTGAGCGATTGGGAGAGTACTATATAACAGTAAACAGACCCATTCCCTGCCCACAACAAGCAGGCCCCCTTGTAATAAAAATAATTGATAAATAATTGTAATAAAAATAAAATGATAATAAAAATCATCAATCGTATTTATTGAGCTCTTACTGTGTGCAGAGCACTGTACTAAGTGCTTGGGAAGTAAAAGTCGGCAACATATAGAGACAGTCCCTACCCAACAGTTGGCTCACAGTCTAAAAGGGGGAGACAGAGAGCAGAACCAAACATACTAACCAAATAAAATAAATAGAATAGATATGTTCAAGTAAAATAAATAAATAAATAGAGTAATAAATATGTACAAACATATATACATATATACAGGTGCTGTGGGGAAGGGAAGGAGGTAAGATGGGGGGATGGAGAGGTGGACGAGGGGGAGAGGAAGGAGGGGGCTCAGTCTGGGAAGGCCTCCTGGAGGAGGTGAGCTCTCAGGAGGGCCTTAGAAGGGAGGAAGAGAGCTAGCTTGGTGGATGGGCAGAGGGAGGGCATTCCAGGCCCGGGGGATGATGTGGGCCGGGGGTCGATGGCGGGACAGGCGAAAATGAGGTACGGTGAGGAGATTAGCGGCAGAGGAGCGGAGGGTGCGGACTGGGCTGTAGAAGGAGAGAAGGGAGGTGAGGTAGGAGGGGGCGAGGGGATGGACAGCCTTGAAGCCCAGGGTGAGGAGTTTCTGCCTGATGCACAGATTGATTGGGGGCTTGCGGCAATCTGGTGTGGCTCTGGGCAGGGTTCAGGAGCTGCTCCGTGGAGAGGGCCCGAGGGCAACTGGTCCTCGCCCCTGCTGCTCCCACTCGCGTCAGGCAGGTTTCAGCCTCTGGCTCAGCACAGGATTGGGGTGGCGGCTCCGTTAAATCCTGCGTCTCCGCCCTATGTTCTGGTGTGCGTCCATTCTTGCTTTCAGACCCTGATATTTGAGTCCATCAGTAGGTCTGGGCTCTGACATGATTTGGAAGCAGCATCATCTAGTGGAAAGAGCATGGACCCAGGAGTTAGAGGACGTGGGTTCTAATACTGGCTCTGCCGCATGACTGCTGTGTGACCTCGGGCAAGACACTTCCCTTCTCTGTGGCTCAGTTTCCTCATCTATGAAATGGGGATTAAGACTGTGAGCCCTATGTGGGACAGGAACTGTGTCCGACCTGATTACCTTGTATCTACCCCAGTGCTTAGAGAAGAGTTTGGCACATAAGTGCTTAATGAATACCACAATTATTATTATTCTTATTATGTAAATTTGGCTGCTCTGAAAAGTTCTTCAAGATTCTGTGATCAATCAACCAATCAGTCATATTTATTCAGTGCTTATTATGTGCAGAGCACCGTATTGAGTGCTTGGGTGAGTACAATCCAACAGAATTAGTGTGAACACATTCCCTGCCCCTGACAAGTTTACAGTCTAGAAGGGGAGATGAGTTCATAATGGCATGGCTGGCTGGGTCAGAGCTGAAGTGCCTGCCTGAACTTTTCCTCATTGCCAGTGTGGTAAAATCATAATAATGATGGTATTTGTTAAGCGCTTACTATGCACCAGGCACTGTAGTAAGCACTGGAGTAGGACTGCCTAGTGGGTTTGGTCCTGTTCATCTTATTCTAAGGATCCATTTTGAAGGATAAAGCAAGAGACCTGGATTCAGCTGTTAAAGTATATTTTTGCACCCCTGGGAAACTCTTCCAACTCACCTGACTTTGAGCATCAATCAGAAGTCCTAGAAATGATTATTCAAGCATTACTCTATGTAGGTGACTATGCCTCAGAGGTGCATGCCCAGGAAAAAAATAATAATAATAATGGTACTTGTTAAGTGCTTACTATGTGCCTAGCAGTGTTCTAAGCACTGGGTAGATACAAGTTAATCAGGTTGGACACCGTCCGTGTTCCACATAAGGCTCACCCTCTTAATCCCCATTTTACAGATGAGGGAACTGAAGCCCAAGGAAGTTAAGTGACTTGCCTAATGTCACACAGCAGACATGTGGCAGAGCCAGGATTCAAACCCAGGTCCTTCTGACTCTTAGGCCGGTGCTGTATCCATTAAGCCATGCTGCGAATGATTGTAAACTTTTTCACTGAATCAGGTAGGCATTATGGGATGATTGTAAGGCTAAAGAAAAATGAGGTAATAGATCAGTGTGCACTTGGGAAACCATACATACAACTGAAAATTAGTGACAAACATAGCTAAAAATTGTCACAGAATTTTGTCACACAGCTGCTGACCAACTACCCAATAATAGCCAAGGAAGAAGAAAACCTATTTGGTACATTCTTTGGGAAACAATCAAAATAGTATGATTGCAGATTCTAGACTGAATGAAAGGTCTACAGAAATGTAATCAATCAACCAATCAATGATATTTATTAAACACTATCTTTGTGCAGAGCACAAAGGCTTGGGACAGTACAATATTGTTTGTATAAAAGACCTCTGCTTTCAAGTAAATCATCATCTAGCTGGGAGACTGAAATGAAATTAAAGTACAGATCTGGAATAATAATTGTGGTATTTTTTAAGCGCTTACTATGTGCCAGGCACTGTACTAAGTGCTGGGGTGGATGCAAGCAAATCAGGTTGGACACAGACTCACAGTCTCAATCCTTTTTTACAGATGAGGGAACTGAGGCACAGAGAACTTAAGTGACTTGCCCAAGGCCATGCAGCAGACAAGTGGTGGAGCTGGAATTAGAACCCATAACCTTTTAACTCTTGGACCTGTGCTCTATCCGCTACTCCATGCTGCTAGCAAACCTATCTAAAAGAATCTGTACATAAGTGCACATATATGTGTATATGTGTATTAGGATATAGGATACTCCTTATGTACATAAAGAGTGTAAATCTGTACATAAGTGTGGTGGGGTTGGAGGGAGTACATAACTGCTTAGGGAGAGGCACTACTGAGTGAAAATAGGGTAGGGGAATGAGAATTTAGTCATGGAAGGCTTCCTGTAGGAGAAATGAGATGAGTCAGTCAGATATATAGGGGGAGGTAGGTCCAGATATGAGGGAGAGTATGAGTGAGGAATCAGTGGGTTTTTTTTTTAAGTGCTTACTGTGTGCCAAGTGCTGTACTAAATGCTAGGGTAGGTAATCAGATCAGACAGTCAGACACATGAGACTCGCAGTCTAAAGGGGAGGGAGGACAGATGCTAAATCTCCATTCCACAGAGGAAGGAACTGAGACACAGAGAAGTTAAGTGATTTGCCCAAGGCAAACTCATGGTAGAGCTGAAATTAGAACCCATGTCTTCTGACTCTCGGACCCGGTCTCTTTCCAGTAGGCCATGCTTCCTCCTCTACCCACCCTCCCCAACACTACTACTACTACTACTAATTGTGGTATTTGTTAAGTCTTGGGGCAGGGAACTTCAATTTGTTCTTCGATACAAGGTAAACTTCTCATGTTAGGATCCCCGGCAGTCTTTCACCAGGACCAAAAAAAGCAGTCCAGAAGTCACCAATACCTCAGAAACCTGCTGTTTACCTTGGACTCTTGTGGCTCAAAAGATCCATGAATCAAATAGACTGACAGATCAACTTGCCAGCAAAGTACAGCTTTCAAGGGAGCATTTCCATTCTCGGTGTGCTTTAAAGAGAACCTACCGAATTGCTGTCACAAGATAATCCTTCCATTTCACTCAGAGTCCTGGTCCCAGAATTTAAGAGGGGTGTGGAAATCAGGGGGAGGATTTTAAATAGATCCTTCACAGTGTTGAAGAGTGAGAAAGTTCATGCACCAACCCTCTTCACTGGAGAGATGGTCAGAGAAAAGGCAGTGCAAAACGAATCTGTTTTTAATAGTCAAAGGGGGCGTTAGGTTCCAGACTGAAGTGAGTTGCTTATTCGTATTGCAGAAGCTGAAAGCATTAGGCAATCCCATTCCAGGGTTCTAATTTTCCTAAGGACATCTACTTATCTTTGTAAAATCTCAATGGAGCACACATTTATTATTATTATAGTTGGATGGGCTGACTAATGCAAAAGGGGAAACAAGCTACACAGAGCATGCAGTCTCACCACAAATGGAGGGCCGGAAATTCCAGAAAGTGAGAGCAATTTATCTTCCCTTCTTCTTCCTCCTAATGCTTCTCTTTGCTAACAAGAGTGATTTCTTTTTGGAGCCAGGAGCTGCAGTCAAATAGTCTCCAGTTTCAGGGATTAATGTTCCTTACAGCCACTTAAAGTTCTTTGTCTTGTTGCTAGTATTAAGGAGAAACAGTGTAAGATATAACTCCAATAGAGCATTAGCTAACCCATCCTCCATGTGGAGGACAAGGGGCTTGATTCCTTGAAGACACAGATATTTTTGAAATGGGTGGTTACCCATAGGGCTAAAACCAGTTTTGAATATTTCCGAAAGTTCCACTTAGTCCAGAAGAAGGCCACCTCTCAGCTCCTTTTAGTAACAAAGCACTGATTTGCTTTACCACAATGATAGGAAATTGAAACTATTCCTACTTCCTGAACTAAAAAACAGGCTACGGGACTTGATTGCATTTACATTTGCAGCTAATTCCCTATGCCACGGGAACACAGGAAAAATAATTATGGTAATGATTTCAGTTATTTTTAAACTAATATATGCATATACATTTTTGAAATGGCATTATGTTTATCTTTAGAGAGTGAAAAATGTGTGCAAATTATTCATTTGTTCGGATGCAGAATTCCACATCCATAATGAAATGCAGGTCTTAAACGGAAAGGGATCATTACACTTCAAGAAGAATGAGGTGAAAATTCAATTTATGATCTCCGGGATGGCATGCTAAAGTGGTATGCTAATAACGAAATAGTAGGAAATTATGGGTATTTGCAAATTCACTAAGGATAGAGTTAGCTACAGTTAGTTCTTTTTCGACAAAGAACTCATTAGTCTTATTAGTGGCAGGTAAAGTGGTTACCAAGAGAGAGGGGCAGGAGAGACCATTCCATTTGTATTCACTGCTTTGAAATGTTGACTGAAAATTTACATTGAGATCCATTTCAAAGTGCATTATTAGGCCAAAGAAGGTTAGGCTTCTAGACCTGAGTACTACTAGGCTTCTTCTTTTTTAATCTACTGTCAAGAAGATTACTGGCCTTCCCTTTGATGGGAGGTAGAAGTTAGAAGGTTGAGTAATAAAATTTCAGACCTCTTAGTCACACATGAAACCCCTTATTCAGAAGAAAAGAAGCTTGGGGGAGTATTTTACTGCGGAAATGGAAGACTATATTGTATAGTCAGGATGCTTTTTCCCTCCTGCTTATTGAAGAAAATGGATGATGCAAATATTGAAATAGCACATAATGGGATTTGGGTAAGAGAAACAGGCAGGGAAACTGTGAAGAAATCAAAATGAAGGCAAAAGTAAAGTTGAAATAGAAATGGCAGGCAGTCACAGGAGCCTTGGGTCAGAGCTCCCCTGCAAAAGATAAACAGGTTATTTGCAAGTTTTGCAAGCTTAGGGTCCCATGGAGTTTTGCTTTATTCATAAATTGATAAAATGAGTTAGAGGGGTTAGCTAGAAATGAGAAACCTGTTTGCAATTCTAAACATCCTACTCTAAACACCTACACAATGAGCAGAATTTTAAATCAAGACCAAGCAACTGTGATTGATTTTAGACACAGGGGAATTTACGTGAAAATCAGTTCAGTTATGGCAAGTTAGAATTAAAAGCAATGTTTCCCAAGGTCACATCTCTTTACAATAAGGTGCCATTGTGTTAAATATTTTGTGATTTTCTTTCTCTTTTCCTCTGGTCTTTGTATTGTTGGGGTTGCTGCAATCCACTTTTCCAGTTTCTACCATCTGTGACCCTTATTTTCACTCTTCTTCTATACCATCCTTTTGCTTTGGGTCTTTAAGACCTAGATGTTAGCGAACAGGAAGTGGAACATTTAGGGAATAATCTGGATATCAAGCAAAATCCTGCTGATTTACATAGAAAACATGTGATCTAGATGGGTGATCTAGAGCAGTGGTATTTTACGTTTTAAAAGAAGGGGGTTTCACATGGCCCCATATTTTAGCTGGTTTTCTCCCCCAACATATGTCATGTACCCTTTATAGGTCCCTCCTCATCCTGCCCCTCCCATTCAATTCACCAATCAATCAGTCCTTGATCCTCCTTGAGCCAGTTGTCTACACTCACTGTCTAAAATTCCTCTCCTCCAATATATAATAATAATAATAATAGCATTTGCTAAGTGCTTATAATGTGCGAAGCACTGTTCTAAGCGCTGCAGTGGGTACAAGGTGATCAGGTTGTCCCACCCGGGGCTCACAGCCTTAATCCCCATTTTACAGATGAGGAACTGAGGCACAGAGAGGTGAAGTGACTTGCCCAAAGTCACACAGCTGACAAGCAGCAGAGCCAGGATTTGAACCCATGACCTCTGACTCCTAAGCCTGTGCCACGCTGTTTCTCTAAATATAAGGTGATTATGTTGTCGCACATGGGGCTTACAGCCTTAATCCCCATTTTACAGATGAGATAACTGAGACCCAGAGAAATGAAGTCATTTGCCCAAAGTCACAAAGCCGACAAGTGGCCGAGCAGGACTAGAATCCATGACCTCTGACTCCCAAGCCAGTGCTCTTTCCACTGAGCCACGATACATTCCTTGACCCCCTTCCAAGCTGGCTTCCGTCCCCTTCACTCCACAGAAACCACCCTCTCAAAGGTCACCGATGAGCTCCTTTTTGCCAAATCCAATGGCCTCTACCCCATCCTAATCCTCCTTGACCTCTCAGCTGCCTTCTACACAGTGGACCACCCCCTTCTCCCGGATTTGTTATCCAACCTTGGCTTCACTGACTCTGTTCTCTCCTGGTTTTCCTGTTATCTCTCTCTGGCCATTCATTCTCAGTCTTCTTCGCAGTCTCCTCTTCTGCCTCCCACCCCCTAGCTTTAGGGGACCCTCAAGGTTCAGTTCTGGGTCCCCTTCTATTCCCCATCTACACCTACTCCCTTGAGGAACTTATTCGGTCACATGGCTTCAACTACCACCTCGGTGCTGATGATACCCAAATCTACATCTCCAGCCCTCTCTCTCTCCCTGCAGTCTCGTCTTTCCTCTTGCCTTCAAGGCATCTCACTTGAATGTCTTCCTGTCACCTCAAGCTTAACATGTCCAAAACAGAACTCCTTATCTTATCTTCCCACCTAAACCCTGACCTCCCCCTGACTTTCCCATCATTATAGATGGCACCACCATCCTTCCCATCTCACAAGCCCATAACCTTGGCATTATCCTTAACTCCTCTCTCTCATTCAAACCACATATTTAATCCATCACTAAATCCTGTTGGTCCCACCTTCACGGCATTGCTAAAATCCTTCCTTTCCTCTCCTTCAAAACTACTACCATTGTTAATACAATCACTTGTCTTATCCCAACTGGACTACTGCATCGGTCTCCTTGCTGACCTCCCAGCCTTGTGCCTCTCCCAACTCCAGTCCATACTCCACTCTGCTGCCCAGATCATTTTTCTACAAAACCATTCAGGACATGTCACCCCCTCCTCAAAAATCTCCAGCAGTTGCCCATCCACCACGGCATCAAATAAAAAATCCTTACAGTTGGCTTTAAAGCACTCGATCACTTTGCTCCCTGCTACCTCATCTTGTTACTCTTGTACTACAACCCAGCCCATGCACTGTGCTTCTCTAATGCTAACCAACTTCATAATAATAATAATGACGGCATTTATTAAGTGCTTACTATGTGCAAAGCACTGTTCTAAGCACTGGGGAGGTTACAAGGTGATCAGGTTGTCCCACGGGGGGCTCACGGTCTTAATCCCCATTTTACAGATGAGGAAACTGAGGCCCAGAGCAGTTAAGCGCATCAGGCAGAAACTCCTCACCCTGGGCTTCAAGGCTCTCCATCACCTCGCCCCCTCCTACCTCACCTCCCTTCTCTCCTTCTACTGCCCAGCCCGCACCCTCCGCTCCTCCACCACTAATCTCCTCACTGTACCTCGCTCTCGCCTGTCCCGCCATCGACCCCCGGCCCACGTCATCCCCCGGGCCTGGAATGCCCTCCCTCTGCCCATCCGCCAAGCTAGCTCTCTTCCTTCCTTCAAGGCCCTGCTGAGAGCTCACCTCCTCCAGGAGGCCTTCCCAGACTGAGCCCCTTCTTTCCTCTCCCCCTCGTCCCCCTCTCCATCCCCCCGCCTTACCGCCTTCCCCTCCCCACAGCACCTGTATATATGTATATATGGTTGTACATATTTATTACTCTGTTTATTTATTTATTTATTTATTTTACTTGTACATTTCTATCCTACTTATTTTATTTTGTTGGTATGTTTGGTTCTGTTCTCTGTCTCCCCCTTTTAGACTGTGAGCCCACTATCGGGTAGGGACTGTCTCTATGTGATGCCAATTTGTACTTCCCAAGCGCTTAGTACAGTGCTCTGCACATAGTAAGCGCTCAATAAATACGATTGATTGATTGATTGATTGATTAAGTGACTTGCCCAAAGTCACACAGCTGACAATTGGCAGAGCGGGATTTGAACCCATGACCTCTGACTCCAAAGCCCGTGCTCTTTCCACTGAGCCACACTGCTTCATGTGCCTCAGTCTCACCTATCTCGCTGCTGACCCCTGGCCTACCTCCTGTATCTGGCATGGAACACCCTCCCTCCTCAAATCTGACAATTACTCTCCCCTACTTTAAAGTCTTATTGAAGGCACAGCTCCTCCAAAAGGCCTTCCCAAACCTAAGCCCCCTTTTCCCTCTTCCTCTGTTCACCCTGACTTGCTCCCTTTGTTCTTCCCCATCCAGCTCCACAGCACTTATGTACATATCTGTAATTTATTTATTTATATTAATGTCTGTTTCTCCCCACTATACTGTAAGCTCACTGTGGGCAGGGAATGTGTCTTTTTATTGTTGTATCATACTCTTCCAAGCTGTTAGTACAGTGCTCTGCATACAGTAAACATTCAATAAGTATGACTGAATTGAATGAATGAATGAATCAGTTACTGGTATTTACTGAGTGCTTGCTTTTGTGTAGCTCTCTGTACTGGGCTTTTGGGAGAATACAATAGAGTGAGTAGATATGGATTGGTGCCCTCCTGTAGCTTGGAGATAACTTGGAATGACTTCTCTATAGCTTTGGAAGTGCAGATCCAGTTTGCTTTTAAATATACTTTTAAGTTACAGCAGACTTCCAGTTACCTCACACAAATTTTCACCGTCACTTCCTACTCATTGTTATCGTCATCAATATCATTTTTTGAATTCCTACTGTGCACAGAACATCATACTGTTTGAGTAAGGTAGCAAACATTAGAAGCCAGTGGAAGTAAAGTGTTAGAGTTCGAGTGCATTGAATTACCTTTTAAATGAAAATTCTTTACTTGCCTGCAGTTGAGTTTCTTTTAAACTTACCAAGTGCCTACCATTTTCTGGGCCTGTGGATCTAAATTCATTTGCATGCAACGATAAAAAGATCTTGCTGTTTGTGACCTGGTCATTTTGGAGACTCTTTTCTATCCACTATCATAAATAAGTTTACTTATCCAGCTCCTGCTAATGATTTTCTGATTTGAGTCTCAAGGAATGATAGAACTGTTGCTGCTTTTTTTTTTCAGAAACCACTTAGAGTCTCCAAGCTTTAGTTTCCTCATCTGTAAATGGAGATATTAATGACAAGTCTTGGAATACTGCGAGCCTGAGTATTCTTTGTGATTCCTGAATGCTCCTTGGTCAAAAAATAGAATCCCATGTAACATCAAAGTATGATTTAACTTGATAATGTAGTTTTCTAAACTCTACCATTAACGTTCTCTTAATAACCGCAAGGCTGGTAGTGAGGTCAGTGGAAATAAATGGAAAAAGGACTCATATAACTATAATGACATGGTAATTACTATGTCAGTGGTAGGCTTTGAACATTATGTGTATAGGTAATCATGGAAATGTCATTTCAAGTGATATTGCCATTTGTTTAAAAGGAATGGATGCAATAACACATGTAAATTCACATATAGACTACCCTAGAGTTCTTCAAAAAGAAGATAGGAATATATATTTTTTTAAATTGAAAATCAAATCCATAGCATTGGTTTTGATCTTTTAGGTTTCTAATACTCGGTATCATTAGAGGCTTTATTTTTATTATGGTATTTATATATACATATAATGGCATTTATTAAGCGCTTACTATATGCAGAGCACTGTTCTAAGCGTGAGGTCATACACAGTTCCTGTCCAACACAGGGCTCACAGTCTAAGAGTTTGGGAGAGCAGATATCTTGTCTCCATTTTATGGATAAGGAAAGTGAGGCACAGTTATATTTGAGTTAACTGACTTTTGCAAGGACACACAGTAGGCCAATGGCAGAGCTAGGGCTATTATTATTAACAGTATTTGTTGAGTGCTTACTGTGTGCAAAGCACTGTACTAAGTGCTTGGGAGAGTACAATATAACGTCAAACACATTCTCTGCCCATAACTGTGAGCCCACTGTTGGGTAGGGACTGTCTCTATATGTTGCCAACTTGTACTTCTCAAGTGCTTAGTACAGTGCTCTGCACACAGTAAGCGCTCAATAAATACGATTGATTGATTGATTGATATCGAGCTAAAATGGCTCAGAGAAGCAGCATGGCTCAGTGGAAAGAGCACAGGCTTTGGAGTCAGAGGTCATGGGTTCAAATCCCAGCTCTGCCAATTGTCAGCTGTGTGACTTTGGGCAAGTCACTTAACTTCTCTGGGCCTCAGTTCCCTCATCTGTAAAATGGTGATTAAGACTGTGAGCCCCCCGTGGGACAACCTGATCACCGTGTAACCTCTCCAGAGCTTAGAACGGTGCTTTGCACATAGTAAGTGCTTAATAAATGCCATTATTATTATTAGAATCCTGGTCCCATGTTCTTCATCTAGCTTATGTTTCCTCCAGAAGGTACTAGTAAATGAAGAAAGGGTTTCTTAAATAACTGTAGCTGGTAAAACTTTGTGGGCAGGGGGTGGCAGCTGAAGAAGTATTTGATCCTATATCAAGGGCTGGTTTTAGCTGAAGGATACTCTGAATGTGAATGTACAGGTGTAATGAGAAACACCCCGTGTATGTGGAAAGGTAGTCTTACCATTCTGATTCATTAGCATTTATGTAATGCATAAACATGTTTCCTGAGGGGCTTCTTTGTATCACAATCTTCCCGAAGCCTCTTCTCTATGCAACCAAGCTATACAATAATAATAATAATAATAATAATAATAATAATAATAATAATAATAATAATAATAATAATAATAAAAGTGCTGGGGTAGATACAAGCAAATCAGGTTGGACACAGTCCCTGTCCCATGTGGGGCTAACAGTCTCAACCCCTATTTTGCAGATGAGGAAACTGAGGCACAGAGAAGTGAAGTGACTCGTCCACGGTCACACAGCAGACAAGTGACCTTCTGACTCCCAGGCCCAAGCTCTATCCACTATGCCATTCGGCTTCCCCAATTAATCAATTAATAGATTTTATTGAGAGCGTACTGTGTGCAGAGCACTACATTAGACACTTGAGAGAGTACAAAAGAGTTAGAAGACACGATCTCTGTCCTCAAAGTGTGAATAGTCTAGGGTGGGTGACGGACACTTATATTACAGGCTTGATTGCTACATGCCTAAAGGATTTATCTCTTGTTTTTGACCCACAAGGCCCTCTTACTGATGTTTGGGATGAAGTTTCACTATATTTTAAGAGGATTTCTTCTGGTCTTCTAGCTTGTGATGTGCCCCATTTCTTTTCTCTAAACAGCATCTGCTACTATCCAGTCTCCCCACAAGTTCCATCCAATGACGCTGTGTTGTGATGAGCACTATGCTGCATCTCAATTCCAGTGAGTTATGTTTTGATTCCAGGATCTTGTTATTGGTGACTGGGGCTTACTGGAGATTCTCACTCCTAAACCTTGATCAAAAAAGCCCTAGGCATCACTTTAGGACTGCCAGAGGCCCCAGTCTTCCTTTGTTGAGTCCTAAAGCCCTACAGTTCTCCTGTTCCGGAAATTCAGATTTGAGGATGTTATGGTCAGTGTTCCTCAAGTCCTTGCATCCCTATTGCTGCCACCATCCATCAACTGCAGCCCAGGTAACTAATAATAATAATAATTATGGTATTTGTGAAGCCCCTACTATGTGCCAAGCACCGTCTGAAGCGCTGGGGTAGATACAAGGTAATCAGGTTGTCCCATGTGGGGCTGACAGTATTAATCCCCATTTACAGATGAGGTAACTGAGGCACAGAGAAGTTAAGTGGCTTGCCCAAGGTCACACAGCAGACAGGTGGTGGAGCCGGGCTTAGAACACAGGTCCTCTGACTCCCAAGCCTGTGCTCTTTCCACTAAGCCATGCTGTTGCCTCAGATTAACAGGGTCATCAAGGACTTTTCAGACTGTGAGCCCACTGTTGGGTAGGGACTGTCTCTATATGTTGCCAATTTGTACTTCCCAAGCGCTTAGTACAGTGCTCTGCACACAGTAAGCGCTCAATAAATACGATTGATGATGATGACTAGCCTACCAGTTCTCTCCCTGGGTTGGCTGTAGGAAGCTCACAGGGGCAAACCCACTCCCGCCCATGTCCATAGCTCTTCTGGTCATGTGTCTCTCTGGCAACTGAAGCATCTTTCCCATCCTCCACTGCAGGAAAACACTAAGATCTGCGGTTTCCATAATGCTTCATAATTTCTTAATTTGGCAAAAATGAAAATAATTCCAGTTCAAACCACCTTTCCCTAGATCTAATACTTTCCCCACAAGCCAGGACCCTCTTCATCTTCCTGTAGGCATCCTACAGAAGTATCCTACAGGCATCCTAGAGAAGCAGTGTTGCCTAGTGGATAGAGCATGGACTGGGAGTCAGAAGGGCCTGCATTCTAATCCTGGCTCTGCCACTTGTCTGTTGTTTGACCTTGAGCAGGTCACTTCACTTCTCCAGACCTCAGTTCCCTCATCTGTGAAATGGGGATTAAGACTGTGAGCCCCATGTGGGACAGGGACTGTGTCCAATATGACTAGCTTGTATCTACCCCAGTGCTTAGTACAGTGCAAAGCACATATTAAGGGTTTAACAAATAACCATATTTATGTCTTTTTGTCCATAGACCACCCATAGGTGAATTTCACCAAAAACAGTGTCTTCAAATAATGCCATTATTATTATTATTCATAGACAAAGGATCCATAGTCCCAAACATACTATCCACACACAAAACTGGTTCTTCCTCTGCTGTCATATTAGTTTATGGCACTCGATGCCATTGGTGATAATGTCTTCCTGTCTGATGTCACGAATGGCTGTGTGTAACAAAATTACTACCATGCAAACTGCCCAAGATGCTAGACTAGATAAATCCTGGATCATATAGGGAGGATATAAATCATTATAGCTTTGTAGACTTTCAGTTGATTGTTGCCACACTCAGTCTGACAGCCCTGATTTAGATTTGGCTTTCAACATCCTTGCTTTTTTATGCGTAGTTGGGAGCTTGCTGCTTTGATGGCAGAATTCCATAACAGCCTCCAGGGCTAAATCACTGAATAGAGCCTTTGCTTCTGGTTACGGATTCCTAGGTATATGAACCCGGTCTTACAGTTTTCTTCAGTTTAATTCTTCAGTCAGAGAACTGTGCCAGTTTTTTAAGGTTTTTGTTAAGCATTTACTGTGTGTCAAGCGCTGTGCTTCATGGTGCTCCCAGTCTAAGTTGGAGGAAGGAGAATTTAATACCAATTTTACAGCTGAGTTAACTGAGGCACAGAGTGGCTTGCCCAAGGTCACACAGCAGACAAGTGGAAGAGCCGGGGTTAGGACTCAGGTCCTCTGACTCCCAGGCCGGTGGTATTTCCTCTAGTCCACACTGCTTCACACACTGCTAACTGGGAAGAGTGGTTCAAAATCATTGCACGTCTGTTTGTGTGTGTGTGTGTGCATGTGTGTGTGTGTGTGTGTGTGTGTGTGTTTCCAGTGGTTGGTGTCTAGTGTACTTTCCCAAGCGCTTAGTGCAGTGCTCTGCACACAGTAAGCATTCAATAAATATGATTGAATGACTATTGTACTTTCCAAGCACTTAGTACAGTGCTGTGCACATGGTAAGCACTCAATAAATATGACTGAATGACTATTGCACTTTCCCAAGAGCTTAGTACAGTGCTCTGCACATAGTAAGTGCTCAACAGGGTTCTGCATACAGTAAGCGCTCAATAAATATGATTGAATGAATGAATGGTCAAGTATTTGACAAGTATTTATTCTACATCTGTATTTATCAGCCACTTCCACTCTGGAGAAATCTCAATCCCTAATACCTGTTAACACAGTCTTTTTAATAATCATGGCATTTGTTAAGCACTTACTATGTGCCAGGCCCTGTACTAAGCGCTGGGGTGGATCCAAGCAAGTCGGGTTGGACACAGTCCCTGTCTGTGGGATGTTTCTTCTTGTTCCTTCATCCATGGTTATGCGGGCCCCTTTAAGAATGGGTTTTGCACCAGGCAAAAAGTATTTTAAAAACTCACTGCTGAGAAAAAATCACCATAATTGATGTATTAATTCTGCACTTGCACCCTTAGGCCTGAAGTGGCACGATTTAAAAAAATCAAATAATACATAAATAAGTTCTTTTAAATTCAGTAAGAGAAATAACAGAGATGGTAAAAGTTAATTGGAGCTTCGTTTACTATGAAAGCGACTATAACTTTCAGAGCATTCTACAGATCATTAATTTTGAGAAGGTGTTTTTCCTAAGACGCTTCCCACGACCTACCCCAAGGATAAAAGTTTTGGTATGGAGACGTGAAAAGAAATACATGAAATGGATACCAGGAGGTCTCCTCACCAGCAGGTGAAGACTATAGTCCCTTCTCAGATGTAAATGTCATGTGTAACAGAAAGGTACTGTAAGGAAAAAGTCCAAGAAATAAACAGATGGCCCGGTTTTTCCAGCCACCCAAAAAAGTGATTTCCAAACGTTTTAAAACATTTTCTTTCTGAATGTTTTCCCATTGCCTATATCTTTTTAAAACCACAATTCCCTAAATCATGCTTGTTCCATTATATTTTACATTCTTTATATGTAGTGATTTCATGCCATTCAATCATGTTAATCATGGTTAAGGGGTACAGGCCCAATTGCATAGGAGATGCAGAAGGGAGAGTGAATGGGAGTGGGGAAATTAAAGGTTAAGGAAGGCCTCTTGAAGGAGATATGATTTTACTGGGGCTTTGAAGAGGGGGAGAGTGGAAGTCTGTTGGAAATGAAGAGGGAGGGAGTTCCAAGTATTAGGGAGGACATGAACAAGGGGCGATGGCAAGAGAGACAAGATCTAGGCACAGTAAGTAGTTGTCTGTCTCCCCCTTCTAGACTATGAGCCCATTGTTGGGTAGGGACTGTCTCTATATGTTGCTGACTTGCACTTCCCAAGGGCTTAGTACAGTGTACAGAGACACACAGTAAGCGCTCAATAAATACTATTGAATGAATGAATGAATGAATGGTGTTAGTGAAGTGTATGGGCAGCGTTGGAGTGGAGGAGGAATTGGGTTAGTTAGTAAGGGAGAATTGATCATGTTCCTTAAGGCTGATGGAAAGGAGTTTCTGTTTGATGCAGAGATGGATGGGCAGTGGTGTGTCAGGAGTGGAGAGAGGTGTGCAGAATGATCCGGGCAGCAGAGTGAAGTATGTATGAATAGGGGAGAGGCTGGAGGCAGGGAGGTCAGTGAAGAGGCTGATGCAGTAGTCAAAGTGGGCTATGTTAAGTGTTTGGGACAGCATGGTAACAGTTTGGATTGAGGGGACGGGGAAGATTCTAAAGCTATTGTGAAAGTAAAACTGACAGAATTTGGTGACATTGAATCTGTGTTTTGAATGAGAGTGATGAATCAAGGATAATGCTGAGGTTATAGGCTTAAGAGACAGGGAGGATAGTGGTTGTTGGGATGGGAACATCTTGCGAGTGGACAGGGTTTGGGTGGTAAGATGAGGAGCTCTGTTTTAGACATGTGGTGTTGGTGGGACAGCCAAGTAGAGATGCCCTGAATGTAAGATTGCAAATAAGGAGAAATGTCAGAGCTGGAGAGGTGAATTTGGGAATCATTGACTAGAGATGTAAGTTCATTGTGGGCAGGGAGTGGGTCTGTTTATTGTTGTATTGTAGTCTCTGAAGCACTTAGTACGGTGTTCTGCACTCAGTAAGCACCAAATAAATACAATTGACTGACTGACTGACTAGAGATGAGAGTTGAAACTGTGGGAGTGAATGAGGTCTCCAGGAGAGTGGGTGTAGATGGAAAGGTGCAGGAGGATTAGGATGGCATAGAGTCTGTTTGATTTGGCAAAAGAGAGACAACTTTAGAGAGGGCAGTTTCTGTGGAGTGGAAGAGATTGAAGCCAGATTGCAGGATGTCAAGGAGAGAATTGGATGAAAAGAAATGCAGGCAGGGGATGTTAACAGTTTGCTCAAGGACTTTAGAAAGGAATGGTGGGAGGGAGATGGAGCTATTGATGGGACCGTAAAAGACAAGGGCAGTGATAGATGCAATAAGAGCATTAAGGAACTGTAACTGAAGGAATAGGGTCTTGTACTGTGGAACTCTCCAACACATTTTTACTTGATTTGGAGATCAGGACAAATAACAAATGTTTTATTTTCCTTTTCTAAGATCTTTCAAAAATATAGGCAAGTCTACATGCAGGTGTTGGTACCTCTGCTTTGGTAAGCTTTTAGAGATGCTATGAAGTAGGCTCCAGCTTTGTGGACTAACATTAAATCTGCAGAAAATTGAGCTTATGTACCAGCTTGCATCACCACCTCACAAAAGAAATTTTCAGCATCATTACGGAGCTGATTGTTGTCACTAAAGTGTATGTGATCCATTCAAGGGGAGGGTCTGAAGGGAAGGCAAGCAGGACGAATTGAGTTAAAGATTTAATCAACTGCAGCAAGCAGAATCACCAGTGGTATGGCCTGGGTACAGCAGGCCTGGCTTCATGTAAGGAGAAACTTTGAGAAGATTGTGAAATCAAGAGGCAAATGGAAAATGTTACTAGTCAGTGTGGGGAGCAAATGAGACTGCAGATGATCATTGCTCTTTTTGCACACAGAGAAGTTGCTGGTCACACTATAATCTTCTCAGTTGGACACTAGGATAAATCTCACATCTTGTAGAACACAAAGAACAGCTAAAAGTAAGTGTGTTTGTGTGTGTGGAGTATTTGAAGTTTGAAGTCCTTGTGGGCAGGGAATATGTCACTTCTTTGTTTTGTACTTCCCAAACCATTAGTACAATGCATTGGACCCAGTGAGTGCTCAAGTGATATTACTTCTATTACTACTACTGCTACTACTAATAATAATGATAATGGTGGCATTTGTTAAGTGCTTACTATGTGCGAAGCACTGTTCTAAGTGCTGGGGGGGATACAATGTGATCAGGTTGTCCCACATGGGGCTCACAGTCTTAATCCCCATTTTACAGATGAGGTAACTGAGGCTCAGAGAAGTTAAGTGACTTGCCCAGGGTCATACAGCAGACATGAGACGGAGCTGGGATTAGAACCCATGACCTCTGACTTCCAAGCCCGGGTTTTTTCCACTGAGCCATGCTACTATTACTTTGGCTACTACTATTATTACTACTACTAATAATCATCATATTTATAGAGTGCTTTCAGTGTGCAAAGCACTGTACTAAGCACTTGGGAGAGTACAATATAGTATCAAACACATTCCCTGCACACAACGAGCTCACAGTCTAGACAGGGAGACGGACATTAATATAAATGAATGAATAAGTAACTGAGACACAGAGAAGTTAAGTGACTTACCCAAAGTCACACAGCTGACAAGTGGAGGATCCAGATTAGAACCCATGACCTCTGACTCCCAAGCCTGTGCTCTTTCCACTGAGCCACGCTGCTTCTCTGCAGGTAGTCGGGGCATTCATGCTTAATTCAAAATTACAAAATGTACTTGCATATCAAAATATTTTTGCATCTCATAACATCTCTACATTCAAAATCCCTCTTAATAAGAGAAGCAGAGTGGCTAAGAGAAGCAGCGTGGCTCAGTGTATTCAAATTCCGGCTCTGCCAATTGTCAGCTGTGAGTTTGGGCAAGTCACTTAACTTCTCTGTGCCTCAGTTACCTCATCTGAAAAATGGGGATTAAGACTGTGAGCCCCCCGTAGGACAACCTGATCACCTTGTAACCTCCCCAGTGCTTAGAACAGTGCTTTGCACATAGTAAGTTCTTAATAAATGCCATTATTATTATTATTAAAGTCCTTTCCAATTCTGTAGAATGTTTAAGGCTCCATGGGAGTGTCCTACAAAATCAGAAGAATCTGGGCCAATGAAGAAATGCCAGTGCTGGAAAAGGGGATTAAATGCCTTTCAATATTAAGTTTTTAATAAGGTATTCAAACATCCATAGAGCTATCAGAGCTTCAGCCCAAGACGTTTCTTAGAGTTTAATAAAGTAAAATATCATGTTATCAAATCTTTCAGCATAGCATCGATCCACAGGGAATACTTTGTATTTTAATTGCTAGTGAGAAAGTATGTTCAGATACCTTTAAGTATTTACCCCAGGGTAAAATGAAACCCAGAGGTGTCATTTGCAAGACAGTCAGTGCTCTGAAAATTCCCTTACATTCATCAAACTGGGTACTATTCTGCACAAAGAAGCAGAGTGCATGTTGTTTGCTCTTTAATATGACTCTGATTCTAACTTTCTGTGGCTGCCTCTAACACATAATGATGAACCTATGAAACTAGAGAAGTAGCGTGGCTCAGTGGAAAGAGCCTGGGCTTGGGAGCCTGAGGTCATGGGTTCTAATCCCGGCTCTGCCACATGTCTGCTGTGTGACCTTCGGCAAGTCACTTAACTTCTCTGAGCCTCAGTTACCTCCTCTGTAAAATGGAGATGAAGACTGTGAGCCCCACGTGGGACAACCTGATCACCTTGTGTCCCTCCCATCCCCCCCCCCCCAGTGCTTAGAGCAGTACTTGGCACATAGTAAGCACTTAACAAATGCCATTATTATTATGATTATTATGAAACAGTATTTGTTGAGTACTCCGTATGAGCAGATTGATATACTGGATAATGTGGAGAATTACAAAGGTGAGAACAAGACACAGCCCCTACCTGAGATGTGTGAGATAACTCACACTGAGTTGATACAATCTATTTTTTAATGGTATTTGTTAAGCACTTATTATGTTTCTAACACTGTTCTAAGTGCTGAGGTAGATACGAGTGAATTAGGTTGGACTCAGTCCCTGTCCCACATGGAGCTCATAGTCTTTATCCCCATTTTACAGATTCGGTAACGGAGGCACAGATAAATTAAGTGACTTGCCTAGAGTCACACAGCAGACAAGTGGTGGAGCCGGCATTAGAACCCAGGTCCTTCTGATGCTTAAACTCTCCAAAACCCTCACCACCTCCAATAAGTCTTCCCTGATTAACTCCCCAAATCTGTTCCACTAGCTCAGTCATCTCTAGGCACTTAAGTATTTATTTATTTATACCATCCCTCAGTACTTATATATGATCAGTTGAATAGTCAATTCAGTTGTCTAAGCTCCTAATACAGTGCTTTGCACACAGTAAGCACTCAATAAATATGACTGACTGAATGAATGAATTCATTTATTTTTATTATGCCATTTATATATATTTTTATGTCTGTCTCCCCCATTAGAGTGTAAAGTCCTTGTTCCCTGTAATAATAGCAATAATAATGACGATGGCATTTGTTAAGCACTTACTATGTGTGAAGCACTGTTCTAAGTTCTGGGGGGGGGGATGCAAGGTGATCAGCTTGTCCCACATGGGGCTCACAGTCTTAGTCCCCATTTTACAGATGAGGTAACTGAGGCTCAGAGAAGTTAAGTGACTTGCCCAAAGTCACACAGCAGACAAGTAGCAGAGTCGGGATTAGAAACCATGACCTCTGACTCCCAAGCCCGGGCTCTTTCCACTGAGCCAAGCTTCTTCTCTACTTTACTATTTCTGTACTTTACTACCAATAGAGAATCACTCAATTTCTTTACAATATTACTTTTAGGTTCAGTGTATCTTTTCCACTATCAGTGCAGTAAAGTAAGGTTATGTACTAGGTAAGACCTTATTAAATCTCTTGTGAGCAGCCATGCTTGATAAGGAAATCTGGAAGCTGATGTCAGAATATGGCTTTCCTCTAAATAATTGGAATTTCTTAAGTGCTTACTACGTGCTGGGGTAGGCAGAAGATAATCAGGTCGCACATGGGGTTCACAGTCCAAATAGGAGGGAGAGTAGCTATTGAATCCCCGTTTTTGTAGATGAGGAAACCGAGGCACCGAGAAGTCAAGTAACTTGCCCAAGGTCACACAGCAGACAAGAGTTGGAGCTGGGATTAGAAGCTGATTCACAGGCCCAGTCTCCTTCCACTAGGTCACAGTGCTCTCCATCCTCCCCGCCTTACCTCCTTCCCTTCCCCACAGCATCTGTATATATGTATATATGTTTGCACGTATTTATTACTCTATTTATTTATTTTACTCATACATATTTATTCTATTTATTTTATTTTGTTAATATGTTCTGTTTTGTTCTCTGTCTCCCCCTTCTAGACTGTGAGCCCACTGTTGGGTAGGGACTGTCTCTATATGTTGCCAACTTGTACTTCCCAAGTGCTTAGTAAGTGCTCTGTATGCAGTAAGTGCTCAATAAATACGATTGATTGATTGATTGATTGATTGATTCCCTAGGCACGCAGCTTCTTTTTTTATGGTATTTGTTAAGTGTTTACTATGTGCTAGGCATTCAGTCTTCTAAACTCTGGGGTAGATACAAGTCAATTCAGTTGGACACAGTCCATATCCCATGTGGGGTTTACAGTCCATATCCCCATTTTACAGATGAGTTAACTGAGGCACAGAAAAGTTAAATGATTTACCCAAGGTCACACAGCAGACAAGTGGCAGAAGTGGGATTAGAACCCAAGTCCTCAGACTCCCAGGCCCGACTCTTTCCACTAGACCATGCTGCCCAATTCAACACACAAATAGTATAATTCAGAATCATTTGTAACCACACTACAGCAGCTCCTATTCATTGATAACCAATCAATCAATCATATTTATTGAGTGCTTACTGTGTGCAAAGTACAGTGGTATTTAGTACATACTTAATAATTAAGGGAGTACAATATAACAGAGTTGGTAGAAACGCTCGATAGAAGCAGATATAGAAGTGGAGATGGTCAGATGATTATGAACTATTTTTAAGACTCCATGGGCTGACAATTGGCCTGAAAAAGTCTACAAAATGCATGCCAGCCTGCACATGGCAAACCATTCACTAGTGACCTAGAATAGAAAATTGTCACTGAATGCTTTCCAATGATTCAAATTAGATAACAAAATAGAGAACACAATCAAGAACACAATCAATCATTGTGAGAAGCAGCATGGCTCAATGGAAAGAGCATGGGCTTGGGAGTCAGAGGTTGTGGGTTCAAATCCAGGCTCTACCAATTGTCAGCTGTGTGACTTTGGGCAAGTAACTTAACTTCTCTGTGCCTCAGTTACCTCATCTGTAAAATGGGGATGAAGACTGTGAGCCCCACGTGGGACAATCTGATTGCCTTGCATCCTCTCCAGCATGTAGAATAGTGCTTTGCACATAGTAAGCGCTTAACAAATGCCATCATTATTATTAAGAAGGCTCGGGTGTCCTTTGGGAGATTGATAGAGCATAGTACCAAACTGGGCATCCGGCAAGATTCAGACAGAATTGAAGGATTCAATACCAGTTTTTGATGGAAGTGAGGCAGGAACAGATGCCACATCTGGCTTCTAGGACAGTTTCTTACAGTTTCATGTGGCAAGGGGGAGCGCGAACAATGAGGTTCTGAATTGCAGACACTGTGTGAAGAAAATGGTTTGACAGCAAGATACCCCTTCTGTGAGCTGAAATATGGAAATTGTGTTGAGGGAGTCCCCATTTCTACCTGACAGACGACCCTCAGCCCAGTCTCTTGAAGTATGTTTTGACGTGGGCCTGGAGGCCAAGGCAGAAAGCATTTGACACCACCTTTCGCCTACATCATTCCTCCTTTGTTGCGGCAGTGGGTTTGCCCTCGATGGACTGCTGGCCAACTGATGCCAAGAGGACCTGTCCCGGCCCCTTATCTCCCAAGCATTGGTATCAGGGGAGTCTGCCCTGAGGTGACCTTCAGCACCACCCTGTACTTTTTAATAAGTGCTTAGTACAGTGCTGCGCACACAGTAAGCAGAAGAGAAGCACAGAGAAGCAGCGTGGCTCAGTGGAAAGAGCAAGGGCTTTGGAGTCAGAGGTCATGGGTACAAATCCCGGCTCTGCCACTTGTCAGCTGTGTGACTTTGGGCAAGTCACTTAACTTCTCTGTGTTTCAGTTACCTCATCTGTAAAATGGGGATTAAGACTGTAAGCCCCACATGGGACAACCTGATCACCTTGTAACCTCCCCAGTGCTTAGAACAGTGATTTGCACATTGTAAGTGCTCAGTAAATGCCATTATTACTATTATTATTATTATTTACACATAGTAAGTGCTTAATAAATGCCATCATCATTATTAGTAGTAGTAAGCACATGATAAATACGGTTGACTGACTGACTGACTTTTCTTCTGGCCCCTCTGTTGTATGAAGGCTCCGGTACTGAGCTGTCCAAAAGAGCTTGTCTTGGGAATTCTTTAGCCATCCAATCAATCAGTCAACCAATGTAGTTTATTGAGCCCTTACTCTGTGTAGAGCACTTGCTACACGCTTGGGAAAATACAACTTAATAATAATAATAATAATAATAATGGCATTGATTAAGCACTTACTATGTGGAAACCACTGTTCTAAGTGCTGAGGAGGTTACAAGGTGATTAGGTTGTCCCACGGGGGAGTCACAATCTTAATCCCCATTTTACAGATGAGGTAACTGAGACACAGAGAAGTTAAGTGACTCACCCAAAGTCACACAGTTGACAAGAGGTGGAGCGGAATTTGAACCCATGACCTCTGACTCCAAAGCCTGAGCTCTTTCCACTGAGCCACGCTACTTCTCATAATAGAGTTGGAAGACACATTCCCTGCCCACAATGGGCTTACAATCTACATTAGATGAAGGGGAAGCAGCATGGCACAGTGGATAGAGTAGGGGTTTGGGAGTCAGAAGGTTATGGGTTCTAATCCCAGCTCTGCCACTTGTCTGTTGTGTGGCCTTGGGAAAGTCACTTCACTTCTCTGTGCCTCAGTTACTCATCTGTAAAATGGGGTTTGAGACTGTAAGCCCCATGTGGGACAGGAATTGTGTCCAACCCAATCTACCCCAGTGCTTAGTACAGTGCCTGGAACATAGTAAGTGCTTAACAAATACCACAATTATTGCTATTATTTTTTTCCTACCTAGACAGTGAGTCCCATTTGGAAGCAGGACTAGGTCTGATCTGTTATGTTTATGTGTAACACAGTGCTCCTCCAGAACATAAGCTTTATTTTACTATTTATTTTACTTGTACATATTTACTATTCTGTTTATTTTATTTTGTTAATATATTTTGTTTTGTTGTCTGTCTCCCCCTTCGAGACTGTGAGCCCGTTGTTGGGTAGGGACCGTCTCTATATGTTGCTAACTTGTACTTCCCAAGTGCTTAGTACAGTGCTCTGCACACAGTAAGTGCTCAATAAATACGATTGAATGAATGAAAAAGCTTGTTGTGGGCAGAGAATGTCACTGTTTATTGTTGGATTGTACTTTCCCAAGTTCTTAGTACAGTGCTCTGCAAACAATAAGTGCTCAATAAATACCACTGAATGGATGAATGAATGCTTAGCACATAGTAAGCACTTACTAAACACCATAACGAATCATGATTGAGGCTGAGTTTGGTGGTCATTGCTTTAGGCCTGTGATTCTGCAGTGTTGGGGGCTCTCGGAGATCAGCTACAACCTGACCATTTTATGCTGGCAGTTAGCCTCAGACAGTGAAGATGGATGGGCTAAATTGTTTTCTGTGCCATCGGTATAAATGCAATCCAGTGGTTTAAGATTGTTGTGATGATAACAGCAGGTTAGATCATACACTGTTTTCATCAGACATAGTTGCAAATACCAGGAAAATGGCATGGCCTAATGATAATAATGATGGCATTTGTTAAGCGCTTACTATGTGCAAAGCACTGTTCTAAACGCTGGAGCACTGTTCTAAGCACTGGATAGAAAGAGCACAGGGCCTGGGAGTAAGAGAGGACTTTCATATTCAATCATTTTTATTGAGCATTTACTGTGTGTCGAGCACTGTACTAAACACTTGGGAGAGTGCCATACAACAATAAACAGACATGTTCTCTGTCCTCAACGAGCTTACAGTCTAGAGAGGGAAACAGATATTAATATAAATAAATAAAATACAGATATGTACATTAGTGCTGTGGGGCTGGGAGGGGGGGATGAATAAAGGCAGCAAGTCAGGGGGATGCAGAAGGGAGTGAAAGAAGTGGATATGATTTCTAATGCCAACTCTTCCCGTTTCCTGTTCAGTTACCTTGATTTCTCTGTGCTTCCTTTCCTTTATCTCTAAAATGGGAACTCAATAACTATGCTTCCTCGCACTTAAGCTCTTTATGGGCAGGGAACACATGTACCAACTCTGTTGAACTGTACTCTCCCAAGGGCTTAGTGCAGTGCTCTGCATGCCACAAATGCTCAGTAAATACCATTGATGATGATGATGCTGTTACTTAGACTCTGAGTCTGATCAATAAAACGATCAATCAGTCATATTTATTGAATGTTCACTGTGTGGAGAGAACTATATTAAGAACTTGGGAAATTACAATGCAACAAAGTAGGTAGGCCCATTCCTTGCCCATATAGAGCTTACAGTCTAATGGGGGAGACAGACATTAAAATAAATTAAGGATATATACGAACATGCTGTGGGGCTGAGGTAATAGGGTGAATATCAAGAGCTTAGAAAGAACAGATCTAAGTGCATAGATGATGCAGAAGAAAACAGTAATATGGGAACTGAGGACTTAGTCTGGGAAGGCCTCTTGGAGGAGTTAGGTTTTTATTAAGGCTTCGAAAGTAGGGAGAGTGATGGTCTGTAATATATGAAGGGTATGGGAGGCCCAGTACAGAGGGAAAGATGGGAAAGGGGTTGGTGCCGAGACAGACAAGATCATGGCATAGTGCACAGGTTGGCTTTAGAGGGGCGAAGCGTGATGGCTTATTGTAGTAGGAAATCAGCAAGTTAAGCTTAATAGGTGGGTGTTAGCCGATTGAGTGTTTTAAAGCCAAAGGTAAGGAGTTTCTATTTGAAGCAGAGGTGGATGAATAACCACTGGAGGTTCTTGAGGAGTGGGGAGACGTGGACAGAACTTTTTTTAGAAAAATGATCCAGGCAGCAGCATGTAGTAAGGACAGGAGTGGAGAGAGAGAGGAAGCAGGGAGGTCAGTGAGGAGGCTGATAGACTATTCAAGGCAGGGTGTGATAAGTGCTTTGATCAGCATCCTACCAGTTTGGAAGGAGAGAAAAGCGCTGATTTTAGTGCAGCTGTGAAGGTAGAACTGACTGTATTTTGCAAAAGATTGAATATGTGGGATGAATGAGAGGGATGAGTCAAGGATAATACTAAGGTTACGGACTTCTGTGACAGGGCGGATAGTGGTGTTTTCTTTAGTGGTGGTAAAGTCAGGGGAAGGACAGGGTTTGGTTGGGAAGATGAGGAGTTCTGTTCTGGATGTTAAGTTTGGGGGTTTGGTGGGGCATTCAAGGAGAGATGTCCTGAAGGCAAGGAGGAAATGTTAGACCTGCGGAGGAGAGAGTTCAGAGCTGGAGATGTAGATAATAATAATAATAATAAAATAATGATAATAATAATTATGGTACTCATTAAGCACTTACTATGTGCCATGCACTATTCTAAGCGCTGGGGTGTATACAAGTTAATTGGGTTGATCACAGCCCCTGTTCCACATGGGGCTCACAGTCTTAATCTCCATTTTACAGATGAAGGAACTGAGGTACAGAGAAGTGAAATGGCTTACCCAAGGTCACCCAGCAGACAAGTGGCAGAGGCAGAATTAGAATCCAGGTCCTTCTGACTCCTAGGCCCGTGCTCTATCCACTAGGCCTTGCTGCTTCTAGATTTGGGAGTCATCTACATAGATATAGTAGTTGAAGCCATGGGGGCAAATGAGTTCTCCAGTGAAGTTGGTGTAGATGGAGACTAGAAGGGGATCCAGAACTGAGCTTTGAGGGACCCCCATAGTTAGGGGGACAGGGACTGTGTCTGAACTAATTATCGGGGATCTACCCCTACACTTAGTATCAGTTTTAAAGCACTCAATCGCCTTGTTCTCTCCTACCTCATCTTGACACTCTTCTACTACAACCCAGCCCACATACTTTGCTCCTCTGATGCTAACCTTCTCACTGCACCTCGATCTCTTCTATCTCTCCATTGACCTCTCACTCATGTCCTATTTCTGGCCTGCAATGCCCTCCCTCTTCATATCCGATGGACAATTACTCTATCCGCCTTTAAAGTTTTATTGAAGGCACATCTCCTCCAAGTGGCGTTCCCTGTCCAAGCCTTCTTTACCTCTTCTCCCTTCTGCAATGCCTTAATTTGATTCCTCTATTCTTCCCCCTTCTCAGCCCCCTAACACTTATGTACATATTGGTAATTTTATTTATTTTTATTAATGTCTGTCTCCCTCTCAATGTGAGCAGGGAATGTGTCTGTTACATTGTCATATTGTACTCTCCCAAGCACTTAGCATAGTGCTCTGCTCACAGTAAGTGCTCAGCGAGTATGAGTGACTGACCAGAGGACTTGGTACAGTGCTCTACACATAGTAAGGCCTTAACAAAGACCACAATTGTAACAATTGATAAAATCAGTGTTGTCAGAAATAGGATCTTTAAGTCCAAAACACAATTACATACATAGGTACATATATAAGTAAAGATTAATTAATAGGTGATTCTATGATATATAAATAGAAGAGAAACTTCCAAACTCATTGCACTTGTTGATCTTGATTTAAATTTGGGGTTAATAGTTTAGTGAACCAATCTTACACTTGCAGAGTGTGTGTGTGTGTGTGTGTGTGTGTGTGTGTGTGTGTGTGTTGAAGGGAGGGATGTGGCTCTGCATAGATCCTAAAAGGGATCCATTCTAGACTGCTGTAGGAGGAGCAAACTGCTGTGTGTGAGCTTCTTGGAGTGGACTCAGAGGGGTGGCAGCTCCCTGGGATGATTAAAAGACTGACAGCACAACAGAAACAGTCTCAGAGAGGTGCAGATGTCAAGGCAGTGCAGAAAGGAGCGGGAGAAGAGGAAAAGAGAGCTTAGCCAGGGAAGGCCTCTCAGGGAAGAAGTGCCTTCAATAAGGATCAGCCACGATTGACCCAGGTCTAAGGTAATGTGGAGGAGCAAGCTCTGAATAATAATAATAATAATAATAATAATAATAATAATAATAATGGCATTTGTTAAGCACTTACTATATGCAAAACACTGTTCTAAGCACTGGGGGGATACAATGTGATCAAGTTGTCCCTCGTGGGGCTCACAGTCTTAATATCCATTTTTACAGATGAGGTAACTGAAGCTCAGAGAAGTGAAGTGATTTCCCCAAGGTCACACAGCAGATGTGTGGCAGAGCCGGGATTCAAACCCATGAGCTCTGACTCCAAAGCCCATGCTCTTTCCACTGAGCCACACTGCTTCTCGTGGATGGTCTCAGGGTGTGACAGCACTTAGCCCCGCCCTGGATCACAGGTCACCAATGGCCCTTTTCTGTCTGTTTTACAGCAGTGTGAAAAGCAGGTAATGCATGACCATCTGGAAATCTAAAATAATGGCATTAATAAAGTCTGTATTCAATACAATGTTCATTTTATTTTAATGTCTATTCATTATGCTTAGTTTCTTTGGACTGGGGTAGCACAACTACGGTACCTAAGCTCACGTCAGGCTATGCAAGTTCAGTATTCTCTTCTTCTGCTTCCAACACTCTTGTGTTTTATTTTGTGAGAAGCAGCATGGCCTAGAGGAAGGACTATGGACCTTGGAGTCAGAAGACCTAAATTCTAATCCCAACTCTGACACTTGTCTGCTCTTTGACTTGGGCAAATCACTTAAGCTCACTTAGCCCTTCTGTACCTCATTTTCCTCATCTGTAAAATGGGAATTCAGTATCTGTTCTCCCTTCCTTTTAGACTGTGAGCCCACTGTGGGACAGGGATTGTGTCTGAACTGATTATTTTGTTTCTAGCCCAGTGCTTAGTACAGAATTTGGCACTTAGGAAGCACTTATTACTATAATAATAATAATTGTGGTATTTAATCACTTTCTATGTGCCAGGCACTGTTCTAAGAGTTGGGCTGGGTACAAATAAATTGGGTTGGACACAGTCTCTATTCTCCCTGAGGCTCACAGTCTTAATCCCCATTTTCCAAATGAGGTAACTGAGGCACATAGAAGTTAAGTGACTTGCCCAAGTTCTCACAGACAAGTGGCGGGGCCACGTCCTTAATAATAGTGATAACATTAATAAAAACAATAATAGTAATTACTGTGGTATGGGCAGCAGCATGGCTCAGTGGCAAGAGCACGGGTTTAGGAGTCAGAGGCCATGGGTTCTAATCCTGCCTCTGCTACTTGTCTGCTGTGTGACTTTGGGCAAGTCACTTAACTTCTCTGGGCCTCAGTTCCCGCATCTGTAAAATGGGGATTAAGAATGTGAGTGCCATGTGGGACAACCTGATGACCTTGTATCCCCCTCAGCGTTTAGAACAGTCCTTGGCACATAGTTAGCGCTTAACAAACGCCATTATTATTATTATTATTATTATTACTATGTACCAGGCAGTGTACTAAGTGCTGGGGTGAGTACAAGCAAATTGTGTTGGACACAGTCTCTGTCCCACATGGGGCTTACAGTCTCAATCCCTATTTTACAGATGAGGCAACTGAGGCACAGAGAAGTGAAGTGACTTGCCCAAGGCCACATAGAGGACAAGTAGCAGAGCTGGGATTAGAACCCATAACCTTCTGACTCCCCATCATCTAACATAGAGTGTAAGCCCACTGTGGGCAGGGAACGTGTCTTCCAACTCTATTAAGTTGTATTAAGTTGAGAATCTATGACCTTCTGATTCCCAGGCCTATACACTAGGCCACACTGCTTCTCACTAAAGAAGACACAAGAGTGCTGGAAGCCAAAAAGAGCATACTGAACTTGCATAGCCTGACATGAGTTTAGGTACTTAATACTACAGTTGCTTTTATTTTGAAACATTAAAGTCACACCTTAGAATTACAGCTTAAATCATGTCATGTTCAAATAGCTGGATACATGTGTACAAATGATGGAGGCCCAGAGATAACTAACTAGTGTGGACTGAACTTGGCATCCTGAATCCTCTTGGCAACTGGGAACTTCTGGGTTGAGGATGTGATGAGAGGGTCAAAGGGTGAGTTGGCGATGCTAGGAAATGGTAGAGAATAAAAATTTGGAGCCAACAATAAATCAGAGGTATTTATCGAGCACTTACTGTGTGCGGAACACTGTACTAAGAGCATGGGAGAGTACAATACAATAGAGACAGAAGACACATTCCCTGCGCACAAGAAGCTTACAGTTTAGAAGGGGAGACTGACATTAAAATAAATTACAGATCTGTACATATGTGCTATGGGGCTGAGAGTAGGGTGAATATCAAGTGCTTATAGATCCAAGTGCATAGTAGATGTAGAAGGGAGAGGGAGTAGGAGAAAAGGATAACAGTCCAACATCTATATATCAGCAGTAAAGATGATCTAGTGTCCTATTTCTCTGTCCTAATAATGGTGCTATGGGGAAGCAGGGAAAATGTTGATGTGAGCTTAGATTTGTTGTTTTTTTGAGGTGTGGGCCAGGTTGTTATGTTATACTACAAAAGATGGGTTGTGTGGGTCTTACCGCCTGATTTAATTTAAAATCCACCACGAGCTTCTTGAATGTACGTTCTCGGAATATAGGCCCGAATTTGCATGAAAGAGATTTGAAGTGTTTGATCTCTTTGGTTTTACACTGAGAGCAGTCACCAAGGATTATATTCCTCCCAGGGAAACTCGAATCATGCTTTGTCAGGAAATAGAAAGAATCATACCCACTACTGGCTATAGAATTGGAAAGTGTTCAGTGGCCTACTTTTGTGCACAGCTTTTAAAGAAGTTAAAAAAGCATTGCATTGTCTCATCAAATTTGGATTTTCTCCTTCCAAAAGATACCGTTTATTTAGTTTTCAATGCCTGCTGGATAATGATCCCCAAAATACTATTTCTAATGTGGATTTTTGATGGGCCTCTTCCCCCTTTATAATCCTGTAGGTGTCTTGGTCATGAGTTTTTTCCAAGGCACCATACCCTTTATCTCATCATTTCTGATCTTTTTTTCCTATAGCTGCAGTCCTATAATTGTTTGTGGACCCCACTGTGAATGCAGCTGTTCTGGATGAAGACTAAAACCTTTGTCCAGCGGAGCTCACCCTTCAAAAGAATGAGTGAGGCAAGTCATGAGAGAAATATGCTAATAGTAATGATAATAATGATGGCATTTGTTAAGCGCTTACTATGTGCAAAACACTGTTCTAAGCGCTGGGGAGGATATAAAGTGATCAAGTTGTCCCACGTGGGGCTCACAGTCTTAACCCCCATTTTCCAGATGAGGTAACTGAGACCCAGAGAAGTGAAGTGACTTGCCCAAGGTCACACAGCTGACAATTGGGAGAGCCAAGATTTGAACCTATGACCTCTGACTCCCAAGCCCAGGCTCTTTCCATTGAGCCACGCTGCTTCTCTAATGTGAGTGGGAAGAAATTGTACATGGAATTGATGGTGGAACAAGGGGCTGTAGTAATTGATTTGGTTCAGGAGGATTATTTTGAAGGAGTGGAAGCGAACTGGGCAGGTGGGTAGATTTTTTCAGGTAATAATAATTATAAATATGATACTTAAGTACTTACGATGTGCTAAGCACTGTTTTAAGTGCTGGAGTAGGTACAAGTCAATCAGGTTGGACACAGTCCCTGTCCCACATGGGGCTCACCTCTTAATACCCCCTCCCCATCACCTCTACTCCCTCCCTCTGCTCTACCCCCTTCCCCACCCCACAGCACTTGTGTATATGCGTACATATTGATTATTGTATTTATTTGACTAATGATGTGTATATATATCTATATCTATAATTCTGTTTATCTGTTTTTGATGCTACTGATGCCTATCCACTTGTTTTGCTTCGGTGTCTCTCTCCCCCTTCTAGACTGTGAGCTCGTTGTTGGGTAGGGATTGTCTCTACTTGTTGCTGCATTGGACTTCCCAAGTGCTTAGTACAGTGCTCTGCACACAGTAAGTGCTCAATAAATACGATTGAATGAATGAATGAATAACCATTTTTACAGATGAGGTAACTGAGGCTCAGAGAAGTAAAGTGACCTGCTCAAGGTCACACGGTAGATGTGTGGTGGAGCCGGGATTAGAACTCAGGCCCTTCTGATTCCAAGGCCTGCACTCTATTAGGTCAAAGGGAAACTGGTTGATGGCAGGGTGGGAGGGGTGAGGGGTTTAAAGATTGAGGTATAATTGAAAAATTGCTCAGTCCGGGAAAGTAGGAAGCAGAATGGCATGGCAGTGGGTGCCAAGCTTGGCTGGGCAAGGTGCCAGCAAGAAGAGGGATGTTGAGTTGTTGGTGGTTCAGTAGGCACTTGGACTCCCCATCATCCCTCCGTTCATCCTGCTGGCTCTGCTCTCGTGAGCTAGCAGGGGGCTGAAATAGACAAGACTCCAACTCTCCAAAGCTCTTGGAGAGCCCCATCCTCACTGATTTCTCTTTCATTTCAAATTTGGCTTCAACTCAGTGCTAATTACAATTCTAAACAATGGCTCCAAAACTCTTCGGGGAATTGCCCGTAGGAAAGGTACTGAATGTTGGGTAAAGCCTTCGCCTTCCACCTTTAAACTGGAAAATGCGATTTTTATTGAGATGGGATTAGGAGGGATGAGAAGGGGGAAGAAGGGGGTTGCGAAATTCCGGCACATCAATTTCAAGTTTAAAATGCCAGCTTGGGTTTTTTTTTTCCCAGCCTGAGATCTAATAATTCATCTCCAGCTGTTGGCGTCTCTTTTTCTGTTTCTGCCCAGGGAGTTTGGCTTGAATAGAGCTCTACTAGACCAGGGGGATGCTGTTGAGAGAGGCTGATTTTGACAATTTCCTGGATCGGATAGCGATGCTCTCATTGAGATGGACTGATTCATGTCTGTTGAACCTGAGAGCAGATGTCACCAGCTGGAGGCCTTTCCCTGTGGAACTCTCCACCTTATGTTCTTCTGCTACTGGCCCCTAGCTAACAGTGGGAGAGGAATGGTGGAAAAAGGCAGAAGGTTATCAATCAGGCAATCAACCATATTTATTGAGCACTTACTGTGTGCAGAGCACTGTACTAAGCACTTTGGAGAGTATAACAACCAATTAAGTAAATTTATTCCAGTTTGCTCCTACTCCTTTTGCTTTTGCTGCATGCTTGTTCTGGGCAGGAAGTGTGTCTGATTATTGTTATATTATATCATAATAATAATAACTATGGTATTTGTTAAGTGGTTACTGTGTGCCAGACACTGTTATAAGGGCTGGGGTATATACAAGATAACTGGTTTGGATATAGATCCTACGGGGCTCACGGTCTTAATCCTCATTTCACAGATGAGAGAACTGAGGCACAGAGAAGTTCAGTGGCTTGCCCAAGGTCATACAGCAGACAAGTGGCGGAGATGGGATTAGAAGCCATGACCTTCTGACTCCCATGCTAGGCACCTAGTAAGCATTTCAAAAACACCGCAGTTAATATTATTAACTTTACGGACAACTAGGAACAGGGTTAAAGTGAATAATTGAAGCAATTGGATTATTGGACAAACTCCTTACCTTTGGCTTTAAAGCATTCAAACACTGTAAGCTCATTATGGGCAGGGAATGTGTCTACTAATTCTGTAGTACTCTCCCAAGTACTTAGTACAGTGTTCTGCACATGGTAAGCGCTCAGTAAATATAATCAATTGATAATCCAAATCTTCATTTTTATATTTGTCTTCCCTACTAGTGTCAGATCTTTATGGACAGAAAAGGTGCCATTTCTGCATTCTCTACTGCCCAGAGGATTAGTACAGTGCACTACACCAGGTGAGAACTCAAAAATATCGTTTATTATTCATTCTTTCTAACAATTATGATAATACCTTGAATTTGTATATTACTTTGTTTTTTTCCAAATTGCTTTCATAACATTATCACAACTATTTCAACCTCCTTGCTTAATAAATCTTTCATTGAGACACCTGATAAGTAGCAAAATGTGTTAGTTTGGATTCCATCTTTCAGTTCTCTTTTCTGCTTTCTAAAGCAGTTGTTAATAGAAGTAAAATGACCCAAAGGAAGATGTCTAGAAACAAAGATGTAGAAGCAAACCAATTAGTCTACTTCTGAATACTCATGAGATTAATTGCATTCAACCTACATATTCATTCATTCAATCATATTTATTGAGCGCTTACTGTGTGCAGAGAACTGTACTAAGCACTTGGAAAGTACAGTTCAGCAAATTCAGTAAACATATTCAATCTGCCACCAAATCCTGTCCGTTCTACCTTCACAGCATTGATAAAATCAGCCTTTTCCTTGCCTTTCAAACAGCTACTATGCTGATTTAAGCATTTACCATACCACCGTGGCTACTGCAACAGCCTCTTCACTGACCTCCCTGTGTCCTCTCTCTGCCCCCTCCAGTCCTTTCTTTACTCTGCTGCCTGGATCATTTTTCCAAGAAAACCTTCGGCCCATTTCTCCCACTTCTCAGGAACCACCGGTGATTGCCCATTCACCTTTACATCAGCCCCAAACTCCTTAACCCTGGTTTTAAAGCACTCAGTCAGCTCTCCCCCTCTTATTAATAATAATAATAATGATGGCATTTATTAAGCGCTTACTATGTGCAAAGCACTGCTTTAAGCACAGGGGAGGTTACAAGGTAATCAGGTTGTCCCACATGGGGCTCACAGTCTTCATCCCCATTTTACAGATGAGGGAACTGAGTCCAAAAGAAGTTGTGACTTGCCCAAAGTCACACAGCTGACAAGTGGCAGAGATGTGATTTGAACCCATGATCTCTGACTCCAAAGCCCATGTTCTTTTCACTGAGCCATGCTACTTCTCTAGCCACACTGCTTCTCTGTCTAGAGAAGCCAGAGAAGCATATTATTATTATTATTAATAATACTAATACTAATAATCAATTAATCAATTATTATTATTAATCAATCTTATATTACCTCCCTGATTTCCTACTACAATCCAATGCACACACTTCACTCCTCCAATGCCAACCTATTTGTTCTACCTCAGTCTCGTCTATCTCACTAACACCTTGCCTATGCCCTCTCTGATTTGAAACTCCTTCCTGCTCATTCATTCATTCATTCAATTGTATTTATTGAGCACTTATTGTGTGCAGAGCACTGCACTAAGCTCTTGGGAAGCAGAAGTCGGCAACATATAGAGACGTTACCTACCAAACAATGGGCTAACAGTCTAGATGACAGATCACCACTCTGCCCAGCCTTCAAAATCTTATTAAAACTGCATCTCTTCGAAGAGTTCTTTCCAGTTTAAGCCTTTTCTGTAATAATTATTGTTATTATTATTATCATTATGATTATCATATTTGTTAAGTGCTGTGTCAGTCGGTAGGCTAAGTGATGGGGGTAATAATAATAATAACAATAATAGTGATGGCATTTGTTAAGATCTTAGTATTTGCAAAGCACTGTTCTAAGTGCTGGGGGAGATACAAGGTGATCACGTTGTCCCACGTGAGGCTCAAGTCTTAATCCCCATTTTGCAGATGAGGGAACTGAGGCTCAGAGAAGTTAAGTGACTTGCCCAGGGTCACACAGCAGACATGTGGGGGAGCCGGGATTAAAACCCATGACCTCTGACTCCCAAGCCCGTGCTCTTTCCACTGAGCCACATAGATACAAGTTAATCAGATCAGGCACAATCCCTGTCCCATTTGGGGTTCACCATAGGAGGGAGAACAGGATCCCCACTTTACAGTTGAGGAAACTGAGGCACAGAGATGTTAAGTGGCTTGCCTAAGGACACTCAACAGGCAATTGTTAGAGCTGGGTTGACACCTAGGTCCTCAAACTTCCAGGACCATGTTCTTTCACTCTCCCTTGTGCAGCACTTTCGCACTTGGAGCTCTATCCTTTCAACACATTGTATTCACCCTTTCTTCTTCCTTATACCACTTCTTTACATATTAGTAACTTATTTATAAATGTCTATGTTTCCCATTAGGCTGTAAGCTCCTTGTGGTCGGGGAATGCATCCACCAACTCTGTTGCGTTGTATGTTCCCAAGCACTTTGTACAGTGCTCTGAGCACAGTAAGCAGTCAATAAATACCATTGACTGATTTCATTCATTCATTCAATCATATTTATTGAGCACTCACTGTGTGAACAGCACTGTACTAAGAGCTGGGGAAAGTATAATGCAACAATAAACAGTGACATTCCCTGCCCACAATGAACTTACCATCTAGAGGTGGGGAGGCAGGCATCAATACAAATAAATAAAATTACAGATATGTACATAAGTGCCATGGGGCTGGAAGAGGGGATGAGCAAAGGGAGGAAGTTAGGGCAATGCAGAAGGGAGTGGGAGATGAGGAAAAGTGGTGCTTTGTTTGGGAAGGCCTCTTGGAGGAGGTGTGCCTTCAATAAGGCTTTGAGGATCGATTTATCTCCCCCAAGTTAAGCTTCTGTATTCTGGGACTAAACAGTCAGAGACTCCATTCTAATCACTAATAATTGAGTGCTGAAAAAAGAAAGCCCAAATTAAAAGGAAAATAAATATCAAGTGGTGCAGCCTGGAGCCTCCTTTTTCCACTTGCAGAACCTGGGAATTCTCTGTCAGTGAGAGCATCATCCCCGTGGATAAAGTGCTGGCACACCTTTTGAAATCTTAGCACAGACAATTTTAATGACTTGCCTAAGGTCACAAATTAAGTCAATTCAGAGACAGACCTAGAAATCAAGTTTTCAGCTGCTAACAGACTGCTCAGGAAAACCTCGAACAAGAGGGGTGAGGCGGGTGGGGTTTACCAGATCACTAGGATGCCTGATGGGTCAGTTTCACTTTCGATCAAATAAGAATCAGTTATCCTGCCGTGGAACCTCTCTGATTTTTTTTTAAAGTCTGTTTTAAGTGCTTACTGTGTGCCAGGAACTGTACTAAGCTCCGGGTTAGATACAAGCTAATCAGGTTGGACAAATTCCATGGCTCACATGGAGCTTGCAGTCTCAATCACCATTTTACAAATGAGGTAACTGAGGCACAGAGAAGTCAAGTGACTTGCCCAGGGTCACACAGAAGACAAGTGCAGAGTAGGGAATACAATTTAGGTCCTTCTGACCCCCAAGCTAGTGCTCTATCCATAAGGCCACACTGCTTCTGATTCAATATGAATACAATAATGTAGCTGTAACACTTATCTGTAATTGATTCAGTGCACAATTCTGGGTAATTTTGGTGAAAGTAGGGTGGGTTTAGGAACCAATACCCCAATTTAAAGCACTGTTTCTGTGAGAACAAGGAGTACAAGTTCAAGTTGCCATTTTCAGGATCCAGTTGTTTCATAAGTCCAAGAATTGCCTATAACGTAGGTTTGGCTGGATTAGTAAATGTCTAAATAGTCTTTTGAAGGGATCAGAGGAGAAGGGCATCTTATTGTTTTGCTTTTGTATTACCTTGGCCTCATTCTGTAAGTTCCTCAAATGAAAAAGCTCCTCTCTGCATATATTTGATGTTAAGACTCTCCCACTTCTTCATGCTATGGTTAAGGTTCATTTCCCACAGAAAGTCATTTTAGCAGACAAGGAAATCCCTGGCTTTACCCCAGCTTAACATTTCTCCTTTCTGTACATTCAATGACAGTGTCTACTAGCTCTGTTATTCTGTACTCTCCCAAGCATAAGTACAGTACTCTGCACACAGTAAGCACTCAATAACAATAACTCAGTAACTCAATACCTTTGGAGACAGAGGTCATGGGTTCATATCCCAGCTCCCCCACTTGTCAGCTGTGTGACATTGGGCAAGTCACTTAACTTCTCTGTGCCTCAGTTACCTCATCTGTAAAATGGGGATGAAGACTGTGAGCCCCACGTGGGACAACCTGATCAACTTGTAACCTCCCCAGTGCTCAGAACAGTACTTTGTACATAGTAAGTGCTTAATAAATGCTATCCTCCCTGTCTCATGAGCCTGACCCATTATCCTCAACCCATCTGTCACATGCAACCTGCGTATTCAATCTGTCATCAAATCCTGTCAGTCCTACCTTCCCAACATGGCAAAAATTCACCCTATCCTCTCCATTCGACTACTAAATCAGCTTCCTTGCTGACTACCCTGACTCCTTTCACTCCTCACTCCAGTCCTTACTTCATTCTGTTGCCCAGATCACTTCTCTAAAACAAATGCTCAGTTCAAATTTCCGCCACTGCTCAGAAACCTCCAAAGGTTGCCCATTCACCTCAGCTTCAAACCGAAATTCTTTACCATTAGCGCTCTCCCCTCTTTTCTTACCTCTCTGATTTACAATGTGGCCTGCATGTCCTCTGGGGTTGGATCCCTAGGGCACTATCATCTACATATAAGTGCCCACTGTATAATAATAATAATAATAATAATAATAATAATAATAATGATGATGGCATTTATTAAGTGCTTACTATGTGCAAAGCACTGTTCTAAGTGCTGGGGAGGTTACAAAGTGATAAGGTTGTTCCACGGGGGGCTCACAGTCTTCATCCCCATTTTCCAGATGAGGTCACTGAGGCACAGAGAAGTTAAGTGACTTGCCCAAAGTCACACAGCTGACAATTGATGGAGCTGGGATTTGAACCCATGATCTCTGACTCCATAGCCCGTGCTCTTTCCACTGAGCCATGCTGCTTCTCTGCTGCTGCTGCTTCACTGTATAAAGAACCATGCACAGAGCTCTTAGGAGAGTAGATATGATCTTGGCCTTCAAGGACCTTATACTTTAGTGGGGGACAGAGGTTTTAAAATAATTTACACTGAAGAAGAAGGGAAAGAGTATATATATGCATATGAGTTAAAATTTCCTGTAGTAGGTATGTGAGATATGTGCGTATATGCTACAGGAGGTTTTGAGTATGCATGTGTTCAGGTGCTGTAGAAAAGGTTAAGTAGCAGTTTGGAGGATATAAACTGAGGAAGATAAAAATTAATTAGTGAAGGCCTCCTGGAGGAGATGTGTTTTCAGTAGGCCTTTGAAGATGGTGAGTGCTGTTGGTCTGTCAGATGTGATGAAGAGGGAGGGAGTTTCAAGCAGAAGGATAGGGCATGAACATCAGGTGAGTGGCGGGAGAGATGAGAACAAGGCACAGTGAGCAAGTTAATCATCATCATCATCAATCGTATTTATTGAGCGCTTACTGTGTGCAGAGAACTGTACTAAGCGCTTGGGAAGTACAAATTGGCAACATATAGAGACAGACCCTACCCAACAGTGGGCTCACAGTCTCCTAAGTAAGTTAATTGATTCAGTGTCCAAAATCCAAACCTGCTGTAGATTAAGCAAGGACCCAAATATTCCTGGATGCAAATGCTCAATTCCTTTTCAAGCTTTTCAACATAAGAGTGTTGCCTAAGTGGAAAGAGTGTGAGGCTGGGAGTCAGAGGACCTGGGTTCTTGTATTGCCATCAGCCATCTGCCTGTTGTGTGACCTAGGGCAAGTCACTTAACTTCTTTAGGCCTCAGTTTCCTCACCTGTAAAATGGAGACAGTGCCAGGTTTTGCTTCCTCTTGGACTGAGTCCCACGTGGGATAGGGACTGTGTCTTACCTGCTTATTTTAAATCTACCCCAGCACTTAGTTTGGTGCTTGACACATAGTTAGCAAATATCAAGATTATTTTCACAGTTCTCTTTGAAGACAGGGTGATTTGTATTCCGTGCTATTTTAGAAAGATCCTCTGAAATTTTCCACAGTGGTTTCTGCCAACCATTCAGTTTCTAGTTGTTTTTTTTTATTTTCAAGGCCCACAGATTCCTAAACATTTAGTATAGCCAGACCCTTCCTTTCCAAACTCCTAGAATGAGTCATCTACACCCGCTGCTTCAAATTCCTCGACACCCTCTCCTTGACCCCTTCCAATTTGGCTTCTGTCCCCTACACTCCACAAAAACTGCCCTCTCAAAGGTCACCAATGACCTTCTTCTTGCCAAATCAAACGGCCCCTACTCTATCCTAATCCTATTTGACCTCTCAGCTGCCTTCCACACTGTGGACCACCCCATCTCCTCAACATGCTATTCAATCTTGATTTCACAGACTCTGTCCTCTCCTGATTCTCCTCTTATCTCTCCGGACATTCATTCTCAATCTCCTTTGCGGGCTGCTCGACCCCCACCCATCCCCTTACTGTAGGGGTTCCTCAAGGGTAAGTTCTTGGTCCCCTTCTGTTTTCTATCTACACTCACTCCCTTGGTGAGCTCATTCGCTCCCACAGCTTCAACTATCATCTCTATACTGACACCCAAATCTACATCTCCGCCCCTACTCTCTCTCCCTCCCTCCAGGCTTGTATCTCCTCCTGCCTTCAGGACATCTCCATCTAGATATCTACCAGCCATCTAAAACTCAGTATGTCTGAGACTGAACTCCTTATCTTCCCTCCCAAACCCTCCCCTCTCCCTGACTTTCCCATCACTGTAGACGGTAGGGACTGTCTCTATATGTTGCCAATTTGTACTTCCCAAGCGCTTAGTACAGTGCTCTGCACATAGTAAGCGCTCAATAAATACGATTGATGATGAATCAAGCAAAAACTCCTCACTCTTTGCTTCAAGGCTGTCCATCACCTTGCCCCCTCCTACCTCACCTTCCTTCTCTCCTTCTACAGCCCAGCCCGCACCTTCCGCTCCGCTGCCGGTAACCTCCTCACTGTACCTCATTCTTACCTGTCCCGCCATTGACCCCCGGCCCACGTCCTTCCCCTGGCCTGGAATGCCCTCCCTCCACACCTCTGCCAAGCTAGCTCTCTTTATCCCTTCAAAGCCCTACTGAGAGCTCACCTCCTCCAGGAGGCCTTCCCAGACTGAGCCCCCTTTTTCCTCTCCTCCTCCCCATCCCCCCTGCCCAACCTCCTTCCCTTCCCCACAGCACTTGTATATATTTGTACAGATTTATTACTCTGTTTATTTTACTTGTACATATTTACTATTCTATTCATTTTGTTAAGGATATGCGTATAGACTGTGCATATAGACTTCTAGACTGTGAGCCCACTGTTGAGTAGGGGCTGTCTCTATATGTTGCCAACTTGTACTTCCCAAGTGCTTAGTACAGTGCTCTGCACACAGTAAGCACTCAATAAATATGATTGAACGAATGAATGAATGAATATAGCTTTAATTCTATTGTTCTGACGATTTTGACACCTGTCTACATGTTTTGTTTTGTTGTCTGTCTCCCCCATCCAGACTGTGAGCCCGCTGTTGGGTAGGGACTGTCTCTATATGTTGCCGACTTGTACTTCCCAAGTGCTTAGTACAGTGCTCTGCACACAGTAAGCGCTCAATAAATACGAATGAATGAATGAATCTGCTTTCATCTTCTGGCTACCCTTTCCTCCTGGCCTTCCTGACTCTTTTTTAATAATGTTCTTGGTTCCAGACAAGGGCCCTTATTTTCATTAACCCTTCTCTGTACTACAATTTAATTATTTTGTAATCACTCCCCTTTCATTTTTGTATCAGTAACCTTTTGTTCTTTGTGGATTATTAGTACATTTCAGCATTGAATGCCTGCCTCTGCCTCCTCCAGTTTTTCTAATACAAAATTTTCTCTTCATTGTAGTAATACATAATTCCTGAGTCTAAATACCCACATATTTTGTATCTAATGAGCTATCTTAAGACAGTGATGGAAATGGTAATTATTTATCCTGGGAAGCCTGCCTCTATTATCATTAAAACATTTTCATCCTTTTAAATGGGACTGGAAGGTGACAGAAGGGCATTCTCTCTAGTTTCCACTACTAATCTTGAGGAAAAAATTTCCCCCAATCATGGCAATATCGACGATAAATCAGATGACAGTACATTTTATTGAGATCAGTATTAGTTATATGCATCTGGATGGTAAACATATGCACCAAGTACAACTGTGAAATTGATGTCAATCTTCTACAATAACCGTTGAAAAATATAATAGACATTGTAGTACGGAACCAGCATAAATATGCCAGTTGGAAAATCGCAACAACATCCTCAAAGCAAACAAGTCCATCTGTTCAGAACATTGCCACTTTATTCAATTGGTGGAGAGAGAGCTCTAAAGGATAATTTTAGATGGTCAACCAAACAGTCATCAGTCAATCAAAGGTATTTATTGAGTGCTTACTGTGCTTAAAGCTTAGGAGAGGACAGTACAACAGAGTTAGTAGTCATGTTCCCTGGCCACAATGTGCTTACAGTCTAGAGGAGGAGTTTGGCACATGAAAAGCCAACTTTTTTTTTTCAAATGATACTTGTTAAGTGCTCACTATGTGCCAGGCACTGGTCTAAGCGCTGGGTTACTAACAAAGTAATCGGGTTGAACACAGTCCATGTCTCATAAGGGGCTCAAATTCTTCATCCCCATTTTACAGATAAGGTATCTGAGGCACAAAGAAGTGAATTGACTTTCCCAAGGTCACACAGTAGGCAAGCGGTTGGAGCCAGGATTAGAACCCAGGCCCTTCTGACACCCAGGCTCGTGCTTTATCCACTAGGCAAAACTACTTCTCAATCTTGACAGTTCTGAGTTTGATAACACAGGAATTTCAAAGAGGGCTAATCAGGTAATGGCCTGATAATTCAAGGAAAAATCCCGTTCTGGCCGGAATTAGCCAATGGGCTGTATACCTTGTTGAGTCGTGTCCGACCCATAGCGACGCCATGGGCACATCTATCCCACTTCCATCTGCAATTGTTCTGGTAGCATATCCATAGACCTTTCTTGGTCAAAATAAGGAAGTGGTTTACCATTGCCGCCTTCTGTGTGGTAAATGAGTCTCCTCCTTTGACTCTCTCCCCTGCTGCTGCTGCCCAGCACAGGTGAGTTTTGACTTGTAGCAGATTGCCTTCCACTCTCTAGCCACTGACCAAGCTAGCAATGGAATGGGTACGCTTCTGCTTGACTCTCCCTCCTCTAGTCGAGATTGGTAGAGTACTGGAAACTCTCTAGGTGCAACCCTGAGAGGGTACCTTGAGCATGCTTACTGGATAATTGCTCAGCTTTGCTGGGCCTGAGTCGAACATGCCCTTTGGAGAGAACAGACTGTTGCAGTGGAAATGATGGTTCTCACTCTACACCGGACTGCTGGAAATTCTATTTGGATGCTCTGGCAAGAGGGTACCAATCAATCATATTTATTGAGTGCTCTCTGTGTGCAGCGTACTGTACTAAGTGCTTAGGAGAGGACAATATAACAGAGTTGGTAGGCACTTTCCTTGCCCACACAAGCTTACAACTTAGAGGGAGAGACCAACATTAATATAAATAAATTACGGATATATACGTAAGTGCTGCGGGGCTGAGGGTGGGGTGAAGGAAGGGAACAAATCCAAGTGCAAGTACTAGAATCATTCACGTGTGGTAGAAAGGAGAATTGTGCTGTGCAAGAGCAATAATAATTGTGGTGTTTAAGTGCTTACTAAATGCCAAGCACTTGTTTAGGCACAATATAAGCAGATCAGATCTATCCCAATCCCACATGTGGCTGACAGTCAAAGTGGGAGGGAGAACGGGTATCAGATCCCCATTTGTACAGATGAGGAAACTCAAGCACAAAGAATAATAATAATAATAGTTATTATTATTATTATCATTATTATTATTATTACTATTGTATTTGTTAAGCACTTACTTTGTGCCAGACACTGTACTAAGTGTTGGGGTGGATACAAGCAAATCAGGTTGGACACAGACCTTGTCCCATATGGGGCTCACTGTCTCAATCCCCATCTTACAGATGAGGGAATTGAGGCACAGAGAAGTAAAGTGACTTTCCCAAGGTCACCCGGCAGATGTGGCAGAACCGGGATTAGAACCTAGGACCTTCTGACTCCTAGGCTTTATCCACTATGCTATGCTGCTTCTCTAAGTTAAGTGATTTACCTAAGGTCTCACAGCATGCAAGCTGTGACCCGGGATGAGAACCTCTGACTCCCGGGCCTGTGCTCTTTTCATTAGGCCACCCAAATTCTCAACAGTGCCGTCAAAAAAGGTGTGTCATATACTTATGTTATCTTTTAGACTGTGAGCCCACTGTTGGGTAGGGACTATTTCTATATGTTGCCAATTTGTACTTCCCAAGCGCTTAGTACAGTGCTCTGCACATAGTAAGCACTCAATAAATATGATTGATGATGATGATAATAATAACAATGGCATTTATTAAGCTCCTACTATGTGCAAAGCACTGTTCTAAGTGCTGGGGAGGTTACAAGGTGATCAGGTTGTCCCACAGGGAGCTCACAGTCTTAATCCCCATTTTACAGATGAGGTCACTGAGGCACAGAGAAGTTAAGTGACTTGCCCCAAGTCACACAGCTGACAAGCTGGGGAGCCGGGATTTGAACCTGTGACCTCTGACTCCAAAACCTGTGCTCTTTCCACTGAGCCATGCTCCTTCTCTATGTGCAGCTCAGATTCCTCTCCCCCTCAATTGCCCATACATTCCCAAACTTTCATTCTGTCAAGGTCTGTGGAACCCTCGATATCACTGATCAGTAAATGATACTTACTGAGCACTCACTGTGTGTACAGCACTGTACTAAACACTTTAAGGGTGCAATACAACCATACCACAGGGATGGGAAAATTTCCCTCAATCGTTGCCCTGTTCCAGACCACTCAGTCATTCATTCATTCATTCATTCAATTGTATTTATTGAGCACCTACTGTGTGCAGAGCACTGTACTAAGTGCTTGTCATCATTATAGAAGCAGTATAGCATAATGGAAAGAACATGGTTCTGAGAGTCAGAGGACTTTCCTGTAGTGTGTCCTTGGGCAAGTCACTTAACTTCTGTCTTAGTTTTCTAATCTGTAAATGGGGATTAGATATCTGTTTTCCCTTACTCTTAGATAATAATTATAATAATATTAGCATTTATTAAGCACTTACTATGTGCAAAGCACTGTTCTAAGCACTGGGGAGGTTACAAGGTGATCAGGTTGTCCCACGGGGGGCTCACAGTCTTCATCCCCATTTTACAGATGAGGGAAGTGAGGCCCAGAGAAGTGAAGTGTCTTTCCCAAAGTCACACATCTGACAAGTGGCAGAGCCGGGATTTGAACCCATGACCTCTGACTCCAAAGCCCGGGCTCTTTCCACTGAGCCACACTGCTTCTCATACACATACACAGATTATTAATAAAATAAATAGAATAAGAAATATGTACAAATATACACAAGTGCTGTGGGGCGGGAAGGGTGGTAGAGCAGAGGAAGGGCATTGGGGCCATGGGGAGGGGAGGAGAAACAGAAGAAAAGGGAGCTCAGTGTGGGAAGGCCTCCCGGAGGAGGTGCCCTGCTCAGCTGTCTTGGATTCAAATTTATTCACACTGTTCCACTCCCTTGGATGATTCAATTTTTCTATTTTGATGATACTGATGCCTGTCTACATGTTTTGTTTTGTTGTCTGTCTCCCCCTTCTAGACTGCGAGCCTGTTGTTGGGTAGGGACCGTCTCTATCTGTTCCCAAATTGTACTGTCCAAGTGCTAATAATAATAATAATGACATTTATTAAGTGCTTACTATAATAATAATAATAATGATAGCATTTATTGAGCACTTACTATGTACAAAGCACTGTTCTAAGCACTGGAGAGGTTACAAGGTGATGAGCTTGTCCCACGGGGGGCTCACATTCTTCATCCCCATTTTACAGATGAGGGAACTGAGGCCCAGAGAAGCCAAGTAACCTGTGCAAAGTCACACAGCTGACAAGTGGTGGAGCCGGCATTTGAACCCATGACCTCTGACTCCAAAGCCCGGGATCTTTACACTAAGCCATGCTGCTTCCTCAATAGGGGACTGTGTCTAACCTGATTATCTTGAATCTACCCCAGCTCTTGTTGTTGTCTTATGCTGATGAGTTGTGTCCGACCCGTAGCGACGCCATGGACACATCTCTTCCAGAATGCCCCACCACCATCTGAAATCGTTCTGGTGGTGTAGCCATAGAGTTTTCGCTCTAAAAATATGGAAGTGGTTTACCCCTGCCTCCTTCTGCACAGTAAACCTGAATCTCCACCCTCAACTCTCTCCCATGCCACTGCTGCCCAACGCAGGTGAGTTGTGACTTGTAGCAGATTACCTTCCACTCGCTAGTCACTGCCCAATCTAGGAATGGAATGGATAGGCCTCTGCTTGACTCTGCATCCCATAGTCGAGACTGGTAGAATACTGGAAACTCTCCAGGAGCGACCCTAAGAGGTGCCCCAGCTCTTAGTACACAATGTTATCACAGAGACTTGTCTTCTAACTTGGTCCCTCCCTGCCTCTCTTGTGAAGAAGACTCATTTACTCCCACTCTCCCCAACTCAAGAGGAAATGAGGAGAAGTTGGCCCTCTTCTTTCCCACCAATGTCCTCTTCACACCACCTTCCTCTCCTCCCTTTGATTCTATTTCTTCAGATCCCTCTTTGTTGATCTCTACCACTGTAGGCAGTGACTAGTTACTGTTATCTACTGCCCTCTCACCTCCTCATTCCTCTGGTCCCAACCCTGCCTTTCTCACTTTTATTCCCTTAATAATAATAATAATAATGATGATGGTATTTGTTAAGTGCTTACTATGTGCAAAGCGAATGCACATTCAAGCAATTACACATTCAAGCAAATTCAATCATGTTTATTGAGTGCTTAAACACTGTTCTAAGTGCTGGGGAGGTTACAGTGTGATCAGGTTGTCCCATGGGGGGCTCACAGTTCTAATCCCCATTTTACAGATGAGGTAACTAAGGCACAGAGAAATTAAGTGACTTGCCCGGTCACACAGCTGACAGTTGATGGAGCCGAGATTTGAACCCATGACCTCTTACTCCAAAGCCTGTGCTCTTTCCATTGAGCCACGCTGCTTCTTCATCTCTGATTCTGATCCCTCTGATCCTTTCATGTCTCAACTCTGCTAACCTTTTGCTCTGCCCCACCATTTTTTTTTCCAAATGGTATTTGTTATGAACTTTGTAGGTGCTTGGCACTGTTCTAAGGGCTGGGGAAGATACAAGATAATAGGGTTGAACAAAGTCCCTGTCCTACATAAGGTTCACAGTCTTAATTTCCATGTTACTGATGAGGTAACTGAAGCACTGAGGCCCAAGTTCACAAAGCAGGCAAGTGGCAGAGCTGGAATTAGAACCCAGCTCCTTTGACTTCCAAATCCATGCGCTTTCCACTAGGCCACGCTGCTTCTCAGCTACACATAAACATGGGGTGATCTAATCACCTTGAACCCCCTTTCAGGTTGCACCTGGAGAATTTCCAGTACTCTACTGGTCTCAACTAAGGGAGGGAAAGTCAAGCAGAAGCCTACCCATTCCAGTCCTAGCTTGGGCAGTGGCTAGTGAGTGGAAGACAGTCTGGTACAAGTCAAAACTCCCTGTGCTGGGCAGCAGCGGCATGGGAGGGAGTCGAGGCCAGAGACTCAAATTTACTGTGTGGAAGGAGGAAATGGTAAACTGCTTCTGTATTTTTACCAAGAAAACTTTATGGATACACTACCAGAATGGTTGCAGATGGGTGTGGTGCGTTTTGGGAGAGATGTGATCGTGGTGTCACTATGGGTCGGAGATGACAGCTTAAGAGAAGACAATCACCTTGAAACAGGGCTACACCTCTAACTTCACATACTCTGACCTACCATTACTTGATCATGACCTTTTAAATTCATAATCATAATAGTGGTATTTGTTATGACTTTCCTATGTGCCAAGCACTCAACTAAGTGCTGAGGTAGATACACAGAAAGTAGATTGGACACAGGAGAAGCAGCGTGGCTCATTGGAAAGAGCCCGGGCTTTGGAGTCAGAGGTCATGAGTTCAAATCCCGGCTCTGCCACTTGTCAGCTGTGTGACTTTGGGCAAGTTACTTAACTTCTCTGCGCCTCAGTTACCTCATCTGCAAAATGGGAATTAAGACTGTGAGCCCCCCGTGGGACAACCTGATGACCTTGTAACCTCCCCTGCACTTAGAACAGTGCTTTGCACATAGTAAGCGCTTAATAAGTGCTATTATTATTATTATTATTATTATTATGTCCCACATGGGGCTCATGGTCTAAGTAGGAGGGAGATTGGGTCTCATCCCCACTTTATAGGCAAGGAACTGAGGCACAGAGAAGTTAAGTGACTTGGCCAAGTTCTCATAGCAGGCAAGTGACAGAACTGAGTATCCTGGCTCCCAGACTCATGTTCTCTCAATAAGACCACACTGCTTTCACTCACACCTACTCTCCCCTGAACTTGGTCTCCCCTCCCCAACATGATCCGTGAAATCTGGACCCACTCCACCAATCCCTGGTTATCCCACCCCTCCTGGATTTCCTGCAAAATCTCCCCTCCCTGGATGCAGAACTACACTCACTCAACTCAATGCTCGCCACCAAACTCCAATCCTTTGCCTTCCATGCCTTTAGCATTCTCATCTCATGAACCTCCATCCACTGCTCTCTTTCCCTTTCAGCCTATGCAGCTGAACACAGCCAGTGAAAATCCAGATCCATAGTCACTTCTCTGTGCCTCAGTTACCTCATCTGTAAAATGGAGATTGAGATTGTGAGCCCCATTTGGGGCAGGGACTGTGTCCAACCTAATTTGCTTGTATCCACCTCAGCGCTTAGTACAGTGCCTGACACATAATAAGAGCTTAATTAATACCATAATCATTATTTTTATTATTGCCATTACACACTCACTCTGTCCTGCTCTAACTTGGCCTTCTCTTCCTGTAGACAACTCTTCTTTTCCTCCCCACAATTTCCCATGCCCATACTTCCACCAACTTTGCAAAACTTTTAATTTTCTCATGAAGCCCCCAGTTCCTCCACCGCCTCCCTCCCTAACCCCAGATAATAATAATTGTAGTATTTGTTAAGCGCTTACTATGTTCCAGGCACTGCACTAAGCACAGGGGTGGATACAAGCAAATGGGGTTGGACACAGTCCCTGTCCCACATGGGTTTCACAGTCTTGATCGCTATTCTATAGATGAGGTAACTGAGGCACAGAGAAGTTAAATGACTTGCCCAAGGTCATGGAGCAGACAAGTGGAAGAGCCAGGATTAGAACCTATGGCCTTCTGACTCCCAGGACCCTGCTCTACCCATTACATCATGCTGCTTCTCATACCAGATGACTTAGGTAAGTCTCCTTTTGGAAAAAATGAAACAATCAGAAATTAATTCCCCCAAATCTCTCCATCCGCTCATCACATCACTGTCCCCTCTTCATCCTTCTTTAGCTTCCCCAAGGTTTCCCAAGAGGAAATCTACCACCTGTTTCCTAAATGTGCTTCTTCCATCTGTGTCTAGATCAATTCCTGCTTATCTCTAAAAAGGGCTCATTCCCAATCTGATTCTCTCCCTCGCTGTTATTTTCAGCTTCCATCTCTCTAGTGGCTCCTTCCCTTCTGCCTTCATGCATACTCGTGTCTCAATCAATAAGCGTAGCCTTGAGAAGCACTGTGGCCTGGTGGATAGAACACCGGTCTAGGAATCAGAAGGGCACACCACTTGTCTGCTGGGCAAATTGCTTTACTTCTCTGGGCCTCAGTTGCCTCATCTGTAAAATGGGGATCAAGACTGTGATCTATATGAAGGACAGGGATTGTGTCCTAGCTGATTAATTTGAATCTACCCCAGGGCTGAGAACAGTGCTTGGCCCACAGTAAGCACTTGACAAACACCATTAAAAATTCAATCAATTAATCACTGCTATTTTTTGAGCACTTACTATGTGTAGAGCACTGTACTAAGCGCTTGATAGAGTACAGTACAACACAATTAGCAGATACATTCCCTATCTATAATAAGCTAATTCAGCCTACAGGACGAGCGTACATAGACTACCAGAAAGATCTTCAGCTCAGTATTCAAATGAAAAATAGCAATGTCTCCTGCACACTAAAATGTTTATGCAACCACTCAACAAGGGGCAATCTCTATAGTCTCATAATGAGGAAAGGATTATCTGTCCCACAGTGGTTTTCTGACAAAAATTCTCCCCAGCCTTAGAGTCATCTTCAAACTCAAATGATGTTTTACACACACATACACACACACACACACACACACACACACACTTTGATCAATCCTTTAATTCGTTCTTTACAGTTAGATAACTATAATTCTTTCATTCAATCAGTCAATCAATCAATCATATTTATTGAACGCTTACTGTGTGCAGAGCACTGTACTAAGCACTTGGGAAGTACAAGTTGGCAACATATAGAGACAGTCCCTACCCAACAGTGGGCTCACAGTCTAGAAGGGGGAGACAGAGAACAAAACCAAACATATTAACAAAATAAAATAAATAGAATAGATATGTACAAGTAAAATAAATAAATAAATAAATAGAGTAATAAATATGTACAAACATATATACCTATATACAGGTGCTGTGGGGAAGAGAAGGAGGTAAGACGAGGGGATGGAGGGGGGAGGAGGGGGAGAGGAAGGAAGGGGCTCAGTTTGGGAAGGCCTCCTGGAGAAGGTGAGCTCTCAGTGGGACCTTGAAGGGAGGAAGAGAGCTAGCTTGGCAGATGGGCGGAGGGAGGGCATTCCAGGCCCGGGTGATGACTTGGGCCGGGGGTCGATGGCGGGACAGGTGAGAATGAGTGACAGTGAGGAGATTAGCAGCAGAGGAGCAGAGGGTGTGGGCTGGGCTGTAGAAGGAGAGAAGGGAGCTGAGGTAGGAGGGGGCGAGGTGATGGAGAGCCTTGAAGCCGAGGGTGAGGAGTTTCTGCCTGATGCACAGATTGATTGGTAGCCACTGGAGATTTTTGAGGATGGGAGTAACATGCCCAAAGCATTTCTGGACAAAGACAATCCGGGCAGCAGCATGAAGTATGGATTGAAGTGGGGAGAGACACGAGGATGGGTGATCAGAGAGAAGGCTGATGCAGCAGTCCAGACGGGATAGGATGAGAGCTTGAACAAGCAGGGTAGCGGTTTGGATGAAGAGGAAAGGGCGGATCTTGGCAATGTTGAGGAGCTGAGACCGGCAGGTTTTGGTCACGGCTTGGATGTGAGGGGTGAATGAGAGAGAGGAGTCGAGGATGACACCAAGTTTGCGGGCTTGTGAGATGGGAAGGATGGTAGTGCCGTCAACAGAGATGGGAAAATCAGGGAGAGGGTAGGGTTTGGGAGGGAAAACAAGGAGTTCAGTCTTGGACATGTTGAGTTTTAGGTGGTGGGCAGACATCCAGATGGAGATGTCCTGAAGGCAGGAGGAGATGCAAGCCTGGACGGAGGGGGAGAGAGCAGGGGTAGAGATGTAGATTTGGGTGTCATCAGCTTAGAGATGATAGTTGAAGACGTGGGAGCAAATGAGGTCACCAAGGGATTGAGTGTAGATCGAGAACAGAAGGGGACCAAGAACTGAACTTTGGGGAACCCCCACAGTAAGGGGATGGGAGAGGGAGGAGGAGCCTGCAAAAGAGACTGAGAATGAACGACTGGAGAGATAAGAGGAGAACCAGGAGAGGACGGAGTCTGTGAAGCCAAGGTTGGATAGCGTGTTGAGGAGAAGCGGGTGGTCCACAGTGTGGAAGGCAGCTGAGAGGTCGAGGAGGATTAGGATAGAGTATGAGCTGTTGGATTTGGCAAGCAGGAGGTCATTGGTGACCTTTGAGAGGACAGTTTCCGTGGAATGTAGGGGATGGAAGCCAGACTCGAGGGGCTCGGGGAGAGAGTTGGTTTTGAGGAATTTGAGGCAGCGTGTGTAGACAACTCGTTCAAGGAGTTTGGAAGGGAGTGGTAGGAGGGAGATGGGGCGATAACTAGAAGTTGAGGTGGGATTGAGAGGTTTTTTTTAGGGTGGGAGAGAAATGGGCATGTTTGAAGGCAGAGGGGAAGGAACCAGTGGAGAGTAAGCGGTTGAAGATGGAAGTTAAGGAGGGGAGAAGGGACGGAGCGAGAGATTTCATGAGATGAGAAGGAATGGGGTCAGAAGCACAGGTGGCCGGAGTAGCACATGAGAGGAGGGAGGAGAGCTCCTCTGAGGATACTGCTGGAAAGGATGGGAGAGCAGCAGAGAGTGTTGAGAGCCGGGGGGTTGGAGAAGGTGGGGGAGTGACTTTGGGGAGGTCGTACCTGATGGATTTAATTCATTCATTCAATCATATTTATTGAGCGCTTACTGTGTGCAGAGCACAATACTAAGTACTTGGGAAGTAGAAGTCGGCTACATATTGAGGCGGTCCCTACCCAACAACAGGCTCACAGTTTAGAAGGGGGAGACGGACAACAAAACAAAACACCACCACAAAGGAAATAATAATAATAATAATGGGCAAAAATGTACTAGTCATGTACATAGTCTTCATGTGCACAGATGACACTATTAAGAAAACCCTTCCCATTCCTGACTCTTGCAGTAACTTCTACCACTAAAGGAAAATTGTACCACTATGGGTCCCATAATCTAAGAGTTAGGGAGAACACATATCTAATCCCCATTTATAGATGAGGAAACTCAGACACAAAGAGGTTAAGTGACTTGCCCAAGGTCACACTACAGGAAAGTCCTCTGACTCTCAGACTAGGTCCCTTTCCACTAGGCTATAGTGCTTCTCTAATGGTGAGGAGGAGGATGAGTGGTCCAGAAACAGGGCAATGATTGAGGGAAATTTTCCCATCCTGTGGGATGGTTGTATTGCACCGTTAAATTGTTTAGTACAGTGCTCTGTACTCAGTGATTGCTCAAAAAGTATCATTTACTGATCGGTGATATTGAGTGTTCCACATACCTCTTCAGAATGAAAGTTTGGGAGTTTGTGGCCAATTGAGGGGGAGGGGAGTGGCAGGGAAAGAGAGCAGCAGATGGAGTTACAATATGATGGTAGTCCTTGTTTGGTATTCTTGGGGTTGGTAGGCTTAAGAGGCAGAGGGAAGAAAGCCCAGGGATGTGAAGGAGGAAGGGGAAGCGGGTGGACTGACTAATATGGTCCTCTAAGTGCCAATTATTGCAGCTTCCCAGCATCCTCAGGCATCAAATCTTTTTGCTAAAGAAAAATAAGAAATCTGAGCTGCACATTGACTCTAACACATGTGTATAACACACCTTGTTTTACAGCATTGTTGAGAATGACGGTGGCCTAATAAAAAGATCACAGGCCTGGGAGTCAGAGGTTCTCATCCTGACTCTGCCGCTTCCTTACTGTGAGACCTTGGATAAATCACTTAACTTAGAGAAGCAGCATAGCGTAGTGGACAGAGTCCAGGGCTAGGAGTCAGAAGGTCATGGGTTCTAATCCCAGCACTGCCACTTGTCTGCTGGGTGACCTTGGGCAATTCACTTTACTTCTCTGTGCCTCAGTCCCCTCATCTGTAAGATGTGGATTGAGACTGTGAGCCCCACATGTGACGGGGACTGTGTCCAACCTGATTTGCTTGTATCCACCCCAGCACTTGGTACAGTGCCTGGCACATAGTAAGCACTTAACAAATACCATAATAATAATAATAATTACTACTCTTCTTATAATTCTTTGTGCTTCAGTTTCCTCATCTGTACAAATAGGGATCTGATACCCATTCTCCCTCCCACTAAGACTGTCAGCAGCATGTGGGATTGGGACAGATCTGCTCTGCTTATGTTGCACCTAAACAAGTGCTTAGAATATTGTAATCACTTAAACAGTACAATTGTTATTGTCCTTGCACAGCACAATTCTCCTTTCTACCACAGGTGAATGATTATAGTACTTGCACTTGGATTTGTTCTCTTCCTTCACCCCCCTCTCAGCCCCAAATCACTTATGTATATGTCCATAATTTATTTATTTATATTCATGTCTGTCTCTCCCTCTAGGTTGTAAGCTCGTGTGGGCAGGGAAAGTGTCTACCCACTCTGTTATATTGTCTTCTCCCAAGCACTTAGTAAAGTACTCTGCCCACAGTGAGCATTCAATAAATATGATTGATTGGTACCTCTTGTCAGAGAATCCAAACTGAATTTCCAGGAGGCTTTCCCCAACCAATTTCCACCCTCCTGTTGCATCAGTTCAGGTAGTTAATCCTTGTTTTCTAATAGTGCTCTGCACTAACCTAGTCTCTCTAAGCTAAGCACTTATATCAATTTAAGTATTCAACTTATTTTATTTTTCCATATTTTTGCTATTACTAATTGAAACTACATTTTTCTTCCTGTTCCCAGTGTAGGTGTACAATTTCTTTCTGCCTGCCTCCCTCATATCCCCTCTCAGGGTTGTACCTGAAGAGTTTCTAATACTCTACCAGTCTCGACTACTGGAGGGAGAGTCAAGCAGAGGCATATCCATTCCATTCCTAGCTTAGGTAGTAGCTAGCAAGTGGAAGGCAATCTGCTACCAATCAACACTCAAAACTCACCTGTGCTGCGCAGAAGCAGCATGGGAGAGAGAGGAGGGCAGAGGTTCTAGTTTACTGCGTGGAAGGAGGCAATGGCAAACCACTTTCATATTTTTACCAAGAAAACTCTATGGATTCACTACCAGAACGATTGCAGATGGAAGTGGGGCGTTCTGGGAGAGATGTGTCCTTGGTATTGCTATGGGTCGGAGATAACCAAACAGCATAGGACAAGACAAGTCTCCTCCATTAGACTGTAAACTCCTTCAAGGCAGCAGCTGTATCCTCTTACTTTAATTTTAGCACTCAGAACAATATGCTTAAGTGCAACACTCAGTAAACACCACTGAATAAATCATGATTGCAAAACAGTTGGTAAGCTCCTTGAGGGCAGGGAATCTTGACTACCAACTTTTTTGCACTGTGCTCTCCAAACTCCTCAGTATGTTGCTCTGCACACAGTAAACTAGTGAGCAATACCATTAATTGACTGATGCCAAGAGCATTCCAGGCTCTTTCTTCCCACAATTCCTCAGCCACCTGGAGAGTCCAGTGAAGGCCCCAGGGTCCAGGCCAGCCAGCAGTGGGGTGGAGGTCATGCAGAGAGACCTCAGTAGTGTCAGACAGCAACTGTCAATCGGGTAGACTCCTGGGCAGTCAGAAAGCAGCAACTGTCAATCAGTTAGACTCCCGGGCTGTCAGAAGCAGCAACTGTCAACCAGGTAGACTCCAGGGAAGTCAGAAAGCAGCAACAGTCAATCAAGCCAACTCCTGGGCTGTCAGAAAGTTGCCATGGACATATTTTCTCACAGGCCAAATCCAGTCTCACAGTTTGAGAAAACCCAAATATGAGGGCAAAATGACTATTTGTCAAGTCTCTGCCTGAATCGAAAAACAAGCTGAAAATAACTGTTATCAAGAATCATGTGGATCCAGAATTATCTTTTGGGAAATATTCTTTTGGTTCTGAATAAACTCAGCTGGATACCTGTGGACAACTGAACATAACTTCTGTTACAGCCAACAGGGGTATACTAATGCCTATCAATCAGGAGCTCATCTAACCCTCCAAATGGAAGATGGCCAGGAAAATGTATTTCCTCTCCTCTGGGGGGTCCAGAACCTTGAGGAGTAACTCCAGGTGCAATCAGGAAGCACAAGTGGTCACTTCTTTCTTTCAACTGGCACCTGTCCCAGGGGCAGGAATGTGGTACTCTGTCCAGGGGCAGAAATGTTTGGGGGACAGAGGGTAGCAGAAATGGGACCGTGATACAGAAATCCTGATCCAAGTGGGTTTGAAGCAATTAATCCATTATATTTTACTGAAGGCTTACTAGGTGCAGAGCACTGTACTAAGTGCTTAGGTGAGTACAACAGAGTTGGTAAACACATTCCCTGCCCACAACTAGCTCACAGTCTAGAGAGGGAGACAGACGTTAATATAAATAAATACGTTACACATATGTACATAAGTTTTGTGGGTTTGAGGAAGGAATAAAGGGTGCAAATTCAAGTACCAGGTGACTCAGAAGGGAGTGGGAAAAGAGGAAATCTAGGCTAAGTTGGGGAAGGCTTTTTGGAGGAAATAAGCTTTTTAATAAGGCTCTGAAGCTGGGGAGAGTGACTGTCTGCCAGATATGAAGAGGCCAGTGGCAGGATATGGGTGAGAGGTTGGAGGCAACATAGACGAGATCAAGGTACAGTGAGTAGGTTGGCATTAGAGGAGCAAAGTCTGTGGGCTGGGTTGTAGTAGTTCTCCTGGTTCTCCTCTTATCTCTCTGGCCATACAGTCTCAGTCTCCTTCGCAGGATCCTCTTCCCCTTCCCATCCTCTTACTGAAGGGATTCCTCAAGGGTCAGTTCTTGGTCCCCTTCTGTTCTCCATCTATAGTCACTCCCTTGGTGAACCCATTCGCTCCCACGGCTTCAACTATCATCTCTACGCAGATGACACCCAAATCTACATCTCCTCCCCTGTTCTCTCTCCCTCCCTCCAGGCTCGTATCTCCTTCTGCCTTCAGGACATCTCCACCTGGATGTCTGTCTGCCACCTAAAGCTCAACATGTCCAAGACTGAGCTCCTTATCTTCCTTCCCAAACCCTGTCTTCTCCTTGACTTTCCCGTCACTGTGGACAGCACTACCATCCTTCCCATCTCACAAGCCTGCAACCTTGGTGTCATCCTTGACTCCACTCTCTCATTCACCCCTCACATCCAATCTGTTACCAAAACCTGCTGGTCTCACCTTCACAACTTCACCAAGATCCGCCCTTTCCTCTCCATCCAAAACGCTACCTTGTTGGTTCAATCTCTTATCCTATCCTTCCTGGATTACTGCATTGGCCTCCTTTCTGATATCCCATCCTCCTGTCCTTTTCCCTCTTCAGTCTATTCTTCACTCTGCTGCCCAGATTATCTTTGTACAGAAACATTCTGGGCATATCCCTCCCCTTCTCAAAAACCTCCAGTGGTTGCCTGTCAACCTTCACATGACGCAAAAACTCCTCACTCTTGGCTTCAAAGCTCTCCATCACCTCACTCCTTCCTACCTCATCTCCCTTCTCTCCTTCTCCAGCCCAACCCGCACATTCCACTCCTCTGCCCCTAACCTCCTCACTGTGCCTTGTTCTCGCCTGTCCTGCCATTGACCCCTGGCCCAAGTAATAATAATGACGGCATTTATTAAGTGCTTACTGTGTGCAAAGCACTGTTCTAAGCATGTACTACCTCTGTCCTGGAATGCCCTCCCTCCTCACATCTGCCAAACTAGCTCTCATCCTCCCTTCAAAGCCCTACTGAGAGCTCATCTCCTCCAGGAGGTATTCCCAGACTGAGCCTCCCCTTTTCCTCTGCTCCTCTTCCCCTCCCCATTGCCCCCACTCCCTCCCTCTGCTCTACCCCGTTCACCTCCCCACAGCACTTGTGTATATTTGTACATACTTATTACTCTATCTTATTAATGATGTGTATATAGCTATAATTCTATTTATTCTGATGGAATTGACATCTGTCAGCTTTGTGAAGGTTGAACTGATAGGATTTGGTGACAGATTGAATATGTGGGACGAATGAGAGAGATGAGTCAAAGATAACAACAAGGTTATGGGCTTATACGACAGGGAGGGTGGTAGTGCTGTATGCAGCGTTGGGGAAGTGAGGCGGGGGAGACTGTTTGGGTGGGAATATGAGGAGCTCTGTTTTGGACTTGTTAAGTTTGAGGTGTCAGCAGGACATCCAAGTAGAGATGTCCTGAAGGCAGGAGGGAATGCCAGACTGCAGGGAGGGAGAGAGATCAGGGTTGAGGATGAGGATTTGGGAATCATCTGTGTAGATATGGTATTTGCAAATTCATTCATTCAGGCATTCAGTCATTATTTATTGAGCACTTACTGTGTGCAGTGCACTGTACTAAGTGCTTGGAAAGTACAATATAACAATAAAGAGAGACAAACCCTGCCACAGTGGGCTCACAGTCTATGGGGTTGGGGGAGACAGACATCAATATAAGTAAACAGGCATTAATATAAATAAATAGAATTATCGATATATACATATATACATAAATGCTGTGGGGTGGGGGGCGGGAGGAAGAACAAAGGGAATAAGTTGAGGTGATGCAGAAGGTGGGGGGAAGCTGATGCGTATGAGTTGTCCAAGGGAGTGGGAGTAGATGGAAAATAGAAAGAGACCCAGAACTAATCCTTGAGGGACTCCCACAGTTAGGGGGTGGGAAACAGAGGAGGAGTCTGCCAAAGAGACTGAGAAGGAGTGGCCAGATAGATAGGAGGGGAATCAGGAGAGGACAGTGTCAGTGAAGTCAGGGTTGGATAATGTTTCCAGGAGAAGGAGGTGGTTGACAGCGTTGAAATCCACTGATAAGAAGAATAATAATTGTGGCATTTGTAAAGGCTTGCCATGTGCCAGGCACTGACTGTAGTAAGCACTGGGATGGATACAAGCAAATCAGGTTGGACACAATCCCTGTCCCATCTTGGGCTCACCTTATCAGTCCCCATTTTACACGAGGGAACCGAGGCCCAGAGAAGTGAAGTGACTTGCCCAAGATCACACAGCAGACAAGTGGCGGAGCAGGGATTAGAACCCACAACCTTCTGACACCCAGGTCTGTGCTCTATCCACTATGCCATGGATCAAGGAGGATTAGGATGGAGTAGTGGCCTTTGGATTTGGAAAGCAAGAGATCATCATCATCATCATCATCAGTCGTATTTATTGAGCGCTAACTGTGTGCAGAGCACTATACTAAGCGCTTGGGAAGTACAAATTGGCAACATATAGAGACAGTCCCTACCCAACAGTGGGCTCACAGTCTAAAAGGGGGAGACAGAGAACAAAACCAAACATACTAACAAAATAAAATAAATAGAATAGATCTGTACAAATAAAATAAATAAATAAATAAATAGAGCAAAAAATATGTACAAACATATACATATATACAGGTGCTGTGGGGAAGGGAAGGAGGTAAGATGGGGGGATGGAGAGGGGGACAAGGGGGAGAGGAAGGAAGGGGCTCAGTCTGGGAAGGCCTGCTGGAGGAGGTGAACTCTCAGCAGGGCCTTGAGAGAGCTAGCTTGGCGGATGGGCAGAGGGAGGGCATTCCAGGCCCAGGGGATAACGTGGGCCGGGGGTCGATGGCGGGACAGGCGAGAACGAGGTACGGTGAGGAGATTAGTGGCGGAGGAGCGGAGGGTGCGGGCTGGGCTGGAGAAGGAGAGAAGGGAGCTGAGGTAGGAGGGGGCGAGGGGATGGACAGCCTTGAAGCCCAGGGTGAGGAGTTTCTGCCTGATGCGCAGATTGATTGGTAGCCACTGGAGATTTTTGAGGAGGGGAGTAATATGCCCAGAGCATTTTCTGGACAAAGATAATCCGGGCAGCAGCATGAAGTATGGATTGAAGTGGAGAGAGACTCGAGGATGGGAGATCAGAGAGAAGGCTGATGCAGTAGTCCAGACGGGATAGGATGAGAGCTTGAATGAGCAGGGTAGCGGTATGGATGGAGAGGAAAGGGCGGATCTTGGCAATGTTGCGGAGCTGAGACCGGCAGGTTTTGGTGATGGCTTGGATGTGAGGGGTGAATGAGAGAGCGGAGTCGAGGATGACACCAAGGTTGTGGGCTTGTGAGACGGGAAGGATGGTAGTGCCGTCAACAGAGATGGGAAAGTCAGGGAGAGGGCAAGGTTTAGGAGGGAAGACAAGGAGTTCAGTCTTCGACATGTTGAGCTTTAGGTGGCGGGCAGACATCCAGATGGAGATGTCCTGAAGGCAGGAGGAGATGCGAGCCTGGAGAGAGGGGGAGAGAGCAGGGGCAGAGATGTAGATCTGTAATAATAATAATGATGGCATTTGTTAAGCACTTACTATGTGCAAAGCACTGTTCTAAGCGCTGGGGAGGGGAAACAAGGTAACGAGGTTGTCCCATGTGGGGCTCACAGTCTTAATCCCCATTTTACAGATGAGGTAACTGAGGCTCCGAGAAGTTAAGTGACTTACCCAAGGTCACACAGCAGACGTGTGGCGGAGCCGAGATTCGAACCTATGATCTCTGACTCCAAAGCCCGTGCTCTTTCCACTGAGCCACGCTGCTTCTCAAGAGATCATTGGTGACCTTCAAGAAGGCAGTTTCTGTGGAGTGAAGGGGGTGGAAGCCAGATTGGGGGTCAAGGAGAGAATGGGAGGAGAGGAATCTGAGACAACAGGTCTAGACAACTTTATCAAAGAGTTTGGAGAGGATTGGTAGAGTGAGATGAGGTGATAACTGGAGTGTCCAGGGAGAGTTTTTTTTTTTTTAGGTTAGGGAAAACGTGAGCATGTTTGAAAGCAGTGGAAAAAGCCATTGGAGAGTGAACAGTTGAAGATGGCTGTCAGAAAGGGAAGAAGGGAGGGGGAAAATACTTTAATAACGTTTGAAGGGATGGGGTAGGAAGCTCAGGTGGAGGGGCTGAATTTTGAGAGCAGGCAGGAGAGCTCCTCCTGAGGTACTTCAGGGAAAGATGGGCCAGTTGAAGAACGGGCAGGGGGAGGGAGAGACTAGAAAGGAGGAGGGGAGATTTTAGAAAAATCAGTCCTGATGGTTTCAGTTTTCTCAATAACGTACATGGCCCTGTCACTAAATAATAATTATGATATTTGTTAATTGCTTACTATGTATCAGGCACTGTACTAAGCGCTGGAGCTGATTCAAGCAAATCGGGTTGGACACAATACCTATCCCACATCAGGCTCAGAGTCATAATCACCATTTTATGGATGAGGTAATAGAGACACAGAGAAGTGAAGTGACTTCCCAAGGCCACACAGCAGACAGAACTGGGATTAGAACCCATGGCCTTCTGATTCCCAGGCACGTGCTCTATCCACTTCACCATGCTGCTTCTTAGGGGCAAGACATGGGGGGCCAGAGGGTTGAAGAGGGAGTTAAAAATTTGAAACAATTGGCAAGGGCAACGGGCATTAGGGACAAGAGATGAGCCCATAAGGACCTTACAGTCTAACAGGAACTTAAATGACTTTCCCAAGATCACATGGTAGATAAGTGACAAAACTGAGATCACAATCGGACTCCCAGTCTTATGCTCTTTCCACTAGTACTTGCTGGTTTAATAGAGCTTAATATAGGCTTAATAGGCTTAAAAGAGCCTGTTTAATAATAATAATAATAATAATAATAATAATAATAATAATGACATTTGTTAAGTGCTTACTAAGTGCAAAGCACTGTTACAAGGTGCTCAGGTTGTCCCACGGGGGCTCACAGTCTTCATCCCCATTTTACAAATGAGGGAACTGAGGCACAGAGAGGTGAAGTGATTTTCCCAAAGTCACACAGCTGAGAAGTGGCAGAACTGGGACTTGAACCCAGGATCTCTGACTCCAAAGCCCATGCTTTTTCCACTGGGCCACGCTGCTTCTCCTATTATAAGAGTTCATTTGGGGTCTGTGCAGTTTACACACTTTCAACAAAGGGAGGAGACAAGAAGAACAATCAACTACAATGGGAAAAAATAAGTGGAGGGAGAAGCAGTTTTTTTTTTTTTAATCCCACAGCCGGCTTTCACCAACAGCTGTTCAGGATATACAGATCCAATGTCCAGGACCAATGTACCCCTGTTAGAGTTAGGTGTAATTAAAGAAAACAATTCGTGAACCGACTTTTGTAGGAACCACATATTCCTGTTTTCAGAATCCCACGGAGGTTAAGTGACTTGCCTGAGAAATGGAGTGAATTTCTTCCATGACTGTATAACCCGTTTAGGTATATCTGTAGAGAACAGAATTATCTAATACCTTTTCATTGCATGAGGAAAGGCAAACCCTCTCTCCCTCCTTTCTCAGTGGATTCCTTTGGCTCTGTCCTTGGCTACTTTTGACCCCTATTGTTGCCTGCTTTGTGATTTTCAGAACTCCTTTAATACTTCTTCAATGAGGATTTATGAGCACTTGAACCTTTCATTATAAATATATTTAAAGAATTGAATTATCAGCCATGTCAGGGGTGAGGAGCGGCTCTTTAAATATTACATGAATTCAACCGTGGTTAGAAAGCTGATGACAGTTCAAAAAAATCTTTTAACATTTTCCACAAGTAACATCTTGACCCATCGTTACTGCTTCCTCGTTCCACATTTGCTGTACCTCTTCCCGAACAGAGAGAATGCTGAAGAGATTGTGATGTCTGCATGAAGGCTGTCTGAAGACCCCTGGCTTTGAGAGGGATTTGGCAGCTTTAGGCTGTCCAGAAAGCCACCAAAGCCTCTGTGTTTGGTGAAAGAAGCCTCTCAGCAAGTCTCCAGAGCCCCAGGTTTCTAGGGCCAATCTGGTCAGCACATCTTCTTGTCCCTAATCCTCTTCTTGTATGGCTCAACTCAGCTTGTCAGCATTACCCACGGTGTTTTTTGGACCCAAGCTACTCAAGGAGAGATGACCAGATTCAGGATCCTCTATCTCCTCCACTGTGCAGAATTGGTTCTGATTTCAACTAAGGTAGAATCAATTATATTTATTGAGCACTGTATTAAGCACTTGGGAGAGTACAATACAGTAGAGTTGGTAGACACGTTTCCTGCCCATGAGGAGTTTACAGTCTAGTGGAGGAGCTAACAGTACAGAAGGAGTTATAACTTTTCCTTTCCAGATACAATTAAGACAATTTTTTAATGATTTTAATTAAGGTTAAGTGACCAAATGCAATCCTAAAAAAGTGGTGGATAAATGCTAATAACAATTGTGGTATTTGTTAAGCACTTATAATGTTCCAGGCACCGTACCACGCTCTGATGGGGGGTGTGGGGGGGCAGAAATACAAGCAAATCCAGCTGGACTTAGTCCCAGTCCCACATCAGGCCCACAGTCTTAATCCCCATTTTACAGATGAGAACTGAGGTACAGAGAAGTGAAGTGACTTGCCCAAGGTCACACAGTAGACAAGTGGAAGAGAGGGGATTAGAACCCATGACCTTCTGACTCCCTGGCAAATACTTTGCTCTCACAGAGTCTCCTTTATCAGGCGTCGTTATGATAACTTTCACTGTGGCTAGTCAGGTTGATCAGGCAGGCAAATAAGCAGGCTTCCAGGGTCCCGGTTTCTGAAAGAAAGAAGGCTAGGCCTAAAGGAAACCAGGAAGTGTGCTTAATAGAAACTTCATGAACTCTTGTCTATCATATTACATTTGGGCTGGTCACCATGAGGGGTAGAGAAGAAATTTTCGGGGATGCATGGTAAGCTGCCCTGAGTTGTAACCATAAGGAAAAAGCCGAGGAACATCCCTAAAAGGGAGAATGTGAGTTCTAGACTGTAAACTCCTTGTGCGCAAGGCATGTTTCTACCAACTCTATTGTATTGCACTCTCCCATGTACTTAGTACAGTGCTCTGCACATAGTAAGCTCTCATCTAAACTGTGATAGGGTTTGTCACTGTTTATGGATGTCTCCCCGCCACCTAAAACTCAACATGTCCAAGACTGAACTCCTTGTATTCCCTCCCAAACCCTGCCCCCTCCCTGACTTTCCCATCTCTGTTGATGGCACTACCATCCTTCCCGTCTCACAAGCCCGCAACCTTGGTGTCATCCTCGACTCCGCTTTCTCGTTCACCCCTCACATCCAAGCCGTCACCAAAACCCGCCAGTCTCAACTCCGCAACATTGCCAAGATCCGCCTTTTCCTCTCCATCCATACCGCTACCCTGCTCATACAAGCTCTCATCCTACCCCGTCTGGACTACTGCATCACCCTTCTCTCTGATCTCCCATCCTCGTGTCTCTCCCCACTTCAATCCATACTTCATGCTGCTGCCCGGATTGTCTTTGTCCAGAAACACTCTGGGCATGTTACTCCCCTCCTCAAAAATCTCCAGTGGCTACCAATTAATCTGCGCATCAGGCAGAAACTCCTCACCCTGGGCTTCAAGGCTCTCCATCACCTCGCCCCCTCCTACCTCACCTCCCTTCTCTCCTTCTACAGCCCACCCCGCACCCTCCGCTCCTCTGCCACTAATCTCCTCACCGTACCTCGTTCTCGCCTGTCCCGCCATCAACCCCCAGCCCACGTCATCCCCCGGGCCTGGAATGCCCTACCTCTGCCCATCTGCCAAGCTAGCTCTCTTTCTCCCTTCAAGGCCCTACTGAGAGCTCACCTCCTCCAGGAGGCATTCCCAGACTGAGCCCCTTCCTTCCTCTCCCCCTCATCCCCCTCTCCATCCCCCTCATCTTACCTCCTTCCCTTCCCCACAGCACCTGTATATATGTATATATGTTTGTACATATTTATTACTCTATTTATTTATTTCACTTGTACATATCTATTCTATTTATTTTATTTTGTTAGTATGTTTGGTTTTGTTCTCTGTCTCCCCCTTTTAGACTGTGAGCCCACTGTTGGGTAGGGACTGTCTCTATATATTGCCAACTTGTACTTCCCAAGCGCTTAGTACAGTGCTCTGCACACAGTAAGCTCTCAATAAATACGATTGATGATGATGATATTGTACTTTCCCAAGTGCTTAGTACAGTACTCTGCACACAGTAAGTGCTTAATAAATACGATTGAATGAATGAATAAATACTGCTGACTGATTGAGTGACCACAGCTGAATGCCTGTCTGAACTGAGAAGCCTGCTGAAAATAGCGATGGCAGCATAGACAGACCACTGTCTTACGTAACTTGCTCCAAGTCTAATTAATAGCAAGTCAGTGATGGGACAAGATCCCTGATACATCATTCTGTGATCCAACTATTACACCCTCCCAGATGCAAATAGACAGACACTGTGTTATCAATCAATCAATCGTTCTTATTGAGTGCCTACTGTGTGAGGAGCACTGTAGTAAGCGTTTGGGAGAGTACAAAACAACAATATAACAGACACATTCCCTGCCCACAGTAGAAATGGAGATGGGACTTTGACTGTCAGGCAACAGTCCACAGGACTGCCCATAATACAACTTAGTTATTTTGCTTGAAAGGCACTGTTCTGGCTCAAAACCAGAATCTAGTAATAGTAAAGAGTGGTTAAAAGCTTACACCCCACTCAGGGTCACACCTGGAGAATTTCCAGTACTCTACCAGTCTCAGCTACAGGAGGGAGAGCCAAGCAGAGGCCTACCCATTCCATTCCTAGCTTGGGCAGTGGCTAACGAGTGGAAGGCAATCTGCTACAAGTCAAAACTCACCTATGCTGGGCAGCAGCAGCATGGGAGAGAGTTGAGGGCAGAGACTCAAATCAACTGTATGGAAGGAGGCAATGGTAAATCACTTCCATATTTTTACCAAGAAAACTCTATGGATCAATTACCAGAACGATTGCAGGTGGGGGGGGCGGGGGGGGGCGTTCTGGGAGAAATGTGTCCGTGGTGTCCCTGTGGGTCGGAAATGACTCAGCGGCATAGGACAAGACATAACTAATGCTTACTATGTGCCAAACACTGTACTAATCACTGGGGCAGGTATAGGATAATCAGATGAGACACAGACCCTGTCCCTCACAGGGATCACAATCTATGGGATTGTCTGAAGGGGATCCAACTTGCCATCAATAGGCAGTTCATCAGCCAATGTAAGCGTGGATGGTTAGATCCTGTAGTCAGTTTCATCTCATCTTTCACTGCAAAATTTTCGTGATCCATCTCCCTTAAGGCATCCTTGTATTGACGCATTTATCCCTAGACATTCAGTGGGCTGTAGTTGAGGGTTTTTCTATCTTGTTTACTTCACCTTTCAGTGTTACCTATGCTCTTTGATCTGTACATTTTAAGAAAATAATAATAATAATAATAATAATAATGGTATTTGTTATGTACTTTCTATATGCCAAGCACTGTTCTAAGCACTGGGATAGATGCAAGGTAATCAGGTTGTCCCAAGTGGGGCTCAGTCTTACTCCCCATTTTGCAGATGAGGTAACTAAGGCACAGAGAAGTTAAGTGATTTGCCCAAGGTCACACAGCAGACAAATGACAGAGCCAGGATTAGAATCCACATCCTCTGACTCCCAGGCCCGGGCTCTTTCCAACTATCTCTTCAACTATCACCTCTACGCTGATGACACCCAGATCTACATCTCTGCCCCTGCTCTCTCCCCCTCTCTCCAGGCTCACATCTCCTCCTGCCTTCAGGACATCTCCAACTGGATGTCTGCCCTCCACCTGAAACTCAACATGTCCAAGACTGAACTCCTTGTCTTCCCTCCCAAACCCTGCCCTCTCCCTGACTTTCCCATCTCTGTTGACGGCACTACCATCCTTCCCGTCTCACAAGTCCGCAACCTTGGTGTCATCCTCGACTCCGCTCTCTCATTCACCCCTCACATCCAAGCCGTCACCAAAACCTGCCGGTCTCAGCTCCGCAACATTGCCAAGATCTGCCCTTTCCTCTCCATCCAAACTGCTACCCTTCTCGTTCAAGCTCTCATCCTATCCCATCTGGACTACTGCACCAACCTTCTCTCTGATCTCCCATCCTCGTGTCTCTCCCCACTTCAATCCATACTTCATGCTGCTGCCCGGATTTTCTTTGTCCAGAAACGCTCTGGGCATGTTACTCCACTCCTCAAAAATCTCCAGTGGCTACCAATCAATCTGCGCATCAGGCAGAAACTTCTCACCCTCGGCTTCAAGGCTCTCCATCACCTTGCCCCCTCCTACCTCACCTCCTTTCTCTCCTTCTACAGCCCACCCCGTACCCTCCGCTCCTCTGCTGCTAATCTCCTTACTGTACTTTGTTCTCGCCTGTCCTGCCATCGACCCCCGGCCCACGTCATCCCCCGGGCCTGGAATGCCCTCCCTCTGCCCATCTGCGAAGTTAGCTCTCTTCCTCCCTTCAAGGCCCTACTGAGAGCTCACCTCCTCCAGCAGGCCTTCCCAGACTGAGCCCCTTCCTTCCTTTCCTCCTTGTCCCCCTCTCCATCCCCCTCATCTTACCCCCTTCCCTTCCCCACAGCACCTGTATATATGTATATATGTTTGTACATATTTATTACTCTATTTATTTATTTATTTATTTATTTATTTTACCTGTACATATGTATTCTATTTATTTTATTTTGTTAGTATGTTTGGTTTTGTTCTCTGTCTCCCCCTTTTAGACTGTGAGCCCACTGTTGGGTAGGGACTGTCTCTATATGTTGCCAACTTGTACTTCCCAAGCACTTAGTACAGTGCTCTGCACACAGTAAGCGCTCAATAAATATGATTGATTGATTGATTGATTTCCACTAAGCCATGCTGCTTCTCTAATAATAATAACAATAATGATAAATATGATACTTGTTAAGCACTTACTATGTGCCAAGCACTGTTCTAAGTGCTAGGGCAGTTACAAATTTATCAGCCCGGACACAGTACTTGTCCTGCATGGAGCTGGCTCACAGTCTAAGTAGGAGGGAGTAGGATTGAATCCCCATTTTACAGATGAAGGAACTGAGGCACAGAGAAGTGATATGACTTGCCTAAGGTCACACAGCAGACAAGTGGCAGAATCTGGATTAGAACCCAAGTCCTCTGACTTCCAGGCCAGTGCTTTTTCCACCAGACCATGCTGCTTCTCTAATATTGAAATTGATATTCACCCCAACCTCAGCCTTATAGCACTTATGTTCATATCCATAATGTATTTATTTATATTAATGTCTATCTCTCCCTCTAGATGGTAAGCTCCTTGTGGGCAGGGATCATGTCTGCTGACATTATAATGCAGTGGATAGAGCACGGAGCTGGGAGTCTGAAGGTTGTGGGTTCTAATCCCACCTCTGCCACTTGCTGCTGTGTGACCATGGGCCTTCAGTTCTCTGGGCCTCAGTTATCTCATCTGTAAAATGGGGATTGAGACTGTGAGCCCCGTGTGGGACAGGGACTGTGTCCAACCCGATTTGCTTTTACCCACCCCAGTGCTTAGTATATTCATTCATTCAATCATATTTATTGAACGCTTACTGTGTGCAGAGCATTGTACTAAGCACTTAGGAAGTACATATCGGTAACATATAGGACAGTCCCAACCAACAATGGGCTTAGTACATAGAAAGTGCTCATCAAATGCCACAATTATTATTATTGATATTAAGTGATTTGATTAAGTGATTTAAGCTCTTAGTACAGTGATCTACATGCTATAAGAGCTCCATATCAAACCTTGGTTGATGGATTAATTGAAATCTGTCTGCAGGGAAGGGATGAGCTGCTCAGATTCCCATACAGGCTCTTCTGCAAAGAATTCCAAGATGCCACAGAATTTCATAGATGCCACCATTATCACCATCTTCAAGGAAAAACAAGGTGCAAGCGCTGAGTGCCAAGACTTTCCTAGGTTTTCACGACTCTCTACTGCTGGACAGGAGCCTAACTAGGATTAGTTTTTGAAGATCCATCAGTACCCATGTGCTTCTAGAAACTAAATGTGGCATTAAACCCAGTGTGATACAGCAGGTGTGATTTTCACCGCACATTCAGGAGACACCATTGAGGCCACCCTATAAAATTTTAATACATTTCTGTCATTACTGTTGCAAGTGAGCCCCAAAAATACCATTTCTACTATAGATCTTACTAAACATTTGTCACCACCAGAAGCTTTAGACTTTGGCAACAGCTAAACAAGGTTGACCTTTATAGAGATGCTAAGGCTGTTCTGAGGTGATGCCCAGCTATATCAGAATTGAAGGGGTCTTTTCTGAGGTTTTCTCCCATTTGGCATAGAGTGAACTAAATCTGAATAATAACGATAGTATTTATTAAATGCTTACAACAAGTAAATCACTATGGTAACAGCTGGGGTAGATACACGATAATTAAATCAGTCACAGTATATTTTCCACTCAGAGTTTACAGGAAAGAAGAGCTAGTATTTTATCCCTGTATTTTTTTTTTAATATTAGGTCCAGGCTTGTGCAATCTATTCTAACTGTGGTGACAAGAAATCTATAAATTGGTGTTGGAATAGAATTCTCATCCAATGAGAAATTCTTCCAACTCAACAGCATCAAATGACCTTGAATGGGTAGTGACTGTATGTTGATGACTATTTTCAAAAATCACACACAAACAGGCAAAGGCACACACGTATATACACATACATGCATGGTAAGACACTTTTCAGAATGAGTACATCGACTAACATTTAAGCTAAAGGAGACAGGGAAAATTGATCAGACTATATTCAGCAAGTCCTATATAGAACCAAGACTCTCTATCATGTGGTATAGTGGTTAGAGCACAGGCTTGGGAGTCAGAAGGTAATGTGTTCTAGTCCCTGCTCTGCCACTTGTCTGATGTGTCTCATCTCTCTCATTCAACTCACATAGTCTGTGATTAAATCCTGTTGGTTTTACCTTCACCACATTGCTAAAATCCACCCTTTCCTCTCCATCCAAACTGTTTCCATGATGATCCAAGTACTTACTCTTATCCCTATCTTGATTACTGTCTCTGCCTCCTCATTGACATTCCTGCCTCCTGTCTCTCCTGATTCCATTCCATATGTCACTCTGCCGCCTGGATTAAAAACCATTTAATCCATTTCTCTTTGCTCCTCAAGGACCTCCAATGGTTGCCTAACTACTTCCACATCAAAACTCTTTACCAATGGCTTAAAACACTCAATAATAATAATGATGGCATTTATTGAGCGCTTACTATGTGCAAAGCACTGTTCAGCTCAGCCCCCTCCTAACTCACTGATCTACTACAGCCCAGTCTGCATACTTCATTCCTCCAGTGCCAGTTTACTCACTGGGTCCCAATGTAATCTATCTCAATGCTGACACCTTTCCCACATTCTCCTTTTAGCAAATAACTCCCTCCCACCTCCATATATGCCAGACCATCACTCTCTCCATCTTCAAAGCTTTATAAAGTCACATCTCCCCCAGGAGGTCTTCCCTGATTAGGCCCACTGTGGGCAGGGAACATGTCTACCAACAATGTGCTAAGCACACAGGAAGCACTCAACAAATACCATAGTCTTGCCGAAGTGGGGATAAAATGAAAATTCTGAAAAAAAAAGTAACCTATAGTGCTTGAACCTTGAATCCACTTCTTGGAGGCAGTTGAAGAAAAATCTGTAAGTCTATGAATCACTCAGCATCTATCTGGTTGATAATTTCTAATAATTTATACACTCCATATGGCTGCAACTTAAAAAGACTAATTACCAGTGAACTCAATTAATATATGGAAAGATTAATAGAGGGGCTTCTTCTAGGATAAAATCAGCTTAGCTGCAACTAGTCCAGCATGACTGAAGATAGAAAAAAAATCACCTAATAAGTTATAAGAAACTCAAGCAGATGGCATTTAAAGCTCCCAATATGAAAAAACTCTCCCAATGAGTAAATTATTAAACTTAGCTACAAGAGTCAATAATTTCATTTAAAATGTCACTTGTGTCATTGCTTTATCACCTCTACCTTTCAAAAGCTAGGAACATAAGGACATTTTAGAAATAAAAAAGGCCAAATATCCTACCATGTCAGACCATTATGATTAATTGGTAATAATTATTATAAAGTAATCAAATTTGAGGCCTTTACCAAAAGATACATAAAGCCAGAAAATTCTCACCAACTACAGAGCTGAATAAGTAATTAGTAGGCACGAAATTCTACTAAATCCTGCTACAAAATATTTAATCAAAACAAAAGTTGAACTCTGGTCCAGTAATAGAATGATCTTTTTCTGATAAACCATACATTTTCCAGACCTATTTATTTAGGACCTTATTCTCCCTTCCCTTATTTATCCTTTGGAATTCAATGTCACTTACCTACACAGTAGATCTGCATGAGAGCTTAAAAGGGAAAAATTTGATGGGCAGATGAGCATTGCCAATCAATCAATCATAATTATTGAATGCTTACTGTGTGCAGAGCATTGTACTAAACGCTTGGGAGAGCACAATGCTACGGAATTAGCAGACATGTTTTCTGCCCACAATGAGCTAATTTACACTCTAGGATAATATGAAGTGCATTTTTCCGCTAATGACCCCTCATTTCCAACTATTGCCCTTGCATTCATTTAAACCCTTCTTGAACTTCCTGATGTTTTCAGCCTGGAAAACTTCCTCTGGTTCATGAGATCTCAGCCATGAAAGAGAGTGTGAGAACAAGTGTTTGGATGTTCCAACATCACAGGTTTAGGTGTAGGTTGGGGGCAGTATGGACTGTTTAGAAAGACATTAAGATTGGGAAATGGGGGACCTATATTCTAGTCTCAGCCCCGTCACTTGCTTGTTGTCACTAAACCTTTTTGTGCCTCACTTTTCACATCTGTAAAGTGGGGATAAAATACCTGCTCTCTCTCTCCCTCTCTCTCTCTTGACTGGAAGCTCCATGTGGGACAGGGATGATGTCTACTCTAATCAATCACTTGTATTTATTGAGGGCTTACTGTGTGTAGAACACTGTTCTTAGCACTTGGGAGTGTTCCTAGCATTTGGGATTAAGACTGTGAGCCCCAGGTGAGACAACCTGATTACATTTTATCTACCCTAGTGCTTAAAACAGTGCTTGGCACATAGTAAGCGCTTAACAAATACCATAATTGTTAATTATTAATGCAATATAATAGTGTTGGTAGACATGTCCACTGACCACAAGGAGCTTACGGTCTAGAGGGATAATAAGTGTGGTATTTGTTAAATGCTTACTATGTGCCAAAATGCGGCGGTGGGCGCGGCTGGTAGCGCTGGGCCTGTGATGCGAGCTGTGCTTGCTTCTGTTCACTGTCAGCCGGCCGGCCGGGGCCCCGGGACAGGACCGAGGAGGACAGGAGGGCATGGAGCTGCAGGCCGCAGCCGTGTCCCTGCCCGGGGCTGGAGGAGCAGTCCTTGGGCCCACTGCCTGCCCCGCCTCTAACGTATAATTTACTGAAAGCACAGCCTGTTGTGAAAATGCACCTAGCCTTCGTTGCCTGTGGTGAACGACTGGATGAAACTATAACTGTTAAAATCAGCAGTTATTTTTAGCATCAAACCTTTACAGTTCCACATTTTTGCTGAGGACCATCTGCACCAAAGCTTCAGAGACATTGTAAGTACAGTGCTTGAGATCGAATTTAACCAGTCAAGAGTAGTCTGTAACTACAATAGTCAATATAATGCTCATGCCTTTTTAAATCTCAGTGGAACTACAAATTCAGTGTACAAATGTGTTTAACTGCTGCCATAATTATTTTGAAAACTTTAAAGTATTTCACATATTTTTAAAGTTTTGTGAAATAAAATTGAACCTAGAGCAGTTCAATGAAGCAGCATGGCTCAATGGAAAGAGCATGGGCTAGGGAGTCAGAGGTCATGGGTTCAAATCCCAGCTCTGTTATTTGTCAGCTGTGTGACCTTGGACAAGTCACTTAACTTCTCTGGGCCTCAGTTACCTCATCTGTAAAATGGGGATTAATTCTGTGAGCCCCACATGGGACAACCTGATCACCTTCTAACCATCCCAGTGCTTAGAACAGTGCTTTGCACATAGTAAGCACTTAACAAATGCCAACATTATTATTATTATTATTATTTAGCCCTGGGGTATATACGTGATAGATCCTACACAGAGCTCACAGGCTAAATAAGAGGGAAAATTGGTTCTGAATCCCCATTTTGCAAATGAGGGAACTGAGTGCCAGAGAAATTAACTGACTTGTCCAAGGTCACACAATGGCCACACAATGGAGCCTGAATTAGAACCCTGGTTCTCTGACTTCCAGGGCCCTGCTATTTCCACTAGTCCATGCTGCTTCATTCTGTTTCTAATGATCTTTTATCTAACCCAGGACTTAGAAGAGTTCTTGGCATGTAGTATGTGCTTAATAAATTCCATTATCATTAGGTGAGTTTCAGAAACCTCCATCATCAATACCATTAAAGTTACTCAATAGAGAAGCAGCATCGCTCAGTGGAAAGAGCACGGGCTTTGGAGTCAGAGGTCATGGGTTCAAATCCCGGCTCTGCCACTTGTCAGCTGTGTGACTTTGGGCAAGTCACAACTTCTCTGGGCCTCACTTAACTCATCTGTAAAATGATGATTAAGACTGTGAGCCCCATGTGGGACAACCTGATCATCTTGTATCTACCCAGTGCTTAGAACAGTGCTTTGCACATAGTAAGTGCTTAATAAATGCCATTATTATTATTATTACTATTTTTGGATAAATTCTCTGAACACCTCCACATCTCCCTTGGAAGCCAGAGAAGTGTTCATATCCTTGAACTTCTAGCTTCCAGTTCAGTTGAAGAAAAACCAATTGCAGTACCAGATGGAAGTAGAGCTTCAAATATTTCTCCCCGCTGCTCTCACTTTCAAGTATTCAAGACAGGATTTCTTTGAAATGATCTTGGGTCCAGCCTAGCCCTGGCTATAATCTTCATTTCCTTGAGGCACACCTTGCAGTTCTCAAGTTTAAACAACATTTTCTAAGAAATAACTGAACAACAAACATCTGATGTCTTTGTGACAATGACTCAATTTTAAAAAGACCTTCATAATTTGAATCTGATTCATTCAGAACCCGAGGTTTATGGGGTTTGAGGATCAGGAGAAAAGAGGAGAGAGAATGAAATTGAGAAACATAAAAAGGAAGTGGCTAGAGATGAGACTGAGAGAAAGAAAGAAAGAAAAAAGGTCAGAGAGATGAAAGACAGGCAAAAACCAAAGGGGGGGAAGAGAGAGAGAGAGAGAGAGAGAGAGAGAGAGAGAGAGAGAGAGAGAGAGAGAGAGAGAGAGAGAGAGAATAGAGAATGAATAAATCATAAATCCAGTCAGAAAAAGTGCAATGTCCCCAACAAACTGTCTATAGAACCTCAAAGGGCTTTGGCACCCTGGATTTAGCCCTTACCATTTCTGAGATAAAATTCTACTTAAACACTGCAGAAATGGTTATATATCCTATTTTTTGTTTTTGTTTGCTTTTGAGTCATATTCGACCCATAGTGATGCTAAGGACACATCTCTCTGAGAATGCCCCACTTCCATCTGCAATCGTTCTGGTAGTGTACCCATAGAGTTTTTCTTGAGAAAAATATGGAAATGGTTTACCATTGCCATCTTCAGTAAATGAGTCTCTGCCCTCTACTCTTTCCCATGATGCTGCTACCCAGCACAGGTGTGTTTTGACTTGTAGCAGATTGCCTTCCATTCGTTCAATTGCATTTATTGAGCACTTACTGTGTGCAGAGCACTATACTAAACATTTCCACTCACTAGTAACTGGCCAGGCTAGGAACAGAATGTGTCTGCCTCTGCTTGACTCTCCCTCCCGTAGTCGAGACTGGTAGAGTATTGGAAACTCCCCAGGTGCGACCCAGAGAGGAGTCCTATTTTTTAAAATCCTCTAAATAAGGACATCTCCATACTCTCCCCTGATATCATTCATTCATTCATTCAATCATATTTATTGAGTGCTTACTGTGTGCAGAGCACTGTACTAAGTGCTTCAGTATTTCACAACCTAATGACAATAGTGAAAATAATTATAATAATTATATTTGTTAAGCACTGACAATGTGCTAAACATTGTACTAAGTACTGGGATAGTCACAATGCAATACCTGCAATGCCATCAGTCACAATCCCTGCTGCACAGGGGCCTCACAGTATGAAGGAGGGAGAACAGGTACTTTAACAGAAAATTTACTTTGGAAATAGGACTATAATTCCTACTGTTGTCATTTATATTCTTTTAGCCCTACCCTCAGGAGAAATGCAGAGCAGAGGCTCAAGTGCCACCAGGAAAATGCCCATTTTCATAGTCCAAGATGAAAAAGGCCAATCCCTTTAGCCTCGCTTTAAAGGGAACGTGTTCCCTAACATTTGGGGGTTTCCTACTCTATTCCAGCAGGGCCCACCTTTTGGTTGAGAGTTCTGCAAACCAGCTCAGACTGGACTACTTTCACGCTCTTTAAAATGATTAAAGCCCAGGCAGGAGATTGTTGAAGAAATGGGAGGCAGCACTTAAACCCAGTCTGATTACAAGTGTCAAGTTCTTTCTGAAATATTTCAGAAAGGGGCAAGAATAAACAGATTTATAGGGTAAATACTTCACCAATTTTTATTCTGGTGGGCCTTATATATATGAGAAAAGATTAAAAGCCCAAATAAATGTCTAAATCATCACACTCCTGCAGTACATTTCCCAACTGTGGGTGAACACGGGCACAGCCTTCCATGATAATGTTCTTTTTGGCTTTCCCGTCACAGAATTTTTTAAATGTCCCAGAGAATTAGGAGAGTTGTTCCAAAAATGTAAGAGATATTTCATGCCAAGGCACAGGCTCCCTTTATAGTCTGGCTTATCTGGGAGGGAATAGCTCAGATGCAAGGCACTTCAAAGAGACTCGCCGAGGGCTTTGAAGCTGATGGGCTGCAGTCACCCATGAACAGCTAGCCATAACCTGACTTCGGGGGCCTGCTGAAAGCCCCTGACTCGTATGCATGGGACTCAGCGCCCTCTTTAAACAACCAATCCTTTCCCTCCCACCTCTCCCATTCTTCCTCAGACCTTTTGCCCCTGGAGGAGAGAGGAGAGACCTGGAGTCTCAGCTCACTCATTACTGAGACCCTTCTACCGGATGCTTCCTGGCTCGATGCCATCCCTCCTACACTCTGGCTTCCAACTGCTCTCCTCCTCTCCTCTCCCCTCTGCCCTCAGGTTCCTGGAAGGGAAAGGAAGAGACAAATGGCTAGGCAGGTGGCTGACCAGACAAGTAGGCCAGGGTTCATTTCGTCCACAGGGCTGCATAATAGTGGCATTCGGAGCCATCAAAATGATAAAATCCCCCACTGAGGCTATGAAAGGCCAATGGAGTCATCCACAAAATAGTTGCTTCTTCTCTCTGAGCACTGCCTTTTGGGCTGCCCCATCTTTCTATGCCTTGTCCACTTGTACTTTTGTTTTTAAAGAGAAAGGGTTGGGTTCCATTTTCCCCAGCAGAACACTGAGAAGCAGCATAGCTCAGTGGCTAGACCACGGGCATGGGAGGCAGAAGGTCATGGATTCCAATCCTGGCTTCACCACTTGTCTGCTGTGTGACCTTGGGCAAGTCACTTCACTTACCTGGGCCTCACTTACCTCATCTGTAAAATGGGGATTAAGACCGTGAGCCCCACATTGGGCAGGGACTGTGTCCAACCTGATTTGTTAGTTTCCAACCCTGCACTTAATGTAATGCCTGGCACATACCACAGTTATTATCATTATATTATAACTTTCCTTCCCTTCCTTTGATTCCCACATTATCCGTCCCTACCACCCCCTCCAGATTCTTGTAGCCATCATCTACTGCCCCCCCCCGGCCCCACCCCCAACTTCTTTAACGATTTTGACCCCTTCCTCACCTTCCTTCTCTCCTTTTCCATGCCCACTCTGATCCTCGGAGACTTCAACATCCACATGGATATCCCTGGTGACTCCTCTGCTGCATGCCTTCTGTCTCTCCTTGACACTGCCAACCTCTTGCTCCACTGCACTTTGCCCACTCACCAACTTGGTCACACCCTCGACCTCATCATCTCCTACCGCTGCACTATCTCCACCCTCACCAACTCTGAAATCCCTTTCTCTGATAATAACCTTCTCACCTACCTCCTCACTCACACTCCTCTCCCCTGTAAATCTATATTACTACCTCACAGAGACCTCCGCTCTCTCAACCCCATCAGTCTTTCTGAGGGCCTCACACCCCACCTTGCCTCCTTTTCCTTTCTACCCAATCTTGATGATCAGATTACCGCTCTCAACTCTACCCTCTCTACTCAACTCAACTTGCTTGCTCCTCTTTCCCTTCACCGCTCTCGTACCACTAACCCACAGCCCTGGATCACTGCCACTGTCCGCCTCTTTCGCTCTCATGCTTGAGCTGCTGAACGCTGCTAGCAAAAGTCTAAACACCATGCCAACCTCGTTCACTTCAAGTTTATCCTTTCCTGCCTTAACTCTGTCCTCTCCTCTGCCAGACAAAACTATTTCTTCTTCCTTATTGACACCCATGCCCATCATCCCCGTCAGCTCTTCCATACATTTAACTCCCTTCTCAGGCCCCCTGTTCCTCCCCCTCCTCCTTCCCTCACCCCCAATGATCTGGCCTCCTACTTCATTAATAAAATTAAATCCATCAGGTCCGACCTCCCCAAAGTCACTCCCCCCACTTCTCCAACACCCCAGCTCTCAACCCTCTCCGCTACTCTCCCATCCTTCCCAGCAGTATCTTCAGATGAGATCTCCTCCCTCCTTTCAAGTGCTACTCTGGCCACCTGTGCTTCTGTCCCCATTCCCTCTCATCTTATGAAATCTATTGCTCTGTCCCTCTTCCCCTCCTTAACTTCCATCTTCAACCATTCACTCTCCAATGGTTCTTTCCCCTCTGCCTTCAAACATGCCCACGTCTCCTCGATCCTAAAAAAATCCTCTCTTGACCCCACCTCTCCTTCTAGTTATCACCCTATATCCCTCCTACCATTCCTTTCCAAACTCCTTGAACACGTTGTCTACACATGCTGCCTCAAACTCCTCAATGCCAACTCTCTCCTCGACCCCCTCCAATCTGGCTTCTGCCCCCTACATTCCACAGAAATTGCCCTCTCAAAGATCACCAATGACCTCCTGCTTGCCAAATCCAACGGCTCATACTCTATCCTAATCCTCCTCGACCTCTCAGCTGCCTTCGAAACTGTGGACCACACCCTTCTCCTCAACAAGCTATCCAACCTTGGCTTCACAGACTCTGTCCTCTCCTGGTTCTCCTCTTATCTCTTCGGCCGTTCATTCTCAGTCTCTTTTGCGGGCTCCTCCTCCCCCTCCCATCCCCTTACTGTAGGGGTTCCTCAAGGGTCAGTTCTTGGTCCCTTTCTGTTCTCTATCTACACTCACTCCCTTGGTGAACTCATTTGCTCCCACGGCTTCAACTATCATCTCTACGCTGATGACAACCAAATCTACATCTCTGGCCCTGCTCTCTCTCCCTTCCTTCAGGCTCGTGTCTCCTCCTACCTTCAAGACATCTCCATCTGGATGTCTGCCCGCTATCTAAAACGCAATATGTCTAAGACTGAACTCCTTATCTTCCCTCCCAAACCCTGCCCTCTCCCTGACTTTCCTATCACTGTTGACGGCATTACCATACTTCCCGTCTAACAAGCCTGCAACCTTGGTGTCATCCTCGACTCTGCTCTCTCGTTCACCCCTCACATCCAATCCGTCACCAAAACCTGCCGGTCTCACCTCCACAACGTCGCCAAGATCCGCCCTTTCCTCTGGTTCAATTTCTCATCCTATCCTGACTGGATTACTGCATCAGCCTCCTCTCTGATCTCCCATCCTCCTGTCTCTCCCAACTTCAATCTATACTTCACACTGCTGCCTGGATCATCTTTGTGCAGAAACGCTCTGGGCGTATTACTCGCCTCCTCAAAAATCTCCAGTGACTACCAATCAGCCTATGCATCAGGCAAAAACTCCTCACTCTCGGCTTCAAGGCTCTCCATCACCTCATCCCCTCCTACCTCACCTCCCTTCTTTCCTTCTACAGCCCAGCTGGCACCCTCCGCTCCTCAGCTGCTAACCTCCTCACTGTGCCTCTTTCTCGCCTGTCCCGCCATCGACCCCTGGCCCACGTCAACCTCCTGGCCTGGAATGCCCTCCCTCTGCACATCTGCCAGGCTAGCTCCCTTCCTCCCTTGAGAGCTCACCTCCTCCAGGAGGCCTTCCCAGACTGAGCCCCCTCGTTCCTCTCCCCCCTCCTCCCCCTCCCCATCCCCCCTGCCCTACCTCTTTCCCCTCCCCACAGCACTTATATATATTTATATATGTTTGTACATATTTATTACTCTATTTTACTTATACATATTTATTCTATTTATTTTATTTTGTTAGTATGTTTTGTTTTGTTCTCTGTCTCCCCCTTCTAGACTGTGAGCCCACTGTTGGGTAGGGACCATCTCTACATGTTGCCAACTTGTACTTCCCAAGTGCTTAGTACAGTGCTCTGAACACAGTATGTGCTCAATAAATAATATTGAATGAATGAATGAATGAATTATATTTCCATTTTCAGAATTTTTCCAAGCTGAATGTAGCCCAGCAGAAAGTGTCCAGAATTGGCTGAGATGAGACTAACTCTGCTTGTTCAGGGCACTGAGAGCCCCAGAAACAGCTGGGTGAGCTAGTTCTCTTCCAGGTAAGAAGAAAAGCATAGCATAGTGGATAGACCACGGGCTTGAGAGTCAGAAGGTCATGCGTTCTAATTCCAGCCATGCCACTTGTCTGCTGTGTGGCCTTGGGCTTCTCTGGGCCTCAGTTACCTCATCTGAAAAATGGAGATTAAGACTGTGAGCTCCATGCAGGACGGGGACTGTGTCCAACTTGATTTGCTTGTATCCATCCACCCCAGTGCTTAGTACAGTGCCTGGCACATAGTAAGCGCTTAACAAATGCCACAAATACCACAAGGTGATGTGATCTGATCACACCCAGACTCCCTCTACCCATCTCATGCATCTCAGCTAGTCTCAGATGTAAACTAAAAGAGAATGGGACAGACCCTGAAGATAAGTAGACATTGAATATATCCTTCCTCCTAGATAATTGCTGATTCGTTTAAAAAAACAAGATTTGAGCATCAGCAATTTTCTAATTTCCAACTGAAGCAATACCCACCACTACACAGATCTCAATCAAATCAATCTATGGTACTTATTAAGAGCTTACTGTGTACAGAGCAGTGTACTAAACGCTTGAGAAAGTACAATATAATGGAGTTGCTAGACATGATTTCTGCCTACCAAAAGCTTACAGTTTACAGGGACAGTCTCCATCCAGTTCCTCTGACCATCATTCTCCCCACTCATGGGCAGATAACTTGTCTACCAATTCTGTTTTATTGTACTCTCCCAAGTGCTTAGTACAGTGCCTGGTACATGGTAAGTGCTTAACAAATACCACAATTACAATTACCGTGTTCTGCACGCAGTAAGAGCTCACTAAATAACAAGGGTTGATGATCAAATTCTTTGTTTTGCAATGCCTACTTAGAACACAGTTTCTAGGAGTGAAAAAACAAGGGTGTATCCACTATGGAACATGACCTAAATGCAAAAAAAATATGGAAAACATCCATAGAAGCATTTGGTATTAAGCAGTGGCTGGTAGGGCTATGACAAAATAATGAGGAAACTTTACTGTAGCAAATTTTAGTTCTTTGTAGGACAATTACTATATCCTGCTTAGGTAGTTTATTGATGGATGCTCCTATAAAGTAATAAGTTTTTATGCCCTTATTTGAATTTATTCAGTGTTCAGTGTCTGCTGCTCAAGAACATTCCCTGGCATCTATTCAAATGCAGAATCACTACCTTTATCATTTAAAGATGATCTGCCTGTGAAAGGACACTCCATTCGTTTGTTCAATAGTCAATTCAAATAGAAATGGTTAACTGAGCACTTCGCTTTTGCAAGTCTCTTCCCCTCTACTGCCAATTACAGCACATGAAAGACACACTCCACATAGCTTGCTCAGTATAATAAATCACTGAATTGCGAGCTTCAGTTCCCTCACTGATTTTGATAAGAAAATTAATAGAATTAGTGACTTATCTACCCCACCAGGAGAGATTGGTGTTATGAAAAAGAAGAGAAAAAGACGAAAAGAGAGGAAATCTGGTTCTAAGGCCAACGCAGGCACTATTTCGTATTTGTGACAAGCGGCAGTTTGGGGTGGCTTCTCTGCACCTCCTCCATGAAGATAAAGTGCTGCCTAAAACAATGCAAGGAGCATTATCAGTTACTGTTTGCTTGTTTCATTTTCATACATAATTTAAGTGGGAAAAAGACTACATCAGATCAGACCTTAACAAGAGGTGTCATGAAGTGTTTGGTGGCAGCCTGCTGCCAGTGAACAGAAATTTAAAGGGTCATGTCAGCACCAAATCTTCATTTTCAAGGAAAGTGTTTACTATGACCTGTTTTTGGTCAAAAAGGTTTCATTAGTGCTGTTTTGTCCCCTTTTTTTTCCATGGGAAGGTAAAGACTTAAATAACAGGCCAGCTTCTTCTTAAGGGAGAAACAAGGGGAAGGTGTGAGTTAAGTTCTTAAATGAATTTTTTTTTCTTCAAATATGTATGAAAATCTGTAATTATTCTTTAAGAGCCCCATTTTCCCCAGCTGTGAATGGAAAATCTACCACTGAGGGCTCTCTTAGAACAGCTGTGGAGTTTGTCAGACAAAGAAATTAATTGATGTCTGTGAGGGCTTTGAAACTGAGAAATGACACTGCATAAGTGCTAAGTGTTGCTATCATGGCAACAACATTAGGAAGCGAGGCCCTCAGTGTCAATTATGCCTTTGAAAAACCAATGGCTCTTGAGAATCAGAAAGCTTTAGAGAGGGGGAAGTGAATATTTTTTAGGAGACAGGGGCCAAAACCCTCCTAGGATTAACACTGATTTGTGGACGCTTCTAAGTGACATCAAAGGTTAATTACTGAAAATTCATGGAAAATTATAAATTGTCAACTCATGAACAAACCACATCAGGATGTTCACTCTTCATTACATTTATCAAATCCAGTCATTTCATGTTTCAGTTGGGTGAGTTGTAGATCACGCCCCTACCAGGTAATTGTTCATAGACCTCCTTAACCTTTTCATGGGCTCATTTCTATAACCAGGGTGTCTCTACTATCCTGGAAGGCCTGCCCTAAAATCCAGGAAACTGGAGACCACAGCCCTTAGTTATAAATTTTAGAATGGAGAAAGTTTTTTAATAATGGCTATACAGACTTGGAAAATGTTTTCCATCTGTGTCCTTGGAAATAAATAGCCCTGGTTGGAAATTCCAAATATCCATAGTGCTAAAAGTTATAAGCTAGTGAAATACACTGTTCCAAGTCTAGATTAGCATTGCATGCTGGGAGACATTGACGTGTTTCCAATAGAAAGTGCTATTTCTCTTCTCTAAAGCCATTTCAAAATTTAAATTGAAATACATTGGATGATATATCTATCCTCTCAAGTCATCTAAATTGGCAATAGAACTGGACACAAGAAAGGTTGGCATGTTGATACTATTTTTTTAACAAGGTGTATATAGAGGAATAGATGTGGCCAAGACATTATTATGGAGATAGCTGCGGTTAAATGATTATTTCTTGGGCAATAACTCTAGAGATTGAGTCGTAACCTGGTGGAATTCATTGTTGTTAGGAAGAGCTATGTGCGGCAATATCCTGCCCCAGTCATAGGCAAATGGATTCCTTGTTTTCTTTTTCCTGATCCTGTAGAAGCAGCTCATTCCAAGTGGCTCATTGGAAAGAGCCTAGCCTTGGGAGTCAGAGGTCATGGGTTCTAATCCCGCCTTTCCCACTTGTCAGCTGTGTGACTTTGGGCAAGTCACTTCACTTCTTTGTGCCTCAGTTCCCCCATCTGTAAAATGGGGATTTAGTCTGTGAGCCCCATGTAGGACAACCTGATTACCTTGTAACCCCCCAGCACTTAGAACAATGCTTTGCACATAGTAAGCGCTTAACAAATGCCATTATTATTATTATTATTCACTATACTGTACCTTGACAATAATAATAATAACAATAATAATGATAATAATGATTATGGTACTTTTAAAGTGCATATTATGTACCCAAACTGAGGTAGATACAAGAAAAGCAGGTTGGACACACTTCTTGTATCACATGGGGCTCACAGTCTAAATAGAAGGTAGTAGCATATAATCCTCATTTTACAGATGAGAAAACTGAGACACAGATAAGTTAAGTGACTTTACCAAGATCACACAGCAGACAAGTGGAAGAGCTGGGATTAGAACTCAGGTCTTCTTACTCCCAGGCCTGTGTTCTTTCCACTGGACCACACTGCTTCTACTTCTTATGGGCATTTACCAAATTTATTTTATTGGATTCTCCCAAGCACTTAGCACAGTTCTCTGCACACAGTAAGTGCTCAATAAATACCATTATTTGATTGATTGATCAGCTGACTCATACCCCAGTGCTTGGGACAGTACTTGGCATATGGTAAGCACTTAACAAATACCATCATTATTATATGAGAAGCCACATAACTTAGTGGAAAGAGCACGGGCTTGGGAGTCAGAGGTTGTGGGTTCTAATTCTGATCCTCCACTTATCAGCTGTGTGATTTTGGGCAAGTCATTTAACTTCTTCCAGACTGTGAGCCCACTGTTGGGTAGGGACTGTCTGTATGCGTTGCCGACTTGTACTTCCCAAGCACTTAGTACAGTGCTCTGCACACAGTAAGCGCTCAATAAATATGATTGATGGATTGATTGATTCTCTGTGCCTCAGTTACCTCAACTGTAAAATGGGGATGAAGACTGTGAGCCTACGTGGGGCAATCTGATTACCTTGTATCTACCTTAGTGCTTAGAACAGTGCTTGGCACATAGTAAGTGCTTAACAAATGCCATCATTATTATTATTAGAACAATGCTTGGCACATAGCACTTAACAAATACCATTATTTTTATTATTAACCCTGTCATGCCTAAGCAATTGAGTCCTTTTCAATTAGAAATTGGCCACTTAATATCATTCTGGCCATTGACAGTGAAAGTTACCAAGGGGAATTACCTAGCTAAGAAGAAAAGGCAGAAACAGAGGTGACCACTAAATGGATTACATTCTAGCTTTTTGAGTGTGGGACAAAGTGGGGAGATGAAGTGACAAGCAGGATGAGGTTTGGCAATGGCAAGCAGACTTGGAAAAATCAAGGCAGGTATCATGTCTGGAAACACTATTAGAATCTCCCAAGCTCTAGAGCAGAGCTCTGCATAAGGCAAGCAGTCAATAAATAAACTTGGTTGGATTGCTGATGAGACAGAATGACCTGATCTAAGGTCCTTTAGGCACTGCTCAGAACAGCTCTTCATGTTCTTCCACCTTGCTTGAAACTCTCAGGTCATATTCAATCATTCACCAAATCCTGTCCATCCCATCTTCACAACTTCGCTGAAATTGGCCCTTTCCTCTCCATCCAAAATGCTATGACATTAATACAGTCATTCATTCCATCCCACTCAGATTACAGCATCAGCCTCCTTGCTGAACTCTAACCTTCTGCCTCTTCCCACTCCAGTCCATACTTCACTCTGCTGCCCAGATTATCTTTCTACAGAAATGTTCAGGGCATGCCACCCTCCACTCCCCCTCAAAAATCACCAGTGGTTGCCTATCCACCTCCATATCAAACAAAAACTCCTCACCATTGGCTTTAAAGCAATCCATCACCTTGCCCCCTCTTACCTCACCTTGCTTCTCTCCTTTTACAGCGCAGCCCACACACTCTGCTCCTCTGGTGCTAACCTTCTCACTGTGCCTTGATCTCCCCTGTCTCACCACCAACCCCTGGCCCACATCCTACCACTAGCCTGGAACACCCTCCCTCCGCAAATCTGCCAGACAATTATTCTCCCCTCACCCCTTCAAAGCCTTAATGAAGGTACATCTCCTTTAAGAGGCCTTCCCTGATTAAACCCTCTTTCCCCCAAATTCTGCATCACCCTTGCACTTGGATTTGTACCCTTTATTCAACCCACCCTAAACTCCACAGCACTTATGTTCATATCTGAAATTTATTTTACTATCTCCTTCTCTAGATCGTAAACTTCTTGTGGACAAAGAACATGCCTACCAACTCTGTATTCTCCCAAGTGCGAAGTATAGTTCTCTGCTCACGGTAAATGTTCAATAAACGTAATTGATTGATTAATTGATTGAATGATTGAAGAAAACTTGATCACAAGTCCCAATTCAATCTGTGGCAGAAGTTTTAATATCAAATTAATATTTAATAAATGATTAAATTATTAATTAATATTAAGCTCTGAAACTTGTGTCATGTGTGACCTTGGGCAGGTCACTTAACTTTTCTGTGTCTCAGTTACCTCATCTGTAAAATGGGGATTGAGACTGTGAGCCCACATGGGACAGGGACCGTGTCCAACCCGATTTGTTTATATCCACCCAACACTTATTACAGTGCATGAAACATAGTAAAATCTTAACAAATACTGTTATTATTATGGTGGTTCTGTCTAAAATCTTAGGAAAGTCAGATGTAGGACAGGAGTTGGTTGGAAAAATGAGTTCTGTTCTGGACATGTTAAGTTTGAAGTACTGGTGGAATATCCAAGTTGAGATTTCCTGAGGGCAGGAGGAAATGTGAGACTGCAGAGAAGGATAAAAATCATATCTGACTCCCTGGGTCTTTCCCCATTAAGCAAAAATTTCTCACAAATAGTTTCATTGACTTTCCACCAATTCACTCCTCCTTAGCTATCTGTTCTCTTTGTTTGCTCTTACCCAGTTCTGTCTCTTAGCTCACAAGCCAACCTTCTAGCTGTTCTTCTTGCTGTTCTAGCACACCCTGTTCCCATCAACCTGGAACACCCTCCCTTCCAAATCCAATAGACCACAGCTCTCCCGATATTCAAAGCCCTTCTAAAATCCTACCTTTCCCTACATTCCTTGCCCAAATAATTTCCTTAGTGCCTTAGGCTATATAAACCCATCTACCATCATCATCATCATCAGTCGTATTTATTGAGCGCTTACTATGTGCAGAGCACTGTACTAAGCGCTTGGGAAGTACAAATTGGCAACATATAGAGACAGTCCTTACCCAACAGTGGGCTCACAGTCTAAAAGGGGGAGACAGAGAACAAAACCAAACATACTAACAAAATAAAATAAATAGAATAGCTATGTACAAGTAAAATAAATAAATAAATAAATAGAGTAATAAATATGTACAAACATATATACATATATACAGGTGCTGTGGGGAAGGGAAGGAGGTAAGATGGGGGGAGGGAGAGGGGGATGAGGGGGAGAGGAAGGAAGGGGCTCAGTCTGGGAAGGCCTCCTGGAGGAGGTGAGCTCTCAGTAGGGCCTTGAAGGGAGGAAGAGAGCTAGCTTGGCGGATGGGCAGAGGGAGGGCATTCCAGGCCCGGGGGATGACATGGGCCGGAGGTCAATGGCGGGACAGGCGAGAACGAGGTACGGTGAGGAGATTAGCGGCGGAGGAGCGGAGGGTGCGGGCTGGGCTGGAGAAGGAGAGAAGGGAGGTGAGGTAGGAGGGGGCGAGGTGATGGAGAGCCTTGAAGCCCAGGGTGAGGAGTTTCTGCCTGATGCGCAGATTGATTGGCAGCCATTGGAAATTTTTGAGGAGGGGAGTAATATGCCCAGAGCGTTTCTGGACAAAGATAATCCGGACAGCATCATGAAGTATGGATTGAAGTGGAGAGAGATACGAGGATGGGAGATCAGAGAGAAGGCTGATGCAGTAGTCCAGACGGGATAGGATGAGAGCTTGAATGAGCAGGGTAGCGGTATCGATGGAGAGGAAAGGGCGGATCTTGGCAATGTTGCGGAGCTGAGACCGGCAGGTTTTGGTGACGGCTTGGATGTGAGGGGTGAATGAGAGAGCAGAGTCGAGGATGACACCAAGGTTGCGGGCTTGTGAGACGGGAAGGATGGTACTGCCGTCAACAGAGATGGGAAAGTCAGGGAGAGGGCAAGGTTTGGGAGGGAAGACAAGGAGTTCAGTCTTCAACATGTTGAGCTTTAGGTGGTGGGCAGACATCCAGATGGAGATGTCCTGAAGGAGGACATGCGAGCCTGGAGAGAGGGGGAGAGAGCAGGGGCAGAGATGTAGATCTGGGTGTCATCAGCGTAGAGATGATAGTTGAAGCCGTGGGAGCGAATGAGGTCACCAAGGTGTGGCACTTAATAACTTAGCTATACTTACCCTCGTCTCTGGTGTGTATATATTTATTCATTTTGACCACTCTAAGCATAAATATTTTCAAATCTGTGTCCCCCATTAGAGTGTAAGTGTAGAGGGCATCACTAATTCTGTACTTCTCAAGCACCTTTTACTCTCATTCAATCATATTTATCGAGCACTTACTATTTGCAGAACATTGTACTAGAGCATGGAAAGTACAGTACAGCGATAAAGAGAGACAATCCCTGCCCACAATGGGCTCACAGTCTAGAGGTGGGGAGGCAGACATCAATACAAGTGAACAGACAGCAATATAAATAAATAGAATTATAGATATATACATATATACATAAAGTGCTGTGGGCTGGGGAGAGGGGGGAAAGAGTAAGGGAGCAAGTCAAGGTGACCCGGAAGGGAGGGGGAGCTGAAGAAAAGGGAGCTTAGTCTGGGAAGGCCTCCTGAAGGAGGTGCAACTTCAATAGGACTTTGAAGGGGGGAAGGGTGATTAGTGGATTTGATGAAGAAGGGCGCTCCAGGATAGAGGTAGGACATATGCCGGGGTCGGCAGTGAGACAGGCAAGACCAAGGCACAGAGGAGTGGACTCCTTGGGCTGCGTTGTAGAAGAGAGGAGGGAGGTGAGGTAGGAAAGGGCAAGGTGATGAAGTGTTTTAAAGCGAATACTAAGGAGTTTTTGTTTGATATGAGGAGTTTTTTGTTTGATACAGAGGTTGATAGGCAATGGGAATGGAGAATGAGAAATTTTTGAGGAGGGGGATGACACATCCTGAACGTTTCAGTAGAAAGCTAATCTGGGCAACGGAGTGAAAGTCTGGACTGAAACGGGGAGAGGCAGGAGGTTGGGAAGTCAGAAAGGAGCCTGATGCAGTAATCCAGGTGGGATAGGATGAGTGATTGTACTAACATGGTAACAGTTTAGATGGACAGTGCTCTGCACACAGTAAGTGCTCAATAAATATGATTGAATGAATGAAAGGGTGGATCTTGGCGATGTTGTGAAGGTGAGACTGACAAAATTTGGTGAGGGACTGGATATATGGGGTGAATGAGATAGCAGAGTAAAGGACGACACCAAGATTACGAGCTTGTGAGACGGGAAAGATGGTTATGCCGTCAACAATGACAGCAAAGTTCGGGAGAGGACAGCGTTTGGGAAGGAAGATAAGGAGCTCTGTCTATGATATGTTGAATGAGGTGGTGGGTGGACATTCATTCATTCATTCAATCATATTTATTGAGCGCTACTGTGTGCAGAGCACTGTACTAAGCGCTTGGGAAGTACAAGATGGTAACATATAGAGATGGTCCCTACCCAATAGCGGGCTCACAGTCTAGAAGGGAGAGACAGACAACAAAACAACATATATTAACAAAATAAAATAAATACAATAGTAAGTATGTACAAGTAAAATAAATAGAGTAATAAATCTGTACAGACATATATACAGGTGTTGGGAGGGGAAGGAGGTAGGACGGGGGGATGGGGAGGGGGAGGAGGGGGTGACGAAGGAGGGGACTCAGTCTGGGAAGGCCTCCTGGAGGAGGTGAGCTCTCAGTAGGGCTTTGAAGGGAGGAAGAGAGCTAACTTGGCGAATGTGCGGAGTGAGGGCATTCCAGGCCAGGGGGAGGACATGGGCCGGGGGTTGATGGCGGGACAGGTGAGAACGAGGCACAATGAGGAGGTTAGTGGCTGAGGAGCAGAGGGTGCGGGCTGGGCTGTAGAAGGAAAGAAGGGAGGTGAGGTAGAAGGAGGCGAGGTGATGGAGAGCCTTGAAGCCGAGAGTGAGGAGTTTTTGCCTGATGCGTAGGTTGATTGGTAGCCACTGGAGATTTTTGAGGAGGGGAGTAACATGCCCAGAGTGTTTCTGCACATAGATGATCCGGACAGCAGTGTGAAATATAGATTGAAGTGGGGAGAGATAGGAGGATGGGAGATCAGAGAGGAGGCTGATGCAGTAATCCAGTCGGGATAGAATGAGAGATTGAACCAGCAGGGTAGCAGTTTGGATAGAGAAGAAAGGGCAGATCCTGGCGATGTTGCGGAGGTGAGACTGGCAGGTTTTGGCGACGGATTGGATGTGAGGGGTAAACGAGAGGGCAGCGTCAAGGATGACACCAAGGTTGCGGGCTTGTGAGACGGGAAGGATGGTAGTGCCGTCAACAGTGATGGGAAAGTCAGGGAGAGGGCAGGGTTTGGGAGGGAAGATAAGGAGTTCAGTCTTGGACATATTGTGTTTTAGATGACGGGCAGACATCTAAGTAGAGATGTCCTGAAGGCAGGAGGAAATGTGAGGTTGAGGAGAAAAAGGAAGATCAGGGCTGGAGATATAGATTTGGAAATCAGCCACATTTTGATGGTAGTTGAAGCTGTGGAAAGGAAAAAGTTCTCCAAAGGAGAAAATGCAAAAATTTCCCTCTATTGTGAGTTATGTTTGTGGTTTGCAGTGCCTAACGCTGTTTTGTCTTTTGCTCTACATAACTACATCACCTGTGCATCAAAACAGAAACTACTTACCATTGGCTTTAAAGCACTCAATCACCTAGCCACCTCCTATCTTACCTCCCTGATTTCCTACTACAGCTAGCCCGCACACTTCTATCCTCTAATGGTAACCTACTCAGAGTTCTTCGATCATGTTTATCTCACCACTGTCTCCTCGCCCACTTCTTGCCTTTGGCCTGGAATTCCCTCCCTCGTCATATTGGACAGGCAATCACTCTCCCCACCCTCAAAACCTTATTAAAAAAAATCTTCTTTAAGAAGCCTTCCCTGAATAAACCTTTATTTCCTCCTTGTCCATTCCCTTCTGCATCACCCTTACACTAGGTTTGCACCCTTTATTCACCCATCCCTCAGCCCCATAGCACTTATGCATATTCATAATTTAATTGATTTATTTTAATCTCTCCCCCTCTAGACTGTAAGATTCTTGTGGACAGGGAACGTGTCCACCAACTCATTCTCTTATATCATACTCTCCCAAGCTCCTAGTACAGTGCTTTGCACACAGTAAGTGCTCAATAAATATGATTGATTGAATGAATGAATGAATGAATGACCATCAGATCTAATGATTCTGGTCCTGTCCTCTTCATGCATCTTCCATATCCCTCATCGGTGTAGACTCCCCTGCTTCAGACCCCTTCCCAAGGGAGTCCCTGGTCCCCTGTGTAAACTGAATGAACTAGAATTGGAATCTCTATTGCACCTTCTATGCTTGAGATATTTCTTTGTTGATTTGTGGATGCCTGTGGGTATAACAGGAATAGAATACTTAAGCCATCAATCAATGAATAGTATTTATTGAGTGCTCAGTATGTTCAGAACACTGGAAATTAAGGTAACCCAAGCGAAAAAAAAATTCTAGTGCCAAGTTCAGTGTAGCAAATCTTATCTACCCACAAGGTAATACAAAATTATATTAATGTGAGTAGCATTAATGTGAAAAGCATTAATTTTGCTCCTGGGCAAACGTATTGTCTGGAATTACTGAAGCCTAATTGTGAACATTTCTCTTCAAAGAGATGGAGGCACACATCACACACACACACACACACATGCACACACACACAGTGGAGTACTTTATTATTAAATCAAGACCATTAACAAACTTTTGAACAAGTTTCTTCTACCAAAGAAAAGAGTAACTGATTTTCAGAAGGTCAGAACCCAGTAAATTGATCAATCAGTGGTAATTATTGAGTTTTACAGTGGGAAGAGCACTGTACTAATTGCTTGAGTGAGTGCAGTACAGTAGAACTGGAAGACACAATTCCTCCCCTCAAGAAACTTACAGTCTAGTGGGGGAAACAAACATTATTGATTTAGAGGAAGCAAGAGAGTATAACAGTATGTGCATAAGTGCTGTGGGGATGAGGTTTTGATGAGTATCAAAGTGCTTAATGATAATGATGGTATTTGTTAAGTGCTTACTATGTGCTAAGCACTGTTTTAAGCACTGGGGTACATACAAGGTAATCAGGTTGTCCCATGTGGGGCACACAATCTCAGTCCCCATTTTACAGATGAGGTAACTGAGGCACAGAGAAGTTAAGTGACTTGCCCAAAGTCACACAGCCAATAAGCAGTGGAGCTGGGGTTAGAACCCACAACCTCTGACTCCCAAACCCATGCTCTTTCCACTAAGCCACACTGCTTCTCTGCTTCTTGAGGGTTGCAGACTCAGGTGCATAGTTGATGCAAAAAGGAAGGTGGAATAAGGTAGGGAGATGAGAGATCAGTCAGGGAAGACTTCCTGGAGGAGATACGAGTTTAGGAGGACTTTAAAGGTGGGGAGAACGGTGTCTGTTGGATATGAAAGGGTAAGGTAAGGATGGTAAGGAGTTTCTGCTTGATGGGGTAATGGATGTCCAGCCATTGGAGGTTTATGAAGAGTGGTGGAGATGTTTGCGAAATTATTTCTTTGAAAAATGATCCAGGCAACAGAGTCATGGATATACTTGAGTGGGGTTAATCTGGAAAAAAAGAGGTCAGTGAAGAGGTTGATGCAATAATTGACAAGGCCTTGAATCAGTGTGATAGCAGTTTGGTTGGAGAAGAAGGGACAATTTCTAGAGATGTAAAAATAGAACTGGCAGGTATTGGTGTCTGATTGAATATGCTGGTCGAATGAGAGAATGAGTCAAAGATAATGCCAAGGTTACAGGCTTGTGAGTCAGGGAGGACAGTGGTATTGTCTTCAATGATGGGAAATTCAGGGGTTGGGAAAGGAGGTTTATCTCCTGATTCCTACAAATCCTCCGATGGTTACCCATTCATCTCTGCATCACAGAGAAATGCCTTATTATTGCCCCTTCCTTCCTCTCCCCCTCGTCCCCCTCTCCATCCCCCCCATCTTACCTCCTTCCCTTCCCCACAGCACCTGTATATATGTATATATGTTTATACATATTTATTACTCTATTTATTTATTTATTTATCTTACTTATACATATCTATTCTATTTATTTTATTTTGTCAGTATGTTTGGTTTTGTTCTCTGTCTCCCCCTTCTAGACTGTGAGGCCGCTGTTGGGTAGGGACTGTCTCTGTGTGTTGCCAACTTGTACTTCCCAAGCGCTTAGTACAGTGCTCTGCACACAGTAAGCGCTCAATAAATACGATTGATTGATTAGCTTTAAGGTGTTCTATAGGGAATGTGTCTGTTATATTGTTACATAATACTCTTCCAAGCACTTAGTACATTGTTCTGCGCACAGTAAGCACTCAAAAAATATTATTGACTGATTCAATCAGGGTTTTCCCCTCACTCATCATCACTCTCCTGTTCAGCTGTTCATGCTTCACTTCTCTAATGCAATCCTAAAGGTAGCTAGCAGCATGGCCTAGAAATAGCAGGGTAGCCTAGTGGAAAAGCACAGGCCTGGGAGTCAGAGGATCTAGGTTCAAATCCTATCTCCACTAAGTGCCAGCTGTGTGACCTTAGACAAATCACTTAACTTCTCTGCTCCTCATTTACCTCATCTGTAAAATGGGGATTAAATGCCCATTATCTCTCCTACTCAGACTGTGAGCCCATGTGGGACAGGGACTGTGTCCAACCTGATTAACTTGTATCTATCCCAGGACATAGAACAGTGCTTGAAACCTAGTAAGCACTTAAAAAATATCATGATAAATTAACTAATTAATTACTCTCTGGGCCTCATTCTTGTCTCTCCTGCTACTGACCTCATTCTCAAGCCCTCCCTTCTGCCTGAAACTCTTTCTTTCCTCACGTCTGGCAAACCATTGCTTTCCCCAACTTTTGAAATCACATCTCCTTTAGGAAGCATTATGTGATTGATCTTTCAGTTCCCCAACTAGTATTCCCCTGACACCTGCTCTTCCGTACTTTCCAGTGTTTAGAACAGTGCTTCACACATAGTAAGCGCTTAACAAATACCATCATTATCATTATTATTTTGTATAACCAAAACACTTGAGTATTCGCATACCCACTTCCTCATCCCGTTTAACCTTTGTGTACATATCTTTACCCCCAATTTCTTCTTCCTACCTGGAGTATATTTTTGTGTCTGTCCTTGAGGGCAGGAATCACGTCTACTTATTCAATTGCACTTTCCGATGTGTTTAGGATGGTGCTTTGTCTGAGTAGATGCAGTGTGGCCTGGAAGTCAGAAGGATCTGGCTTCTAATCCTGGCTCGGTCACTTGTCTGCTGTGTGATCCTGGGCAAGTCACTTCACTTCTCTGGGCCTCAGTTACCTCATCTGTAAAATGGAGATTAAGACTGTGAGCCTCATGTGAGACAGGGACTGTGTTCAACCTGAATAACTTCTATTTACCCCAGCACTTAGTACAATGCCTGGCACATAATAAGTACTTAACAAATACTATAAAAAAATAGCACTGATTGAAAGACTGATCGATCATTTTAGGTATTAAGGTTATAAGTTCATTTTGAACTGGTGCCCTGGAAAAGGTAAGGTAGCAGAAAAAATGTTTATACATTGAAAGATCTGTACACTGTGAAAAATAGTATTTTTGCATGTATTTATGTTTTGTGATTTTAAAAGGAACTCAATAAGCAAAATCATAGAAAGGAAATATTACATTTGTTTTCTTTTTCTTATAGGTATAAGGAGAAAGCTAATATGTTCCCCTCACAGTAGTTTATGCTAGATAGTCCCAGGTTTAAAAGCCTAGGGTTTGATTTGTTATCTGCATTTTGTGAATATTAGCCCAGAATAGCCTGTTCTTTTATAATAAGCAAAAAGTGAAAATACAGAAAACATGCACATTCTCAACATTTAATCTTCTTTTAGACCCTGCTGGGTTACTGTGATTGTTGGAAGGGTCCTTTGTTTTTATTCATTGTCACTGTCAGCTGTAGTCATGTAGTAAATGATCACATTATACTGAGCCACCTAATTTTGGAAGGAATGTAAATGGTGAGGAGGGTAATGAATAGAGCAATCTGTGAACAAAATTAAATTTCTTCCTCCCGCCCCTGGCTGGGCCTCGTTAGTGTGCTCATAAGTGAAGAGTTAGTTCCAGTAAGGTTTCTTGTGATTAAGAGAGTTTTCGAACACATTTGTTTCATAAAGCAGATGACACTGTAATAAATGGGTGTCTTAGCCAACACTCCCTATGGGTAGAAACCTTGTACCAGGTGAGAAACATAAGGAAAGGGAGTCATTGTTTGGGGATGATATATGGAGAATTTGCTCTTTATTAATAAATTTTTATGGTTTATAGAGTGCTCTATGCATGAAATGTGTTCTTTGAACTCCTCTGGAATTACTGCTAGAGTTTGAGTTTCTCTCTTTTTTAATGGTATTTATTGAGTCCTTACTAAGTTCTGGGGTAGATATTGTTTTATTGTTATAATGTACTCCCCCAAGCACTTAGTACCGTGCTCTGCACACAGTAAGCGCTCAATAACTTGGGCAAGCCATTTAACTTCTCTGGGCCTCAGTTACCTCCTCTGTAAAATGGGGATTAAAACTGTAAGCCCCACCTGGGACAACCTGATTACTCTGTATCTACCACAGTGCTTACAACAGTGCTTGGCACATAGTAAGTGCTTAACAAATATCATTATTATTATTAATAAATAAGATTGAATGAATACAAGATAATCAGGTTGAACACAGTCCTTGTCTATGGGGGCTTACAGTCTAAGTCATAGGGAGGAGGAGTCAATCCTGATTTTACAGAGGAGGTAACTAAGGCACAGAGAAGTTAAGTGACTTGTACAAGGTCAAACAACAGAACAGTGGCAGAGTTGGGAATAGAACCCAGGTTCTCTGACTCCCAGGCCTGTGTTTTTTCCACTAATAATAATAATGATGGCATTTATTAAGCGCTTACTATGTGCAAAGCACTGTTCTAAGTGCTGGGGAGGCTACAAGGTGATCAGGTTGTCCCACGTGGGGCTCACAGTCTTAATCCCCATTTTACAGATGAGGTAACCGAGGCACAGAGAAGTGAAGTGACTTGCCCAAAGTCACACAGTTGACAATTGGTGGAGCCGGAATTTGAACCCATGACCTCTGACTCCAAAGCCCGGGCTCTTTCCACTGAGCCATGCTGCTTCTCTAAGCCACAGTGCTTCCCATCTCTTACCTGTTTCCACTGAAACATTGGAAGGAACTAATAATTATGTACGGGTGGTGAAATTATGAGAAATTGGTCATCAAAATGAACAGTTTTTGTTCCTGGAAAAGTAGCGTAGCTGCTGGGAAGAACACGGGCCTGAGAGTCAGAGGACCTGGGTTCTTATCCCAGTTTTGCCATGTGCTTACTGTGAGAATTTAGACAAGTAACTTCGCTTCTCTGTGCTTCGGTTTCCTTATCTGTAAAATGGGGATTAAATACCTGTTCTTCCTCCTTCATAGATGGTGAGCACAATTTGGGACAGGGACTGCTCTTGACCTGATTATCTTGTACCTGCCCTAACACTTAAGCACAATGTTTCCTTATAGTATGTTCTTAACAAACACTATTATTGTTATCATTATGTTCTGAAGAGGCTGAAATGTATGACAAGATAGCATCAGCTCTAAAAGCAAAGAATAGTTATCTATAGAGAGGCACATCTGGTTTCCCTGTTACATGAGTTTTTTTAATGGTATTTGTTAAGTGCTTACTATGTGCCGGGCAGTATATTAAGAGCTGGGGTAGATACAAATTAATCAGATTGGACATAGTCCCTGTGCCATACAGGGCTCACAGTCTCAATCCCCATATTGTGGAAGAGGTAACTGAGGCATAGAGAAATGAAGCGACTTGCCCAAGGTCACACAGCAGACTAGTTGCAGAGCTGGGATTAAACCCACATTCTTCGGACTCCCAGGCCTGTTCTCTGTCCATTAGGCCACACTGCTTTCACTGCCAAGGGTTGTATTCTGGCAAGTCCTATGCCATTCCCATGCCATTCTCATGTCATTCCCACGCCATGTGGATAAGCACAACTGTGTCTTCTGACATTGCGGGAGGCCTGGATCCAAGCAGGCTCTCCTTGTTGGATTTTCTAGACAGAATGTTTATTGAAAATACACATCTTGGCAGAACTGACTGTGTGAAAACATCTTGAGGGCACAAAACCTACTGCTTCTATATTTTGTACTGCCCAAACACTTACTCCAGCTCACTGTACCAAGTGGAAGCTGCAATATTTCTACTACTACTACTACTACTACTACTACTACTACTACTACTACTACTACTACTAATGATGGCATTTATTAAGCACTTACTATGTGCAAAGCACTGTTCCTAGTGCTGGGGAGGTTACAAGGTGATCAGGTTGTCCCACGGGGGACTCACAGTCTTCATCCCCATTTTACAGATGAGGTAACTGAGGCACAGAGAAGTGAAGTGACTTGCCCAAAGTCACACAGCTGACAAGTGGCAGAGCCGGGATTTGAACCCCTGACCCCTGACTCCAAAGCTCATGCTCTTTCCACTGAGCCACATTGCTTCCCTATAGACATACGTATCCCCTCTCAAGGTTGCACCTGGAGAGTTTCCAGTACTCTACCAGTCTCGACTACAGGAAGGAGAGTCAAGCAGAGACATATCCATTCTATTCCTAGCTTGGGCAGTAGCTAGCGAGTGGAAGGCAATCTGCTACGAGTCAAAACTCACCTGTGCTGGGCAGCAGCAGCCTGGGAGAGAGTAGAGAGCGGAGACTCAAGTTTACAGCTCAGAAGGAGGCAATGGTCAACTACTTCCATATTTTTACCAAGAAAACTCAATGAATACACTACAAGAATGATTGCAGATGGAGTTGGGGTGTTCTGGGAGAGATGTGTTCATGGAATCGCTATGGGTCAGAGATGACTCGACAGCATAAAACATATGCATGAAAAGGTGACGAATATTTCTCACTTTGCCTTAGGAATTGATTTTGAATTATTCTGGGGCCCTGTAGACTGTAAGCTCCTTTTTTTTTCATAGTATTTCTTAAGCACCTACTACATACCAGGTAGTGTTCTAAGCGCTGGGGTAGAAGCAGCGTGACTTAGGGGAAAGAGCACAGGCTTGGTAGTCAGAAGACATGGGTTCTAATCCCAGCTCTGCCACTTGTCTCCTGTGTGACCTTGGGCAAGCCACTTAACTTCTCTGTGTCTCAGTTACCTCATCTGTAAAATGGGGATTAAAACTGTGAGCCCCATGTGGGACAACCTGATTACTTTGTATCTATCCCAGCGATTAGAACAGTGCTTGGCATGCAGTGTTTAACAAATACCATAATGATAATAATAATAATAATAACAATAGTAATAATAATAATAATGATACAAGGTAATCCGGTTGGAGGCAGTCCCTGTCCCACATAGGGCTCACAGTCTTAATCCCCATTTTACAGATGAGGTAACAGAGGCACAGAGAAGTGAAGTTAGTTGGCCAAGGTCACACAGCAGGCAAGTGGCAGAGTCAGGATTAGGACCTAGGTCCTTCTGACACCCAGGCCCGTGCTCTACCCACTATGCCATGCTATTTCCTCATGGACAAGGATCGCGTCTACTAACTCTACTGCATTATATTTTCCTAAGTGCATAGTACAGTGCTCTGCATACTCTAAGTGCTCAATAAATAGTATTGATTGATCGATCGATTGGGGCCACAAGTCCTGAGCCTGAACGTTGTCAGGCTGTGGGCAAAGAAGAATTTTTAACCCCAACAGAAAACTCCTGCCCAGCATTGCTAGTGCACTGATTTCAGATCTTTTCTGCCTGATGAGGCACCGCAAGAAATTAAGAGTGGTCAATGAGAACATTGCCCTCTGGTACTTTCCAAGTGCTTAATACAGTGCTCTGCACACCGTAAGCGCTCAATGAATATGATTGAATGAATGAATGAATGAATGAATGGTGACATGTTTGAGGGTGGGCTAATTCTGTGGGCTAATAGACTTTTGGACTTGGTCAGCCTGGCTTTTAACTTGACATTAAAGTTGTCTCTAGTCATAAGATCAAGTATCACAGGTCTTCATAATTTTTTGTTATTATCTGTTCAGGAGCACTTCTAATTCAGGGTGAAGATGAAATGAGAATTGTTATGACCCGAGAAAGATTGTTCTCACCATGTTTGAACACTGGAAACCACAAGGTTCCCTGTGGTTGTGACAGTGGTCTTTCAGCAGACCCAGAAATCACAACAAAAGGAAGATGACCTTGCTTAGCTGAAGGGATGTAATCTGTCTAGTTGATGGAAATTTCCTTCTGTCACCCTGATATCTTGCTCACATATGTGTGATACTGATTGCGGAAGTTCAGCTGAACTCTTTACCCGTCACTGCATAATACATTGCCTTTTCCATTGATTCAGTAAATCCCAGGGCTGATGCATACATCTGGTTTATCAATTTGAAATCAGCATGTCATTTTACATTGAAGGGGGGTGAATATATACAACTAACTGTAAGGGTAGCATACAGGACTGTGTGATTTAAAAGGAGAAGCTAGCAACTGGTTGTATAGGCTTTTAATCTTCCAATTTTCTTTTTGTCCTTTATACATCCCAGGTTGATTTGAGGCTCTTTGGGATTTACCATTCTGTTTAAAACTGAGAGTACATAATTTTACAAAGTCACCTCTTGCCAGTGGATTCATAAGTGCTTAGTACAGTGCTCAGCACACAGTAAGCGCTCAAAAAATACAATCGAATGAATAAGATGTTTGGAAGCACTGTGGTCTAGTGGATAAAGTATGGGCCTGGGAGCCAGAAGACCTGGGTTCCAATTCTGCCTCTGTGACTTGCCTGCTGTGTGACCTTGGGTAAATCACTTAACTTCTCCATGCCCCAGTTTCTTCAGTTGCAAAATGGGGATTCCATACATTTTCTCCCTCCTATTTAGATTATGAGCCCAGTGTTGGACAGGGACTGTATCCTGTCTGATTAATTTGTATCTCCCCCAGTGCTTAGAATAGTGCTTGATACATAGTAAGCACTTACCAAATACCAAAAAAACCCAACCCAAAACAAAAAAAACAGTGGTTGCAAGCAGCAAGTCATGCCAGCTGCTCTGTTGAAAATTGTGCAAACATTATGACACCTTTTGCTGCTGTTGGTCCTAGATATTCCTGGCTCTCGGAGGGTCAGGAATGTAAGCCTGTTGTGGGCGGGGATTGTCTCACTTTATTGTCAAATTGTACTTTCCAAGCACTTTGTACAGAAACATTCTGTATAGAAACTTTCTACAGAAACGTTCTGGGCATGCCACCCACCCTCCTCAAAAATCTCCAGAGGTTGCCTATCAACCTCTGTAACAAGCAAAAACTCTTCACTATTGGCTTCGAAGCTGTCCATCACCTTGCCCCTTCTTACTTCACCTCTCTTCTCTCCTTCTACATCCCAGCCCGCACACCCTGCTCCTCTGGTGCTAACCTCCTCATTGGGCCTCGTTCTCTCCTGTCCCGCCGTCAACCCCTGGCCCACGTCCTACCTCTGACATGGAATTCCATCCCTCCTCATATCCACCAAACAATCACACTTCCCCCCTTCAAAGCCCTACTGAAGGCTCACCTCCTCTAGGAGGCCTTCCCAGACTAAGCCCCCCTTTTCCTCAGCTCCCCCTCCCATAGCCCCAATTCTCTCCTTTGCTCTACCCCCTCCTTCCTGCCCCACAGCACCTGTGTATATATATACATATCTATAACTCTATTTACATTAATGCCTGTTTACTTGTTTTGTTGTGTACATTGTTGTGATACTATTCATTCATTCAATCGCATTTATTGAGCACTTACTGTGTGCAGAGCACTGTACTAAGCGCTTGATGCCTGTTTACTTGTTTTGATGTCTATCTTCACCCCTTTTAAACTGTGAGCCCGTTGTGGGCAGGGATTATCTCTCTTTGTTGCTGAATTATATTTTCCAAGTGCTTAGTACAGTGCTCTGCACATAGTAAGCACTAAATAAATACACTTGAATGAATGAATGAATAGGGAGAAGGAAAGGAAAATCTGGAAGTTGGAGACAGATGGAAATATAGCCCTTCCAAAGGAAGCCTTCTTCCCACCATCCCCATGGAAGGTGAAAACTAGCCTCCTAAATGTTTTGTTGTTAGAAGGACTTTGTGTCATCATGGTCTCTTTCTTGGTGACAGAGCGAATATTCTAAATTCAGAAATATGACTTTACTGGGAGGAGAGAGGTCTAACTGTGTGGTCAGGAGGAATGATTTTAATCAAATGTTAATATCTCCAATAATGGCTAGGGGATTTTAGGGACTTTGATGAAGGTAAATTGCTTTGGGTTTAAACGCTTTCTTATTTTCAAATTGTTCCACTGTGGTAGTCCCTCCGAACCATTCAGTCATCCCTGGGTTTGGCAGAATTCTCCACAGAGTTATCAAAGCTTAAGGTTTTAAATAGGCTGCTTTACTTTCACTAGCTTTTTCAAATTGGTTTTTATTTTAATAAGGTTTTTATGCCTTTGTCTTCCCCCTGATAGCAGGAACGGTGTCTCTCTATCCTCCCCAAATCCTCAGACTTTTTTGTGAACACTCAGTAGGTGTTCAGCAAATATTGGTTGCTAGAGAGCAGCAGCACTAGGGATTTTAAGTGCTGTTACTTCTGATTTGCAGTGGGGACAAGAGGGACCTAATATTCTGATTGTCTATCCCAAGATTTCCTGGAGACAGAATTAGAAGCAGCATGTTTTTTTTGAAATAAATTCTTAGCTGTTTCCCTGACTGAACTGCACTTCATTAATAAAACCAATAATAGTAATAATAGTAAAAATAATAATAATATTTCTAAGCACTTACTATGAGCCAAGGACCATACTAGTTGGTGGGGTAGATAAAAACTGTGGTATTTGTTAGTACTCACTATGTTCTAAGTGCTGGGGAAGATACGGGACATTTAGGTGAGATATAGTCTCTGTCCCATATGGGCTTGGCTCAAGGAGGAGGAGGAGGGAGAATGGGGATTAAATCCTTATTTTACAGATGAGTTAACTGAGGCACAGAGATAATCAGGTTGGATTCAGTCCCTGTCCCACATGTGGACTCACAGTCTAAAGATGAGGGAGGACAGAGAAGCAGCATGGCATAGTGGAAAAAGTATGGGCCCGGAAGTCAGAGTTCTAATCCTGGCTCTGCCAATTGCGTGCTATGTGACCTTGGGCAAGTTACTTAACTTCTCTGTGTCTCTGTTTCCTCAACTGTAAAATGGGGATTAAACACCTATTATCCCTCCTACTTAGACTGGGGGTCCCTGGGACAGGGATTGAGTCCAACCTGATTGTTTATATCTACCCCAGCACCTAGAACAGTGCTTGACACATAGTAAGTGCATAGCAAATACCATAAAAAGGATATTTAATCCCTATTTTGCTGATAAGGAAACTGAAGCACAGATAAATTAACTGGCTTGCCCAAGGTCACTTAGCAGGCAAATGACAGACCTGGGATTGGAACCCAAGTAATCTGATTCTCAGTCTTGTGCTCTTTCCACTGAGCAACACTGCCATTTTTGGGATGCTCATCTGAAGATCCAAGGGGCGGAATAGTGATGAGATGAGGATTCAGGTCCAGGAGTTCTCAGTGCCCTTTTAGGCAAAAGTCTCTGTGATGGAAACCAACAACTGCTTCCTCTGCCATCGCACTGCCTATTCTCCTCTCAGGAATCTCTGGGCAAATCATTGCCATTTGCACCACTGCCTCACTGCTCCACTCTCTAGACTGTAACCTCCTTGTGGTTAAGGAACATGTCTAACAATAATACTAGTTGTGGTATTTGTTAAGCACTTACTATGTGCCAGGCACTGTACTAAGCGCTGGAGTGGATACAAGCAAATCGGGTTGGACCCAATCCCTGTTCCATGTGGGACCATAGCCTCAACCCCCATTTTACGGATGAGGTAACTGAGGCCCAGAGAATAATAATAATGATGGCATTTACTAAGCGCTTACTATGTGCAAACCAGTGTTCTAAGTGATGGGGAGGTTACAAAGTGATCAGGTTGGCCCACGGGGTGCTCACAGTCTTAATCCCCATTTTGCAGATGAGGTAACTGAGGCACAGAGAAGTTAAGTGACTTGCCCAAAGTCACACAGCTGACAATTGGCAGAGCTGGGATTTGAGCCCATGACCTCTGAATCCAAAGCCCATGCTCTTTTCCACTGAGAGAAATGACTTGTCCAAGGTCACACGCAGGCAAGCAGAGGATCTGGGATTAGGACCTATGACCTTCGGACTCCTAGGTTCACGCTCTATGCACTATCCACTAGGCCATACTACTTCTCCAACAACTTCTCCAACAGTATCTACCAACCCTAATATATTGTACAGGTGGATTTGTCCACCAATTAGATGCTGTATGGGGGAATGAGTCAGAGGAGAGGGAATAAGGGACAGATCATGAACCAATGTGTTAATCGGAAGAATAGGAACAACAAAGTTTCCCAGTAACCTTGCATTTTTCATGGAAGTTGTAGATTAGCAAACGGCAGACCTACAGTGAACCCATTGAGAAGAGACCTGTCCAGGTAGATGATTTGGTGATGGCTTGAGTTCTGTGTCACTAATGAAAATCTTTGTGTAATGGACTTTCCAAGTGATTCAAAATCTTTTTGTAAGTTTGTTGTCAAAATTATATTTCTTTATATAGTCAGGATTTCTTCCTGCTCTACAAAGTGAGAGTTTTCCTAATTTTGTAAAGTGCTATTTTGAGATGGATGATGTACTTTCAGGGTAAAAGAAATGACTATATATTGATCAGTCATAATTTCCAGTTTGCCAGTGATCTGATACTGGCGTACCTGTTCTGTAAAGGTTATCATTCACTTGGGCTACTTTCCCAGGTTCATTGGCCAGTTACCCAGTTGATGCTGCTTTTTAAAATGACCTAGTGGAAAGAGAATGGGCTTGGGTGTCAGAGGGCCCGTTCTAATCCCAGCTCTGCCAATTGCTTGCTGTGTGACCCTGGGCAAGTCACTTAACTACCCTGAGTCTCAGGTTCCTCATCTGTAAAGTGGGGATTAAATCCTCTTCCCTCCAACTTAAACTGTGAACCCCATGTGGGACAGGGACTGTGTCCAACTTGCTAAATTTGTATCTACACATAGTACGTGCTTAACAGATACCATTAAATAAAAAAGTGGGTGAGCAGGCAGGGATGGCAGGTGGAAGGGTTCTCCAGGGCATTGGTTTAGTGTCAGGCACTTAACCCTCTGTGCTGATGCTTCTTGGGGCTGGAAAAGAAAGGAATTTGGTAGAGGAAGGGTGTGCTGCCTTTTTTATGGTATTTGTTAAGAGCTTACTATGTGTCAGGCACTGTACTAAGCGCTGGAGTAGATACAGGCTAATCAGGTTGGAGACAGTCTATGTCTCCATGTCCATGTTAATGTCCATGACACATCAATAAATTTGATTGAATGAACTGAATGAATGTCCCACATAATATTAATAATAATAATAATGATGGCAATTGTTAAGCGCTTACTATGTGCCAAGCACTTTTCTAAGTGCTGGGGAGGATACAAGGTGATCAAGTTGTCCCACATGGGGCTCACAGTCTTAATCCCCATTTTACAGATGAGGTAACTGAGGCACAGAGAAGTGAAGCGACTTGCCCAAAGTCACACAGCTGACAAGGCAGAGCTGGGATTTGAACCCATGACCTCTGACTCCCAAGCCCATGCTCTTTCCACTTAGCCACACTGCTTCTCATAGAGATCACAGAATTGATCCTCATTTTACAGATGAGGTAACTGAGGCAGAGAGAAGTTAAGTGACTTGTCCAAGGTCACACAGGAGACAAATGGCAGAGCCAGAATTAGAACGCAGATCCTTCTGATTCCCAAGCCCATGCTCTATCCCCTAGGCCATGCTGCTTCTCAGCCCTATTTTACTACACTTTCTGAGAACAGGATTTCCCACTGCCACATTTGCTTAGGACAGTGTTCTGCATGCAGTCAGAGCTCTACAAATGACACTGATTATGATTTTACAGCCTAATCACTTTGGGTGAAGATGGCTCATCTCTTATGTATCTCTCAGAGCTTGTGATGAACGATGATTAATTATAATATGCCTAAAACATCCCGGACTTAAAGACCTCATAGAGTCAGTGAAGACTCAAATAGATTATTAGTTTCCATCATAGTGGTATTTTTAACTAATGTTCTCTAATTCTTCATTTTTCATATTTTTATTGTAAGTGTACACGATATTACTTTCGTACACTTAGGATTTTAGTTTCTCAATATTCCTTTTGCTTTTGGAATTGAAGGCCAAAAAAATGCATTCTCATTTTTATTTGGCATGTCCTTGGTGAAAGCCTCTAAAATTGCCTTAAATACCCATTCATTCATTCATTCATTCATTCAATCGTATTTATTGAGCGCTTACTGTGTGCAGAGCACTGTACTAAGAGCTTGGGAAGTACAAGTTGGCAACATGTAGAGATGGTCCCTACCCAAAAGCGGACTCACAGTCTAGAAGGGGGAGACAGACAACAAAACAAAACATATTAACAAAATAAAATAAATAGAATAAATATGTGCAAGTAAAATAAATGAATAAATAAAGTAATAAATATGAACAAACATATATACATATATCAGGTGCTGTGGGGAGGGGAAGGAGGTAAGGCAGGGGGTTGGAGAGGGGGAGGAGGGGGAGAGGAAGGAGGGGGCTCAATCTGGGAAGGCCTCCTGGAGGAGGTGAGCTCTCAGTAGGGCTTTGAAGGGAGGAAGAGAGCTAGGCTAGCTTGGCAGATGTGCAGAGGGAGCGCATTCCAGGCCAGGGGGAGGACGTGGGCCAGGGGTCAATGGTGGGACAGGAGAGAACGAGGTACAGTGAGGAGGTTAGCGGCAGAGGATTGGAGGGTGCAGGCTGGGCTGTAGAAGGAGAGAAGGGAAGTGAGGTAAATCCTCATGTGTTTGGGATCATGCAAACACAGACATTCAGACAAGCAGCCCCAATTTCCTGTTAAATTCTGCTTTTAGCTCCAAGTGTTGACTCTGGAAGGAAAATAGATGAGCAAAAAAAAATGCCAACCCAAGTGAATTTCGTGGTATTTATTAAGCTCTTGGTGTTGAGCACTGTACAAAGCATGGGAGTAGAGGAGGATGGAAATAGAGATGCTTAAAGCAGAATCAGCTACTCACACAAGGATGATGGATGAGTCTGAAGTTGTTGGATCTATGGGTCGATAATCAATCAGTGGTATTTATCGACCACCCGTTGAATGCAAAACATTTTTCCAAGGGGTTGGAGGAGTACAACAAGAGAAAAATGCATGTTTCTTTTCCTCAAATCACTTACAATCTACAAATCACTTACTCTAATTTGTTTTAATAGTATTTGATATGTGCTTACTATGTACCAATCACTGTTCTAGGTGCTGGGGGAAATACAAAATAATTAGTTTGGACACAGTCTAAATATCAACTGTTTGTGCTCTGGAGGACAGGTGATGAACCAAGGTTGGATAATGTCTGTAGAGACAACAGGTTGGCCAAGGACATAAGGCAGTCCAGAGAATATAATAATAATGGTATTAGTTAAATAGTCACTACTGTGCTAAGTGTTGGGGTAGTTACAATTCAATCAGATCAGAAACAATCCCTGTTTTGTATGGCGCGCACAGACTAAAGAAGAAGAGGAACAGGTATTAAATCTGCATTTCACAGATGATTGATTCAATACTATTTATTGAGCAGTTACTGTGTGCAGAGCACTGTACTAAGTGCTTGGGAGAGTACAATATAACAATAATCAGACACATTCCCTGTCCACAGTGAGCTTACAGTCTAGAGGGGGAGAAATACATTAATATAAATAAATAAATTACAGATATATACATAAGTGTCATGGGGCTAGAAGGGGAGAATGAATAAAGGGCACAAGTTAAGGCAATGCAGAAGGGAGTGGAAGAAGAGGAAAGGAGGGCATAGTCAGGGAAGGCTGCTTGGAGAAAATGTTTCTCCAATAAGACTCTGAAGCAGGGGAGAGTAATTGTCTGTCAGATTTGAGGAGGGAAGGCCTTCCAGATCAGAGGCAGGATGTGGGCCACGGGTCAGTGGTGAGATAGTTAAGATCAAGGCACAGTGAGAAGGTTAGCATTACGGGAATGAAGTGTGCTGGCTTGGTTGTAGTAGGAAAGTAGTGAGGTGAGTTAGGAAGGGGCAAGGTGATTGAGTGCTTTAAAGCCAATGGTGAAAAGTTTTTGTTTGATGTGGAGGTGGATGAGCAACCACTGGAGTTTTTTGAAGAGTGGGGAGACATGTCCTGAATGTTTTTGAAGAAAAATGATCCGGGCAGCAGTGTGGAGTGTGGATTGGAGTGGGGAGAGACAGGAGGCTGGGAGGTCAGCAAGGAGGCAGATACAGTAATCTAGGTGGGATAGGATGAGTGATTGTATTAACGTAGTAGCAGTTTGGATGGAGTGGAGAGCCCGTTGTTGGGTAGGGACCGCCTCTATATGCTGCCGATTTGTACTTCCCAAGTGCTAAATACAGTGCTCTGCACACAGTAAGTGCTCAATAAATACAATTGAAAGAATGAAATGAATGACAGGATTTAGTGATAGATTGAATAGGTGGGTACAGAGACACAGAGATATTTAGTGACTTACTAGAGGTCACAAGGCAGGCAAGAGGTTGAGACAAGACTGGAGCCCAGGTTTTCTTACCCCAGGCCCATGCTCTTTCTACGAGGCCATGCTGCTTCTCCTCTTTTCTCCGGGTGGTATTATGCCCGTTGGCAGAGGATTGGATTAAATGACCTTTCAAGATACCTCAAGTACCAGGATTCAGTTCTACTGTGACATGTTTTCAGAACTCACATTCTCACTAATATCCAAACTCCAGTATTCAATTCAAGCTCAAGCTCACGTCGTGTGTCTCAAGTTGAAGAAAAATCAGTAGACAGCAGTCTTACATTGAGGAATCAGGAATTGGTTGGCTCACTTTGAGCAGGTTCCAAGATGACTGTGATGTTCAAAACCTCAATACACAAACCTCAATACAAACATGCTTCTGGGGATGATAACGCAAACAGCAGTACAGTAAGGGATCATTCATATAAGTGTACAGTGTGAAACAGTCTTCCCATCAATCACTGAATTGTGCTTTCCAAACGCTTAATACAGTGCTCTGCACACAGTAAGTGCTCAATAAATACGATTGAATGACTCAATCAATCAATCAATCATTTATTGAGCGCTTACTGTGTGCAGACAATTGGGAGATAGAATACAACAGAGTTGGGAGACCCATTCCCTTACCACAATGAGCTTACAGTCAAGAGGGGCAGTAGACATGAATATAAATAAATAAATAAATTATGGATGTGTACATTAGTTCTGTGAGGCTGAGGGAGGGGTAAATGAAGGGTGAACTCTGAATGCATGGGTGATGCAGAAGGGAGCGGGATAAGAAGCAGCATGGCTCAGTGGAAAGAGCCTGGGCTTTGGAGTCGGGGTCATGGGTTCGAATCCCACTCTGCCAATTGTCAACTCTGTGACTTTGGGCAAGTCACTTAACTTCTCTGGGCCTCAGTTCCCTCATCTGTAAAATGGGGATTAAGACTGTGAGCCCCTCGTGGGACAACCTGATCTCCTTGTAACCTCCCCAGCGCTTAGAACAGTGCTTTGCACATAGTAAGCACTTAATAAATGCCATTATTATTATTATTATTATGAGAAAATAAGGGCTTAGTTGAGAAGGTCTTTCAGAGGAGATGTGCTTTTAATAAGTCTTGGAAGCTGGGTAGAGTGATCATGTGCCGAATATGAAGAGGAAGGGCATTTCAGGCCAGTGGCAGGACATGGGCGAGGGGCAGCACTGAGAAATCTATTGAGATTGAGGTACAGTGAGTAGGCTGCTAGAAAAGAGGCAGAGGAGACAGTGTCATCTGGGGAGAGCCAGGTTTCGGTGATAGTGAGGAAGAGAAGTAATTGGGCCAGGGACAGGTCAGTGATGAAGGAACACTTTCATGCATTCAATCGCATTCATTGAGAGTTTACTGTGTGCAGAGTACTGTACTAAGCACTTGGAAAGTACAATTTGGCAACAGATAGAGACAATCCCCACATAGCAATGGGCTCACAGTCTAGAAGGGGGAAGAAAGACAACAAAACAAAACAAGCAGACAGGCATTGACAGCATCAAAATACAATAATAAACAGACCTATTTCCTGCCCACAGTGAGGATGACAGACCACACTTGGCTGAGGCTGTGTTGGTAGGTGCAAGGAAAGGGCCTGGGAAAGGGGTGAGAAAGGGTGAGATGGGAGTGAGCTGGATGGGAATCCACACAGGGGAGTGGCATGATGGGTGGTTTTGGGACAGGACAGCGGGGGTGGAGTAGGGAAGAAGGAAGGGGGCAAGGAAGAAGGTGAGAGCAAAAGGTGGGGATGCATTGAATGGAGGGGAATGTAGTGGGGGGTACGAAGGGAGGAGAGGGACGGGAGGGAGGGAATAGCGGGAACATGATGGGGTCAGAGAAGTTAAAGAGTTATGGGTGAGGTTGTTGATTTGGTGGTTATTTGATTAATCGCTGAATTGAATTCTGGTCCTTGAAAGCACAATGGTGAATATTTAGAAATTAACAAGGGCTTGGTTGATGAGAAGGCAGGGAGCTGTTGCTATATAAAAAGCCCTTATTGTCACCAGGGTGTCAGACACCCACACCTGCTCTACTAGGTATTCAGACAGGGCTGCAGGGACAGGGAAAATGAAGGAATGGCTACTTCTCAGCCACAGAACTTTGGGAGCGTGCGAGATGGTAGACAGTGGTTCTGATGTTTGATGACCTGGCTGGCTGAGGCAGCTCGGCACAGAGAGACATCTGGGTCCTTGGGCAGCTCTCTGTGCTGGTTGATTTTTGTTGGTCTGGGCCTGCTGAGGCTGTTTGTCAGAGAGATATCACTACGTTCTCAGGCAGATCTCCGTCCTGGGTGATGGTGGACACTGTCCATCTAGCACTGGGCTTCCAGGCACACTTGCCAAAGTCACCATCAGTACCATCATCTTCACACATTAAAGGTGTGTGTGTGTGTGTGTGTGTGTGTGTGTGTGTGTCTATACAGTGATTAATAGGGGGCAACTTAATGTAATTTGCATTTAATAATGGTATTAACTGCTCACTACGTGACAAGCACAGTACTACGCTCTGGAGTAGAAACAAGATAATCAGGTCAGATACAGTCCCTGCTCCACACAGGACTCCCAGTCTAAGTAGGAGGGAGAAGAAGTATTAATAATAATAATAATAATAATGGCATTTATTAAGCACCTACTATGTGCAGAGCACTGTTCTAAGTGCTGGGGAGGTTACAAGGTGATCAAGTTGTCCCACTGGGGGGCTCACAGTCTTAATCCCCATTTTACAGATGAGGGAACTGAGGAACAGAGAAGTCAAGTGACTTACCCAAAGTCATACAGCTGACAATTGGCGGAGCCAGGATTTGAACCCATGACCTCTGACTCCAAAGCCCGTGTTCAAGGCACCCCCTACAGCCCAGTCACTCTCTGGCCTGGTGGCTCCACTGTCTTCCCCACATTCCCTTGCTGGGGTCCCTACACCCCCATTATGGGCTTTGGGGTCAGAGATCATGAGTTCAAATCCTGGCTCCACCAACTGTCAGCTGTGTGACTTTGGGAAAGTCACTTAACTTCTCCATGCCTCAGTTACCTCATCTGGAAAATGGGGATTAAAACTGTGAGCCCCCCGTGGGACAACCTGATCAATTTGTAACCTCCTCAGTGCTTAGAACAGTGCTCTGCACATAATAAGCGCTTAACAAATACCTGCCATGGATCCCAGCAGCTGGCCTGCCGCCCTGAACCCCCTGTGGGGGCATGGGGCCTGGCCCTCCTCACCGGGGCTGAATAAACACCCTTTCCTAATATTATTACTATTACAATAGGGTTGAGAATCAGCATGGCTCAGTGGAAAGAGCCCAGGCTTGGGAGTCAGAGGTCATGGGCTCTAATCCTGTTTCCACCACTTGTCAGCTGGGTGACTTTGGGCATGTCACTTCATTTCTCTGGGCCTCAGTTACCCCATCTGTAAAATGGGGGTGAAGTCTGTGAGCCCCACGTGGGACAACCTGATGACCTTGTATCCCCCCAGCACTTAGAAAAGTGCTCCGCACATAGTAAACGCTTAACAAATGCCATCATTATTATTATTATTATTATTATTAATAGAGTGAATAGACACAATCCCTGCTCTCAGAGAGCTTACAATCTAATGAGGGACATGACAGTAAAATTGACCACAGATAACTAAGAAGCATGGCCTAGAAAGAGCGCAGGACTGGGAGTCTGAGGACCTGGCTTCTAATCCTGGCTCTGCCAATTGTTTTCTGTGTGACCTTGGACAAGCCACTTAACTTCCCTGTTTCTCAGTTCTCCTGCTCTCCCTCCTACTTAGACTGCAAGCCCCTTGTGGGACAGGGACTGTGTCCAACCTAATTAACTTGTATCTGCCTCATCACTTAGAACAGTGTTTGACACATAGTAAGTACTTAATAAATACCAAAGAAAAAATAAAGGGGTGAAACAAATTTAAAAGTATGTATGTGAGCTCTGTAGAGGGGAAGTATGGATTGAGTACTTAAATAATAATAATAATAATGATGGCATTTGTTAAGCAGTTACTATGTGCAAAGCACATAGTGCCCTCCCTCTGCCCCTCCGCCAAGCTAGCTCTCTTCCTCCCTTCAAAGCCTTACTGAGAGCTCATCTCCTCCAGGAGGCCTTCCCAGACTGAGCCCCCTTTTTCCTCTCCTCCTCCTCCTCCCCCTGCCCTACCTTCTTCCCCTCCCTGCAGCACCTGTATATATGTTTGTACAAATTTATTGCTCTATTTATTTTACTTGTACATATTTACTATTATATTTATTTTGTTAATGATGTGCATCTAACTTTAACTCTATTTATTCTGATGACTTGACACCTGTCCACATGTTTTTTTTTTGTTGTCTGTCTCCCCCTTCTAGACTGTGAGCCCACTGTTGGGTAGGGACCCTTTCTATATGTTGTCGACTTGTACTTCCCAAGCGCTTTAATGCTCTGCACACAGTAAGCACTCAGTAAATACTATTGAATGAATGAATGAATGAAAAGCACTGTTCTAAGTGCTGGGGAGGATACAAAGTGATCAGGTTGTCTCATGTGGGGCTCACAGTCTTAATCCCCATTTTACAGATGAGGGAACTGAGGTCCAGAGAAGTTAAGTGATTTGCCCAAGGTCACACAGCAGACATGTGGCAGAGCTAGGATTTGAACCCATGACATCTGACTCCCGAACACGGGCTCTTTCCACTGAGCCACAGGGTGAGGGGGACACTTCGCTCCTCAAATGCTAACCTTCTCACTGTATCTCGATCTTGTTTACCTCACCACTGACCCCTTGGTCCTGACTGCCTTCCCTCCTCAAATCTGGCAGACAATTACTCTCCCCTCTTCAAAGCCTGATTGAAGGGATATATCCTCCAAGAGGCTTTCCCTGACTAAACCCTCCTTTCCTCTTCTCCCAATCCCTTCTGCATCTCCCTGACTTGCTCCCTTTATTCATCCCCCCCCACAGCCCCACAGCACTTATGTACATATCTGTAACATTTATATTAATGTCTGTCTCTCCTTCTAGACTGTAAGCTTGTGTGGGCAGGGAATGTGTTTATTGTTATGTTGTAATCTCCCAAGCAGTTAGTACAGTGCTCTGCACACAGTAAGCACTCAATAAATACAGTTGAATGAATGAATAGTGAGGAAATAGGATAGAGATTAAGTGAGGAAGGGCAGGCAGCAAGCTTATCTCCACTTCCACTCCTATGGTCGATAAATAAATGAATACAATTAAATGAATTCTGCCCCTGGGTTAGTTAGAGGAAGCAGAAAGGCTGCTTCAGCCACTAGGTAGTCCTGTGTTTCTGCCTTCCTAGCAGAAACCTTATGGAAATATTAATATTCCAGGAGTGTCCTTTGCCTTCTGAATAGCCCAGAAACTGATTGGAATGCCAAGCATTCCATGAAACCCTAGTAATATTGAAATTTTCTAGCCAACATGAAAATTCCTTCAAATGATATCTGGTGACACCATAAATAATAATAATAATAATGATGGTATTTGTTAAGCGCTTACTATGTACAAAGGACTGTTCTAAGCGCTGGGGGGATACAAGGTGATCAGGTTGTCCCATGTGGGACTCACAATCTTAATCCCCATTTTACAGATGAGGTAACTGAGGCACAGAGAAGTGAAGTGACTTGCCCAAAGTCACCCAACTGACAAGTGGGCCCCAGACTGAGCCCCTTCCTTCCTCTCCCCCTCCTCCCCCTCCCCATCACCCCCACCTTACCTCCTTCCCCTCCCCACAGCACCTGTATATATGTATATATGTTTGTACATATTTATTACTCTATTTATTTATTTTATTTGTACATATTTATTCTATTTATTTTATTTTGTTAGTATGTTTTGTTTTGTTCTCTGTCTCCCCCTTCTAGACTGTGAGCCCACTGTTGGGTAGGGACTGTCTCTATATGTTGCCAATTTGTACTTCCCAAGCACTTAGTACAGTGCTCTGCACACAGTAAACGCTCAATAAATACGATTGAATGAAGTGGCAGAGCTGGGATTAGAACCCATGACTTTTGACTCCCAAGCCCGTGCTCTTTCTACTGAGCCACACTGCTTCTCTGAATTATAAATGAATTGTTCTTTTTTCCCCACAGGGTAATAATAATAATCATGATATTTGTCAAGTGTTTTACATGTACCTGGCACTGTACTAAGTGCTGGGGTGGATACAAGCAAATCAGGCTAGACACAGTCCCTGTGACAATCTCGCAGTCTCAATCTCCCTTTTACAGATGAGGTAACTGAGGCACAAAGTAGTTGAGTGACTTACCCAAGGTCACACAGCAGACTAGCCATGGAATTGGAATTAGTCATGTTATCTCATGACACCTTGCTGTGTGGTCCCTTTAATCAAATGAATAAGAAAAACTATGTAGCATGACCATGGCATCTTATTCTAGGCTAGCTCCATGAATTGAGGATGGAGAATTTATTGATCTTCATTCAGCCATTTTTGAAAAAGGATGTTATTCCCAAATTTGAACAAATGACTAAGGAAAGAAGGAAAGGTTTTATTTCATTTCAAGCTACTCTATAAGGAAAGTAACCATCTCTTTCATTGCAGTACTAATGTAGAAGAAAAACACTTGTTCATCATTATTTCCAACTACTCCCTTGGCACTTTTACAAGGAAAGCTGGACAGTTATTATTTCGGTTTCAAAATATACATAGCAAGAAATATTGATATAAATAATTATAATAATAATTATAATAACCCGGTGCAAAATTACAACAATAGAAGTAATAATCATAAAAATATTATAACATTTTTCTTCTTTAGGACTTGTACCCACTGAATCTTTTTAATGTGCAGGAGCTGTGAATATTCATACATCCAGGCGAAAGCAATAATCACATTCAATTCAGTGGGAAAGCTTGGTTTGTAATGGTAGGGAAAGGAGATGCAGGCCATATGCTGCTACCACAGTATTTGTTTGGGGTTAAATATTGGATCGAACAATTCACCCCTGGGAGCCAGCATGACTGAAGGGAAGCAGCATGGCCTAGTGGGAAGGGCACAGGCCTGGGCATCAGACGACCTGGGTTCTAATCCCAGCTTTACCACTTGTCTTCTGTGTGACCTTAATAAAGTCACTTAACTAATTTATGCCTCAGTTCCCTCATTTGTAAAATGGGGATTCAATACCCGATCTGTTTTCCCTCCTACTTAGACCTTGAGGCTATGTGGGACCTGACTATCTTGTATTCATTCATTCACTTACTGTGTGCAGAGCTAACCTGGGAAAGTACAATACAACAACAAACAGTGACAATCCCTTCCCACAACAAGCTTTCAGTCTAGGACCCGGGGAGATAGACATCAGTACAAATAAACAGGCATCAATACAATAAATAAAATTACAAATACATACTTAAGTGCTATGGAGCTGGGATGCCAGAGTAGAGCAAAGGGAGCAAGTCAGGGTGATGCAGAAGGGAGTGGAAGATGAGGAAAAGTGGGGCTTAGTCTGGGAAGGTCTCTTGGAGGAGATGGGCCTTCAATAAGGCTTTGAAAGGGGATAGAGTAATTGTCTGGCATGATTTGAGGAGGGAGGACATTCCATGATAGAGCAGGACATGGGCCAGGGATCGGCAGCAAGACGGGTGGTGAGATCGAGGCACAGTGAGAAGGTTAATACCAGAGGAGCAAAGCATGTAGGCTGGGTTGCAGAGAGAGAGAGAGAGAAATGAGGTGAAGTTGACAGGGGCAAGGTAGTGGAGATCATTAAAGGCAATGGTGAAGAGTTTCTGTTTAATACGGAGGTGGATAGACAACCACTGGAGATTTTTGAGGAGGGGGATGACATGTCCTGAATGTTTCTGTAGAAAGATGATCCAGACAGTGGAGTGAAAAATGGTCTGGAGTGGGGAGAAGCAGGAGGCTTGGAGGTCAGCAAGGAGGCTGATGCAGTAATCTAGGTGGGATGGGATGTGTGATTGTATTAACATGGTAGTAGTTTGGAGAGGAAAGGGCAAATTTTAGTGATGTTGTGAAGGTGGGACGGACAGGATTTGGTGAAGGATTGAATATGTAGGTTGAATGAGAGAGGTTGAGTTTGAGGAATGGAGAGTAGGTTGAACGTTAAGTTTGAGCTGACGAGAGGACATCCAAGTAGATGTGTCTTGAAGGCAGCAGGAGATGTGAGCCCAGGGAAAGGGAGAGAGATCAGGGGAGGAGATGTTGATTTGGGGATCATCTGCAAAAAGATGGTAGTTGAAGCTATGAGAGTGAAGGAGTTATCCTTTGACACACAATAGGTACTTAACAAATACTATTATTATTATCCAGCAGAGTACGTCATACATATCCTTCAGGGCAATCTAGGTCTGGTGTACAGTATTCTGTGACCAAACTACTACATATCAAACTCTTGGAAAGTAGAAATCAGCAAGGTCATCAGTGATAACCTCACACCTTTTGGAACCAGGAGCCACAGCTACAGGCAATGATTTGAGCCATGAGTGGGAACTCTGAGAGACACTGTCTACCAGGCCACCACCAAAATGGAGGGTGGGACAAGTCTGCATTGAAAAAGAATAACTCAGATGAGAAACCACTCCCAGAAAAATGGGAAATGTATCAACACCTTTCAATTCCCTAGGATTATGAACCAAAGAAAGACCTATACATCCTACAACAGTGTATTCAGCCAAAACTGAGACACAGGTTGGCTAGGGGTGGAATATGAAAGCTGAGAAAAAGTGTGGTTCAGTGGAAAGAGCATGGGCTTTGGAGTCAGAGGTCATGGGTTCAAACCCCGGCTCCGCTAATGGTCAGCTGTGTGACTTTGGGCAAGTCACTTAACTTCTCTGTGCCTCAGTTACCTCATCTGTAAAATGGGGATTAAGACTGTGAGCCCCCCGAAGGACAACCTGATCACCTTGTAACCTCCCTAGCACTTGGAACAGTGCTTTGCATGTAATAAGCACTTAATAAATGCCATAAAAAAGCTAAAGAGGTTCAGGGATACATCAACCACACCAAACCAAGGATTTTTACTCTTCTCTTAGGGATAACCTTCAGAGTGTTCTGATGTGGGGTAGATACAACATAAGCAGATCAGACACAACCTCTGTCCCACATGAGGCTCAGAGTCTAGGAGGGAACAGGTATTTTATCCCTATTTTACAGATGAGTTTAACTGAGGCACAAAAAATTAAATGATACTTTAGCCCCTAGAGCAGGAATGTGGCAGATCCAGGAGTAGAATTTGGGTCTCTTGACTCCTAGAAGGAGTGGAGGAAAGCTTTAAAATGAGGTTAATAATAAAGGAAGAAAAACACAGAACACAAGAATGCAATATTCATGAATCACTTTGTACTTTGTCAGTATACTCCTCTGCATGGCTGGCTCTCAGGTTGTGGAAAAACCTCATTAATCCAATGTTGGATTACTCAAAGTAGTCAATAACTCAAACAACAATTATTCGTCAGTTACAGGAAAGCTCTTTTAAAGTGAATTCATGTGAGGTAGAGACACACACAGAATACGAGAGATTAAGAATGAATGTAAAACTAGAAGGATCTTTCCTATTACTGGACTCTTAATTTCATCACAGTTGCCAAGGAGAGATAATAATAATAATAATAATTATGGTACTTGTTAAGCGCTTACTATGTCCCAAGTACTGTTCTAAGCGCTAGGGTATATTCAAGTTAGTCAGGTTGGACATAATCCCTATCCCACATGGGGCTCACACTCTTAATCTCCATTTTACAGGGATAGACAGGGAGGCAGGGAAGTCAGTGGGGAAGCTGATGCAATAAGTCATGGGACAAGCAGCATGGTATAGCAGAAATAACATGGGCTTGGGAGTCAGAGCACCTGGGTTCTAATTCTGACTCTTCTAAATGCTTGCTGTGTGACCTTGGGCAACTCACTTAAATTCTCCATGCCTTAGCTTTTCTTCCTTATACTGTGAGCACCATGCAAGTCAGAGACTGTGGCCAACCTAATTGGCTTTTATCTATTCCAGCACTTAGAACGAGTGTTGACACATAATAAGCACTTCACAAATGCCGTTTAAAAAAAGATGGAGTATAAATGCTTGGATCAGTCTGGTAGCAGTTTGGATGGAGGGAAAGGGGAGGATTCTAGAGATGTTGTGGAGATAGAACTGACAGGATATGGTGACAGACTGAATACGTGGGTTGAACGAGAGAGGTGAGTTGAGGATAATGCTAAGGTTACAGGCTTGTGAGATTAGGAGGTTGGTAATATTATCTATAGTGGGGGGAAATTCTTGGGGAAGACAGGAGGTTTGGGTAGGAAGAGGGTTTGAATAGATTAGGAGACATCTACTAAAGTTATCACAGTTCAGGGCAAAAAGATCCCTTGAAATTTTAAAGAAAATGTCAAAATCAAACTTCTTGGGCATTTGTTTAACAGGATTTCATATTAAATAAATAAATAAGCACAGGTGTAATGCTGCATCTATTTAGAGGCACTACTAATAAAAACGATAATAAATGCACTGCCTTTCTGGCTCTTTTAGATTAGGGAAATGCCAGTCTCAGGAACATTAACACTATATTAAATCTTCAAAATTGTCAGGAAAAGGATGTAAAGGGGGCACTGGCAAGTAAAATTAACCTATCACAACAAAGCCCAGAGAGGAAATAATACAGTAACATTGGATTCATTCAATACATGGGACTAGGGAAAAAAACAAACGTCCAATTAACCTGTTTTTTTCTTGTCATATTTTAAAACGTGAATAGAGCTGTTCTCAATTTGAAGACAACCTTGCTGAGGACGAAATACAATTAAATCACCTGATGTTGGTATTCACAAGGGCTCCTTGGCTGGTTCCTGCCAAGTAGATGAGTAGAGTAGATGAGTAGATAGGTTCTGAGGGTAGGCCTGGTTTCTAACGGGCCGTGGATACTACAGAGCCAGACCCAGGTCTAACCTAGGGAGGGTAGCAGGGTTTAACTGAGTCTTTTCTGTCTTAGTTTGTGTGGTTACCTCTGGGTTTCTTTTCTGTTTTTCTTTCTTTGGCTCAGGAGGAGTGATAGGATTCCAGTCCAAAGATGGCATTAGGTTACTACTATGACCCAGCCCAGACACTTCGCTCCTGTAGAGCCAACCTACTCACTGGACCTTGATCTTGTCTATCTCGCTGCAGACGAATTGCCCAAATCTTCCCTCTCCCTTCAAATCGCCATTCACCACTCTCCCCACCTTCAAAACATTCTTAAAATCACATCTCCTCCAAAAGGCCTTGCCCAACTAAGCTTTCAGTTTCCCTACTTCCTCTCCCTTTTGTGTTGCCTAAGTACTTGGATCTGAACCCTGAGAGAATTTATCATAGAATTAAAAGACACTATCCCTGATCTCAAAGTGCTTATAGCCTAGTGGTATTTGTTAAATGCTTACTATATGTGAGACATAGTAAACCTGGTATAGTAAGCCATAGTAAGGCATAGTAAGCACTGGAGTGGATATAAGTAAATCAGGTTGGGCACAGTCCCTGTCCCACATGGGGCTCACAGTCTCAATCCCCATTTACAGAAGAGGTAACAGAGAAGTGAAGTGACTTGCCCAAGATCACACAGCGGACACGTGGTGGAGCCGGGATTAGGATGCATGACCCAGGCCCGTGCTGTATCCACTACATCAAGGGGAGAGAAAGGGAAAGGTGGTAGTCTAAGGAAGTGAAGAACTCCTCTGGTATCTTTCGTATCCTTTTTCACTGGAGGGATGATCTCCTGGCTGAACACATCTCTGCTCCACTTGTGAGGGAGTACTTTTTTGTGGTATTTGTTAAGCACTTACTTTGTGCCCAGCATTGTGCTAAGTGCTGGGGCCGATACAAGGAAATCATGCTGGACACAGTCCCCATCCAAGGAGGTGTTCACAGTCTAAGTAAGAGAGAGAACATATATTTAATCTTCATTTTACAGATGAGGAGACTGTGGTGAAGAACAGTTAAGTGACTTGTCCAAGGTCACACATTAGACAGTGGCAAAGCCTGAAATAGAACCCAAGTCATTTGATTTCCAGGCCTGTGCTCTTTCTATTAGGGCAAGCAACTTTTTGATTGGAAGTTATGACATGGGGAGAGCGAGGCACAGAATGAGATGAAGTTGGTGGTGGTTTTCTTCCTATCATCTATTATATTTTCAAGAAATAATAACTATCATCCTTCTTGGCTTTCAAAACTAAGAAAGCTGCCCTGATATTTGATCTATAACTAGAGTTGAACCCAATGAGAATGAATGCAGACTGTTCTTGATTTAAGGTGTTTCGAGTTATGACAAATGGCACATACAATATGCTAAATTTGCATCCCTTTTCACCTTTACAATACATCAGGTTTGGCTTTGCAACAATTTATTCCTTTTTGACACTAAACTCCTGCAGTCATGGGGATATGGGAAGCATTTAGGAGCCATGCAAAATTTGGGCAAAAATACTAATAGCCATGATGGAGAGAGGAGAGAAGAGGGACAATGTTTGAAGAATATGGGAAGACAGAGTGCAAGAATCTAGGAGATGGGGTGAAATCTGATTTCCAGGTAGTTACCAAGGAGGGTCAACATGTCTAGCTTGGAACTTCTTTGATTCAATGTAAGTACATTACTGTAGCTGTATTACACATCTATACCTGATTGAGTACAAAATTTTTCATATCTTTATAAAAATAGGTAAACAACCTCAGCTCAGGACTAACTTCTCATTCTTTCCATGATAATATTGTTTCTGACCTCTGACTTGACACCATTTTTAGACACCAATCATATTGTAAACCTGAGGACTGCCTGTTATTCGGTGGTTACGTACAGGATTTCTTTTCTGAACTAAAGCCAGAGTCAAAGACACAGCTGATCACCCTAGCTATCTAAGAGAGACCTTAATGAAAAGATGAAAAAAAACCCCATTTTAAGATCAAGTCACCTAAAGAGGGAAATCTAACGGTTTGTACACTAAAATGAAGTATGTAATAAGCAAAATTGCCATCATGTAATCTGGTATTCCTTCAGTCAGAGGTGCCTATTGAGCACTTACTTTGTGCAGAGCACTGTACAAGGTGATTGGGAAAGTATAATGCACTTGATAAACTCAGTCCCTGCCCTTCAGGAGCTTTCCATCTAAGAGGGAGTCAGACATTAAAATAAATACAGGTAAGAGAAGGAAACAAGTATGAGAATATCTACCCAGATTCTCTGAGGATAAGGGAGGGGACTACCTAAAATGCTTTGGAATGGGACTCAGTGTCTAAGTGAGGTAGCAGGGAGAGAAGACAGGGTTGAGAGACGAGAGCTCTATCAGGGAAAGCTTCCTAGAGCAGATATAATTTCAGTAAGGCTTTGAAAATGTGGAAAATGCTGGCCTGTCAGATATATAGGGGAACAGAGCTCCAGGTAGAGAGGGGAAGTGTTAGAGAGGGGTGATGGAAGGTGAGGTGAGAGGGAGGGGAAGTGAGATAAGTAATGGGGAGAGAGCTGATTGCCTTGATTCCAGTTGTGAAGCGATTCTGCTTGATGTAGAGATGGTATTAGCTAATAATTCTCCTTGTCAGGGCAGGTAGCTCCATACTTTCCACTGTACTTACTATTAATAGACCTCTGATTGCCTACATGGAAATAGAGTCTGTTGGTTGGTAAATCATTCATGTGTAGGAAGAAAAATCTCATTTTGTGCCTTTTCAGTAAATTTAAATATTTTATTTGGAAGAAAAGCTCATTGTTTCTTAGATACCCTGCACTTTAGAACATATTTTATTCTATCTAAAATAAAATAACCGATTCAGATATATTTCCTAGGTGATTTCACTTGCTTTAGTGTCTTTGAATACTGTAAACCTGGTTGAATTTTTGCTGAAAAGTTGCCTTCCTAGTCAACTTCATTTATTCATTCAATTGTATTTATTGAGCGCTTGCTGTGTGCAAAGCACTGTACTAAGCGTTTGGGAGAGTACATTGCAATAAACAGACACTTCCCTGCCCCCAGTGAGCTTACAGTCTAAAGCGGGAGAGACAGACATTGATAGAAATAAATAACAGTAAAGAGACACATTCCCTGCTCCCAACGAGTTTACAATCTACAGGATGAGTTTCCCACATTGAGCTCACAGTCTTAATCCCCATTTTCCAGATGAGGTAACTGAGGCCCAGAGAAGCAAAGTGACTTGCCCAAGGTCACAACAGACATGTGGCAGAACTGGGATTAGAACCCATGTCCTTCTGACTCTCAAGCTTGGGCTCCATCTATGCTGCTCATGCCCAGACCCAATTCACACCCCACACACTCTTGCCTGCACCTCATGGGCTTGAGTGCCCCATATCCATCCAGGGTGGGTAGCTCCCTGGGACCATTTGTGGGCTGGACTCGGGCCTACAACAGTAAACCATGGCATTACCTGCCCACAGTGAGCTCACAGTCAGTTGAACTCATGTCAGACGTTGGTGCCAGGGAGACCAGTAGCTGGAATGTCTTCCTGGAAGTGAGTGAGCCAGTTTCAAATGTTGTTGTCACGTGGCTGTTCCTCTTGCCAGTGTTTCCTGGAGTAGCCAGATTGTTGGCACGTTAGAACTGGTGTTGGCACCCGGTGTAGGCCCATAGGTCCATATCATCTATCTCACCACTGACTCCTTGCCCACGTTCTCCCTCTGGAGAATCCCTCCCCTTTCATATACTACAGACCACTACTCTCCCCACCTTTGATGCCCGTTAAAATCACATCTCCTCCAAGCAGTCTTCCCTGATGAGCCCTGGTTTCCCGTAGTCTCCCTTCTGCATCACATATGCAATTAGATTTGTACCCTTTAAGCACTTGATATTCACCCCACTTTCAGCCCTGCAGTATTTGTGAATATATCCATAATTTATTTTAATGCCTGTCTGCCCTGCCAGTCTGAAGCCTCCTTGTGGGCAGGGAATGTGTCTGCCAATTCTGTTGTGCTGTCCCAATCACTTAGTACAGGCCTCTGCAAACAGTAAGCACTCAAAAAATACCCTAGAATTGTTGACTGAAATCAAATCCCTTTGTTTCCTGGGTGCAACTTTTTTTTAATGGCATTTATTAAGCGCTCACTATGTGTGAAGCACTGTTCTAAGTGCTGGGGAGGTTACAAGGTGATCAGATTGTTCCATGGGGGGCTCACAGTCTTAATCCCATTTTACAGATGAGGTAACTGAGGCACAGAGAAGTGAAGTAACTTGCCCAAAGTCACCCAGCTGACAAGTGGTAGAGCCAGGATTTGAACCCATGACCTCTGCCTCCATGCTCTTTCCACTGAGCCACGCTGCTTGTGTTTTCTCTTCACTCTCCACCTCTGCCCATGTTTAAACAGTGATCAAATTCTATCTTCTCAATCTAAAAAAAATATTTTGAATTTTTTTCCTTCTCTTCTTATGGAAAAACTCTGGGACTCTGAGCTGACGTGGAACCAGATTTAGATTTGTAGATAAGAACAGAAAAATTCCATCAACATACTCCCAAAAATTCATCTTGTTCTGGAGAAGTCTTGGGAATATCTGTGGATTGAAACCCTCTACTTAATAAATAGAGTTAATAGTTCACACTATGGCACTGTCAATGTTATCTTCAATATATTTTCCATAAATATCTGAGAATGCACACTTCAGCTCCAAGTCCAAAGTAATGGCCTGAAATGGAGAAATAGAAATGTAAAATGTATGTTGTCGTATGAAAAGCTCTGTTTGGATGGAAAATCCTAGCTTTGAAGAAATTTATTAAACCAACTCTTTTCGTTTCCTTAGAAACCGTGAATTTACATCACTTCCATTGGAGAAAGTGAGGCATGAGGTGTGCGCCTAACAATTTGAAATGTAAGATGCCATCAATGCTACTATTATTTGTGTTTCTGAGAAAGTAAGTAACAGTTTCCGGGAATTTTTTATTAAATACCTTCTGATGAATTTAAATTACCATGGAAGCAGATGCAAGTTGGAAGAGCCACAAGGTTCTAATTATTTAATGCATATTCTGTATGTGGAAGAAAACAGAATATGCAGAAATAGAAAAAGAAGCTATTTTCCTGACCCTTATGAGCACGGTCTCTACACCTGGTGCAATTAACTTTTGTAATTTGACTCTAATTTATCATTTTTGGTGGGAGCTGATATTAAAAGAATGTGTCACATTATTCTTTCAATTTTAAAACTTGCAAGAAATATCATCAAGGGATCGTGCTACAGTTACAGCATGATGGAAGAAGCCATTAATTTAATGGGTCTGTACTGTCTTAGAACCTCAGAACAATAGCCTTTCTCCTTTGACAAAGGAAATTGTTCAAACTGTCTAAAATTAAGGGAGGTATTCTGCTTTCGTTAGTATTCCTGTAAACTGCATTCAGAGAAAGAATCCACTGATTTCTTTTGAGTAGAAAAACTTAGAAATAAAGTCAGTGTATTTCTGCAAGGTCAAAGGAAATGTGGGCAAAACCAGTTAGAAACTGCAGCTGGAAAGAGACTACAACTCAAAAACGTATTACAAGGACATGATTACTGAAAATGATTTGTGTTTGTCCACAAATAAAGGCTTGTAAATAGAAACATAAAAAAGTATCTTAACTAGAAAAATACATTAGTGGAAATAAATATTCTCTATAGTGGCAAATTCTCACTTTAAGATGAAAGATAAATGGAGGCTTAAAAATAGGGGATTTCCCAAGAAAGAAAATTGGCAAGGGACAACGAACTGATGGGTCATAGCTATGTTTTCTAAGGAGGAAATGTTTTTTGTCTTGAGTTTTATTGGCAAATAGAAAAGGTAATATTCTGGGGTAAGGTCTAACAGCATCCAAACAAAGGAAGTTAAAGGAGTGGTTGTGATATTCTAACTCTAATTCTATGCTATTCTAAATTAGCATAATAAAACAATATTAAAATATCAATTTCATTTAATTAAGGGATCTTGTTTAATGGCCTTTGCTTTTTAACTTTCAAATTGATAATTCTTCCTGCTTTTGTTAAAGTGTATTTTCAAAAGGAAGGAAAAAAACCTAGTGATGATCTACAAGGAGACAATTTTTCTAAACAGATTACTCTATGCATGACTGACTCAGAGACTCAACCCCAACACTCACCTCAAGGGCCCAATACCACCACAGGGAGACTGGAAGTTAAGGCAAGGAAGGTATGAAGGTAAAGCAATGATGCTTCCCTAATTAAACCCTCCTTTTCTCCCACTTCCTTCTGCATCACCCTGACTTGCTCCCTTTATTCATCCCCTCTCCCAGCCCCACAGCACTTATGAACATACCTGTAATTTATTTATAATAATGTCTGTCTCCCTCTCTAGAATGTTAAGCTCATTGTTGGCAGGGAATATGTCTGTTTATTGTTATATTGTACTCTCCCAAGTGCTTAGTACACAGTGTCTGCACACAGTAATTGCTCAATAAATAAGATCAAATGAATGAATTTATTGAGTGTTCATAGAGTGCAATGCACTGTGCTTAGCACTTGGGAAAGTCCAACATACATACAGGACTTGTTCCCTAACCATAAGGAGCTTACTAAAGTCATAATAATAATGATGGCATTTGTTAAGTGCTTACTATGTGCCAAGCACTGTTCTAAGCGCTGGGGTAATCAGGTTGTCCCACATGAGGCTCACAGTCTTAATCCCCATTTTACAGATGAGGTAACTGAGGCACAGAGAAGTCAAGTGACCTGCATAAAGTCACAAACCTGACAAGTGATGGAGCCGAGATTAGAACCCATGACTTCTGACTCCCAAGCCCGTGCTCTTTCCACTGAGCCACGCTGCTTGTCTAGGCAAATCCCCTGGACTTCTTGCTCACAGGGACCTCCCTTCTAATCATGCCAACTGAGAAGATGTTAGAATCCTTCAAATTGGAAATTATATCAGACCATCACATAGCTAAAGAACTCTACTTCCTATCTTTTATGTTATTTGTTAAGTGCTTATTATGTGCCAGGCACTGCACTAAGCGCTGGGGTAGATACAAGACAATCAGGTTGGAGACAGTCAATGTCCCAGATGGGGCTCACAGTCTTAATCCCCATTTTGGGTAGTTGAGTCAGTCATTCAATCATATTTATTGAGCATTTTCTGTGCCCAGAATACTGATCAAAGCACTTGGAGAGTACAACATAACAGTAAACAGACACATTCTCTGCCCACAACGAGCTTACAGTCTAGAGGGGAAGGCAGACGTTCATCTAAATGAATAAATTGCAGATATGTATCTAAGTGCTGTGGGGCTGGGAGGGAGGGTGAATAAAGGGAGAAAGATGGGGCATCGTAGATGGGAGTGGGAGGAGAGGAAAGGGATCTTAGTAAAGGAATGCCTCTTGGAGATGTGCCTTTGAAGGGGTGGAGAGTAATTGTCGGATATGAGGAGGAAAGGCGTTCCATTCCAGAGTAAAGACATGGGTGAGAAGTCAGCAATGAGATAGATGAGATAGATGTTTCGTGAGAAGGTTAGCATTAGAGGAGGGAAGTTTGTGAGTGGGGTTGTAGTAGGAGAGTATGAGGTGAAGTGGGGGTGGCAACGTAATCCATGCTTTAAAGACAATGGTGAGGAGTTTCTAATTGATGTAAGGTGGATGGGCAACCACTGGAGTTTCTTGAGGAGCAGAGAAACATCTCCTGAATATTTTTGTAGAAATATGATCAGGACAGCAGAGTAAAATATGGACTGGAAGGGGGAGATATTGAAGACGATACAGTGTAGGGTACAGTACAGTGCTCTGCACACAGTAAGTGCTTAATGAATAAGGCAGGAAGGTCAGTAAGGAGGCTGTACAGTGAACAAGGCAGGATAGGATAAGTGATTGGATTAACATGGTAGCAGTTTGGATGGAGACGAAAGGGTGGATTTTAGCAATGTTGTGAAGGTAGAAGTGATAGGATTTAGTGATGGATTGAATATTTGGGTTGAATGAGGGAGAGGAATCAAGAATAACACCCAGGTTATGGGCCTGTGAGACAGGAAGGATTGGTGGTGCCATCTATATTGATGGGAAAGTTGGGGGAGGACAAGGTTTGGGTGGGAACATTAAAAGTTCTGTTTTAGACATGTTAAGTTTGAGGTGATGGGAGGACATCCAAGTAGAGATGTCTTGAAGGCAGGAGAAAATGTAAAACTGCAGAGAGGGAGAGAGATCAGGGCTGGAGATGTAGATTTGGGAATCAACTACATAGAGGTAGTTGAAGTTGTGTGACCAATGAGTTCTACAAGGGAGTGGGTGTAAATGGAGAATAGAAGGGGATCCCGAAGTGAACCTTGAGGGGTCCCCACAGTTAGGGGTGGGAGGTAGAGGAGGAGCCCGCAAAAAAGACTGAGAATGAAGGGTCAGAGAGATAGGTGAAGAAACAGGACAGGACAGTGTCAAAGAGGTCTAGGTTACACAATGATTCCAGAAGAAGGCCGTGGTCAACAGTGTTGAAGGCAGCTGAAAGGTTGAGGAAGATTAGGATGTTAGAGGCTGTGGGATTTGTTAAGGAGATTATTGGTGACCTTTGAGAAGGCATTTTCTTTGGAGTAAAGGGGTTGGAAGCCATATTAGAGGGAGTCAAGGAAAGAATTGGAGGAGTAGAACTTGAGAATTCTTAAGAAGTTTGGAGAGGAATGGTAGGAGGGAGATAGGGCGATAACTGTAGTGGTCAATGTCCTGGGGTCAAGGGAGAGTTTTTTTAGGATAGGGGAGAAATGGGCATGTTTGAAAGCAGTAGGGAAGAAGCTTTTTCAGAATTTTCATTTCAGGACATGCAGGGCTTGTGTATTTTGGCCCCATATTGCAGAAGAGTGAAATGGACCCTCTGCCTCTCTCTCCACCCCCTTTTCTTTGGGGAAGGGAACCCTCAGCAAATTTACTTCCCATTTCTTCCCCTCATCCCCAGCAATAAACCTAGGAAGCCAAAGAATGTCTGGGAATCCTCAATGAAGACTCAAAAGGCTCCCCCAAATCACGTGCCACCTATGTGTAGAAATGTCTTTCCTCTGCAGCCAGCTCTCTTAGGACTCTGGGAAAATTGGTCTTACTGAGCGCAAATTTATAGGTGAATGTGGAGTGTCACATGCTCTCCCCATTTCTCCCCCTCCCACCTCCAGTCACTTAACCAAGCCTCTTGGGCAGCAAAATCATCAGCTAAAATGTAGAAAGAACACTCACCCTAAATACTCACAATTCTAGAACCCATGAGCTGCAATGTCTGCCCCCTTGGCCAGCCCACTGTTGGGTAAGGACTGTCTCTATATGTTGCCAACTTGTACTTCCCAAGTGCTTAGTACAGTGCTCTGCACACAGTAAGCGCTCAATAAATATGATTGATTGATTGATAATAATAGTAATTGTGGTATTTGTTATACACTTACTATGTACCAGGCACTGTACATATTAACTATTCTATTTATTTTATTTTGTTAATATGTTCTGTTTTGTTGTCTGTCTCCCCCTTCTAGACTGTGAGCCCGCTGTTGGGTAGGGACCATCTCTATATGTTGCCAACTTGTACTTTCCAAGCACTTAGTACAGTGCTCTTCACATAGTAAGCGCTCAATAAATATGATTTAATGAATGAATGAATGAATGAACTAAGCACTGGGGTGGATACAAGCAAATCGGGTTGGACACAGTCCCTGTCTCACGTGGGGCTCACAGTCTCGATCCCCATTTTACAGTTGAGGTAACTGAGGCACAGAGTAGTGAAGTGACTTGCCCAAGGTCACACAGCAGACAAGTGGTGAGACCGAGATTAGAACCCATGACTTTCTGACTCCTAGGCCCAGGCTCTATCCTCTATGCCATGCTGCTTCACATGCAGCCTATATGTAGTAGTACTGTACTCTACTACTACTATACAGGACTACACTAAGTACTGTACTTAGTGCTTGGAAATACAGGAAATGAAGTGTCACATTTGCTACCCACAAAAAGGTTACCCTCTAATAGGGAAGAGAAGCAAGAATATTTATAACACTGTCAAAATCACCAAATTGAGCAGAACCATATACATGAGGAGCAGTGTGGCTCAGTGGAAAAGAGCATGGGCTTTGGAGTCAGAGGTCATGTGTTCAAATCCCAGCTCTGCCAATTGTCAGCTGTGTGACTTTGGGCAAGTCACTTAACTTCTCTGGGCCTCGGTTACCTCATCTATAAAATGGGGATTAAGACTGTGAGCCCCCTGTGGGACAACCTGATCACCTTGTAACCTCCCCAGTGCTTAGAACAGTGCTTTGCACATAGTAAGCGCTTAATAAATGCCATCATTATTACTATTAGTATTATTATGAATGCTAAAGAGGGTGTAAATCTTAGTACCTGCTAGAGATAACAGAATGGATAACTGTCTTTCCATCTCTGTATAAGTTCCTAGCACTTAGTGCAGTAAACAATCAATAGTATTTATCGAGAATTTACTTTGTGCAGAGCACTGAATTAAGCTCTTGGGAGAGTGTATATGTGTATGTAGCTATATATATATGCATATAATTGCATTTATTGAGCAAAAAAGGAGAGAGGTCATCTGCATAGAGATGGTAGTTGAAACAACGGAAGTAAGTGAGTTCTCCAAGGGAGTGACTATAGATGGAGAATAGAAGGGACCCTGAAGATCTCCACGGTTAAAGGGTGAGAGGCAGAGAAGGAGCCTCAGAAAGAGCAGCCAGAGGGGTAGGAGGAGAGCAACCAGGAGACAACAGTATCAGTGAAGCCAAGTTTACATAATGTTTCAGGAAGAAGGGTGTGGTCAGTAGTGAGGTTGAGGAGGATTAGGATGGAGTTAAACACTTAATGAATATGATCACTATTAACTACTATATGGCTCAGAAGGCTGGGAAATTCAATGGAGAAAATTTGCTGGAGGAGGTGGGCTTTTGGGAGGGATTTAAATGTGGAGAAAGCTGGGGTCTGTTTCAAGCCAGGGAAACACTGAACAAGGGGATGGAGGTGGAAGCATCAAGAATGATATGCCCTGTTTGCTCAAATTTATATATGGATAATGGTGTGCGGTAAATCTATGTTGCATATTTGGTACACCAAGTTATCTAGAATTCACATCTTATAATTTTCCTGTCGATTTCAAGATGCTTTCATCTATATATATTATATATGACAATATTGCATATATATTACAGGCATCTAATGTGTACCGATATTTTTCCAGAAATTGAATTCTGCCCATCTTCATCTATTATTTAAACTTTGAAATAAAAGTGGGCAAAAATTTTACAAAGCTTTACAATCATTAAATATAGTTTATTCTAGCAATAATCCCCTCAGAATTGGTTATTTCCACTATTAATGACTTGCTAGTTAGAGTGTTAATGGCCCATGGCAAAAAACTCCTGGTAATGACCGATTTCAAAGGGATTATTTCTTAATTAATGGCACTCTACCTATCCTTAGTCAGTTTTGTAAGTATTAATTTTATTGCCTATTTCAAGACCTTAAAACCCAGTTTATTACATAGGAAAGAATAGCATAAAGGCAGATAAAAATAGATCCTAATTTTCTGATTGTTGTCAGCTTTGCAATTCACTGTTAGTTTTTATCATTCAAGGATCTGATTAAATTATTATTTCTAGATGTACTTCTTTTTGCCCAATCAAGTGTCACCTATGAACTTGAGGGAAGGATGCAAAACTGTAGTGAAGGAATGAAAAGTAGAAAACATTCTAAAGTATTTTTGGGTTAGTTAAAACGATAGTCCAGGACAAAAAACATAGGATCCATTATATTGAACCAGATCAATATTCCCTCCAGGTTAGTATCCTGTCATTGAGAGTCACACCAAAGGAAATTTGAAGTGAAAGAATAATAATAATTGCCCTCCTTGACATCCACCTTCATGTTACTTGGTTGTAACTTCTAATACTGTAAATTTTCCCTCTAGCAACCTAGATTGGATTTATTATCCACAATTCTATGTAAATCCTTTTTGAATGATCAAGACACTTTTGAATCTGTATACGTAGACATAAACCTGGGGAACTAGAATTGAATGCTGGCCTCTGCTTTATTCATTTACCCATTCTATGACATTCATTGAATGCCTACTCTGTGCATAGCATTTTACTAAGCACTGAAGACAGTACAATTTATGATACAAATACATTAAAAGATAAAAAAGTTGTGAATCCAGGCTAACAATCTGCAAAGGGGGAGAGTGGTAGATTGGCATGAGGCACATGAGGAAAGATTAATAACAACATGAGAACACAACAGGGTGAAGCAGCATGGCCTAGTGGCAAGAGCAGGGGCTTGGGAGTCAGAGGATTATAATAATAATCGTGGTATTTATTAAGTGCTTACTCGGTGTCGGGCACTGTACTAATCTCTGAGGTGGATACAAGCAAAGTGGGTTGGAAACAAGTCCCTGTCCCATGTATCCCAGACAAGCAGTGTGGCTCAGTGGAAAGAGCCCAGGCTTTGGAGTCAGAAGTCATGGGTTCAAATTCCAGCTCCGCCAACTGTTAGCTGTGTGACTTTGGGCAAGTCACTTAACATCTCTGTGCCTCAGTTACCTCATCTGTAAAATGGGGATTAAAACTGAGACCCCCTCGGGACAACCTGATCACCTTGTAACCTCCCCAGTGCTTAGAACAGTGCTTTGCACATAGTAAGCACTTAACCTATACCAACATTATTATTATTATTATTATTATTATTATTATTATTATTATTCTCTGGGCCTCAGTTACCTCATCTGTAAAATGGGGATTAAGACTGTGAGCCCCATGTGGGACAACCCGATCACCTTGTATCCCTCCCAGCTCTTAGAACAGTGCTTCGCACATAGTAAGTGCTTAACAAATACCATTATTATTATTATTATTATTATTATGTGGGGCTCACAGTCTCAATCCCCGTTTTCCAGATGAGGTGATGGAGGCCCGGATAAGTGAGGTGACTAGCTCAAGGTCACATAGCAGGCAAGTGTCAGAGATGGGATTAGAACCAATGACCTTCAGACTCCCAGGCCTGTGCTCTATCCACTAGGCCATGCTGATTCTCATGCTTTTGCTTCTAATCTACATTCATTCATTCATTCAATCGTATTTATTGAGCGCTTACTGTGTACAGTGCACTGTACTAAGCACTTGGGAAGTACAAGTTGGCAGCATATAGAGACAGTCCCTACCCAATCTCCTCCTCTGATCTCTCTCCCTCCCTCCAGGCTCGCATCTCCTCCTGCCTTCAAGACATCTACTTGGATATCCTCCCAACACCTCAAACTGATCATGTCCAAGACGGAGCTCCTTATCTTCTCACCCAGACCCTGTCCTCTTCCTGACTCTCCTGTCACTGTAGACGGCACAACCATCCTTCCCGTCTCACAACCCCGTAACCTTGGTGTTATCCTTGACTCCACTCTCTTTCACCCCACATATCCAATCCATCCCCCAGTCATGTCGGTCTCACCTTCACAACATCTCTAAAATCTGCCCTTTCCTTTCCATCCAAACTGCTACCACTTTAATGCAATCACTCTTCCTACCCCACCTAGATTACTGCATCAGCCTCCTTTCTGACCTCCCAACTTGCTGCCTCTCCCCACTCCAGTCCTTACTTCACTAAGCTGCCCAGATCATCTTTCTAGAGAAACGTTCAGGACATGTCACCCCCCTCCTCAAACATCTCCAGTGGTTGCCTATTCACCTCCGTATCAAACAAAGCCTCCTCACCATTGGCTTTAAAGCACTTGATCACCTTGCCCCTTCTTACGCCACCTCACTTCTCTTCTTCTACACCCCAACCCACACACTCTGCTCTTCTGGTCCTAACTTTCTCACTATGCCTCCATCTCACCTGCATCACTGCCGATCCCTGGCCTGGAATGCCTTCCCTCCTCAAATTTGCCATACAATTACTTTTCCCCCCTTCAAAACTCTACTGAAGGCACAACTCCTCCAAGAAGCCTTCCCAGACTAAGCTCCCACTCCCTTCTGTGTCACCACGACTCGCTCCCTTTGCTCATCCCCCTCTCCCTGCCCCACAACACTTATGTATATATGTATATATCTACAATTCTATGTATTTATGTTGATGCCTCTTTATTTGTATTGATGTCTGCCTCCCCACCCCCTCCAGACTGTAAGCCCATTGTGGGCAGGGATTGTCTCTATTGCTGTATTGTACTTTCCAAGTGCTTAGTACAGTACTCAGCACACAGTAAGTGCTCAATAAATATGATTGAATGAATGTATGAAGGTGGCATTAGAACCCAGGTCATTCTGACTTCCATGCCAAGTCTTGAGGGAGAGGAGGTAGGATGAGTACTGAAATGCTTAGGGAGTGTGGATTTAAGGGCATTGTTGACAAGGATAATAATAATAATAATTGTGGTATTTGTTAAACATTTACTGTGTGCTAGGCACTGTACTAACCACTGGAGGTGGTTACAAGGAAATTGGGTTGGAAGCAGTTCCTGTCCCACTTAGGGCCTCACAGTCTCAATCCCCATTTTACAGATGAGCTCACAGAGCCACAGGGCCCTCCCTCCGCACATCCGCCAAGCTAGCTCTCTTCCTCCCTTCAAAGCCCTACTGAGAGCTCACCTCCTCCAGGAGGCCTTCCCAGACTGAGCCCCCTCCTTCCTCTCCCCCTCCTTCCCCTCCCCATCCCCCCGCCTTACCTCCTTCCCCTCCCCACAGCACCTGTATATATGTATATATGTTTGTACATATTTATTACTCTATTTTACTTGTACATATTTATTCTATTTATTTTATTTTGTTAATGTGTTTTGTTTTGTTCTCTGTCTCCTCCTTCTAGACTGTGAGCCCACTGTTGGGTAGGGACCGTCTCTATATGTTGCCAACTTGTACATCCCAAGTGCTTAGTACAGTGCTCTGCACACAGTAAGCGCTCAATAAATACGATTGAATGAATGAAAAAAAGTGACTTGCCCAAGCTCATATAGCAGACAAGTGGTGGAGCCAGGATTAGAACCCATGTCCTTCTGACTCCCAGGTCCATGCTTATCCACTCTCCCAGGCTGCTTCCCCTAAGGAGATAGAACAAGTTGGGAGATGAGAGATTTCCCTTTGGCTCTATTTATTATTATTATTATTATTATGGCATTTGTTAAGCACTTACTATGTGCAAAGCACTGTTCTAAGCGCTGGGGAGTTTACAAGGTAATCAGATTGTCCCACGTGGGGCTCACAGTCTTAATCCCCATTTTACAGTTGGGGTAACTGAGGCACAGAGAAGCTAAGTGACTTGCCCAAGGTCACACAGCCGACAATTGGCGGAGCTGGGATTTGAACTCATGACCTCTGACTCCAAAGCCCGGCCTCTTTCTATTAAGCCACGCTGCTTCTCTTTGAGCCTCTCTCTATTGCCTCTCTCTATTGAGCTCTATGGGAATCGGTGCTCTAAAATGCTGGTGCAAAACAGTCTATGTGATTATGCATAGGTGTGAATGACTATTAATGGTAAAATGAAGATGATTTAACTCCATTCATGACACAACTATGTTGCACTTTGAATCCAGAGGCATTTTTCATCTTTTGTTATTCTGGGCACTGGCATTTAAACATAATAAGACAGTGATTAAAGAATACATCAATATTTTCATTTTATTTGTCACCCTGCTCTAAAAAGCAAGTCCAATGCGTAATCTGTATCTGTATCTTTACTTTCCTAAGATTGGATAAATTATCTCACTATACCCCTTGTGAAAGGTAGGGTCAAGCTGATTTTAATGCTAAAGTAAAGCCTATTTGGAATCCATCTTAGGGAGACGGTTTAATTAGCTAGACCACGCTGCTCATCCACTGTGTACTCAAGGCAAATTAATAACTCTCAGCATGTCCATTCTCTCAGTGTCTCCTGGTTGCCTGAAGCACGTGAGTCCTATCTCACATCCCACACCTTGCACTTGCACAAATGATTAACTACCAAGAGACATCATTTCCCCTATCCGGCTATTTCCCCATGATGCCAATGTTGGGATGGACTGTCACGAAGTTACTTGCTGAGATACGACTAACTTTGTTGGAAATACATGAGTTTGAGAAGCTGTTCATTCAGGAATGCGAGTAGGTAAATGTGTGGTGATTTAAAACGTTTTTTGGGCTTGCGAAATAGCACAGCCCCACTGCAATCTGGGGAGCACTGGAAGGGCCCGATAAGATTAGTTAACTTGCTTTTTTCCTGGAAAGGAAGGATACAAATGAAATACCATGTGACAATCAGTCAATCGATCAATCAATAGATTTATTGTTGCTTACTCTGTGCAGAGCACTGTACTAAGCACATGGGAAAATACGATAAAATACAGTTGGTAGACGTGATCCCTGATCTCAAAAAGCATTCAATAGAGTGGGGAAGACAGGTGTTAAAATGAATTCCAAGATAAGCCTTGGAAATATACCTTGAGTCATGCTGTGCTCAAATAGCTTGGCTTATGCACAGCTATGTTGTAGGTGGGCTGGGAACCAAGAGCAAATGACAGATTTGGGGAATGATAGCCCCAAGGGCATTGGGATCTTGTGGCTACTGTCAAAATGTTGATGTAAGAAGTCAAAGAGAAGGTGGGGGCAATAACAAGAATGATGAGTAAGGATCAGAAAGAGGAAACCAGCAGCAAGAACTAGGATCTTTAGATAACATGGTGGCTGGGATCCTTCCTTTAGTAGATATTTGAGGGAAGCCAGGAATTCCCTGCTTGACTATTTGTTTTTGGTTTTTATCAGGTAGGCAATGTCATTACATTTAATATATTCAGAACAGAACTCCTCCCCTTTCCACCAAAGCCCTTTCCTCCCTGTGACTTTTCCATCACAGTGGACAACACCATTGTCCAGCCTGTCCTTCGTCATTAGAAGAACTTAATATCTATTGAAGTTGTGTTCCTTTCTACCCCTCAGCCATCAATCAATCAATGGTATTTACTGAGCACTCACTGTTAATTATGGTATTTGTTAGTGGTTACTATGTGTCAATCAATCAATCAATCAATCGTATTTATTGAGCGCTTACTATGTGCAGAGCACTGTACTAAGCGCTTGGGAAGTACAAATTGGCATCACATAGAGACAGTCCCTACCCGATAGTGGGCTCACAGTCTAAAAGACTGTGTCAAACACTGTTCTAAGCACTGGGGTAGATACAAGTTGATCAGGTTGGACACAGTTGCTGTCCCACGTGGGGCTCACCCTCTTAATCCTCATTTTACAGATGAGGCAACTGAGGCACAGGGAAATTAAGTGATTTACCTAAGGTCACACAGCAGACCTGTGGCGGAGCCAGAATTAGAAACCAGGTCCTTCTGACTCCCAGGCCTGTGCTTTATCCACTAGGCCACGTGGCGGGCTCACAGTCTTAATCCCCATTTTACAGATGAGGGAACTGAGGCACAGAGAAGTTAAGTGACTTGCCCAAAGTCATACAGCTAACAATTGGTGGAGTCGGGATTTCAACCCATGACCTCTGACTCCAAAGCCCGTGCTCTTTCCACTGAGCCACGCTGCTGCTCAGATCCCTGCACCTGAGAAGCTTACCATTTAGGGGAGGAGACAGACATTAAAGTAAATTATGGGAGGTGAAGAAACAAGAGTATAAAAATATGGACATAAATGCTATGAGGTTGGGGTAGGGTGGGTATCAAAGTACTTAGAGGGTAGGGACTGATAGATAACATAGGAGGAAGGGATAATAGAGTGGAGAGATCAGAGATTAGTCAGAGAAGGTTTCTTGGAAGAAATATGGGATTAATACTTGCCTATGAGGGTAGACCATAGGAAATACATAATGTTTCCCTTACCCACTGAACTGATTGGTGACTAAAGGAAGTTCCTTCAAGAACAGCATTATTTCAAGATTAGTCATATATAAGGAATGACTCCCCCACTCTTTTATTCATTCATTCAGTCATATTTATTGAGTGTTTACTGCATGCAGAGCACTGTACTAAGAGCTTGGAAAGTACATTTCAGCAATAAAGAGAGATAATCCCTGCCCACAGCGGACTTCCTTCTTCACTGGCAAGACAAACTATATTTGGCTGAAAATACTGTCAAATATGGTCTCTGCCATAAAACTAGCCTATTGTGGGCAGGAAATGTGTCTGTTTATTGTTGTATTTTACTCTCCCAAGCGCTTAATACAGTGCTCTGCACACAGTAAGCACTCAATAAATGCAATTGAATGAATGAATAATTATGGTATTTGTTAAATGCTTATTATGTGCCAAGCACTAAGTCCTGGTGTAGATACAAGGTAATCAGGTTGTCTCATGTGGGGCGCATATTCTTAATCCCCATTTTACAGATGAGGTAACTGAGGCACATAGAAGTTAAATAGCTTGCCCAAGGTCACACAGCAGACAAGTGGTGGAGCTGGAATTAGAATCCATGTCCTCTGACTCCCAAGCCCATGCTCTTTCCACTAAGTCACGCTGACTGAAAGCTATGTGGATTCTTCCAGAAACAGCATTGGCTTATACTACACTGGACTTTCATTCATGCATTCATTCAATCGTATTTATTGAGCACTTACCATGTGCAGAGCACTGTACTAAGTGCTTGGGAAGTACAAGTCGGCAACATTTTTTTCTGTGGTGACAGCAGCGCTTATAAAGGCACCTCGCTCTTTTTAGTGTAGAGTGTTCTTGCCACTGCTAGAAAAGCCTTGAGAGAATTGAATAGTGCAGCAGAAATCTGAAGAGGAATTGTTCTTGCTTTTGCATTTCCTTCACCCCAATGCAATTGCGTACTCTAGTGAAGCATAGAGGAAACTAGACAATGGAAGAAAATCCTTAGAAAACTTCTTCCTTTTGCCTTCACTGCAGAAAATGAAATCGGCTTCAGTGCCTGTGCTTTTGAGGAGTGCCCTCATTTTCACCCATGTAGGAACACTTAACATCTTTCAGTATCATCAAAACACATCCCAAGGGACTCTAAGGAAGGTTTGCTCAACCACTAAATTCAGGGTTGCATCGGAAGCACTGTATAATTGGGAGAAATGGAAGCTATCTAGGTCATTAGTTAGAACTATGCCTTATGCTGTCAGCAACAGAAAACTATTCCTGACAAGAGTCGTCCTCAATTCCCTTAACAGATGCTCTGACACAAGAACTAAAACTGAGCATAAAAGACGAGCATTTTCGGCTGAATGCCAGCCTTTTGTTCTCTAGAGTTAGAGCAAGGGAAAATGTTTTAATCTTTTCAGGAGGAACAAGAATAACCCTAATTAGGAAATTGCAGCTGATGTCTGACTGGAGCTAGGTGAGCCTGGTGGCAAAAAAGCTACATGGCTTTCTGCCCTTTCAACTTCCAGCTGTTCTGGAATTCACTTGTTTTAGCAGCAACCCGAAACCTGACTTATTAAGCTTTTGAGGGCTCAAATGGCTAGTTTTCAGTAAGCGTACATGTTTGTGTGAGTGAGTGTGTGTGTCTATGCATGCAAAAACTATAACAAAGGATCCATCCACTCCAGACTTCTTGCCAAGATCCCAAAGTAGAGAGCCAACAGTCCCTGGAGAGAGTCTGTTCTTGAGAGAATTCCAGCTTCATTTTGATGGCTTGGGAGGTTTGGCTTGTTCAGCTAAGTTTCTGATAAGCATCTGTACTTTTGGGGACGATTCCAAATCAACCCAATCACTGAGCATTGAGAAGTCCATCCATCATCATGTTTGGCATCAGCAAGAATTATTTCAGTTTGGGATTGATGACAGGAAACTGTTTCATTTGGGTACTGCTACTGGTTTCAAAGCAAGGCATCTTTACACCTATTGAAGAAATCACCAGCATAGAACTGTGCCATCTTTCAACATGAAGCAGTGCAATTTAATTGAGGTATGTCTTGTTGCTGCAGGGTTTGACTGTAATGTGCAGGAAGTTAGAAGAAAACCCTAGCTTTTCTGTGGTGAGGTTTTCATTATGGAATTAGAACTTTGGTAGAATTACCGATCAGAATAATCCTCCTCGACCTCTCAGCTGCCTTCGATACTGTGGACCACCCCCTTCTCCTCAACACGCTATCCAACATTGGCTTCACAGACTCCGTCCTCTACTGGTTCTCCTCTTATCTCTCTGGCCATTCATTCTCAGTCTCCTTCGTGAGCTCCTCCTCCCCTTCCCATCCCCTTAATGTAGGAGTTCTTCAAGGGTCAGTTCTTGATCCCCTTCTGTTCTCTATCTATACTCACTCCCTTGGTGAACTCATTTGCTCCCATGGCTTCAACTATCATCTCTGCGCTGATGACACCCAAATCTACTTCTTCACCCCTGCTCTCTCTCCCTCCCTCCAGGCTCGTATCTCCTCCTACCTTCAGGACATTTCCACCTGGATGTCTGCCCACCACCTAAAGCTCAACATGTCCAAGACTGAGCTCCTTATCTTCCCTCCCAAACCCTGCCCTCTCCCTGACTTTCCCATCACTGTAGAAGGCACTACCATCCTTCCTGTCTCACAAGCAAACAATCTTGGTGTCATCCTTAGCTACGCTCTCTCATTCACCCCAGACATCCAATCTGTCACCAAAACCTGCCATTCTCACATCCACAACATCACCAAGATCTGCCCTTTCCTCTTCATCCACACCGCTATCTTGCTGGTTCAATCTCTCATCCTATCCCGACTGGATTACTGCATCAGCCTCCTCTCTGACCTTCCATTCTCCTGTCTCTTCCCGCTACAGTCTATACTTCACTCTGTTGCCCGGATTATCTTTGTACAGAAACGTTCTGGGCATGTCACTCCCCTCCTCAAAATTCTCTAGTAGTTACCTGTCAACCTACAAATCAAGCAAAAACTCCTCACTCTCAGCTTCAAGGTTCTCCATCACCTAGCCCCCTCCTACCTCACCTCCCTTCTCTCCTTCTCCAGCCTAGCCCGCACCCTCTGCTCCTCTGCTGCTAACCTCCTCACTGTGCCTCGTTTTTGCCTGTCCCACCATCGACCCCTGGCCCACATCCTTCCCCTGGCCTGGAATGCCTTCCCTCCACACATCTGCCAAACTAGCTCTCTTTCTCCCTTCAAAGCCTGACTGAGAGCTCACATCCTCCAGGAGGCCTTCCCAGACTGACCCCCCTTTTTCCTCTCCTCCTCTCCTCCCCATTGCCCCCCCACCCTACAGCACTTGTATATATTTGTACATATTTGTTACTCTATTTTACTTGTACATATTTACCATTCTATTTTATTAATGATGTGCATATAGCTATAATTCTATTTATTCTGATGAATTTTACACCTGTCTACATGTTTTGCTTTGTTGTCTGTCTCCGCCTTCTAAACTATGGGCCCATTGTTGGGTAGGGACTGTCTCTATATGTTGCCAACTTGTACTTCCCAAGTGCTTAGTACAGTGCTGTGCACACAGTAAGTGCTCAATAAATGCAATTGAATGAATGAAAGGATATGGTTTTCTTCTACTTCACCATATGCCTACAGACTCCCAACTTCATTCTTTTCTCCAGGGCTACTTGCTGTTTCTTGTTTTCCCACCTCTTTTGTGCCATTTTTATTGCTCATTATTCACTGAACAAAGTCCATAGGAAAGAAATGTCTGAAAATAAATTTTGTTTGCGCTGCAAAGGATGGTGGTATTGAATAATATTCCATTCCAGCCAAACATAGCCTAGGTAGCTCTTCCTATTCAGGTGTAAAGTCTTCTAACCATTGGTCTTATTGCTCTATTGAGTTTTTGATGTGTCTGTAGTTTCATGCTAGCATGGCATAAGACTTAGTCTGCAAATCTCATCAAAAAAACTGCTGATTTTCTTCACGGTGTATCCCCATTCTTTGTATGCCTCATCTGCCCTCTGTGGGAGGGAACACAGATGATAACTCTGTGGGCATGTGAAAGGTTTTAAGTCAGAAGATGTGGGTTCTAATGCTGGCTCCACCACTTGTTTCCTGTGTGACCTTGGACAAGCCACTTAACTCCTCTGTGCCTCAGTTACCTCATCTGTAAAACGGGGATTAAGACATGTGGGACAACCTGATTACTTTGTATTTACCCCAGTGCTTAGAACAGTGCTTGTCACTTAGTAGGCACTTAACAAATTCTTTTATTATTATTATGTAGATTTTTGCAACTTAAAGCCACCTCTCAATTATTCTGAAAGTCTGTAACTCTAGTGTCGGTCTGTTGAAAAGAGTACAGCTCCGTGAATCAGGAAAGAGCTTGGGATCAAGAAGCAGTGTGGAAGCATGCTGGAAGCAGGGATCTGTTCTGCCAAGTCTATTGCATTGTACTCTTAGCAAGCTCTTAGCACAGTGCTCTGCAGGAAGTAAGCCTTAATAGACACCACTGATAGATTAATTAATTGTGCTTGGGATCCGGAGAACTGGTAGATTACTCATGCAGCTTCCTCTGCTTCAGTTCTTCCCAGACAGATCTCTTCAGGAAATCCTGGTCAGCTTGAGTTCTCCTGCAGCTTACAGAACCACTGGTCATGTCCAGGGTCTTGGCACTCCATTCATACTTCATTTCCTTACTGCGAACACTGAAGGAGAAATAAATATTATGAGTAATAAAAATAATAATCAAAGAATGGTTTTTATTGAGTGCTTACTGTGTACAGAGCAAGGAATTAAGTGTTTGAGAGTGTGCAATGTAATGGAGTTGGTAGGCATGATCCCTGCTCACAAGGAGCTTATGGTCTAGAGGAAGAGCTGACAGTGTAGAAGAGAAGGTTACAGTCTGATAATAACTTGGAGAAATCATGCTGAGGCTATGACAACAGTGTTGAAGATTTCTGACTGGAGAACTACCTAATGTATATCAACGAAGTGGACAGGTCCAGCAGGAATGTGGAAATATAGCCAAGTTTAACGTGGGTGATGAGCACTGCAGCAGTGACGAGCTGCAGTAGTTGAGAAGCAGCATGGCTTAATGGTTAGAGCATGGGTCTGGGAGTCGAAAAGTCATGGGTTCTAATCCTGGCTCTGCCACATGCCTGCTGTGTGACCTTGGGCAAGACACTTCACTTCTCTGGGTCTCAGTTACCTCAGCTGTAAAATGGGGATTAAGAGTGTGAGCCCTATGTGGGGCAGGGACTGTGTCCAATCTGACTAACTTGAAACTATCCCAGTGCTTAGAACAGTGTTTGGCACATAATAAGAGCTTAGCAAGTACCATTATTATTATTGTTATCAAGGCAACTACTAGTTGGGTCATGGTGCTCCAGTATGGTATCGACACAATGGTGTGGTCACTTCACCTGTATATAAAAATAATAAATAATAATGGCATTTATTAAGCACTTACTATGTGCAAAGCACTGTTATAAGCACTGGGAAGGTTACAAGGTGATCAGGTTGTCCCATGGGGGATCACAGCCTTAATCCCCATTTTACAGTTGAGGTAACTGAGGCACAGAGAAGTTAAGTGAGTTGCCTAAAGTCACATAGCTGACAATTGGCAGAGCTGGGATTTGAACCCATGACCTCTGACTCCAAAGCCCGTGCTCTTTCCACTAAGCCAGCTGCTTCACGCTGCTTTATGGATATGGATCCTGCACATAAGATCCTTTTGTACTTTACCCATTTATTTATTGGACCACTGGGACAACATAATAATGCAAGTAGTATTGCTTGAACCACTGTTGCTATAATCAATTCCTTCACACAGGTTCTGTACTGAAGTTCACCTGTCATTCTTAATGGGAGACTCCATTCTGAAGCTGATAGTCTTCTTTGTGGATGATCTAGGCTAATTGCTCTTCCTTGTCCCACTTCCAACACAACTTCTGGTTATTTCAGCAAAGGCTAGTAGGATAGGAAGAGGGGATGGAACACAAACCAGTCAATTCTGTTCTTTAATTAAAAGTTTGGTTGGAAAAGAAGTCAAAACCATGAGTTCAAATGGAAGTTTGTGACTATCTGTGCAGTTTTATTCTTCATGCCATCCTCACTCTTGATTAATTAATCAATCAAAGGTATTTATTTATTCATTCATTCAGTCAGTCATATTTATTGAGCACTTACTGTGTGCAGAACACTGTACTAAGTGCTTGGGGAAGTGCAATACAGCAATAAAGAGAGGCAATCCCTACCCACAATGAGCTACCCACAGTGGGGAAAACGGACATCAATACAAGTAAACAGACATCAATAGAAATGAGTAAAATTGCAGATGTATACATAAGTGCTATGGGGCAGGAAGAGGGGGTAAGAGCAGAGGGAACAAGTCAGGTTGATGCAGAAGGGAGTGAGAGATGAGGAAAAGTGGGGCTTAGTCTGGGAAGGCCTCTTGGACGAGATGTATCTTCAGTAAGGCTTTGAAGGCAGGAAGGGAAATTGTCTGGTGGAATCGAGGAGGGAGGGCATTCCAGGCCAGAGGTAGGATGTGGGCCAGGGGTCGGTGGTGAAACCAGCGAGATCGAGGCACAGTGAAAATGTCAATGCCAGAGGAGCGAAGTGTGCCGGCTGGATTTATTGAACACTTGCTATGTGCAGAGCACTGTACTAAGTGCTTGAGAACATGATGCAGTTGATAGAGCAAGGGCCTGGAAGTCAAAAGTCATGGATTTTAATTCCGACTTTGCCACTTGTCTCCTGTGTGACCTTAGGCAAGTCACTTCACTTGCCAGTGCCTTGGTTTCCTCATCTGTAAAATGAGGATTGAGACTGTGAGCCCCACGTGGGACAGGGGCTGTGTCCAACCCAATTTGCTTGTATCCACCCCAGTCCTTAGTACAGTGCCTGGCACATAGTAATAGCTTAACAAATACCATTATTATTATTATTATTATTGTTATTACAACACAAAAGCATTGGTAGACACATTCCTTGCCCACAAAGAGCTTGTAGTCTAGAGGGAGTGATTATAATCTATCATTACCATATACAGTCCCAAATTGATGATATCTTTAAGGATACTGTGACCTTAAGCAGGAAGCCTATAGACCCTAGGAAATATACTAGTGTTTTCCTCTTTTTTGGATGGCAAGTCCTTTAAAGAGGAGCTCCTGAAAGATTCCTCTGATTGGAAAAAGTATCCTAGATAAACACGTAGGAGGCCAAGAATTATAGGACATTCTGTGCCCTTGCAGGATCTCCTTGCAGATGATGAATAGGATAGCATCTGAAATCCAAATTAAAAGTGAACACAAAGTAGGATCTGTCATGTGTAATTAATGAGTCTTGGACAGTTAAAGTGCCAGTGAGGAAAGGAGGTGGAAAGTCAAGAATGAGGCTCAGTTATGCAGTGAGGTTTGGAGAAATGAAGAGTGCAAGCTGGGAAGTAACAGTTGAAGTGAGCCAATATTTAATATGGGCAGAGTAGATGCAGAGCCTTTAAGCAAGTTATGAAGAGTTTTTGCTTGATGTGGAGGTAAACTGGAAACCACTGGAAGCTCTTGAGGAGTGGAAAATTGTGCTGAGCAACATTTCAGGGTGATCTGTGTAGCCATGTGTAGCATAGACTGAAGGGGAGGCAGGATGGAGGCGAAAAGACGGTAAGGAGGCAGATACAGTAGTCTTAAGATTTAACATGAGTTTGGACCCGAGAGGATTTAGCTATGAGGAAGTCAACTAATGACCTTGAAAAGCGTGGTCTCCAGAATGTAGCTGTCAAAAACCTGTTTGGCATCAGTCCAGAAGAGAATTGGCAGAGAGAAAGTGAAGACAGTCTACGTATTTCAGTCAAGGAGTTTGTACAGAAATTGGCATTTGTACAAGAATATGGTCACGGGTTCTAACCCCAGCTCCTCCTCTTGTCTGCTGTATGACCTTGGACAAATCACTTCATTTCTCTGTGCCTCATTATCCTCATCTGTAAAATGACGGTTGAGACTGTGAGCCCCATGTGGGACAGTAAGCTCATCCCTCTAGACTGTAAGCTTGTTGTGGGCAGGGAATGTCACTGTTTATTGATGTATTGTACTTTCCTAAGCACTTAGTACAGTAGTGGTCTACACACAGAAAGTGCTCAATAAATATGATTGAATGAATGAATGAATGAATCACAGGGACTGCATCCAACCTGATTTGCTTGTATCCACTCCAGTACTTACTACAGTACCTGGTGCATAATAAGCACTTAACGAATAACACAGTTATTGTTATTATTATTATTATTATTATTCTGTAAGCTCATTAAAGGCAGCGAACATGTTGATAATTTAGTTGTTTTGTACTCTCCCAAGTGCCTAGTACAGTGCTCAGTACATAGTAAGTGCTCAATAAGTACCATTGATTGATTAATTGATTGAATTGGAGGAGGCAGGTGTGGCAGTAGTTGGAGGGGACTATAGAATCAGGAGAAGGAATTTTAGTAGAGATGAAAATTGAAGACATTTGAATGCAGTGGGGGAGGAACCACCTGAGTGTGATAGATTGAACATAGTGACTGGGGAGAAGAGAGGGAGAGTAAGTGATTTTAAAAGAGGATAAAAATAACTGTTGCATCATGGAATATCAGCACGTTTTGTGAAAATGATAATAAGAGCTGTCAATAAGAAGAATGATATGGGTTGGATTTGAGTTACCAAGATAAGGAGTTGATATCACAGACCTGAGTGAATTTAGATATGAGGATGAAGGAAAGCTATCAGAAATAGGTGTCAGATATTCCTTTTCTGCAAAGATTCTTCCTCTTCTAAACACAGACTTGAGCCGTAGGCTTCAAAATCAGACATTCGCTTATCTCAAGCCTTCCAAATATGCCCAGAAGCATTACTGACCATATAATAACCTTTTGCCTATCTCTAAAACAGAAGCATTATGTCATAATCACCAGTGTATATGTCCCCACCATGTTGGAAGCACAGGGATATAGATAGGAAGCTGAACAATGCCTCTCTAAATGATAGAGGGTGGAATGAAATGACAGAGGAGATTGTTTTTCTTTGTTGTTATTTACGCAATGCAGCACAAGAAAACCTACCACTCTAAAATATTAACGAATGAAACATTAGCACTGTAGAGAAAGGGCCTGCATATGGCATCATTGAGCACTGTTCGATCAGCCAGGGTACAGGTATGACAGCAGCAAAAGTGAAGAAAAGAATTGAAGAAAATCTCAGGTGGGAAGTGAATGTGGTTTCTCTTTCTAAAGCCTTGGACTACTCTAACAATAGTAAAAACAACAACAACAACAACAGCTGTGGTATTTGTTAAGCACTTAATATGAGCCAGGCACTGTACTGAGCTCTGGGGTGGATACAAGCAAACCAGGTTGGACACAGTCCCTGGCCCACAGGGGGCTCACAGTCTCAATCCTCATTTAACAGATGAGGTAACTGAGACCCAGAGAAGTGAAATGACTTGTCCAAGGTCACACACCAGACAGGTGGCAGAGCTGGGATTAGAACCCATGACCTTCTGACTCCCGGGCCCATGCTCCATCGACAGTGCCATGCTGCTTCTCTGTAATAATGGTACTTGTTATGCAATTACTTTGTTCCAAGTACTGTAGAAAGCACTTGGTTAAGATACAAGGTAATCAAGTTGGACTCAATCCTTGTCCCACATGCGGTTCATGTCTCACATGGGATTCACAGTCTATGTAAGAGGGAATAAGATTTACTCCCCGTTTTACAGAAGAGGAAATTCATTCATTCAGTCATATTTATTGAGTGCTTACTATGTGCAGAGCACTGTACTAAGCGCTTGGGAAGTACAAGTCGGCAACAGATTGAGATGGTCCCTACCCAACAACGGGCTCACAGTCTAGAAGGGGGAGACGGACAACAAAACAAAACAAAGGAGGCATCTAAGAGTTAAGTGACTTGCCCAAGGTCACACAGCAGACAAGTGGCAAGAGTCAGGATTAGAACCCAGGTCTTCTGACTCTCAGGTCCTTGCTCCTTCTACTAGGCTATTGTTTTAGAAAGCACATCATTCTTCTTACTGTAGCTGCATCGCTACTGCACCTTTCTTTCTGTGACAAGATCTGATTAGAAGCATTACATGTCTGACAGAACTAGTATTTCTCCATCTCCAGTGAGATGGACTTCATTGTAACATTTTTATACTGCTCTGGAAACTGGTCATAAATGAGAAGGCTTCTGTGTTTGACTAGCTAACTGATCAGGGGAGACAGCAGATATATAACATACTTCTGGTTCCTGGGGCCATAGTAAAATGTGATATATTCAGAGTGTAATTGTTGATACAGCCTTTAAATATTCCTCCTCTCTTACCAACCAGAGTCCCTACACCGTTTGTCCAAGGGATTAGTAAAATGGAATCAATGGTATTTATTGAGCAGTTTATTGAGTGGTATTTATTGAGCAATTTGTATAATTCATTCATTCATTCAGTCGTATTTATTGAGCGCTGAACCAGTCCAAGGAATACCACTGATTACCTATGTGCTTCTAAAATCTGGCTCGTTAGGGGGGCATTCCAGACTAGTGCCATCCTAGAATCTCCCAATTATCCGGGCTCCTGTTGAGCACAGGCAACCCACCAAAGTTACTTGCCTGCTGTGTGACCTTGGTAAAGTTACTTAACTTCTCTGTAACCCAGTTGCCTCATCTGTAAACTGAGAATGAAGACTGTGAGGTCCATATGGGAGATGAACTGTGACCATCCTTTTATCTATCCCAACTAATACAGTGTCTGGCACATCGTAAGTGCTTAACAAATACCATAAAAAATCCTATTTCAGGCTATAGCAGCCCAGACCTCTTGGTTAAGAGCTTTTTTCCTCAAAAATCTCCAGTGGCTACCAATCAATCTGCGCATCAGGCAGAAACTCCTCACCATTGGCTTCAAGGCTGTCCATCACCTCGCCCCCTCCTACCTCACCTCCCTTCTCTCCTTCTACAGCCCACCCCGCACCCTCCACTCCTCTGCCGCTAATCTCCTCACCGTGCCTCGTTCTCGCCTGTCCTGCCATCGACCCCTGGCCCACATCATCCCCCGGGGCCTGGAATGCCCTCCCTCTGCCCATCCACCAAGCTAGCTCTCTTCCTCCCTTCAAGGCCCTACTGAGAGCTCACCTCCTCCAGGAGGCCTTCCCAGACTGAGCCCCTTCCTTCCTCTCCCCCTCGTCCCCCTCTACATCCCGCCATCTTACCTCCTTCCCTTCCCCACAGCACCTGTATATATGTATATATGTTTGTACATATTTATTACTCTGTTTATTTATTTATTTTACTTGTACATATCTATTCTATTTATTTTATTTTGTTAGTATGTTTGGTTTTGTTCTCTGTCTCCCCCTTTTAGACTGTGAGCCCACTGTTGGGTAGGGACTGTCTCTATATGTTGCCAACTTGTACTTCCCAAGCACTTAGTACAGTACTCTGCACACAGTAAGTGCTCAATAAATACGATTGATTGATTGATTGGTTAAGGGGACTTAGAGGACCATTGGCTTATAATAGTAATAATGATGATGGTATTTGTTAAGCGCTTATTATGTGCCAAACATGGTTCTAAGCACTGGGATAGACACAAGGTTTATCAGGTTGTCCCACGTGGCCCTCATAGTCTTAATCCCCATTTTACAGATGAGGTAATAATAATAATAATAATAATTATAATGGTAACAGAGACACAGAGAAGTTAAGGGATTTGCCCAAAGTCACACAGCTGACAAGTGACAGAGCTAGAATTAGAACCTACGACCTCTGGCTCCCAAGCCCGTGCTCTTTTCATTCATTCAATTGTATTTATTGAGCACTTACTGTGTGCAGAGCACTGTACTAAGCGATTGGGAAGTACAAGTTGGCAACATATAGAGACAGTCCCTACCCAACAGCGGGTTCACAGTCTAGAAGGGGGACAACAAAACAAAATATATTAAAATAAAATAAATAGAATAAATATGTACAAGTAAAAGAAATAGAGTAATAAATATGTACAAACATATGTACATATATACAGGTGCTGTGGGGAGGGGAAGGAGGTAAGGCTGGGGGGATGGGGGTTCCACTAAGCCCTGGTGCTTATGGGGAGTTAAGGTCTCTCAATGCTATATCTTTGAACAAAGATGGTCACAGGAACAGCCTGGTTAGGAGAGAGGAATATAGCTTCCCTCATCATCAGTCAGACAACTCTTTTAAATACATAAAATAAATAAATAAAGGCATTTGTTAAGTGCTTACTATGTGTCAGACATTGTTCTAAGCACTGGGTAGATACAAGCAAATCAGGGAGGACACAGGGCTCTGTCCCACATGGGGCTCACAATCTCAATCCCCATTTTACGGATGATGTAACTGAGGCCCAGAGAAGTGAAGTGACTTGCCCAGGGTCACACAGCAGATAAATGGCAAAGCCAGGTTTAGAACCCATGACCTTCTGACACCCAGGCCTGTGCTGTAGCCACTACTGTGAAGTATGAATATTTGCGTGTCTGTGTGTTGGGTGTGTGTGTGTGTGTGGTGTAGGGGGGTCAAGAGAGTGCTGTGAATTAATGTGTGTGTGAGAGAGCATGGTAAATTGAGGAGAGAAAGATGAATTCATCAATCAGTCATATTTATTGAATGCTTACTGTGTGCAGAACATTGCACTAAATTCTTAAGGGGTTGGATACCAATAATCTCTCACCCATGGCTAACGGGAACATTTTTTTCCTTATTTTTTGGCATAGAGGGAATATGAATCTTCATTAGTAAATGGTATATTTGCTAATATGCATGAGTCTGTGAATTTGATTTTAGATGTGTACATATCTATAGCTATATACATAAATATAGATACATATACCAACATTCTTCCAATACCCTCCTGTGTTTCAACACATTTTGGAAATACCTGTTTTCCCCTCCATGTAGATGATAAGCTCCACATGGAATGGCTTGGTTCAGATTGGTCAATATTTTATTTATATCAGTGATTAGCTTGGCACATTGTAAGGGTTTAAGAAATACCAAAATACCAAATTTCAGAAATACCAAAATTATCATTATCATTAGAGAAGCAGCATGGCTCAATGGAAAGAGCAAGGGCTTGGCAGTCAGAGGTCATGGGTTCAAATCCCGGCTCCGCCAATTGTCAGCTGTGTGACTTTGGGCAAGTCACTTAACTTCTCTGGGCCTCAGTTACCTCATCTGTAATATGGGGATGAAGACTGTGAGCCCCACATGGGACAACCTTGTATCCTCCCCAGCGCTTAGAACAGTGCTTTGCACATAGTAAGCGCTTAACAAATTCCATCATTACTTAGTACAGTGCTCTTAACAATAAGCCCTCAGTAAATTCCAGGGATTGATTGACTGATAATACTACATTCTATTATTTTAATTACTTGAAAATCTCAGAAATGCATCTCTTTTAGGAGAAAGTGATGCAAATAATGGGCAGAAAGCATCATATTCTCCAAATTATGTGCAAGTAGCATGCTTCAATTCACCCACGTAGGAATGATCTGTTTTATCCATGAGACCCTAAAGGAATGCACTTTTTCCTTAAAAAAACATTTGAAATTAAGTCTATGGAAATAACAAACTGATTAAATAAGTTTATCTGTTCTGTTTTTCCAGCCAGGCTTAAAGCTAACACAGGTTTTTTTTTTTTGTGGGGGGGGGGTGGGGGCAGGGGGGAAGGAAATATATTCATAGACTTAATACTGCAAATGGTTTATCTCTTTCCAAAGCAATGTATTCATCATGGCTTAAAACAGTTTGAAAGCTGCATTAGCCAGTTTCTGGCCATCAGATTTGTTTGTGTTTGGGTTACAGATCAATTCTTGGCTTCATCCTCACACCAGTAGGGATGAGTTGTTAAATTAGCATGAAATGATATGGCTCATCTTATTTTGTAGATTTCTCTTTACATACTGGTGCTTTTACATACTGCTCCACTCTCTCATGAGCATCAGGACTGGGGTTAAAAATGAATTGGAAATACCTAATACGATTTGGATTCTGGGTTTCTATTGAAGCAACCTGCCAATCCTGCCTAAATGCCACAAACACAAGAAGATCTTGATATTTTGGAAACATCTTTTAAGGTACTTTTTAAAAATAGAATTTTAGGATTAAAAAAAGTCTTAGAAAAGTGACTATTTCTTTTTCATTTCTCCCTTCACTTTTGTGGTTTTTTTTGTGAGTCAGCAGGGGGTAGGAAGGAGGGTTCTAAAACATAAGAATTTTTTTTTTACATGTTACATAGAGATAATAAAGACATAAATTACAGTGAAGTTAACAAACACAGAGTCCCTTTAGCATTTGACACAAGAACCTTTTCCCTTTAATTTGGAATCCTGATAATGCGCTAAATCCCTTCCTTCCAGCGAGTCACCGGCAGATGCTTTATTGTGTCTGTTGTTTCTCCTCTGAGGCTGTGCATTAGGTTAAAATATCACAAATAGCTGCTATTAAAGTGTGAGTCACAGTAGCTATAATTCTTCATGACAGCCAGAGGAAATGTGACATGTTTAGGAAGCCCTGTCATTGATGCTAACACTCAGATCTTCAAGCAAATGTTTAATGACACCCTCAGCTTGCTGTGCAAACTTTGCTATCTACCAAACAAAAGGTGACTCCCAGAGAACTATAAACATTCAGAAATGTCTGAAATGTCAGACAACAGCAGAGAAGGGTTCCTTTCTCTCCCCACTCTGGGGTGGTAAGATACAAATCTCATTTGAAACAAATCAAGTGAATCTTTCCTGTGTACTGTTTGTTTTTTACATGTGCAATTGCTCTCCCTTATTCCTGTGCACATCCATATCTGTGAGCCTGGGGATCTTTAATATTTTCAAACTGATTTAGCATTTGAACATGACTTCTATAAAGACCCTTTTACAGCATTAGTGTAGAATACTAGGGATTTAAAGCATTCATAGCTCACTCAGTGGTCTCAGGTGATTGCAGTTTGCATTTTCATATTAAGATGGACATTCAAATATTAATTTTACACACAAGTAAACTCACATGCACACAAATACACACAGACAAGCAGACTTAAGTGATTTTAAAAAAGGAAAGATACCCCTTCCTATTAATCAATCAGTGGCATTTACTGAATGCTTACTGTGTCCAGAGCACTGTACTAAGTGCTTTTTTGTGGTATGTGTTAGGTGCTTACTTTATATCAAACACTGTTCTAAACGCTGCAAGTCAATTAGGTTAGACATGGTCCCCATCCCACATGTGGCTCACCATCTAAGTAGGAGGGAGAGCAGGGGAACTGAAGCACAGAAAGTTAAGTGACTTGCCCAAGGTCACACAGCAAGCAATTGCCAGAGCCAGGCTTAGAATCCAGGTTCTCTGACTCCTAGTCCTTTGCTCCTTCTAATAGGCCATGCTCGGAGAGTATCAATCAAAGTTTTTACATTGCTGATTCTTCTGTATTTTAACATTTTGGGTTTTTTATAGTATACATTATTTGGATTGATGCCAGTCAATCGATCAGCGGTATTTCTTAAGGGCTTACTGTGTTTAGAATGCACAGTACTAAGCACTTGGAAGAGTACAATAGATGTCTTTTATGTTCCTTTTTTTCCAGGCACTGAGTGATTGGAAGTAGTTCAGGAAAATCTTGAGATGTCATTGTTCTAAGAGTGGCTGTGCTTTTTCTGTTTTTTTTTTTTTTTTTTTTTTTTTATGGTATTGGTATTTGTTAAATGCTTACTATGTCCCAGATACATAGTACTAAGCATTAGGGTAGATATGTGCCTCTAACCATGAGCCCGTTGTTGGGTAGGGATTTTCTCTATCTTGCTGAATTGTACTTTCGACACAGTAAGCACTCAATAAATATGATTGAATGAACAAATGAATATGCTGGTCAGGTTTGATAGAGCCCCTGTCCCACATGGGGCTCACAGTCTTCATCCCCATTTTAGAGATGACGTAACTGAGGCACACAGAAGTGAACTGACTTGCCCAAGGTCACACAGCAGACAGGTGGCGGAGTCAGGATTAGAACCCAGCTCCTGCTGACTCCCAGTCCCGTGCTCTATCCACTAGCTCATGCTTCTTCTCCTTGGCCAGAGAAAAATCAATTTAAAAAATTTACAAATGTAAACCTCTATATAATTGATTCTCAGAAAGAATTAGTCAAGAAAGTGTTGGTTTCCTGGGAATAATGGTGCTAATCTTCTTTGCAAACATGAACAAGTAATTACAATTAGCAGAAGGGTAAAGGAGCTGTAAAACCTGTTCCGAAAAAGTCACTCTCAAGTAGAGCATGGTAATATACATGGGTTCTAGAAGAAATTAACTTCAGACCAAGAAGAATTTGCAAAATACAATCTCCCTAACACTGGTCCTGCCTTCAGAATAATAACATCTCTCTAATACAGTGATACTCAAAGAGAAGAAGACCTCACCTGGGTGGTTTTTGGGTAGTTTGGAGGGGAATGAAAACAGGAAGTTTTGGAGCTCTGTAGAGTTGGTTAATGATAACAATAAGGACTTGTTTCTTTCTTCTCTTCCTCCCTCTACCCACTTCAATCCTCTGCTCCTTTGTCAGCTTTTCTGCTCTATCCTCCCTCTTGACAACAAACACGTTTACTGAATGCCAGCCAAGTGCTCATGACATAAAGCAAGTGAGATCCTCAACTAACTATTTGATTCTCAAATAGTTATTTTCATTCTGGTTGTGGCCTTGGGACCAGGAGAAAGCACTGTTTGAGGGACAAGAGACAGAGCCAAGACCCCAGGCCACCGCACATTCAGGAATTTATGTGGCATAACTGGTGACTTCCAATCAGAAATGTAAAATAAAGCTGCTAGGTTGTTGGCTGCTATGTCCATCCCAGACCCAAACTCGTTGGAATTTGGATATGTGGGGAGGTGACTTTCTTGAGCAATTCTACAATATCCCCAGTTTCCTAGGGAGGATTCCAGCAGTCTCAGTGGCTAATTTCAGATCTAGGGAAGGGGAAATTATGTTAACAGTCAGTGAATGCCCCCTGGGTTCAAGGGCTTGGGAATTACACAATGAAGTGACACATTCCCTGCCCACTTGAAATTTGCATTTTTCCCTCTAAACCCACTTCTCCTACCTATCCTTTCCATCTAAGTCAACAACATCACCATCTTCCCCACAGCCTTGGGGCTGTGAAAGGGGATGAACAAAGGGAGTAAGTAAAAGTGATGCAGAAGGGAGTGAAAGAAGAGGAAAGGAGGGCTCAGTCAGGTAAGACCTCTCAGGGAAGGTGTGTCTTCAGTGAGGCCTTGAAGCGGGGAGAGAGAAATTGTCTGTCAGATAGATTGTGACCCTGTTGTTGGGTAGGGATTGTCTCTATTTGTTGCTGAATTGTACTTTCCAAGGGCTTAGTACAGTGCTTTGCACACAGTAAGTGCTCAATAAATACTATTAAATGAATATGAGGAAGGACATATTTTTGGTTATGCTCTTCCAAGCACTTAGTGCAGTGCTGAGCACTCAGTAGGTACTCACTAGATGACATTGGTTGATTGATTGGAACTTATCTGTTGAAATTGTTGAGTTCCTAGTCTCTCAAGACAAACTGTGTTCTTGTTCACAGTCAACTCAGGGTATTGAACACAAACCACTTCAGTGTCTCCATTTTACCTGCAGAATTTTCACCGGATCATGCTGTCTCCTCTCCCCAAGCACATGTGTCTGGCAAATGAGTTTTTGGGTTTCAATCACACTTAAAATGTTCAAAAACACTACAGTTCTTAAACAATGATTTTCATTCCTGATTGAACACATAAAAACGGTTCCTCCTTCCTCCATAAGTTAACTGTCAATTTTTTTCTAAAGTCACTTTACCCAATATAACATAATCTCAACTAATGGAGACCAATATAGGTAATTGAGTTCATAGGTCCTGAGACAGATAAGGACAGCTAATTGTTAAATGCTTTTGTGTTAATTAAATTATTTACTCATTAAGAACACAGGTTATTTAAACAGGATTATCAGGGTAGGAAAAAAAATTCCTACAAGCACCCAAATCCATCAGAAGCCTAAAAAGATGTGGCATAACACATTAAGCTCTTCTAGAAATGACTTACAAATAATTCTATTTGATTTTATCTTAATGTGGAACATACTTTTTGGAAACAAAAAACAAAAGCAGGGGGAAAAATAGACCAATATTTATTCCTTTATCACCCATTTCTTGGGGGAATTCACTTAACATTACTTTTCTTTTTAGTATGCTTGTTGTAATCCATTTATTTCCTTTTCACTACTTGTCAAACCTTCATTCTGGAATGGCACTCTTTCCATGATTATATTTTCGAATCCTTTGGGATCACAGGCTAAATTGCTTAGAACGTGTGCTGCTCTAAGATTCCTTTGCAATGTCTAAGGAATAAGGAATTCAGTTTTCTCAAATTCACCTTACTACATAAAGTATTTGGTGAGCTACCGATGTCATTTTGTGAATGCTTTTCGCTGAGGTACTGTAATTTAAAAATCGTTGCTGGACATTTGTACTTGTGATTAATAATGGGGATAGTTAAAAAGATAGAGGGTGTGACAAACATTAACAACAACAAAAAATTAAAGGGTGCACCTTAGAGGAAAAGACTAAGGGAAGACAGATTCAGAGAAAGGGAGATGGAGATTGAGAAAGACTTCTTTGTCCTGCTGTATTTGCTTGGCTGTTGTGGCCATTCCCATGGGGCTGCTGCAATTAGAAGCAAACTCTTTGTGTGTCTCACCAGTTTTGACCATTACCCTATGTCTACCCTCAGTGGTTGGGGCAGCAGTGGCAACCAGTTGCCCGGAGGGGGACTCCCGTTCCCCCACAGCAAGGAATATTTCTCCTATTATCACACTTCTCCTGGTGGGATGGTGTACCACTGAAGTTTGGACATGGGACCCAGGAGATGGGTACTCTTTTATTTATCTGTATGTATCCTATGATAAAACATATATGATATATGGATAAGTATATATACACATATGCAGCTAGAGATTAATAAAGCTCTCCCCATCTCCCCATCTTTCCCTGTTCTCATATCCAAGCCTCTCTAACTGGCTTGGAGATAATAATAATGATAATAATAATAATAATAATAATAATAATAATAATGGCATTTATTAAGTGCTTACTATGTGTAAAGCACTGTTCTAAGCACTGGGGAGAATACAAGGTGATCAGGTTGTCCCACGTGGGGCTCACAGTCTTCATCCCATTTTACAGATGACATAACTCAGGCACAGAGAAGTGAAATGACTCATCTAAAGTCACAGAGCTGACAATTGGTGGAGCAGGGATTTGAACCCATGACCTCTGACTCCCAAGCCCGGGCTCTTTCCACTGTGCCACGCTGCTTCTCTGGTACTGGTGAGAGTGCACTGCCCCACTGTCAGTGGAAGTCCTTCTCCATATGTATGAGAGAGATGAGGGAAGCAACAAAGAGAGAGAGAGTGTGTATGTTAGAGGATAAGAGAGGGAAGAGTGAGGTAGAGAGTAGGTGAGAGAAAGAGCAGTAGTGAAATAGGAGAAAGAGTTGAGCGTATGTGTGACAGAGAAAGAGAAAGGGCATGTGTGTGTGTGTGTGTGTGTGTGTGTTTGTAAGAGAGAGATTCATTTAAACGTTTATCTTTGATCTGAGTTAAGTGACTTGCCCAAGGTCACCCACAGCAGGCAAGCAGCAGAGCTAGGATTAGAACTCAGGGCTTCTGACTCTCAGGCCCATGCTCTTTCCAGTGGGTCAGGCCGTGTCCCGTGTTAAAATTGTCCCTCAACTTTTCTTTCAGTTTAATAGCTGGGCCTCCGGTCCTGGCCTTATTTAGCATTTTAGTTGATCTGCTGCCCTTCCTTGTGTGAGATGAGCAAATCCTAATTGCTCCAGATTGCAGGGAGCTGTGGGTGCATTCTGCCTTTGGTTTCAACCTATTGCAATGCAGCCCGCACCCTTCTCTCCTCCAAGGCTACTCATTGTACCTTGATTGCTTTTATATCTGAACTGAACCCTCACCCATGTCCTGCCTCTGGCCTAAAACACCCCCCCTTTTCACATCCAACAGGCGATCACACTCCCCACCTTCAAAGTCTTATTAAAAGTACATCTCTTTCAAGAGGACTTTCCTGACTAAGCCTTCATTTCCTCTTCTCCCCATTGCTTCTGCATTACCGGTGCTCTTGTATTAGCACTCTTTATTCACCCCTCATTCTGGCCCACAGCACTTATTATATGTATCTAGAATTTACTAATATTAATGTCTGTCTTTCCCTCTTGACTTTAAGCTCAATGTGGGCAGGGGATGTGTCTACCACCTCATGTTGTACTCTCTCAAGTGCTTAGTATAGTGCTCTGCACACAGAAAGAGCTCAATCAATCATATTTATTGAGTGCTTATGGTGTGCAGAGCATTGTACTAAGTGCTTGGGAGGGTATAACACAACAATATAGCAGACACATTTCTCACCCACAATGAGTTTACAGTCTAGAGGGCAATCCATTGATTGTTATAGTCAGTTATTTGTGATGTGATGTGATGTGATGTGGCTTGGGAGTCAGAGGTCATGGGTTCTAATCCCAGCTCCGCCGCTTGTCAGCTGTGTGACTTTGGACAAATCACTTAACTTCTCTGTGCCTCAGTTACCTTATCTGTAAAATGGGGATTAAGACTATGAGCCCCTCTTGGGAAAACCTGATCACCTTGTATCCTCTCCAATGCTTAGAACAGTGCTTTGCACATAGTAAGCACTTAACAAATGTCATCATTATTATTATTTTGTGATGGGGATAGTAAGTGAGATAAATAGAGTAAGCAGGAAGGAAGGCGAGGAGAACAAAGGATGAAGAGGAGTGTTTTAAAGGGTTCTCTCTTTGTGTTACTTTCAAAAAATAGGAGAGGAATTTGCTTACATGCCTGGTCTCTTTAATGGTCCCTGCCCATTATCCACCATGCACCACTGTACGTGTCACAGGTTTAATAGGCTCCCAAACTAAATCTTGATCTGTGTTTCTAACTACTGACTCTTAGTGCTTTGTTACATCACAGGGTCTTCTTCCACCCATCTCTGATTGAATCCTCTCTCTTCTTCTCAGTGCTAGTGAGTGCATAGGAAAAACAAGCAAAATCATGCTTGGTGTGCATCTCGGGGAGGAGGCAGGGAAGCAGCTTGGCACAATGGATAGAGCACGGGCTTGGGAGTCAGAAGGTCATGGGTTCCAATCTTGGCTCTGCCAGTTTTCTGCTGTGTGGTCTTGAGCAAGTCACTTCACTTCTCTGTGCTTCAGTTACCTCATCTGCTGTCAAATGGGGATTAAGACTGTGAGTCCCATGCGGGACAGGGATGGTGTCCAACCTGATTTGCTTGTATCCAACCCAGCAGTTAGTACAGCTCCTAGCACATAGTAACTGTTAACAAATGTCACAATTATCAACATTGGCAGGGTGCCTGGGAAGGGAAGACTGTGAGCCCCATGTGGGGCAACCTGATCACCTTGTATCCCCCCAGTGCTTAGAACAGTGCTTTGCACATAGTAAGTGCTTAATAAATGCCATTATTATTATTATTATTATTATTATTATTCAGATTCCTGGTCTGGAAAAGCCACCTTTACTCCCTGTAGCAAACTGAGTGGAAATTCTTATTCCTCTTCTCATATTATTTGTTCAGCAGTACTTGATTCGTGCTACTTGGCTCAGAGACCAACAGTTCCCTCTGCATAATTTGTTTCTTGTAATTGAGGAGACCTCACTGAGGGGGAAATTAATCTGTGAGAATTTGTGAGACTGAGTTGGCCAAGTGGAACCCATGGTCTCAGCCACACTGGGACACAAAAGCCTGTCCTCGGTTGTGTTGCCTTGTTTGATGTTTGCAGCTCACGGCACCATTTCTGCTTTGGCCATTTGCTTACTGATACTGTATAATCACTATGATAATAATGATAATTATGAAGTTCTTTTTCTGTGCTTAATACTGGGGGAAATACAAGATTATTTCCTCAAGACTGTAAGCTCATTCTGTTGTATTGAACTCTCCCGTGTGCTTAGATAAGTGCTCTGCATGTAGTAAGTGCTCGATAAATATGATTGATTGATTGACAATAAGGATGGCATTTATTAAGTGCTTAATATGTGCAAAGCACTATTCTAAGCACTGGGGAGGTTACAAAGTGATCAGGTTGTCCCACGGGGGGCTCACAGTCTTAATCCCCATTTTGCAGATGAGGTAACTGAGGCCCAGAGAAGTGAAGTGACTTGCCCCAAGTCATACAGCTGACAATTGGCAGAGCTGGGCTTTGAACCCATGACCTCTGACTCCAAAGCCCATGCTCTTTCCACTGAGCCACGGTGCTTCTCATTGATTGATTATTAAGATCAGACAAAGACCCTGTCTTACTTGGAGCTCACAATAGGCCAAGGTTTAAGTGTCTCTTCTAGACTGTGATCTCCTCAAAACTATGAGCCCCATGTGGGACAGGGATGTGTCTGATTTGATGAAGTTGTATCTTCCTCAGCACTTGGTACAGTGTTTGGCACATAGTAAGCACTGAATATATACCATAATAAGAAATTATGATCAGAGGTTCAGATAGAAAAGGCTTACATTTTGGGAAATGGGAGTAGAAACGTAATTTCCTGTTCCATCTTTTATTTTTCCCCAGGTAGATTTGGGAATTTTTTGGACTTCATTTATTAGACAAAAGAAAAAAAAAAAGATGTGGATGGCTCCAATCTTTGAAGCCTATCTGCAATTTATTTTAAAATCTGTCTCCCCACTAGACTGTAAGCTACTTGAGGGCAGCAATCCTGTCTACCTAATCTTTTGTATTATACCCTCTCAAGTGCAACACTCAATAAATACCACTGTTTGATCGATTAATCAAGGAGTGCTGTCCGTCAAACAGCTGAACCAATTTAAGAACAAATACATTTTCAGTTCATAAAAATTCCAAAAATAGTATATTTTTGCAACAGTTTGGCTTCTAAATGGACATTTATGTACAATCAGGAGATAATGGAATCGTGCTTAGAAAAATATGTTTTGCAGCATTTTAGATATTTGAGATTACTCTTTTGCTAATTCGTGGTGTAGTGTAATATTTCTCAAATGACACTCAAGAGTCAAAGTCTTGGTTACTGACAAAGTGAGGTAATTGAAGAAAAAATTCATTATTTGTTATTTTGAGGCACCAAAGCAATTCACTTCCTTCCCTCCCTGAGAAGATGGATTTTTTTTTAGCCTATTTAGGTGGGGTAAAGGCAAGGAAAGATCTGATTTATCCACTGTTAAACCAATTCAGACACTTACCAATGAAGTGATATATCACTTAATAGGAAAGAGCGGTGTGATAATGAAGACTGAAAATGGGTGAAAAGAGCCAAGTTAAACAACTTACTGAAATCCATATAACAACTAACTATCTGGGTGTGGTTATATGCCTCATTATGTTTGCATTGCTATTGTCCTTCAGTGTTGAAGGATTCTGCAAATCCTTATATCTCATAAGAGACAATCAATAGGACTGTCCTTTTCTCTTAAGATACTAATGAATGCTTCTAGAAGTCAATAAATAGATGGTCATCCAATAAAAATTATATCAAAACACCATGGAAGTAAATGCCATTTCTAGTGGAAGGACACTGTCAGCAGAGTTTATGCAAACATAGTTTGCTAGACAATATTTAATATGCTATCATTGCCACAATGCCGCGACTACTACACCAATCCAGTATGGAATTTCAGAGGAGCAGCATGGCTTTCTGAAAAAAGCAAGAGCCTGGGAGGTGGGGGACTTGGGTTCAAATCCAGCCTGTGCCCTGTGCCTGCTATGTGACCTTGGGCAAATCTCCTAACTTCTCTGTGTCTCAGTTACTCCATCTGTAAAATGGGAATTCATTACTTCTTCTCACTCCTACTTAGCTAGTGAGGCCTGTTTGGGACAGGGACTGTGTCTGAACTTAATCATCCTGCATCTTCTCCAGAGCTTAATAATAATAATAATAATAATAATAATAATAGTATTTGTTAAGCGCTTACTATGTGCAAAGCACTGTTCTAAGCATTAGGGGGATACAAGGTGATCAGGTTGTCCCATGTGGGGCTCACAGTCTTAATCCCCATTTTACAGATGAGGTAACTGAGGCACAGAGAAGTGAAGTGACTTGCCCAAAGTCACACAGCTGACAAGTGGCGGAGTCAGGATTAGACCTATGACCACTGACTCAAAGGCCTGTGCTCTTTCCACTGAGCTACGCTGCTTCTTCAGCTTAGAAAGGTGCTGGACACAGAAAATGCTTAACAAATTATCATTATTATTATTATTATTATTAATAGTGTTCCAGGGGTTTCTGAGAAATCTGCACCCATCCTGCCACTTACCAGGAAGAGTGGCAGAAAGGTTGGAGTGAGAGCTTATCCAAGGAACTTGGATAAGAAAGGAAACTTGGATAAGAAAGGAACTGAGGGGAGACTGAGGATGTGGGGTGAAATGGACACCCAACATCCAGGCCATCTTTCTGTCTAGCCCCAACTTCTCTTGGCCTTCCTCCTGTCTTTCCTTCTTAACTCCAACCTTTCCCCTTCCACTCTCATGCCAACCATTGCCTGGTCAGTTAAGGGGTTAAGAAAGAAGTTAAAAATTGGTTAAATTTAAAATATGCCTATTTTACCTAAAAAGAGACAAAAGTGATTAAAAATGGAAGAAGAGTTGTAAATTAATCTCACTACAGTTTGGCTTTGCTGAATGAATGAGCTCCTTCAGTTATCAACAGAGAAGGTTCGCAGTTTTAACTTGCCTTATGCATTAGGCAAATGAGAGAGGTGAGGAAGTGTGTGTGTGTGTGTGTGTGTGTGTGTGTGTGTGCATGCACGCATGTACATGCCAATGCATATAGATGGATGAATGGAGAAATCTGAAAACAAAGAAATCAGGCGTGCAAAAACAACTGGGTAAGAGAAGTCCAGAAGTCAGAGAGGTGTGAGACTGGAAGCTCTTTATGGTCAGGGAACATGTCATAATAATAGTAATAATACCTGTGGTACTTGTTAAGCATGTACTCTGTGCTAGGCACTGTACTAGGTGCTGGAGTAGATACAGGCAAATCAGGTTGGACACAGTCTCTTTCCCGTGTGGGGCTCACAGTCTCAGTCCTCACAGGTGAGGTAACTGAGGCACAGAGAAATGAAGTGATTTGCCCAAGGACACACAGGAGACAAGTGATGGAGGCAGAAAAAAACCCATGACCTGCTGACTCCGGGGCTCTATCCACTACGCCATGCTACTTCCCATATGTCTAGTGCTTCTGTTAAATTCCCCAAGCAGTTAGTACAATACATTCATTCATTTATTCATTCATTCAATCGTATTTATTGAGCACTTACTGGGTGCAGAGCACTGTACTAAGCCCTTGGGAAGTACAAGTCGGCAACATATAGAGACAGTCCCTACCCAGCAACGGGCTCACAGGCTAGAAGGGGGAGACAGACAACGAAACAAAACATGTAGACAGGCGTCAAAATCGCTGAGATAGTTGGTAATGATAATAATAATAAGTAGGCACCCAATAAATACTCCCAGGTCTATTAACTCGAGAGTTCTTTCCCAAACACTTAATACAGTGCTCGACTCACAGTAGGTGCTCATTAAATTAAGCTGTGTGACCTAGTGGAAAAGCACTGGCCTGAAGTCAGAAGAACTGGGTTTTAATCCCAGGTCCACCACTTGTCTTCTGTGAGACCTTGGGGAAACTGCTTAACTTTTCTGTGTCTCTAATAATAATACTAATACTACTAATGGCATTTGTTAAGCACTTACTATGTGCCAAGCACTGTTCTAAGCAGTGGGGTAGGTACAAGGTAAGCAGGTTGTCCCACGTGGGGCTCACAGTCTTAATCCCCATTTTACAGATGAGGTAACTGAGGCACAGAGAAGTGAAGAGACTTGCCCAAAGTCACACAGCTGACAAGTGGCAGAGCCGGGATTAGAAGCCAAGAACTCTGACTCCCAAACCCCTGCTCTTTCCACTAAGCCATGCTCATCTACCAAATGGGGACTAAGACTGTGAGCACTATATAAAACAGGGATTGTGTCCCCCCTGATAATCTTGAATCTATCCCAGCCCTTAGTACAATGCTTGGCACACAGTAGGCACTTAACGCATTCTACAATTATCATTCCTGTGATTAATAATGCTACTACTACTGGCAGTAAGACTTCAGATATAGAAAGTAGTAAAAAAAATCCTGAACTAGGTAGAAAGAGCTGAGATGATTTAAGCTTTTTTCAAATTCTCTGTGATTTTAGCTACCCAATACGATATATAAAATTATCTTAGATTTATGGTTCTCATGTGCCTTCTTCTTGAGCAGAGTTTTGACCTTAAATTGACCTAAATGACTACCCACTCCAACATGCTGTTAGTTACATGAACTTTAACAGAACCCAAAAGACACTGGGGATGAAATCTAGAAAAAACTCAACCCAAATGACCTTCCCCAATTTTATTTAAGCCAAAATACTACACTACTTGCTGCGGTTCAGTAAATATTTGTACACCTCAAGGCATTAACTGCAATTACCCATTATAGTGTGAATATTATTTCAACACCTCATTGCAACACTTCTGACAGTTGTTGCTCTTGCTGAGATTCATTCTAAGATCCACTGGGGAGTGAGGCTCAGATTTTCTAAGGACCACATGGAGGCCCCAGGTCCAGAAGGACGATTTCTCTAGCCATGCTTTCTGGGCCTGGTATAAAACAACTTTTAATTTGTGGTCTAACTTTTAGTGGGCCTCATCTGGTGCAGTTAACATGGCCTTTTGGCAAGAGCACAGGCTTGGGGGTCAGAGGTTGTGGGTTCTAATCCCAGCTTCACCACTTATCAGCTGTGTGGCTCTGGACAAGTCATTTAAATTCTCTGTGCATCAGTTACCTCATCTGTAAAATGAGGATTAAGGCTTTGAGTTCCAAGTGGACAACCTGATGACCGCGTATCTACTCCAGTGCTTAGAACAGTGCTTGGCACATAGTAAGTGCTTACGAATACCATCATCATCATTCGGATTTCATGCTCTGCAAATGGAAGGAAAATGAGGATCATCGATGAGTTTGGAGACTTCCCATATTGCCTTGGAGATGTAGATTTTCCTAGACAATGGGCCTTGGAGTCAGAAGGACATGAGTTCTAATCCAGGCTCCATCTCTCATCTGTTGTGTGACCCTGGGCAAGTCACTTAACTTCTCTGTGCCTCGATTACCTCATCTTTTAAAAGGGAATTTAAACTGTGAGCCCCGCGGGGACATGGACAGGGTCCATACCTAATTAACTTGTACCTACACTGGTGCTTAGTACCATGCCTAGCAAATAGAAAGTGCTTAACAAATACTATAAAAAAAGTGGGGTTTGAGATTCAGAAGAGTTTCAGGCACGAGAGTTCATGACAATCCCAGAATTCTGAACTACTGGACTATTCGTTTGGCTTAATCAATCAATTGATCAATAGTATTTATTGAGCATCTTCTATACACCAATCACCTTACTAAGCATCCCCACCCCCAACCCTGAGGCAGCGTGGTTGACGTGAACCCTGCCCTCGAGGAGTTTACAACCTTGCAGGGTGGACAGACACTAAAATAAAATGAATCGCAGATATCTAAATATTTCATGATGGGCTTTAAGTGAACATGACTTAATCAATCAGTCAATTGTATTTATTGAGTGCTAACTGAATGTAGAATACAGTAATAAGCACTTGGGAGAGTACACTATGACAGAGTTAGTAGACACGTTCCCTGACAACAATGAGTTTACAATCTAGAGGGGGAGACAGACATTAATATATATAAATACATTGTAGATATGAACCTAAGTGTTGTGGGGCTGAGGGTTGGGGAGTAAAGGATGCAAATCCAAGTACAAGGGTGATGCAGAAGGGAGTGGGAGTAAGGTAAATGAGGGCTTATTCAGAGAAGACCTCTTGGAGGAGATGTGCTTTTAATAAGGCTTTGATGGAGGTAAGAGTTATCCTCTGTCAGATATGAAGAGGGAGGGCATTCCAGGCCAAAGGCAGGACGAGGGTGAGAGGTTGTTGGTGAGATAAATGAGATCGAGTTGCAGTGATTAGGTTGGCATTAGAGGAGTAAGAGTGAGGGCTGGGTTGTAATAGAAAACCAAGAAGGTAAGATAGCAGGGGGCAAGGTGATTGAGTACCTAAAAGCTTATGGTAAGGAGTTTCTGTTTGATGCAGAGGTGGATGGGCAATCACTAGAGGTTCTGAGGAGTGGGTAAATAGGGACTGAACATTTTTGTAGAAAAATGTTCCAGTCAGTAGAGTGAAGTATGTACTAGAGTGGAGAGAGACAGGAGGTAGGGAGATCAGTGAGGAGAATGATGCAGTAATCAAGGTGGGATAGGATAAGGGCTTGGATCAACATAGTAGCAGTTTGAAGGGAGCAGAAGGGGGCAGATTTTAGTGATGTCGTGAAGGTTTAACTGACATGATTTGCTGATAGATCGAATATGTGGGTCAAATGAAAGAGATGAGTCGAGATTAACATCAAGGTTACAGGCTTGTGAGGCAGGGAGGATGGTGGTCCTGTCTACAGTGATAAGAAAAGACAGGGATGGCAGCATTTGGGTGGGAATATGACGTTCTGGTTTAGACATGCTAAGTTATATGAAAGATATCCCCTCACTTATAGACTTAACCAAAGATACTGAACATTTCAACACTCGTGTTGATATTTTAATGTGGCAAATTTCCTGCAAATCATTTTTTAGTAATCCATAGGCTCACAATAAACTGAGGGATCACCAAAACTTAGCATTCATTTCACCTGTCTTTATCAGTGCCATCTCCTTTCCCTTCTGTTTGCCCCTGTCTCCGGAACAAAATAATATAATTATCTTTCTATAGCAAATACATATGGTATCGTAATAAATCCACCTTCCCCCCCACAGAGCAAATAAAAATGGCCAGCTGAAATGAAATTCTTCAATTCTCATCATCGCGGCTGTAATTCTGGGCATGCTGGACACCACTGGGTGTTTAGTGCTGAGCAATTCATTTTAATCCCCTTCTACATTGCAATGTCTCCAGAGATTTTACCTTTTAGTGGAACATACAATCTGGATAGGTTTTTTTTCCAAAAGAGAAGATCCCTTATTCGCTTTTGGCCTATACGTGAAAATGAAAACAGAGTGGAGTTGGATGTAGGATAACATTAGATTAGAAGAGTGAGCTGGAACATCCCCCAAATATGGTTAATGTGTAGAATGATAACTCTAACGTGTAGGAGAAGCAGTGTGGCCTAGAGGGAGAAGCAGCATGCTTAGTTGTAAAAGCACAGACCTGGGCCTCAGTGGACCTGGGTTCTAATCCTGTATCTTCCACACGTTTGCTGTGTGACCTTGGGCTAATCATTTAACCTCTCTGTGTCTTAGTTATCTCAATTGTAAAATGAGGATAAGACTGTTAGCCCCATGTGGGACATAGACTGTATCCAACCTGATTACCTTGTATCTACCCTAGCACTTAGTACAGCCTGGCATATAGTAAGCGCTTAATAAATTCCACAAAAAACAAACAAACAAAAACTATCATACTGCTGCTCCTCTACTGACGAAGACAGGATTGTTCATATGCTTCCATACCCTGACATGTTAATGTACAACAGAAAGGAGTTGTGATGTGTTGTCTTGGAAATGAATCCAACGCCCAAACCCCAGACCTGTGTTTTAATATCCTCTCTTCCCCTTGTCTGCTGTCTGATCTTGGGCAAGTCATTCACTTCTCTGTGCCTCAGTTACCTTGTCTGTCAAATGGGGATTGAGACTGTGAGCCCAACGTGGGATGGGGACTGTTTTCACGCCTATTTGCTTGTATCCACCCCAGTGCTTAGTACAGTGCCTGGAACATAATAAGTGCTTAACAAATACCATTATTATTATTATTAATAATTATTACATAGTAAGCACTTAAGAAATACCATAAAAAAACCAACAAAAAACAAACAAAAAACACGCTTAAACCTCACTTGGAGGCATAGTTAAAATAAGAAGGGGAAGAGAAATCTTGAATAGGAAATATTCTTTATGGAGATGACATTTCCCAGAAGGCAAGGCTCATTTCTTGCCTCCTAAACAGTCTCCTTCCAAGACGGCCTTGTCCTGAAGGCATTTCCCTGTTTCTGTCTATCCAGGAACTCTGGGAGCTGGATTTTTCAAAGGAAGTGAGTAGTAGGAGTAGTAGAAGTAGCATGTCTGGATCCATCTTCACTCTTCACATGTACCACAGTAGCATGGACAGGAATCACATAACATTTTTTAGTTAAGCATAGACACTTTTGGTTTCATGGTGGTCTGGAATGCCTTAAAGCCTTCCGCTTTGGAACACACCACTTGTCATTTATCTGGCTTGCATGTTGAGATGCATGTTTCACAAACCTCACTCCTGTCTGAGTTTCTTGGGTTTTTTTTTTTTGTTTTATGGTACTTATTAAGCATTTACTTTGTTCCAGGCACTGTACTACGCTCTGGGGTAGACACAAGATAATCAGGTTGGGCACAGTCTTTGCCCAACTTGGGACTCACAGGTGAAGACAGAGGGAGGAGGACTTAATCCCCATTTTACAGATGGGGTGGCTGAGGCCCAGAGCAGTTAAATGACTTGTCCAAGGTCACACAGCAAACCAGTAGCAGAGACAGGATTAGAATTCAGGTCGATTGACTTCCAGACTCATGTTTTTTCTACTAAATCATTCTGCTCCCCATGTTTCTCACATGTTTCATCTTTGTCGCCCGATCCCTTGAAATGCCTGTCCAACAAACTTATTTCCATGGCAAGATGAGGTAGGGCAGACATTAGAAAAACCAAAATAATGAGTCACGATCTAAGTCCCTCCAAATTTCTCCTGCCATAGACTGTCACGCTCTTGCCTGGTCTGTTCTACCCTCATGGGAGCCAGATGCCTCAGGACTGGCAATCAGGATAAGAAGCTAGGTCCTCTAAATCCCAGGTCTGTGCACTTTCCACCAGCTACGCTGCTTCTCTGGGAACACAAACTGTTCATTTGTATGCCACAACTTCTCATAATTTCCCCACCCATACATCATTAGTCCATTCGTCTCAGAGAAAGCAGCTAATAATAACAATGGCATTTGTTAACTGCTTACTTTGTGTGAGGTAACTGAGGCATAGAAAAGTTAAGTGACTTGCCCAAAGTCACACAGCTGACAAGTGGTGGAGTCAGGATTAGAACCCATGACCTCTGACTCCCAAGCCCATGCTCTTTCCACTGAGCCACGCTGCTTCTCTTTTTTTAGTGTCTCAGCTTCAGCTAAGAGACTGGTAGCAGTGTAAACTAGTGGAAAGAGCCTTGGCCAGGGAGTTAGATAACCTGAATTCTAATCCCTGCTCTGCACTACCTGCTGTGTGACCTTGGATGTGCCCAAGCGCTTAGTACAGTGCTCTGCACATAGTAAGCGCTCAATAAATACGATTGATGATGATGTGCCCCTTAACTCCCTCTGTGCTCAGTTTCCTCATCTGAAAAATGGGGATTCAATACCTGTTTTGCCAATAGGCTTGTGAGCCCCATATAGGATAGGAACTATGACGACCTGATTATGGTATATTTTCCCTCTATTGCTTAGCACAGTGCTTGGCACATAGTAAGCACTTAACAAATGCCACAGTTATTAGTGTGGCTTTGGGCAAATCACTTAACTTCTCTGTGCCTCAGTTACCTCATCTGTAAAATGGGAATTATGACTGTGAGCCCCATGTGGGACAACCTGATCACCTTGTACCCCCCCAGCACTTAGACAGTGCTTCACACTTAGTAAGCACTTAACAAATGCCATCATTATTAATATTAGTAGTACTGGCAGCGTGGAAGCAGGTAAGAGATAGGAAGCAGCGTGGCCTAGTGGATTCATTCATTCATTCAATTGTATTTACTGAGCACTTACTGTGTGCAGAGCACTGTACTAAGCGCTTGGAAAGTACAGTTCAGGAACAGATAGAGACAATCCATACCCAACAATGGGCTCACAGTCTATCTCCCAACCTCCTGTCTCTCCCCACTTCAGTCTATACTTCACTCTGCGGCCAGGATTATCTTTCTATAGAAGTGCTCAGGGCATGTAATCCCTCTCCTCAAAAATCCCCAGTGGTTACCTATCAACCTCTGTATCAAGCAAAAACTCCTCACTATTGGCTTCAGAGCTGTCCATCACCTTGCCCCCTCCTACCTCACCTCCCTTCTCTCCTTCTACAGCCCAGCCCACATACTCCACTCCTCTGCAGCTAACCTCCTCACTGGGCCTCATTCTCACCTGTCCTGCCATCAACCCCTGGCCCACATCCTACCTCTGGCCTGGAATACCCTCCCTCCTCACATCCAACAAACTAGCTCTCTTCCCCTCTTCAAAGCCTTACTGAGAGCTCACCTCCTCCAGGAGGCCTTCCCAGACTGAGCCCCCTGCTTTTCCTCTACTCCTCCTCCCCTCCCCATCTCCCGACTCCCTCCCTCTGCTCTACTTCTCTCCCCTCCCCACAGCACTTGTGTATATTGATACGTATTTATTATTCTATTTATTTTATTAATAATTTGTATATATATATATAATTCTATTTATTTATTTTTATGTTATCGATGCCTTTCTACTTGTTTGGTTGTCTGTCTCCCCCTTCTTGACTGTGAGCCCATTATTGGGTAGGGATTGTCTCTATCTTTTGCCAAATTTTATTTTCCAAGTGCTTAGTACAATGCTTTGCACACAGTAAGCACTTAATAAATACAAGTGAATGAATGAATGAATAGAAGGGGGGGAAGACAGGCAACACACTTTGTTCCTCTAAAACTAACCTTCTCATGCTGACCACTCATTCATTCAGTCATTCAATCATATTTATTGAGTGCTTACTGTGTGCAGAGCAGTGTACTAAATGCTTGGAAAGCACAATTCAGCAACAGAGACAATCCCTACCCAATAACGGGCTCATGGTCTAGAAGGGGGGAGACAGACAACAAAACAAAACTAGTAAATAGGCATCAATATAAATAAATAGAATTATAGTTATAAACATATTAGAATAATGAATATGTACATATATACAGAAATATTGTGGAGCAGGGAGGGGGGTAGAGCAGAGGGAGGACATTGGGATGATGGGGAGGGGAGGAGGAGCAGAGGAAAAGGGGGGCTCAATCTGGGAAGGCCTCCTGGAGAAGGTGAACTCTCAGTAGACAGGAGAGACAGGAGGATGGGAGATCAGAAAGGATTCTGATTCAGTAATACAGTCGGGATGTTATGAATGATTGTACTAACAAGGAAGTGGTTTCGATGGAGAGGAAAGGGAGGATCTTGGTGATGTTGTGAAGGTGAGACTGGCATGTTTTGGTGATGGATTGGATGTGTGGGGTGAATGAGCGAGCAGAGTCAAGGATGACACCAAGGTTGTGGGCTTGTGAGACAGGAAGGATGGTAGTGTTGTCCACAGTGAAGGGAAAGTCAGGGAGATGACAGGGTTTGGGAGGGAAGATAAGGAGCTCAGTCTTAGACATGTTGAGTTTTAGGTGGCGGGCAGACATCCAGGTGGAGATGTCCTGAAGGCAGGAGGAAATATGAGCCTGGAGGGAGGGAGAAAGAACAGGGGAGGACATGTAGATTTGGGTATCATCTGGATAAAACAAGGGCCTGGGAGTCAGAAGTACCTGGGTTCATTCATTCATTCATTCAACTGTATTTATTGAGAGCTTACTGTATGCAGAGCACTGTACTAAGTGCTTGGGAAGCACAAGTTGGCAACATATAGAGATGGTCCCTACCCAACAATGGGCTCACAGTCTAGAAGGGGGAGACAGACAACAAAACAAAACATGTGGACAGGTGTCAAGTCATCAGAACAAATAGAATTAAAGCTAAAGGCACATCATTAACAAACTGAATAGAATAGTAAATATGTACAAGTAAAATAAATAGAGTAGACCAGAGCTCCTTATCTTCTCAGCCAAACCCTCTTAGCCCAGTGACTTTCCCATCACTGCAGACAGCACCACCCTCTTTCCTGTCTCACAAGCCTTGGTGTTATCCTAGACTCATCTCTCCCGTTCAGCCCACATATTCAGTGTCACCAAATCCTGTCAGTTCCACTATGACACTGCTAAAATCTGTACTTTCCCCACCATCCAAACTGCTTCGATGTTAATCCAAGCACTTGCCTTGTCCTGCCCTTTTTACTGTATCAGCTGCTTTGCTGACCTCTCTTGACAGTGTATGGAATCTGAAAGCTGAATAGTGAAAACACAGAATAGAAAGAACAAAAATTATTTTGAAATGTGGTGTTGGAGCAGGCTTCTGTGAATTCCATGGACTGCCCGAAAGACAAACAAATGGATTTTAGAGCAAATTGAACCAAAGTGCTCTTTGGAAGGCCAAATGACTTGACTTAGATTAGCATATTTTGGACACATCATCAGGAGGACTAATTCTCTGGAGAAGACACTAATGCTAGGAAAAGTCCAGGGAAAACATGGAAGAGGCAGACCAGTGGCTAGATGGATAGAGGCCATAACAACGATAATGGAAGGACCGTTAGAAAGGTTGCAAATTATGGCAGAGGACAGGATGTTCTGGAGAAACTTTATCCATGGAGTTGCTATGAATCAGAAACTACTCGATGGCATTTAATAATAATAATAAGGACAACAGTAGCAGTTACTATTTCTCCTGTCCACATGGCAAACTAAATAAGTCTCTTTTGATGCCACCTCTTTGTGGAAGTGAAGTTCTAATTTTGCCCCTTCTTGCACCCCATCTCTGCCCCCCTTTCTATTTGTTAAGCCTTTACTGTGTGTCAAGCACTATTCTAAGTGCCAGGGTAGATACAAGATAATATAATAATGATATTTGTTAAGCGCTTACTATGTGCAAAGCACTGTTCTAAGCACTGGGGGGATAAAAGGTGATCAGGTGGTCCCACATGGGGCTCACAGTCTTAATCCCCATTTTACAGACGAGGTAACTGAGGCACAGAGATGTTAAGTGACTTGCCCAAAGTCACACAGCAGACATGTGGCAGAGCTGGGATTAGAACCTATGACCTCTGACTCCCAAGCCCAGACTCTTTCCACTGAGCCACGCTGCTTCTTTGGGTCAGGGGTCATGGGTTCAATTCCCGGCTCTGCCACTTGTCAGCTGTGTGACTTTGGGCAAGTCACTTAACTTCTCTGTGCCTCAGTTACCTCATCTGTAAAATGGGGATTAAGACTGTGAGCCCCACATGGACAACCTGATCACCTTGTATCTCTCCTAGCACTTAGAACAGTGCTTTGCCCATAGTAAGTGCTTAGCAACTGCCATCATTATTATTATTAGGAGGCCTTCCTAGACTGAGCCCCTTCCTTCCTCTCCCCCTCGTCCCCCTCTCCATCCCCCCATCTTACCTCCCTCCCTTCCCCACAGCACCTGTATATATGTATATATGTTTGTACATATTTTTTTTTACTCTATTTATTTATTTAATTTATTTGTACATATCTATTCTATTTATTTTATTTTGTTAGTATGCTTGGTTTTGTTCTCTGTCTCCCCCTTTTAGACTGTGAGCCCACTGTTGGGTAGGGACTGTCTCTATATGTTGCCAATTTGTACTTCCCAAGCGCTTAGTACAGTGCTCTGCACATAGTAAGCGCTCAATAAATACGATTGATGATGATGATGATGATTATGATAATCAGGCCGGGCACAGTCCCTGTCCCACATGGGGCTCACAGTCTTAGTCCCCATTTTACAGATGAGGTAAGTGAGGTCCAGAGAAGCAAAGTGACTTGCCCAAGCTCACCACAGCTCTGAAACCTGCCACATTTAACTCTGCCCCCAAGGCCCGTAAGCTCTGCCACTTGTCTGCTGTGTGACCTTGTGCAAGTCAGTTCACCTCTCTGGGCCTCAGTTCCCTCATCTGTTAAATAAGGATTAAGACAGAGAGCCCTTTGTAGGACTGGGACTGTGCCCAATCCAATTATCTTGAATCTGTCCCAGTGATTTAAAACAGTGCCTGGTGCATAGTAAGCACGTAATGAATATCACAATTATTATCATTATTATTATTATATTAGCAGCATATATTCTGAGCCTACCTGATGTGATGCCTTGCATTTGACCCTTGGGAAGTGCAGAATAAAGAAGTGACATGCTCTCTGCCCATAAGTATCTCCCACTGTAATAAGGGAGACAAAAAGTATTTACAACTAGATTGCTTAAAATGAAGAATTAAATGCAAATGCATGCCGGGGCCACTTGTTCTTCTCTTCCCTTGGTGGCTTGGGTGTGTTGGCTGTAAGCAGTTTCTTTGATTCTGGGCAAGGGCCTGCATGTAGGTATGTAATACCTTTCATCACCTTGCACAATTTGGAGAGAAACTTAGATGAGGAGATAGGGGAACTGGAGCTTTCCCTTTTTTTCCATTCATCTCTCTTCTTCTCTAAATAAATTTCCTGTGTGTGGATGTGTGAGTATCGATCCCTTTTTAAGATGTTTACTGGGACTCTCAAAGCCAAAGCCTGCTGAGATTCACTCTCAGTTCTTCCGAAATATTTGCTAACACTTTAATATCTCTGGTTTTGCCTCAAGGGAGTGAGACTTCTTTCTTATGTTTGTTTTTTTTTGTTTGTTTGTTTTTTCAGGTATTTGTTAAGCACTTAGGATGTGCCAGGCACTGTACTAAATCCTTGGGTAAATATAAGCTAATCAGGTTGGACACAGTCCATGTCCCACTAAGGGTTTACAGTCATAATCCCCACTTTACAGATGAGGGAATTGAGGCACAGAGAAATGAAATAACTTGCCCAAGGTCACACAGCAGACGAGGCAGAGCTGGGATTAGAACTCCGGTCCTTCTGACTCCCATGCCTTTGATCTATCTATTAGGCCTTGCTGCTTCTCTAATAACTCTCGTGTGAGCTGTTATTGCCAGAATGTTTCCCAACAAGTGGATTTCTAAAGTGTTTAGGCATGCATGGGGGAACTCCTGTATTCTGGAGTTGGATAAATGATGACCTCTCTGATAGATAATAGTTTATGTTTGTCTTTTTAAAAAATGGTATTTGTTAAATGCTTACCATGTTCCAGGCACTGTACTAAACACTGGGGTAGATACAAAATAATCAGATTGGACCCAGTCCATGTCCCACATGGGGCCCACAGTCTTATTCCCCGTTTTACAGTTGAGGTAACTGAGTCATTGAGAAATTAGGTGATTTGCCCAAGGTCACACTGCAGACAAGTGGCAGAGCCAGGATTAGAACTCAGGTCTTTCTGACTACCAGGACTGTGCTCTATCCATTAGGCAACACTCTCCCATTGCAGTGTATGCTCCTTGTGGGAAAGGAATATGTCACCTTGTTATTCTTCAAATATCAAGCAACTAGTAGAATACCTTACACCAAGAGTATACTCAATAAATGATACTGCTACTACTACTGAATTTCATAATCTCTTATTCCCACAACACATATGTATATATCTGTCTGTATCTGTAATTTATTTATGTATCTATTTATTTATTTATCTATTTATTTATATTAATTTTGGTCTCCCTCGCTAAACTGTAAGCTTGCTGTGGGCAAGAATGTGTCTGTTGTTAGATTGTACTCTCCCAAGTGCTTAGTACAGTGCTTTGGACACAGTAAAAGCTCAACAAGTTCGATTGAATGAATGAATGAATTATCTCTACCTAAGCAGTTAGTACAATGGTCTGCGCACAGTCAACGCTCGATAAATGTCATTTGTTGATTACACCAAATCGCCGCAGATAAATTATCCCTCTCCTCCCCTTGCCCCCCTTTCTTTCTGCTTGGTTTTCTTGCCTCTCATTGATCACCATGAAGCTCTGTGGCCTAGAGGAAATAGCACAGCCCTGGAAGAAGATCTGATTCTAATCCCAGCTCCAGCATTTGTCTGCTGTGTGACCTAGAGCAAGTCACTTGACCTCTCTGTGCCTCAGTTACATCATTTGAAAAATGGGGATTAAGTCTGTGAGCCCTATGTGGCACAGGGACTGTGTCCAACCTGATAATCTTGTATCTACCCCATTGCTTAGTATAGTGCCTGGCAAATAGCAAGCACCCAGCAAATACCATAAAACAAACAAACTCAACTTTCATTTCTACCATTCTGTACTTTAAACTAGAGACATAAGTAGCACTGCCACAGCATGCTACAATCTTGGCACCAGTAAGTAGGTGAAACAACTATGACTTACTATGTGCGTAGCAGTTTGGAATTGAACTTCAATCAGAAATGGTTTTCAGAAAGCATACACTTCACTTTGGCAGTGTAAAGCTTGTCATGTGTTTCTGTGGGTTGGCTTTCCTTCCACTTAACAAGCTTATCTTCTGTTCAACACCACCAGGAATTAATAACAATAATGATATTTGTTAAGAGCTTGCTATGTGCCAGGCACTGTATTAAGCACTGATTATGGACATACGAACCAGCACTTAGAACAGTGCTTCAGTGCTTAGAATAGTGCTTTGCACATACTAAGTGCTTAATAAATGCCATCATGATTATATTAATTGAAAAGTCTTTGACTGTAAGTCCCTTCCCTAGACTGTAAGCTTGTTAAGGGCAAGGAACATGTCTGCTAATTCTGTTGTATTGTACTCTCTCAAGTGCTTAATACAGGGCTCTGCACATAATAAGCACTCGATAAATACCATTGATTGATTGAAAGGGGTATTTCAATACTGCCAAAACTCAGCCCAAACATTAATTTTTTACCATCTGAGTCCTTGACAGTTTATTTTGTGTAGCTGTGGTGGACTAAGTATGAGTTTTGCCATTGAGTCCCATTTTGTTTCAGTGTGTGTGTGTGTGTGTGTGTGTGTGTGCGCGCGTGCGCGTGTACGCGTGTGTATGTATCTGTGTGTGTGTGCGCGCACGCATGAAAAACCATTCTGTCTCAGGCAATAGAAAAACGGGTGTTCTGAGTAACACCTGCAACATCTTAACTTCCTTGGAGTACATGGGGTTGACAACGGCAAGGAACTGGAAGAAAATAGTGGCACAAAGAGCTCTTCATTACCTCTAACGAAAGCTTTGTTGCCCCACGCTTCCAAATCTTCTCCTGGCCCTTGGCCCAGCATTGTTGCCAGAAGTGATTGCCATGGAAACAGCAGCACATCCCCACCGTGGTGAGACAGAAGAATCTTTAGGAACAGATTTTTGGACGCTGCCGGCTCTTCGATCTCACATCCAAGCTGTCTAGCAGGAAGGTGTTTGTTGACCTGACAGTGCCTGAGGGCCATGGAAGGGTAATACAAACCAGGAGAGTTGGGAGATTTTATCAATTTCACAAAAACCTGAAAAAAAATAACTTGATAGACAGTGTCACAAGTTTTTCCCCAAAGCAGAGAGCTATTTCCCCCATTGTCCTCTACTGCTTAGCTAATGCTGCTGGCAGCTCTCTGGAAAGGAATTGGGGAGATACAGATCACATAGGGAGCTGACATTGTAAAGATAACTTTGCAAAGAAAATGGCTTGCCTATCCGGGCCATCAGTGAGACCACTGCCATAATTACATTGTTCCCCCTCAGGCACCTCAGTGAGGTGTGAGTCTAACAGTGAGCATTTTCTACAGTGGGATTTTTAGTTTTCTCACCTTGAAGTTAAAACAGCTACTAATATTTTGTGGAATGTTAATGATCAGTTTGATTAATTGGCTTAGGGGGTTGATTTTTAAAACACTGACTGAAAAGTAAGGCCCTGTTCTGCATCCAGTGGAAAATGCTAAGTACAGTGCTCTGCACACAGGAGATGCTCTGTAAATGCTATTGATCAATTGATTAAAGAGCACAGTTTTGGGCATTAGAAGTCCTGATATCCGGGGTTTTTTATGGTGTTTGTTAAGCACTCACTGTGTGCCAAGCACTGTACTGAGTGCTGGGGTCTTGTCTTATGCTGTTGAGTCATCTTTGACTCATAACAACCCCATGGACACATCTCTCCCAGAACGCCCCACTCTATCTGCAATCGTTCTGCTGGTGGATCCTTGAACTTTTCTTGGTAAAAATATGGAAATGGTTTACCATTGCTTCCTTCCATGCAGTAAACTTGAGTCTTCACCCTTGATATTCTCCCATGCCGCTGCTGCCCAGCACAGGTGAGTTTGGACTTGTAGAAGATTGCCTTCAACTCGCTAGCCACTGCCCAAGGTAGGAATGGAATGGATATGCCTTTGCCTGACTCTCCTTCCTGTAATAGAGACTGGTAAAGTACTGGGAACTCTCCAGGTGTGACCCCTAAGAGGGGGATTGCTGGGGTAGATACCTGATAATCAGGTTGGACACAGTCCTCATCTCACATGGAGCTCACAGTCCAAGTCAGAGAGAGGAGGATTTGATCCCCATTTTACAGATAAGGTGTCTGTGGCACAGAGAAGTTCAGAGACTGTCCAAAGTTTCAAAGCAGAGAAGTGGCAGAGCCAAGATAGAAGGTAGGACCTCTGACTCCTCTGGCTCTTTCCATTGAGCCACACTGCTTCTTGTTCTGGCTCTGCACTGAGGAAAATGCCTGCTGGGACTAGGCCCTCTAGGGTAAATATTTCTGATCTAAGAACCACGAGGAAGTTCTTTAAGGTGGACAGGAATTCTGAAAAACAGCTAAATAATACACCAAAATCTGGAGGAAAGGGAGAGAGTCAAGGTGACGTGGAAGGGAGGGGGAGCTGAGGAAAATGGGGCTTAGTCTGGGAAGGCCTTTTGGAGGAGGTGTGCCTTCAGTAGGACTTTGAATGAGGGAAGAGTGATTATTTGGTGGATTTGAGGAAGGAGGGAGCTCCAGTCCAGAGGAAGAACATGAGCCAGGGGTCGGTGGTGAGACAGGCGAGATCAAGACACAGTGAGAAGGTTAGCACCAGAGGAGTGGAGTGTGCAGGCTGGGATGTACAAGGAGAGAAGGGAGGTGAGCTAAGGAGGCACAAGGTGATGGAGAGCTTTAAACCCAATAGTGAGGAGGTTTTTTTTGGTATGGAGGTTGATAGGCACCCACTGGAGATTTTTGAGGAGGGGGTGACATGCCGTGAGCGTTTCTATAGGAAGATAATCTGGGTATCAGAGTGAAGTATGGACTGAAGTGTGGAGAGGCAGGAGGTTGGGAGGTCAGAAAGGAGGCTGATGCAGTAATCCAGTTGTGATCAGTTGAGTGACTGTACTAACATGGTGGAGGTTTGGATGGAGAGGAAGGGGCGGATCTTGGCGATGTGAAGGTGAGACCAGCAGCATTTGGTGACAGGTTGGATGTGTTGGGTGAATGAGAGAGCGGAGTCAAGAATGACACCAAGGTTACGGGTTTGTGAGACAGGAAGAATGGTTGTGCTGTTTACAGTGATGGGAACGTTGGGAGAGGACAGGATTTGGGAGGGAAGATAAGGAACTCTGTCTTGGACATGTTGAGTTTGAGGTGTCGGGAGGACATCCAAGTAAAGTTGTCCTGAAGGCAGGAGGAAATGTGAGCCTGGAGTGAAGGAGAGAGAGCAGGGGAGGAGATATAAATCTGGGTGTCATCCGCATAGAGATGATAGTGGAAATGTGGGAGTGAATGAGTTCTCCAAGGGAGTGAGTGTAGATGGGGACCAAGAACTGATCCTTGAGGAACTCCTACAGTTAAGGGTTGGGAGGAGGAGGGGAAACCCGTGAAGGAGACTGAGAACGAATGGCCAGAGAGATAAAAGGAGAACCAGGAGAGGACGGAGTCAGTGAAGCCAAGGTTGGATAACATATTGAGGAGAAGGGAATGGTCCATTGTGTCAAAGGTAGCTGAGAGGTCAAGGAGGATTAAGATGGAGTAGAAGCCACTGGATTTGACAAGAAGGAAGTCACTGGTGACCTTTGAGAGAGAGGTTTCAGTGGAGTGAAAGGGATGGAAACCAGACTGGAGGGGGTCCAGGAGAGAGTTGGAGGAGAGGAAATTGAGGCAGTGAGGGCATACAACTCGCTCAAGGAGTTTAGAGAGGAAGGGGAGGAGGGAGATGGGGTGATAACTGGAGGGAGCTGTGGGGCCACAGGTGGGGTTTTTTAGGATGAGGGAGATGTGGGCATTTTTGAAGACAGTGGGGAAAAAGACTTGGAAAATGAGTGGTAGAAGATGGTAGTTAAGGAGGGAAGGAGGGAAGGGGTGAGAGTTTTTACAAAGTGAGAAGGAATGGGATCTGATGCACATACGGAGGGGGTGGCATTTGAGAGGAGGCAGAATATCTCCTCTGGAAATACTGTTGGGAAGGATGGGAAAGTTGAAAAGGGGGCCGAGAAGAGGGGGGATGGAGGAGGGGAAGTGGTGATTTTGGGAAGCTCAAACATGATGGTATTAATTTTCTTAATGAAATAGGTGGCCAGATCATTGAGTGTGAGGGATGGGGGGTGGGGAGGACAGAGGGCCTGAGGAGGGAGCCAAATGTCTAGAACAACTGGCGAGTTGCTCCACTGTCCCATGTGGGGCTCACAGTCTCCATCCCCATTTTACAGCTGAGGTAACTGAGGCCCAGAAAAGTGAAGTGATTTGCCCAAGGTCACCTGGAAGACAAGTAGTGGAGCCGGGATTAGAACCCCTGACCTTTGGACTCCCAGGCCTGTGCTCTATCCATGACATCATGCTGTTTCTCATGGGGCTCCCAAAAATCTTTCAACTCGACATATTGAGTGACATATTAATGACATGTCTAAGACTGAGCTTCTTATCTTCCCTCCCAAAACAAGACTGTGAGCCCCCCGTGGGACAACCTGATCACCTTGTAACCTCCCCAGTGCTTAGAACAGTGCACATAGTAAGTGCTTAATAAATGCCATCATTATTATTATTATTATTATCAAAACCTGTCCTCTCCCTGACTTTCCCATCACTATGAATGGCACTACCATCCTTCCTGTCTCACAGGCCCGCAACCTTGGTGTCATTCTGGACTCCGCTCTCTCATTCACCCCACACATCCAATCCGTCACCAAAGCCTGCTGGTCTCACTTCCACAACATCGCCAAGATCCGCCCTTTCCTGTCCATCCAAACCGCTACCTTGCTGGTTCAATCTCTCATCCGATCCCGACTGGATTACCGCATCAGCCTCCTCTCTGATCTCCCATCCTCCTGTCTCTTCCTGCTTCAGTCTAAACCTCACTCTGCTGCCCAGATTATCTCTGTACAGAAATGCTCTGGGCATGTCACTCTCCTCCTCAAAAATCTCCTGTGGTTGCCTGTCAACCTACGAATCAAGCAAAAACTCCTCACTCTCATCTTTAAGGCTCTCCATCACCTCGCCCCCTCCTACCTCACCTCCCTTCTCTCCTTCTACAGCCCAGCCTGCACCTTCCACTCCTCTGCCGCTCAGCTCCTCACTGTGTCTCATTCTCACCTGTCCCGCCATCGACCACGTCCCTCCCCTGGCCTGGAATGCCCTCCCTCCACACATCCACCAAACTAGCTCTCTTCCTCCTTTCAAAGCCCTACTGAGAGCTCACCTCCTCCAGGAGGCCTTCCCAGACTGAGCCCCCTTTTTCCTCCCCTCCTCCCCACCCACTTTCCTGTAAGTACATATAACTTTGGTTTCTCTGTTACTGTCCTCTTCTGGTTCTTCTTTGTCACTGGCTGCTCCTTCTTGGTCTCTTTTTGCTGGCTCTTCCATTATTTATTATACTTCTTAATCGTATTTGTTAAGTGTTTTCTAAGAACTGGGGTAGATACGAGATAATTGGGTTGAATATTTTCCCTTCCCCTAGTCTTAATCCCCATTTTACAGATGAGGTACGTGAGGCACAGAGAATGTAAGTGACTAGCCTAAGGCCACACAGAAGACAAATGGCAGAGCTGGGATGACAGAGACTGGAAGCCTGGGGGCGGGGGGAGGGGTGCTGGGGAGGGAGAATGAGGGATAAATCTCTTTCTTTGTCTCCCATTCTCTATCTGTGGACCCCCTCCAGGGCTCAGTTCTGGGTCCCCCTCTATTATGAGTAAGGGGGTCGTGGGTTCTAATTATGGTTACACCATTTATCAGCTGTGTGACTTTGGGCAAGTCACTTAACTTTTCTGTGCCTCAGTTACCTCATCTGTAAAATGGGACGTAAGACTATGAGCCCCACGTGGGACAACCTGATTATCTTGGGTCTATTCTAGTGCTTTGAACAGTGCCTGGCATGTAGTAAGCACTTAATGAATACCATCATTATTATTATTCTAATTATCTTTTGCCTAACATCCTCTCTTGTGGCTTCGACTTCCTTCTAATGGATGCCTCCCTAATCTGCCTCACTACCCCAGCCACTCTCCTTCTCTGCTATCTCCCATCTCCCCCTACACCCAGGACACCTCAACATGGATGTTCTGCTGGCAACTCAGGCTCAACAGATCCAAAATCGAACTCCTCATCTTCCTTCGCAAATCTCCACCTCTTCCTCACTTGGCCATCATTGCTAACAACACCACTATCTTCCCCATCTCTCACGTCTGTAGGGACTGTGTCCCACCTGATTTGCTTGTCTCCATCCCAGTGCTTAGTACAGTGCCTGGCACATAGTAAGCACCTAATAAATACCATTATTATTATCCTTGACCCCTTTCTCCCTTTCGACCCACAAATTCATTCGATCGTCCAATCCTGCTGGTTTGTTCTTCACATCTCCAGTATCCATTTCTTACTCTCCATCCAACCTGCTACCAACCAGTCCAAGCGCTTGTATTATTCTGACATGCTACTGCATCAGCCACATCACAGACCTCCCTGCCTCCACTCTCTCCCTTCTTCAGTCCAGACTTTACTCAGCTGCTGGGTCAATTCTCTAAGACATGGTTTTGCACGTCTCCCCACTTCTCAAAAACCTCTAATGGTTGTTCATTCCTCTCAGCAATAAGTAGAAACACCTGACCATCATCTTTAAAGTAAGCTATCTGCTTCCTACTCATCCTTGATCCTCACCTACTATAATCCAGCCTGCACACTTTCCTCCTCTAATACCAACTTACTCACTGTGCTTCTAGCCCATCTTTCTCATCATCAACCTCTTGTCTATGCTCTTGCTCCTGTGTGAAGTTTCCTCCCCTCCATATGTGGCAAACAACTGCTTTCCCCATCTTTATATCTCTCAAAGTCATCTCTTCCAAAATATCTTTCCTGATTAACTCCCATTTTCCTACTGCCAAATTCATTCATTCCATCATATCTATTGAGCACTTACTGTGTGCAGAGCACTGTACTAAGCGCTTGGGAAGTACAAGTTGGCAACATATAGAGATGGTCCCTACCCAACAACGAACTCACAGTCTAGAATGTCTGCCAAATGTCTCTTCAGCACTTCTGCGTCACCTACACACTTGGATATTCAGTACCTAAGTACTTGGGCATCCCTCCCTGGTTGCATTTAAGTACCTACATATCCGTTGTGTGACTTTGGGCAAGTCACTTCACTTCTCTGTACCTCAGTTACCTCATCTGTAAAATGGGGATTAAGACTGACTGTGAGCACCACGTGGGACAACCTGATAACCTTCTATCTACCCCAGCGCTTAGAACAGTGCTTGGCACATAGTAAGTGCTTAACAAATAACATTATCATCATTAAAAATCTGTTGCTTTCCCCTACCTGTAATTTATTTTAGTGTCTGTGTCCCCTTCTACATCATAACCCCTTCAAGGATAGAGATGATGTCTATTAGCTCTATCGTACTCTCCCAAGTGCTTCTTGAAATGACCGATTGATTTGTGCCCTCTCTCAGGTAGATTTCCTTGTCCACTGAAGTACCCATAACCCATGAGCCTGAATCCATGGATGGGGAGCTATGTTGGATCTGGGGGGAAACATGAGGATGAAAGGGGCAGACTGTTTTGCATTTTCACCATTGGGCTTCCATCCAGATTAAGCTGTTTGATTGCAGCTGATATTTAAAAGGTCACCCATATTTCCCAAAGAATCACCCCTTGTCCAGAGCACATCAAAAAGACAAATGTATAATATTTTGCTCTAGAAATATAAAAAAAACCACAAGAGTTTTTCCCCAATGGCAGGGCTGCTGATAAACCCCATACCTGCTAGTGTTTCCCTGCAGTCTCATTTAAAAATCCATTTATTGATTTTTTTTTTAGCATTTTCAGTGTCAGAATTTACATTTCTCGTGACCTTCCATAGATTATCTGACTGGAGTGGGATGCTACATTTCACAGAGCCCAGCTTGAACTCGACAGGGTAGTGTATGATTAGAAATATGCTATCTCTATAAGCCATACAGTCAATGATATGAAAGCCCTTAAAATAGCCCTTTCTTCAGGAAGCTCTGCTTCTGTGGGTTTTTTTTAATCTTTAACCTCATCAGTCAGGAGCGAGTACTGGTGCCATCCCTAGAGAGGCTTCTGTGAACTCCATTCAGATGTCCACAACCTGTTGGATGCCTTTATGAAAGGCTTCTATTTAGCTGACATCTGGAGACATGTGATATAGGAAAGTGCACCTTCTAATTTAAGGAAGGCAAAGATCTCTTGGTTCCTAGTTGGCTGTGGACCTTATTGACCAGCTCAGCTACCAGGGTTTTCAAAGGATTCAGGTTGTTCTGAAACTTACAAACGTCTCTTTGTGAAACTCACAAGCTTCCATGGATATCGCTCTATTGAAAGTGTCTGAAAGCTTTGGTATGAGGAGAAATAGCCAGTGAGGGTTACATGTTTGAAAAGCAGTATTTATTAGCTGGTATTGTGTCTTTCCCTTTCAATTCTACTCCTTTTACAAAGTAGATCTATGCCTATTACAACCTTTCCCGCTTGCCTTTTGACCAACAACACAGAATCCTGAGCCTTTTTGTCTTCCAGAGGAGGATGACCTTGTTGTTGATGGCATTGCTCTGTTATTTTTTCACTATTTCTGTGAGCATTCCATTATGCTTTAGGTTTTCTCATCTTCAAACTAAAGTTTGGTTTGGTAAATGCAATTAAAAATATCCAAGGCCTCTCAAAGTTTAACATCAAAAAGTGGTTCAGGGGAGACTTTAACAACTGCCACCCAGTGTCTGAAGCCACGATGGTCTTTCGAGGAATGAAGCACATAAATACTTTAATAGCATTGTTCTGCTATGCAAATTGCCATTTATCTAGGCGAAATTGAAAAGAAATAAGGTAGAGAGCCTAAAAGAAACTAGGCCTAAAAGAAATTTAATAAACTTGATCTCTCTTTTCTATTACATTTTAAAAAGTACTAGATTCTACTAGTATTCTCTTCTATAGGGAAGCAGCTTGGCTCAGTGGAAAGAGCAGGGGCTTTAGAGTCAAAAGTCATGGGTTCAAATCCTGACTGCCAATTGTCAGCTGTGTGACTTTGGACAAGTCACTTAACTTCTCTGTGCCTCAGTTCCCTCATCTGTAAAATGGGGATTAAGACTGTGAGCCCCACGTGGGACAACCTGATCACCTTGTATCCCCCCCAGCGCTTAGAACAGTGCTTTGCACATAGTAAGCGCTTAACAAATACTATCATTATTATTACTAGATTTTTTATCTTAGTTTTTACTGATTGACTGAGACCAAAATGAAGACAGTTCATGTGGTATGTTTCTGTCAAGGGCAATGGCTATTCCAAAACACAACCATCGCACTCTTCCTCCAAACACTGAGAAGTGGCATGGCCTAGTTGAGAGAGTGTGGGCCTGGGAGACAGGGGACCTGGGTTCTAATCCCAGCCCAGGTCTGCCATTTGTCCACTGTGTGACCTAGGGCAAGTCATTTAATTTATCTATGCCTCAGTGTCTTCATCTGCAAAATGAGGATTGAAACCGTGAGCCCCATGTGAGACATGGACTGTGTTCATACTGAATAGCTTGTATCTACCCCGGGGCTTAGCACAGTGCCTGGAACATACTAAGTGGGGACCATCTCTATATGTTGCCAATTTGTACTTCCCAAGCGCTTAGTACAGTGCTCTGCACACAGTAAGTGCTCAATAAATACGATTGAATGAATGAATGAATGAATGAACAAACACCACTGGAAGCAAAAAAAAGTCCATTGGTGCTACTCTCAAAAACAGGTTAGAGGGTTTGGATGGGCCTCTGATCTGCGTGGCTCAGTGGAAAAGAGCCCAGGCTTTGGAGTCAGAGGTCATGGGTTCAAATCCCAGCTCCGCCAATTATCAGCTGTGTGACTTTGGGCAAGTCACTTCACTTCTCTGTGCCTCAGTTACCTCATCTGTAAAATGGGGATTGACTGTGAGCTCCCCGTGGGACAACCTGATCACCTTGTAACCTCCCCAGCACTTAGAACAGTGCTTTGCACATAATAAGCGCTTAATAAATGCCATCATTATTTATCTACTAGGTTATATATTGTATGCTGTTTTCATAGTTGTTGTGTTTGTGTGATTGCTTTGTGGTCAGAGAGCAAGCCTCGTGCTTCAGTTGGAGCTTCACATGCACATAATACAGTGCACTGCATTCATTCATTCAATCATGTTCATTGAGCACTTACTGTGTACAGAGCACTGTACTAAGCGCTGGGGAGAGTACAAGAAGCAGCTTGGTGTAGTGGATAGAACACAGGCCTGGAAGTCAGAAGATCACGGGTTCTGATCCCAGCTCCACCACTTGTCTGCTGTGTGACCTTGGGTAAGTCACTTAACTTTGGAGAAGCAGTGTGGCTCAGTGGAAAGAGCCTGGGCTTTGTAGTCAAAGGTCATGGGTTCAAATCCTGGTTCTGCCAATTGTCAGCTGTGTGACTTTGGGCAAGTCACTTCACTTCTCTGGGCCTCAGTTCCCTCATCTGTAAAATGGGGATGAAGCCTGTGAGCCCCCCATGGGACAACCCCTTGTACCCCGCAGCACTTAGAACAGTGCTTAGCATATAGTAAGCGCTTAATAAATGCCATCATTATTCTTATTATTCTTATTCTTTGTGCCTCAGTTACCTCATCTGTAAAATGGGGGTTAAAACTGTGAGCCCCACGTGGGACAACCTGATTACCTTGTATCTACCCCAGCACTTAGAACAGTGCTTGGCACATAATAAGTGCCTAACGAATACCATAATAATAATTATTATTACAATACAACATTAAACATACACATTCCCTGCCCACAACGAGCTTACAGTCTAGAGGTGGGGAGGCAGACATGAATACAAATAAATAAATTACCGACATGTACTTAAGTGCTGTGGGGCTGGGAGTGGGGAAGAACAAACGGAGCAAGTCAGGGTGACACAGAAGGGATTGGGAGGAGGGAGGGTGCTTAGTGTGGGAAGGGCTCTTGGAAGAGACGTGACTTCAATAAGGCTTTGAAGGGGGAGAGAGTAAATCTCTGTTGGATTTGAGGAGGGAGGGTGTTCCATGCCAGAGACAGGATGACGGGGAGGGGTCGGTGGTGAGATAGGTGAGAAGGTTACCATTAGAGGAGTGAAGTGTATGGGCTGGGTTGTAGAAGGAGAGAAGCGAGGTGAGGTAGAAGGGGGAAAAAGGGTGGAGTGCTTTAAAGCCAATGGTGAGAAGTTTTTGTTTGATACAGAGGTGGATGGGCAACCACTGGAGTTTTTTGAGGATTGGGGTGATGTGTCCTGAACATTTTTCTAGAAAAATGATCCAGGCAGCAGAGTGAAGTATAGCCTGGAATGGGGAGAGACAGGAGGCTGGGAGGTCAGCAAGGAAGCTGATGCAGTAATCCAGGCAGGATAGGGTGAGTGATTGTATTAACATGGTAGCAGTTTGGATGGAGAGGAAAGGGGTGGATTTTAGTGATGTGAAGGTGGGGTCAACAGGATTTAGTGATGGATAGAATATGTGGATTGAAAGAGAGAGGGGAGCCAAGGATAAAGCCAAGATTATGGCTTGTGAGACAGGAAGGATGGTGGTGCCATCTACAATGCTGAGAAAGACAGGGGGAGGACAGGGTTTGGATGGGAAGATAAGGAGTTCTGTTTTGGACATGTAAAGCTTGAGGTGACAGGAGGACATCCAAGTAGAGATGTCTTGAAAGAAAGAATAAATGCAAGACTGCAAAAAGGAAGAGAGATCAGGACTGGAGATGTAGATTTGGGTATCATCCACATAGAGGTGGTAGTTGAAGACATGGGAGCTAATGAGTTCTCCAAGGGAGTGGGTGTAGATGAAAAATAGAAAGGTACCCAGAACTGAACCTTGAGGGACTCCCACAGTTGGGGAGTAGGAGGCAGAGGAGGAGCCTGTGAAGGAGACTGAGAATGAATGGCCAGAGAGATAAGAGGAGAACCAGAAGAGGACAGAGTCAGTGCAGCAAAGGTTGGATAATGTTTCCAGGAGAATGGGGTTGTCCATAATGTCGAAGGTAGCTGAGAGGTGGAGGAGGATTAGGATGGAGTAGAGACCATTGGATTTGGCAAGAAGGAGATCATTGGTGACTTTGGAGAGGGTGGTTTCTGTGGAGTGAAGGGGATGGAAGCCAGATTGGAGGGGGTCAAAGAGAGAATTGGAGGAGAGGAATTTGAGACAGCAGGTTTAGACACCTTAGTCAAGGAGTATGGAGAAAAATGGTGATAAATGAGGGAGCAGTGGGGTCAAGGGAGGATTTTTTTAGGATGGGGAGACATGGGCATATTTGAAAGCAGTGGGAAGGAAGTCATTGGAGAGTGAACAATTGAAGATGGCAGTTAAGAAGAAGGGAGGGGGTGATAGTTTTGATAAGTTGCGAAGGAATGGGATCGGATGCGCAGGTGGGGGGGGGGGGGGAGTGGCTTTTGAGAGGGAGCAGGAGACCTCTTCAAGAGATACTGCTGGGAAGGAGTATTGTACTCACTAGGGGCTCAATAAATACCATTACCACTATTTACTGAATCAGCATGGCCTACTGGAAAGAGCACAGGTCTGGAAATCAGAGGACCTGAGTTCTAATCCCGGCTCTGCCACTTATGAACTGTTTGACTTCAGTTGGAAAAGTCACTTAACTTCCCTTTCCCTCTAAACTGTAAGCTTGTTATGGGCAGGGAGCGTGCCTGCTAATTCTGTTGTATTTTACTCTACAAAGCACTTACTACAGTGCTCTGCAAAGAGTAGGTACTCAGTCAATGCCATTGATTGATTGAGCCTCAGTTTCCTCATCTGTTAAATGGGGATTCAAAACCTTGTCTCCTCCTACTTAGCCTGTGAGCCCAATGAGGGACAGGGACTGAGTCTGACCTGATTATTTTGTATCTACCCAAGTGCTTAGAAACAAGGCCTACCTAAAATAAATTTAATAAACTTGATCTCTGCTTGAAACAGTGTATGTGCTTAACAAATACCACCATTATTATTTTTATTATTGGTCTTTCCACATAATAGCAAATACTGGGTATGGTTAGAAGTAGCAATATTAGCCCATGTGGATAGGACAAAAGCAATTTCTGCAGCATGAGTGATGTTTGACTTTCTGGGATCTGCAAAACTGCAGTTTTCTAATTTGAAAACACTACAGGAAATTGTTCTAATAAGGAGTCAACTCCTCTGGATTAATTAAAAGAGCAATCTGGGAGATTTGCTCTCTTAGGGGCAACAAGATTTAAACAAGAAATGTTATCTCTGAAGATCCCTTAGGGAGGCATATTGAAATTCTGAAAGGATATCTGTCCTGTAAGGCACAGAACACTGCTTATCTTGGGAGAAAAACTTCAGTTGACCTCTGTGTTTGAAGATGCTACCCCTAACGGCAAGATTTTATCCATGTTTGTGACTGTGGTTGAAAAGACTGTCTTTTTGCACTTTGTGCACATATAGAGAACAATTACTATTATTCCTATGACTAGCATTATTTGGTATTTAAAGTATGACAAGCACTGTGTTAAGCATTGGAGATTTTACAATGGAACGCACAGAAAATCCAGCCCCTCCATTCCTTAGGGACTGTTATGTGTGGGACTGTTATGTGGTATGGAGGAGGACTGATATAGGTAACGAAAGAACACAATTCAAACACAATGGAATCATAAGAGAGTCAATGATAAAAACATAGGAACCTAGTATTTTGCTGTGTGCTGATTATTTTTCAGGATTCTTACCAGACTTGTCCATTCTGGTAGACCCTAGATGTTTCTTGGATCAGAAATCATGGCCTAGTGGAGAGCACATGGGCCTGGGAATCAGAGGACCTGAGTTCTAATCCTGCCTTCTCCATTTGACTGCTGTGTGACCTTGGGCAAGTCAACTTCTCTATGCCTCTGTTTCCTATTCTGTAAAAATGTGGATTCAATCAATACTGATTTCCCCATCCTTAGACTATGAGCCCCAAGTGGGCCAGGGACTGTGTCCATGCTGATTGTACAGCATTGATCCCAGTACTTTTGCAGGGCTTGGCAATCAATCAATAAATCTTTGCTATTTATTGAGGGCTTACTATGTATAGAGCACTGTACTAAGTGCTTGGGAGCGTACAATACAACAGAGTTGGGAGACAAGTTCCCTGCCTGCAACTAGCTTATTACCTAGAGGGGTGACAGCATTAATGGAAATAAATACTTTATAACACAAAATTTGTAGATATGTACATAAGTGCTGTGGGGTTGAAAATGGGGCACATTCCAGTCAGTCATTCTGTCAATCTCTTTACTGAGAATTTGCCTGTGTGCAGAGCACTGTATGAGCCCTTGGGAGAGTACAATGCAACAATATAACAGACACATTCCCTGCTGATGAGTTTACAGTTTAGAGGACCACCAAATCCCAAATGGCCAAAGCTCAAAGATCCAAGTGCAAAGACTTGGAACATAGTAAATGCTTCACAGATAAAACTATTATCATTAGTACACTTTTGCTACTGATGACCTAGCCCCAGCATACATTCCACTACTCATAGAGCCAGAAGCGTAGGTCTCCTGACTTCTGGAGATGAACTAATAATAATCATAATAATAATGATTTCCCCACAGCACCTGTATATATGTCTATATGTTTGTACGTATTTATTACCCTATTTATTTATTTATTTATTTTACTTGTACATATATATTCTATTTATTTTATTCTGTTAATATGTTTTGTTTTGTTGTCTGTCTCCTCCTTCTAGACTGTGAGCCCACTGTTGGGTAGGGACCGTCTCTATATGTTGCCAACTTGTACTTCCCAAATGCTTAGCACAGTGCTCTGCACACAGTAAGCTCTCAATAAATATGATTGAATGAATGAATAATTATGGTACTTGTTAAGTGCTTACTATGTACCAAGCACTGTTCTTGGCACTGGGGTAGATACAAGTTAATCAGGTTGGAAACAGTTCCTGTCCCACATTGGGCTCACACTCTTAATCTCCATTTTACAGATTGGTAATTGAGGCCCAGAGAAGTTAAGTGACTTGCCCAAGGTCATGCAGATTTAGAACCCAGGTCCTTCTGATTTCTGGGCCCATGCTCTATCCACTAAGCTATGCTGCTCCTCACTAAACCACACTGCTCCTCCTTTGGACTGGTAATCAGTGTACTGTACTCATTTATGTTCCATGAAATCCATTACTACTATTTTCTGCAAGGAAAACTTGTTCTTACTAGTTTAACAGGAAGTTCTGGGTATGGTTACAACAATAATAATAATGATAATAATAATGATAATGGTATTTGTTAAGCACTTATTATGTGTCAAGCACTGTTCTAAGTGCTGGGGTAGTTACAAGCTAATCAGGTTGGACACAGTCCTTGTCCCACATGGGGCTGACATTCTTAATCTTCATTTTACAGATGAGGAAACTGAGGCACACGGAAGTCGTGACTTGCCCAAGGTCATACAGCAGGCACATGGCAGAGCCAGGATTAGAACCCAGGTCCTTCTGAATCCCAGGACCGTGCTCTATCCACTCAGCCACTCTGCTTCCCAAAGCAGCAATATTAGCACATGTTGGTGCAACCAGGGTTTGGAGACTTTTCATTTCATTTTGCCACCGTCTGCTAATAATTGTGAAATATTTGAGGCTGTGATGGATTGAAATCCTGAAGGGGCCAACTGGTGCCTGTGTTCACTCATCTTTGTCCAGTGACAAGCTGCCCCATAGTAGTGGGGTGGGATTGCCTGATTCAATTGCAGTGCAATTCCCAAGTGCCCCCACAGTGTTCTGGATTAATAGATAACCTCATGAAAAAAAAAAAGTTCAATAATAAGAGTGAACATAGAATTTGTTTTCGTCTTTCACTCATCTGACAAGGTTGAAGATGTGTTTCGATACCATTATTTCTGGAGTCCCATGACACATGACTCTGATAATTAAAAGAGATATCTACTCCTCAGCCTAATTTTCAAGTGAGTGTGTGAACATGAAACATTACCCTATTGTTAAGTCCAGCTATTGACTATTTAGGTCTGAACGGGCTCTGATATAATTTTATTTTTGCTGTAGAATAGACAAATATGTTCACCTGGAACCAAGGAGGAACACCAGTTTTAAGTTTTTTCTTTCATAGTTCAGAGATTAATTTTCACAGTGCTGGGCAAATGACTTGTGATGCTGTTAAACGTTTGTTTCTTTTTCTCCCTCTCCACTAGTCACAACACACAATACTTCTATTCTTAATTTGTTGGAGGTAAGAGTGGTGGCTGGTTTGGTAAAGGAAACACATGTTTTGGAGAATAAAGAGACCTTGTGCATTTTTTATTAAAAATGCTTTTTACAACTGAAACGTAATCTACAGATGGAGCAGCTGATATGGCTATTTTGCTGGTTGTTAAAGAGTTTATACTACATTAAATTGTCTCCCAAGGGCTTAATTTTTCAGTGCTGTTACAACCACCAACCTTTCTTATTGAGAAGGTCAATAGGCATGATATGAAGTCCTGTAAATCATCAGCTCACTCTTTTCATAATATCGAATGTGACCCAGTTCACATACCTTAAAAAATTATAAACCACAGCACATACTGTCTATCAAACAAATAAATCAGTGGCTATAAATATAGTCTTTCTTTTGGCACTGGACAGATTCATTCTACTGCTTTTCACATGTTTTAAATGGCTTTTAGCTTGATAGGCAAGATCTCCTTTGGCATTAAGAAACCAGAGACCTGAATTTACTGTATTTAAAATGCCTTACGTGTCCAAAGTGACCCTAAAGCATGAAAAATAAACTCCCTAAAAGAATATAAAATAAATTTAGTGATTGGCTAACAACCAAGACAGCTGATGGAATGCATTAAAAATTACAATTTAGTCTTGGGAAAAGAGAATAGAAGAACTACCAGAAAAGGTGATTTAATTCCTTATTTCATCTTTCAGGTAAAAAGTTTTACAAAATATAAATTCCTCTCAAGTGGCTAGACAGTAGTACCCACAGCCAGGCTTTTTATGTGGGGAGGGTTAAGGAATTACCCGTTTCTCCTCCCCATTTGTTAAGACCGGCTGCTCCTACGTACAAATCTTCAGAACAAATCAGTAAAACTCCAGACCAGAGAAGGGATCTTGGGCATTCCATCATTCACTGGAAATCCTCACTTTTTTGTGTTTGAGCATTACTCAGAGCTGTGCGATGGAACTGTGGTGTTCCAGGAGCTGTTCGTTTGGCAGCCAAGCCCCACTTAGGGGGTTGGAAGAGGATGAAACACCCCTGTTGAGTTTCTCCTTTAATAATAATGATGGCATTTATTAAGTGCTTACTATGTGCAAAGCACTGTTCTAAGCACTGGGGAGGATACAAGGTGATCAGATTGTCCCACGGGGGGCTCACAGTCTTAACCCCCATTTTACAGATGAGGGAACTGAGGCACAGAGAAGTTAAGTGACTTGCCCAAAGTCACACAGCTGACAATTGGAGGATCTGGGATTTGAACCTGTGACCTCTGACTCCAAAGCCCGTGCTCTTTCCACTGAGCCATGCTGCTTCTCTAGCAGCTTAATGCCTTTAGGCATTACGGTGTCCTGCTGCCAACCCCTACAGGACAGCAGTTAAAAGAAAAAGCAGAATAACAATTCCTGGCATTTGTTAACCACTTCCTACATGCCAAGCACTCGGGTAAACACAAGATAATAATATTAGATGCAGTGTCCCTGTCTCACATAAGACTAACAATGTAAGCAGGAGGGAAGGTAGGTATTTTGTCCCCATTTTACAGATGTGGAAACTGGAGCACAGAGAAGTTAAATCACTTGCCCAAGGTCCTTCAACAGGAGAGTGGCAGAGCCAGGATTAGAATCCAGGTCTTCTGGCTTTCAGGCCCATGCTCTTTCCACTAGATCAAACTACTTCTCCAGTGGAAAGTGGGAAGTGAATTAGAGGGGGGCTTCCAATGCCTGTGCCCAGCCCCCACCTCGTTGTGGGCAGGGAATGTATCTGTTTATTCTCATATTGTACTCACCCAAGTGCTTAGTACAGTTCTCTGCACACAAGAAGTGCTCAATAAAAATGACTGAATCCAGTGCCCAGCCTCCAGTTTCTCCAGTAGCTTAACCCCAAAGAAGACTGTCACAAGGGTACCAATGCTGAGGTCAGCCAGGCACCCAAGGCACAGCTCGTAGGCTTCTTCAAACCTGTTTCACTGTGTTCCAGGAAACACCCAATCATATTTATTGAGTGCTTACTGTGTGCAGAGCACTATACTAAGTGCTTGGGAGAGTATGATTTAACAAAAAAACAGATACATTCCCTGCCCACAATGACCTTAAAATCTACAGGGGGAGACAAGGCTCTCCATCACCTCGCCCCCTCCTACCTCCTCTCCATCTACAGCCCATCCCACACCCTCCGCTCCTCTGCCGCTTATCTCCTCACCGTACCTCGTTCTCGCCTGTCCCGCCATCAACCCCCGGCCCACGTCATCCCCCAGGCCTGGAATGCCCTCCCTCTGCCCATCCACCAAGCTAGCTCTCTTCCTCCCTTCAAGGCCCTACTGAGAGCTCACCTCCTCCAGGAGGCCTTCCCAGACTGAGCCCCTTCCTTCCTCTCCCCCTCGTCCCCCTCTCCATCCCCCCATCTTACCTCCTTCCCTTCCCCACAGCACCTGTATATATGTGTATATGTTTGTACATATTTATTACTCTATTTATTTATTTATTTTACTTGTACATATCTGTTCTATTTATTTTATTTTGTTAGTATGTTTGATTTTGTTCTCTGTCTCCCCCTTTTAGACTGTGAGCCCACTGTTGGGTAGGGACTGTCTCCATATGTTGCCAACTTATACTTCCCAAGCACTTAGTACAGTGCTCTGCACACAGTAAGCGCTCAATAAATGCAATTGATTGATTGATTGATTGAGACAGACATTAATATAAATAAATATATTACAGAGAGGTACATAAGTGCTGTGGGGCTGGGAGGAGCGATGAATGAAAGGAGCAAGTCAAGGTGATTCAGGAGGGAGTGGGAGAAGAGAAAAGGAGGGCTTAGTCAGGGAAATGTACTTTTAGTAAGGATTTGAAAGTGGGGAGAGTAATTGTGTGTACAAGCTTTGAAGACATCATTCAATCAATCAGTGGTATTTATTGAGCACTTACTCTGTGCAGAGCTCTGTACTAAGCAGTTGGGAAAGTACACTACAACAGAGTTCGTAGATATGATCTCTGCCCACAAATACCTTATGGGGGAGACAAACATTAAAAAGATGAAAATTGAGACTCCTGGGGTTTTATGCTAGTTTTTCAAATTTTGTTTATTCTCCTCTATTTGCTTGTTTATTTTTTACAGGAAAGTCCTAAATGGTTGACCTCAAAAAGCAAGTGTGATTGATAGACCTGAATGAGGGAAGATTATGCAAAAACATTAGTCCCTGAAAATGGAAAGTGGGCTGATGACAGAATTGCTTTTAAAATATTTTCTTCTGCAACTTAGTTTCCTCCAGCCTAGATGAGTCATGCTGCGACTGTTGACTTTTATTGAGCGCCATTTTTCATTTTCGCATTAATAGAAAGAGGAAGCTCCATTTCACTGTGTGAATGCCGGGAAAAATCCCTGTACCAGTGAGTAATTGTCCAGTGAGCAATTGTCCCTGTTGTGCTATGACAACATGCTGGTGATTAGAATGTGATTCTTATCATATGAATTTCGCTTTAGGCATCAAATGTAATCTTTTCTTATGGATAAGAACACACCTTGTATTCTAGAATTGGGTTTGACAGGAGGTCCAAATTCTGGCCTTTTCTACCACCATGAATATCTACACTTTCCTAATTACTGTCTTTATAGATTTGTTCAATATTAGTTTTGGGTCTGCAAGGTTGGAGATATGCTAAGAGATGAGTCATCTTTTTTTATTTTATTGTATTTTATGGTATTCGTTAAGAGCTTACTATATGTTGGGGATAAATAGTAGAGTGCCTTCCGGGGCCTGAGCCCAGCTCCCAGTTCGTCTAGTTCCCAGCCTCCAGTTTTCCTAGTAGCTTATCCCCAGAGAAGACTGTCACATGGTAGCAATATTGAGATCAGACAGACACCAAAGTCACAGCTTGTAAGTCAGGTTCCGGAAGCTTCTATAAACCTGTTTTATTGTGTTCCAGAAAGCAGCCTTTAAAGGGCAGGAATTCTCAGGTAGGATTTTTTTTTTTTAACTAAAAAAGTGCTGGTAAGATAGGAGAACAGAAGGAGAATTAGGGTTGGGTTGCCTAGAGGGCACAACATGCCAGGCATTCTACTCAGTGCTGGGGTAGATACAAATGAATGAGGTTGGAAATATGTCAAATGAGGTAACATTACACTTTACAGATGAAGTAACTGAATAGAGAATAATAATAATTATGGTACTTGTCAAGTGCTTAGTATGTGCCAAGAACTGTTCCAAACACTGGGGTACATAGAAGCCAATCATATTGGACACAGTTCCTGTCCCACATGGGGCTCACAATCTCAATCCCCCTTTCACAGATGAGACAATGGAGGCACAGAGAAGCTAAGTGACTTGCCCAAGGTCACACAGCAAGCATGTAGTGGAGCTAGGTCCTTCTGACCCCCAGGCCCATGCTTTATCCACTAGGCCACATTGCTTCTCTTGTTTTACTCCCACCTTGTACTTCCCAAGCACTTAGTACAGTGCTCTGCACACAGTAAGCGCTCAATAAATACGATTGATTGATTGATTGATACTTATTGAGTGGTTACTGTGTACAGAGCACTGTGCTAAGCACTTGAGAGAGCACAATACAACAAGAGTGGGTTTACGCATTCTCTGCCCACGAAGAGCTTACAGTCTAGAGGGGGAAATGGGAGAGTATAAGGATATTTAGTCAGATTACTTGGTTTGTTTTGTTGTCTGTCTCCCCCTTCTAGACTGTGATCCCGCTGTTGGGTAGGAACAGTCTCTATATGTTGCCGATTTGTATTTCCCAAGCACTTAGTACAGTGCTCTGCACACAGTAAGCACTCATTAAATATGATTGAATGAATGAATAAGCGCCACTTTTCCTCATCTCCCACTCCCTTCCTCATCACCCTGACTCATTCCCTTGCTCCCTCCCTGCCCCACAGCACTTCTTATATCTGTAATGTTTTAAATTTATATTGATGTCTGTGTATTTGTATTGATATCTGTCTCCCTCCCTCTAGACTGTGAGCTTGTTGTGGGCAGGGCCCGTCTCTATTGCTGTTGTACTTTCCCAAGCACTCAGTGCAGTGCTCTGCACACAATAAGTGTTCAATAAATATTAAAGAAGTGTTGTGGGTTGGAGTGAATATCAATGCCACGCTGGTGGGGTTCACATCATTTTATAATCAGCGTGGCTCAGTGGAAAGAGCATGGGCTTTGGAATCAGAGGTCGTGGGTTCAAATCTCGGCTCCGCCACTTGTCAGCTGTGTGACTTTGGGCAAGTCACGTAACTTCTCTATGCCTCAGTTACCTCATCTGGAAAATGGGGATTAAGACTGTGAGCCCCACGTGGGACAACCTGATCACCTTGTATCCTCCCCCAGCACTTAGAACTGTACTTTGCACATAGTAAGCACTTAATAAATGCCATTATTATTATTATTATTATCAAAATAGTTGCCATAGGTGGGTTAATTGTTCAGATTAAACAATAACCCCAATTTTTTTGACTTTCCATTCTCATCCTCTAATAGAAAATAATGCCAAAAGTAGAAATGAGCCTGTTAGCATGAAACAATTCAGGGGTGGAATTCAGTATAAAGTCCCTTGAGCTCCTGTATGAAAGCTATTGAGTTTGGCCCTAAATGAATAAAGAACATTCAGAAAAATTATCTTTCCACTCTCACTGGAAAGCCTTGATCAAGGATATTAGACAGGAATGCATCTCTGCTGATCTGTTGCCTAAATAACATATGTAAAATAAACATTACATTACTTTACACTTAAAAAATATCTTATAATGTTTTCTGAAAGGAATGTGATTACTTGTTTTACTCTCTTCCTTATTATTTAGCAGCTCTTTTGGTACTCATCTTTTCTCAGCTAAATCAACATTTGCACAGTTTTGTGGGAGTCTATTGAGTCAATCTGATTGCTTCTTTGAATTGTTGTGAGCTAGATCAATTAGTCCAATAATATGACACGATACATTTAATCTCCACTTTATTTTACTGACATCCCTTAAAGCCTTAGAAAATTTTTGAAATGTGATATTTTTATTCTGAAATATAGAATTCTTTTCAGTAATCACCAACTTCATGGCTACCACCCAGTGGTAAAAGTATATTTTTACTTTTACTGGTATGTGATCCGTTAATCATATCCAACTACCAATTTGTACTTCCCAAGTGCTTAGTACAGTGCTCTGCACATAGTAAGCGCTCACTAAATACGATTGATGATGATGATGATTAATCAATCAATCAGTTGTACTTGTTGAATTCTTAATGTATGAAGAGCACTGTACTAGGTGCTTAGGAGAGTAAAATGCAATAGAGTTGTATTGTGTTGGGAAACCACATAGCCTAGTGGAAAGAACATAGGCCTAAAAAGCAAGGACATGGATTCTAATATCTGCTCTGCCACTTGTCTGTTATGTGACCTCGGGTAAGTCATTTAACTCCACTGTACCTCAGGTTCCTCAGCTGTAAAATAGGGATTCAATACTTGCTTTCTCTTCTACTTAGACCATGAGACCCATGGGTCAGGGACTGTGTCTGACCCGCTTAACTTAATTTGTAGCTACCCCAGAGCTTAGAACAGTGCCCGACTCATAGCAAGCATTTAACAAATACCATTAAATAGACAGAGTTGGTAGACATGATCCCTGACCACAAAGAGCTTACAGTCTAGAGGGAGAGACATGCAATTACATTAGGAGTGGATCTACTACCAGAACGATTGCAGATGGAGGTGGGGCATTCTGGGAGAGATGTGTCCATGGCGTCACTGTGGGTCGAAGATGACTCGATGACATAAGGCAAGATATGAGGGGAAATTGATATGTACAAAAGTGCTGTGGGCCTGAAGGTGGGTGTGTAAGTGCTCAAGGGTACATATCCAATTACTTAATCAAATGGAGAAATGAGAACTTAATTAGAGAATGAACTTTGAAGGAGTCTTGGGGAAAATTGGGTTGGGATTGGAAAATGAGGAGTTCTGTTTTGGATATGTTAAGTTTGAGGTGTCAGCAGAACATCCAAGTAGAAATGTTCTGAAGTCAGGAGGAAATATGAGACTGCAGAGAAGGAGAAATACGAGGGCTGGAAAAGTAGATTTGGCAATCATCTGTATAGAGATGGTAGTAGAAGCCAGAGGAGTGAATGAGATCTCCAAGGGAGTGGATGCAGATGTAGAATAGAAGGGGACCCAGAATTGAGCCCTGAGTGTGGAAGGCAGAGGAGAAGCTCATGAAGGAGATTGAGAATGAGCAGCCAGAGAGTTAGGAGGAGAACCAGTAGAGGACAGAGTGAGTGAAGGCAAGGTTGGATAATGTCTCCGACCTGAGAAGGGGGTGGTCAACAGTGTTGAAGGTAGCTGTGAGGTCGGGATGGACTAGAAAGGAGTAAACCCTTAATAAATAATAATAATGGCATTTATTAAGCACTTACTATGTGCAAACCACTGTTCTAAGTGCTGGGGAGGTTACAAGATGATCAGGTTGTCCCACATGGGACTCACAGTCTTAATCCTCGTTTTACAGATGAGGTACCTGAGGCCCAGAGAAGTGAAGTGACTTGCCCAAAGTCACACAGCTGACAATTGGCCGAGCTGGGATTTGAACCCATGACCTCTGACTCAAAAGCCAAGGCCCGTTCCACTGAGCCACACTGCTTCTCCTCCTCCTCCTCCTACTACATGGATCAGAATCCTGGGAAATTAATTGGGGAAAGGTTGTTGAAGGAGATAGGATTTTTTGAGGGAGTTAAGTGTGTAGGGACCTGTGGTCTGTTTTAAGACAGGGGAGCAGTGTGGAGGTGGTAATTGAAACCATAGGGATGAATGAGTTCTCCAAGGGAGTGAGTGTAGGTGGAGAACAAAAGGGAACCCACAACTGAACCCTGATGGATTCCTACAGTTGTGGGGGGGCTGGAGCAGAAGAGAAGCTGATTAATGAGATTGAGAAGGAGTGGCCAGAGAGATAGGAGGAGGATGGTGTCAGTAAAGTCAAGGTTTGATCATGTTTCTAGGAGAAAGTGGTGGTACACAGTGTTGGAGGCAGCTGAAAGGTTCAGGAGGATTAGAATTGAGTAGAGACCATTGATTCTGTCAAGGAGGACGTCATTGGTTGCCTTAGAGAGAGCTGTTTCTATGAAGTGGAGGGGCAGAAGCCAGACTGCAGGGGATCAAGGAGAGAACTGGAGTAGAGAAGTAGAGGCAACGAGTGTTAGTCAAACAATTGTATTTATTGAACCCTTACCCTTTGCAGAGCACTGTACTAAGTGCTTGGAAGGGTACAATACAACTATACACAAATACATTCCCTGCCCACAACACGCATAAAGTTTAGAGGGGGAGACAGACATTAGTATAAATAAATTACAGATACGTACGTAAGTACTGTGGGGCTGGGAAGGGAGATGAATAAAAGGAGAAAGTCAGGGTGATGCAGAAAGGAGTGGGAGAAAAGGAAAAGAGGTTTAGTCATGGAAGGCCTCTTGGAGGAGATTTGTCTTTAATAAGGCTTTGAAGGTAGGGAGAGTAATTGTTGGATATGAGGAGGGAGGGTATTGCAGGCCAGAGACAGGATGTGGGCGAGAGGTCAGCAGCCAGATAGATGAGATCGAGGTGCAGTGAGAAGGTTAGCATTAGATGAGCTAGATTTGCAGGCTGGGATGAGAGTAGCGAGGTGCGATGGGGGGGAGAAGGTGATTGAGTGCTTTAAAGCCAATGGTGAGGAGTTTTTGTTTGATGCAGAGGTGGGTGGGCAACCACTGGAGCTTCTTGAGGAGTGGGGAAACAAGTCCTGAATATTTTTGTAGAACAATAATCTGGGCAGCAAAATGAAGTATGGACTGGAGTGGAGAGGGACAGGAGGCAGGGATGTCAGCAAAGAGGCTGAGGCAGTAAAATAACTCAATCTAGAAGTTTGGAATGGAATGGTAGGAGGGAGATGGGGCTATAACTAGAGAGTGTGTGAGGTAAAGAGAGGGTTTTTTAAAAATTAGGGGATACACGGGCAGGTTTGCATGCAGTGGATAAAGAGCCATTGGAAAGTGAGTGATTAAAGAAGGTGGTCAGGGAGGGAATAAGGGAGGGGTCAAGGGTGAAGCACCTGTGGTCCAAAGCACAGATGGAGGGGTGAATTTTAATGAGGTGGGAGAGCTCCTCTTGCATTTTGCTAGGAAGGATGGGAGAGTTGAAGAGGAGGCAGGATGAGAGTGGTATTGGAGTGGAACAGGGGAGATTTTAGGGAGATAAGTGACGGTTTCAATTTTATTCAGTGAAAAAGGTGACAAGTTTATTAGGGGCAAGATAGGGGAGGTTGAGGAACAGGACATTTGAGGAGGAAGCAAAAAGTCTGAAACAGCTGGCATGGAAAATGGGCGTGGGAGTTGATAAAGATGGGGAAGTATTCTTTCTGAGCAGAAGAGGGGCAGAGTTAAAGCAGGTGACAATGATTTTGAAATGGACAAGGTCTGCCTGATGTCTGTAATTCCACAGCTTGAGTCCCAGAGCCGAGGATGCATATTGTGGGCATGCAGGGCTGTAGGTTGGTGATGCCAGATCAATGTGGGGTCGGGGGAGCGAGGTTGTTGAGTTCAGTGGAAAGCATGGAGTTAAGGCTCTGGATTTGTGCATTGAGAGAAGTTAGGTTGGATTTGGAGACCAAGTGGGGGGTGAAGATGTCCTGTGCTTTTGTCCACAAGAATGCTGTCTTCTCTCAATTCTAAAACATTTTATCCAGGTGGCAGGGGCTGAACTCTTCCTTTTTTTCCAAACCTTTGCCCTCCCCTCTAGGTCAGAATTAAGTTTGGCTCAGTGTGTGAGCTGGCAAACCTCATGGCAGACCTGTGAAAGTGGAAGGTAGAACATTCAAAATGAAAACCAGACTCAAATAATCAGAATATTCAGATTTGTTCAGTGCTATTTGCTAAGCATTGTAGAAGGCATTGGGTTAGATACAAGATAATTAAATTGGACTCAGTCCCTCAAGGGACTGAGTCTAAGACACTAATTCTAAGACCTTCAGTCTAAGTTGAGGGGAGAACAGGTAGTGAATCCCCATTTTATATATAAGAAAACTGAGGAACAGAAAAGTTAAATGACTGGTCCAAAGTGATACAGCAGGTAGGCAGTGAAGCTGGGATTAGGACCCAATTTTCTGACCCCTAAGCCCATACTCTTTCCATTAGGTCATCTGCTTCTCTGCTTCTCAGAAACATGTTTGTTCCAAATAATTCATAACGGTACAGTGTACTGACCCATTGTTTTATCAGTACTGGTAAGAATGGACCAGAACAGGGTCTTCACCACTTTAACAACTTCAAGGATAAATTCCCTCTTCAGGCACTGAGGAAATAAAAATATTGTCCATGTAGGCTTTCTTAGTTAGCCCCATAAATTTTATGGAATTATTGCCTTTCTTCTCAGAAAATCAATTGCAACCACTATCCCATTTCACTTATTTCCAATTAATTTTATATCTTTAAAAAGAATGGTACTTAGGTTGAGAAGTGAACTGTAGGAAGACATTGTTCAGGTCTATACAAGGCAAACATTGTCCAACAATATGTTGCTCTTTTCCAAAATATTATTTTCTCCGCTCCTTCCATATGATTTATTTATATTGACCAAAGAGGAAATAGAAAACTTATCTCAGTATAGATCAACCCACCTGCCTGAAACAAATGCCTTTATGAAAGTCTCCAAGGCAGTAGCGATTCCCAGGTTAAAAAACAGACACCATTCTCATTCTCATTCCCACTCAATTTGTTAATTCCTTCCTAAAAGGTGCATTTGTTCATTCATTCATCCATTCAATCATATTTATTGAGTGTTTACTGTGTGCAGCGCACTGCACTAAGTGCTTGGGAAGTACAAGTTCAGAGTCAAAGAACATCCTTTCAACTTAACCTGCAGTTTGGACACTGAACCTAAGCTCTAGAAAACAGGTATATGGATTATAGGTTTTCTGTATAGCATCCATTCAAGGCTTTTCCTGGGCGACGGAGAATTGAGGTAGTAAAGATTAAACTCATAATAGCTGAGAGAAGAGGAATTTGGTGGGTACTTTTATAATATGAATAATGCCCCTAATCTGGCATTCAAAGAACTGCAATTTATTTTACAGACTCAGCTGTTCAGAGGCTTTTGTATCCTCTGGAATAGAGCCATGCAGAGCTGGCTGAACCCTGAGTTCCCCCAAAAGGTCAGGGCAATATCACTGCCAAGTTGGCAAGAGGTCCTCTTTCTGTTCTCTGGGTTTCAGCAATCCAAAATATAGTCTCTTCCTTCAGGGCTGGTCAGATTGAGAGGAAATTACCGGCATTCAGTCAGCGAGCATGAGGGGCTCCCCCAAACCCAGCACACAGCTGCCTCCTTTCCCACTAAAGCTGTTCAACCTCAAGCCAAGTTGGTTCACATTCACTATGGAATTGGAAAACCTAGTCATTGGATCTGGAAACCTGCAAACCAAGACTCTAGAGCCAGAGAGCTCCATTTTAGGTGAAATAGATGATTGATTAAGGTTTAGTGGTTCTGATGATGCGTTGCTTACTGTACATTTGTGTGTGTGTGTATATGTATGTGCATGTGAGTGTGTGACCACCACATCAAACAGAAACTCCTCACCATTTGGCTTTTAAAACATTCAATCCTCTTGCCCCCTCCAACCTCACCTCACTACTCTCCAACTACTACCCAGCCCACAGACTTCACTCATCTAATGCTCATCTTCTCACTGTACCTCAATCTCGTCTATCTCACCACTGACCTCTCTCCCACATCCTGCCTCTGTCCCGGAACACCCTCCCTCCTCATTTCTGACAGACAAGTACTCTCCCTGCTTTCAAAGCCTCAATGAAGGCACATCTTCTCCAAGAAGTCTTCCCTGACTAAGCCCTCTTTTCCTTTTCTTCCACTCCCTTCTCCGTTGCCCTGACTTGCTCCCTTTATTCAGCCCCCATCCCAGCCCCAGATCACTTAAGTTTATATCTGCAATTTATTTATTCTAATGTCTGCCTTCCCCTCTATAGTAATAATAATAATGGCATTTGTTAAGCGCTTACTATGGGCAAAGCACTGTTCAAAGCGCTGGGGGTATACAAGGTGATCAGGTTGTCCCATGTGGGGCTCCCCACTTTACAGATGAGGTAACTGAGGCTCAGAGAAGTTAAGTGGCTTGCCCAAGGTCACACAGCAGACATGTGGCGAAGCCAGGATTAGAACCCATGACCTCTGACTCCCAAGCCCGCACTCTTTCCACTGAGCCACGCTGCTTCTCTGAACTGTAAGTTCATTGTGAGCAGGAAATGTTTCTGTTATATTGTTATATTGTACTCTCCCGGCGCCTAGTACTGTGTTCTACACACAGTAGGCACTCAATAAAAACAATTAACTCTGTGTGTGTGTGTGTGTGTGTGTGTGTGTGTGTGTGTGTGTGTGTGTGTGTGTGTTTGGTTCTAATCCTGGCTCTGCCGCTTGCCGATGTAGGACCCAAGGAAAGTCACTTAACTTGTCTGTGCCTCAATCTACTCATCTGTAAAATGGAGATTCGATACCTGTTCACCCTGCTACTAAGAATGTGAGCCCTATGTGGGACAGAAACTGTGTCTAACCTGTTTGTTTTGCATTTACTGCAGCACTTAATACTGTGCTTAGCACATAATAAGTGTTGAACAAATATGACAAATATTTTATTATTTGGAGTGGTAAAGGGTGCTTTTTCTACTTTGCTACCTGAGGGCAATAATCACTGCCAACCTCCAAAGACTACTCTATATTCTAGTATTCTGATTTTATGACAGCCTAAAATATGACTCTTTATATTGTAGGCAGCAGAAGGAAAAATTAGTCTTTCCTGGGTATTTTTTTTTACCCCTGGGGCATACACCCCTGGTCTTCGCACCCCTTCTAGGAGTAGGAGTCAATCAATCAATCAATCAGTGGCATTTTCTGAGGCTTAAAGGGTGCAAACCACTTTCTAAGCACTTGATAGTACAACACAGTATAGTTGGTAGACACAATTCCCTGCCTACATGAAGTTTGAGTACGCATCAAGCTAAAATTCCTCACTCTCGGCTTCAAAGCTCTCCATCACCTCACCAGCTCCTACCTCACCTCCCTTCTCTCCTTCTACAGACAAGGTCGCACCCTCCACTCCTCTGCCACTAACCTCCTCAATGTACCTCGTTCTCACCTGTCCCGCCGTAGATCTCTGGCCCACGTCCTCCCCCTGGCCTGGAATACCCTCCCTCCGCACATCTGCCAAGCTAGCTCACTTCCTCCCTTCAAAGCCCTACTGAGAGCTCACCTCCTCCAGGAGGCCTGCCCAGACTGAGCCCCCTTTTTCCTCTCCTCCTCACCATCCCCCCGCCCTACCTCCTTCCCTCCCCACAACACCTGTATATATGTTTGTACAGATTTATTACTCTATTTTACTTGTACATATTTACTATTCTATTCATTTTGTTAATGTTGTGTATTTAGTTTTATTTTTATTTATTCTGGTGACTTGACACCTGTCCACATGTTTTGTTTTGTTGTCTGTCTCCCCCTTCTAGACTGTGAGCCCGTTGTTGGGTAGGGACCATCTCTGTATGTTGCCAACTTGTACTTCCCAAGTGCTTAGTACAGTGCGTTGCACACAGTAAGCGCTCAATAAATATGATTGAATGAATGAATGAATGAATGAATCTCTAGGAAATTTTTTCCTCTGTAGTTCAAAACAGGCAGCCTCAATTCCCTGATTCTGGTTCCCAGTGCCTATAATTGTGCAAAACAGTAGTAGGGCCTTGAATTACTCCAAACACAGGGCTTCTTTGAGAACCCCAAGTGGCTCCTTCCCTATTTCCCTATTAGTAACTGAGGCATGGGAGGAGTTCTAGTTAGTTCACGTCTCCAATGAATCCTCTGTTATCCAACAACAAAGGACATTGGTTGTGTGCACAGAGCTGAGTTTATTGTATTTATTCTTTTATGGTATTTCTTAAGTGCTGTACTAAGCACTGGGGTAGATACAAGCTAATCATGTTGGACACAGTCCACGTCCCACATGGGGCTCACAGTCTTAATCTCCACTTCACAGATGAGGTAACTGAGCCACAGAGAATGGGAAATGACTTGTCCAAGGTCACAGGGAAGGCAAGCATTGGAGCCAGCATTAGAACCCAGGTCCTTCTGATTTCCAGGCCCATGCTCTATCCACTATATCACTGAATCCCCTAGCAGACTTCTGTCCTACACGCTGGCTCACATTTTTATTGTCATCACCTTATGTGAGCTGCCTAGAGGAAATAGATAGGGAACGCATCTTCTAATTCTTGGGTAAGTCACTTCACTTCTCTGTGCCTCAGTTTCCTCACCTGTAAAATGGGGCTTAAGACTGTGAGACCCATGTGGGACAAGGACTGTATCCAACCCTATTTGCTCATATCTGCCCCAGCACTTAGTACAGTGCATGGCACAGGGTAAGTGCTTTATAAATACCATAATTATTATCATCATTATTATCATTATTATTATAGTACTCTCCTGAGCACTTAGTAGAGTGCTCTGCACAGATTAAGCTCTCAGTAAACACCGTTGATTGATCGATTTATTATTCACTTCCCTTCCCAGCTACACAGTCTACTGTGCAACTGATTAGATTCTATAGGAAACCATGAGCACCAGAGACCTATTCAGGCTGGTCATGGAACTTCTCTATACTATTTTATTAGTGTAGGTATTGGGGATGGACTCGAATCAATGAAAAGAAGCCCTTTCTAATTGATTGGAACTCATCTGTTATTGGATATGGACCTTGGCCAATTGGCAAGGGTCCCTCCCAATTGAGTTCCACTTTTAATACTTAAATTTTCAGTCTAATTAAAGAAAGGCTCTGATTGGATGGCTGGAAGAAATGAAGGCATTGATCTAGGGACTTATTGATTGAAGCATGGGGCAGATCTGTCAAGAACTGAGCCTTCATCAGGCTGATTTCAGTTTTTGACTTCATCTACTAATAGAATTTGTCATCCAATACCTTCCCTTTTTATTGATAAGTTCGTCAGCATTTAAAGTTCTCTGCCAGAGCCAAAGGGTATATAGTTTAATTGTGATAAACTGACACGACCATTGAAATGAGCCTCTTGATACATAAAAATCAACATCTTTGCCACTGCAATGTTCAGTCATGGTGAGGCTTCAGGTCAGCTGATAGGAGGCCAATCCTATCCACATCTCAGTGGAGAACCACTTCAGTTTTCAACTGGCTCCAGAGAGTCACTCTCTGCATTGTCTCAAGGCATTCTTAGTGCTTTATACACAATCTCCTTTACTGTCTTTCATCTTGGGGATCTGGTTTCGGGTAGGCCTCCTGCATTAGGTAAACCTCCCCTGTAGACTGGAAGCTCATTGTGGGCAAGGAATATGCTCGTTTATGGTTATGGTGTACTCTCCGAAGTGTTAGTGCAGTGTCTGCACAGAGTCAGCACTCCATAAATTTGATTGAATGATTAAGGGCATGGTAATTAAGTCTTTCCTTCCTCAATAGGGATGCCCCAGCCAAATCATTCCGCATGGTCACTCTGCGATACTATGGACACCCCTGTCATTACCATCACAAAAAGGTAAACTAAGATATTTTTGAGGCATCAAAATTTCTCATCAGGCAAAAAAAAAGTATTGTAGGTAATTGGATCTTTCAAGATGGGATGGGAATGCAGACCTGGCTTCAGTTCCTAGCTCCAGTCATTTAACCTATGTGGCTTAATTTCTCTTTCTATAAAATAGGGATATTACCTTTCTTCTTATCGGAACACTTGGAGGATAAATTAAGACAATGAATGTGACAAAGCTTTCTAATCATCAAAAGTGCCCTATAAATGCAAGTTGTGATTGTTACTTTTACATGTCTGTCACCCCCTGTAGACTCTAAGATCCTTGTGAGCAGGGATCACACATTCAATCTGTCACCAAATCCTGTTCTATCTTCACAACGTTGCTGAAATCTGCCTTTCCTCACAGTCCAAACTGCTACCACGGTGGTCCAAGCACTTATTCTATCCCTTTTTGAGTACTACACTTACCTTCCTGCCTCCTGTTTCTCTCCTCTCCAGTCTATACTTATCTTTGCTGCCCGGATCATTTTTTTATGGAAAAAAAGAAAAACAACAAAAAACAAACAAAAAAGACCAAACAAAAAATACAAAACAAAATCATTCAGTTTTCCTACTTCACTTTGCTGCCCAGATCATTTTTCTGAAAAAAAACAAAACCAAAAAACAAAAAAAAAAAGACATTCAGTGTCCATACTTCACTTTGCTGTCCGGATCATTTTTCTGAAAAAACATTCAGTCCGTGTCTCCCCACTCCTCAAGAACCTCCACAGTTTGCCCATCCACCACTGCACCAAACAGAAATTCCTCATCTTGGCTTTGAAGCATTCAATCATCTCACCTCCTCCTATCTCACCTCACTGATCTACTACAGCCCAGCCCACACATTTCACACCTTTAGTAGCAGCTTATTCACTGTATTCCAATCTCATCTACCTCCCTGCTGACCCCTTTCCCATGTCCTCCCACTAGTCTGGAACTCTCTCCTCCTCCATATAGGCCACACCACTACTCTCCCCACCTTCAAAACATTATTAAAGTCACATCTCCTCCAAGGGTCCTTTCCTGACTGAGCCCTCACTTTCCTGGCTCTCTCTCTCTCTTCTGTATCATTTTTGCACTTGGATTTGTTACCTATGGCCATTTGATATTTGCCCCACTCTCAACCCCACGGCACTTAAGTACATATCTATAAATTATTTATTATAGAACATTAATTCATATTATTATATGTTTCCCCCTCTAGATCATAAGCTCGTTGTGGGCAGGGATCACGTCTACCAACTCTCTTGTGTTGTACTCTCCCAAATGTTTAGTATAGTACTCCACATATAGTAAGCACTCAGTAAATACCAGTCATTGTTTAACTGGTTAGTTGATCACATCTATGAACCCCATTTTATTATACTTTCCCAAGTGCTTAGTCCAGTGCTCTGCACACAGTAAGCACCCAATAAATACCATTGATTGATTGATACGAAGAATAATGTAGCTGTACTTTTCTACAAATCCAGTGGTACATACGTACTGACATCCAGAACCCCCAACTTATACAAAATGAAAGTTGCACCAATAACTTTCACTGGAAGAGTAATAAGCATTTTTCAAACAACTCATTACCTTAACAATATTCTCAGAGGATTTTATTATGTGGAAACATGGAAAATTGTGGTAGATTGAGAGAACACCTTATAAAATGCCTCCAAATTTGATCATGAGCAATGATAGAATCAGAAACAAATACTGGCCTCTACCCAATTCAGTTAATTTAGTCAGTTCATCACAATTAATCTATATACCCTTTGGCTCTGGCAGAGAACTTTAAATGCTGAGTAACTTATCAACAAAAACGGAAGGTATTGGATGACAGATTCTATTAGTTGAGAGAGTCAAAAATTGAAATCAGCCTGCTAAAGGCTCAGTTCTTGACAAATCACCCCCAAGCTTCAATCAATAAGTCCCTGGATCAGTGCGTCCATCTCTTCCAGCCATCCAATCAAAGCCCCTCTTCAATTAGTCTGAAAATTTAAGTATTAAAAGTGGAACTCATTCGAGAGGGACCCTTGCCAATTGGCCAAGGTCCATGTCCAATAACAGATGAGTTCCAATCAATCAGAAAGGGTTTCTTTTCATTGATTCTAGTCCATCCCCAATACCTACACTAATAGAATAGTACAGAGTTCCATGACCATCCTGAATTGGTCTCCGGTGCTTGCGGTTTCATATAGAACCTGATCGATTGAGGTCTTCACCTGATTTTTGTCCTGCATTTGATTTCCAAGGATGGAGACAGACTTTAATAGGATAGAGGCTCCATGATTTAGATGTTTCCTGTTAGCCTCCAGCCTCATCTTCCTCTTCGGAGAAGGAGTGGGCTGGTCTGATTTACTCTGGATTGATACTTTTTCTATCATACAGTTGATAGGTTTGTGAAATGATTTTGATAGTAATAATAATGATCACATTTGTTAGGCGCTATTTGCCAAGCACTGTATCAAGTAGTGAGGTAATAATAATAATAATAATAATAATAATAATAATAATGATGGCATTTATTAAGTGCTTACTATGTGCAAAGCACTGTTCTAAGCACTGGGGAGGTTACAAGGTGATCAGGTTGTCCCACGCGGGGCTCGCAATCTTAATCCCCATTTTACAGATGAGGTCACTGAGGCCCAGAGAAGTTAAGTGACTTGCCCAAAGTCACACAGCTGACAAGTGGTGGAGCCGGGATTTGAACCCACGACCTCTGACTCCAAAGTCCAGGCTCTTTTCCACTGAGCCACGCTGCTTCTAGATACAAGGTAATCATTCATTCATTCATTCAATCATATTTATTGAGCACTTACTGTGTGCAGAGCACTGTACTATGCGCTTGGGAAGTACAAGTCGGCAACATATGAAGACGGTCCTTACCTAACAACGGGCTCACAGCCTAAAAGGGGGAGACAGACAACAAAACAAAACATGTAGACAGGTGTCAAAACTGTCAGAACAAATAGAATTAAAGCTATATGCACATCATTAACAAAATAAATAGTAAATATGTACAAGTAAAATAGAGTAATAAATCTGTACAAATATATATATATATATACAGGTGCTGCGGGGAGGGGAAGGAGGTAGGGCGGGGGGATGGGGAGGAGGAGAGGAAAAAGGGGACTCAGTCTGGGAAGGCCTCCTGGAGGAGGTGAGCTCTCATCAGACACAGTTCTGATCTCATATAGAGCTCACTGTGGGGGGGAGAGTAGGTTTCTTTTCCTCATTTTACAAATAAGGGGAACAGAGGCAGAGAGAAATTGAATGATTTGTCTGAGGTCACACAACAGACAAGGGGAAGAGCTAGGGCTAAATCAAACACCATGAATTCCAATCAATTAAAACCAAATCATCAACATTCTATGGCCAGAGATTATTTGGTTTTAATGGATTGGAACTTATGGTGTTTGACTATGTTTTGTTTTGGACATTGTATTTTAGAACAACAAATACTGCACCTACATTAGCAAATCCCCATAATGACATTGTCAAGAAGAAGGGAAATCCAAGACTCTGAACCAATATAAGTGACTGCGTTTATTAAGCACATATTGTGGGCAGGATGCTATACTAAGCACTTGGGAATAAACATCAGAAGTAAAAGAAATGATTCCTGCTCTCAATAATAATTATGGTATTTGTTAAGCGCTTACTATGTCCTAAATGCTTTATTAAGCGCTGGGGTGGATACAAGCTAATTGGGTTGGACACAGTCCCTGTCCCATGTGGGGCTTACAGTCTCAATCTCCATTTTACAGATGAGGTAAGTGAGGCACAGAGAAGTGAAATGATTTGCCCAAGGTCACACAGGAGACACAAGGCAGAGCCAGGATTAGAACCCATGATCTTCTGATTCCTAGGCCCGTGCTCTGCCCACTGTGCCATGCTGCTTTTCAAGGATTTTATAGTCCAATGAATTTAAGACTTTTTCTTTCTAAGTGGTGTGACCTAGTGAAAAGACCATGGGCCTGGAAGTTAGAGGACCTGGGTTCTGCTGTGTGACCTTGAGCAAGTCACTTAACTTTCTGGGCTTGAGTTACATCATCTCCAAAATGGGGATTCATCATCATCATCAATCGTATTTATTGAGCTCTTACTATGTGCAGAGCACTGTACTAAGCGCTTGGGAAGTACAAATTGGCAACATATAGAGACAGTCCCTACCCAACAGTGGGCTCACAGTCTAAAAGGGGGAGACAGAGAACAAAACCAAACATACTAACAAAATAAAATAAATAGAATAGATATGTACAAATAAAATAAATAAATAAATAGAGTAAAAAAAATATGTACAAACATATATACATATATACAGGTGCTGTGGGGCAGGGAAGGAGGTAAGATGGAGGGGATGGAGAGGGGGACGAGGGAAAAGGAAGGAAGGGGCTCAGTCTGGGAAGGCCTCCTGGAGGAGGTGAGCTCTCAGCAGGGCCTTGAAGGGAGGAAGAGAGCATTCAATACCTATTCTCCCTCCTACTTAGACTGCGAGCCCTATGTGGGACCTGATTGTCTTATATCTACCCCACACTTAATACAGTGCTTGGCACATAGTAAGCATTTAATAAATAACCACAATTATCATTGAAGTTCAATTCTTTTAGGATAGGACTTTCACCCTCTGATTCTCGAAAATCAGTCCTAACTTCAAGAACAAGAAGGATTCCACTCAGGGCAATATATGTTACAGAATATATGCATTCATAATAAACATACAATCTTAGCTCTCATGTCTCTGGCCATTCATTCTCAGTCTCCTTCACTGGCTCCTCCTCCCCCTCCCATCCCCTAACTGTACAGGTTCCTCAATGGTCAGTTCTTGATCCCCTTCTAGTCTCCATCTACACTCACTCCCTTGGTGAACTCATTCTTTCCCACGGCTTCCACTATCATCTCTACGCGGATGATAACCAAATCTACTTCTCCTCCTCTATTCTCTCTCCCTCCCTCCAGGCTCACATGTCCTCCTGCCTTCAGGACATCTCTGCTTGGATGGCCTCCTGCCACCTTAAACTCAACATGTCCAAGACAGAGCTCCTTATCTTCCCACCCAAACCCTGTCCTCTCCCTGACTTTTCTGTCACTGTGGACAGCACTACCATCCTTCCCTTCGCACAAGCTTGCAACCTTGGTGTCATCCTTAACTCCAGTCTCTCATTCACCCCACATAACCAATCTGTCAACAAAGTCTGCTGGTCTCACATTTACAACATTGCCAAGATCTGCCCTTACCTCTCCATCCAAACCACTACCATGTTAATACAATCACTCATCCTATCTTGACTGGATTACTGCATCAGCATCCTATCTGACCTCCCAACCTCGTGTCTCTCCCCGCTTCAGTCTATACTTCACTCTTCAGCCTGGATTATCTTTGTACAGAAACACTCTGGGCACGTCACTCTCTTCCTCAAAAACCTCCAGTTGTTGCCTATCAACCTTCACATGAAGTAAAAACTCCTCAGTATTGGCTTCAAAGCTCTCCATCACCTCGCCCCCTCCTACCTCACCTCTCTTCTCTCCTTCTCCAGCCCAGCCCACACCCTCCGCTCCTCTGCTACTCACCTCCTCACTGTGCCTCATTCTCGCCTGTCCCACTGTTGACCCTTGGCCCATGTCCTACCCCTGGCCTGGAATGCCCTCCCTCCTCAAATCTGCCAATCACACTTCCCCTCTTCAAAGCCCTACTGAAGGCTCACCTCCTCCAAGAGGCCTTCCCAGTCTAAGCCCTCCTTTCCCTCACCTCCTCCTCCCCTCCCCACCGCCCCGACTCACTCCCTTTGCTCTTCCCCCCTCCCCGCCCCACAACACTTGTGTATATATATGTGTATATATATATATATATAATTATATAGATATAGATATATATCTATAATTATATTTATTTATATTAATGCCTGTTTACTTGTTTTGATGTGTATATATCTATAATTCTATTTATTCATATTGATGCTATTGTTGCCTGTTTACTTGTTTTGGTGTCTGCCCCCCTAGTCTAGAAGACTATAAGCTCATTGTGGGTAGGGATTGTCTCTCTTGATTGCTGAATGTACTTTCCAAGTGCTTGGTACAGTGAAATGCATGTATTAAGTGCTCAATAAATATGACTGAATGAATATAAATATGAACATACTAGATTGCAAGCTCCTTAAGAGCAGGAAGTTCATCTATTGTACATTTCCAAGCACTTAGTATAGTGCTCTGCACAGCCTAAGTGTTCAGTAAGTACTACTATTAATCAAAATCTTCCTATCATCCAAACCCAGCTTAGTTTGGATAATAAAAAACAATTTCTGAATAATCAGACAAAATACAGTGTGCACCTTTCTGGTATTTGCATTATTATTACCATTATCATTTAGGCCTATTTTGTTCAGTTATCATAGGGTTCGATTATCTGAATTCGAACATTTTCTTTCTCCTATATTCTCTATTTAATGATCAAGAATAAGCTTCACTGAAGATGACAAAATGTATTTTAATCTTGCATTTAAAGAGAGGGGTCCTAAATGGGTTATCATATGTTTCTATGGAATAGAACACCAATAAAAAAAAAAGAATGGGATAAATGATAGGTCAATAATTGGGGTAACCCAGCTAAAGGGCTGTGTTTGGGGTATTTTTATAAATCAGAAGTTTGGAAATTGTCCTCAGTTATAAGGGTGATTTCTTTCTAACCAAAAGTTTTAAAATTGTGTATATCTTTAGGATTTTTGGAAAAAAAAAGCTTGGTGGTTTTTCCATAGGAGAGGAGAGGAAGACACCATGCTGCTACTATATAATTGTGTAATTTTCAATGAAGGTCAGTATGTGTATTAACATGCCCCCCCCCCGATCTCTGTTTCAAAGGCTGGTGTTCACGAAGAGGAGCTTGCTGGCTTCAGCAATGCCATATTGATTGAACATAATAGTCTATGGGGAAATTTATCTGATATTTAATCAAAATGGCAGCTCCCCAGAGGCCTGGAAAATACCTTGCATAGCTTCCTATAGGGCAGGGAGAGATCATCTTGCTACACCTCTTAAGGATTCAGATACTGATCTTTATGAAGTGTTCTTCAAGGTGCTCCTGGAAAATGTTACTGAGCTAGTTATACCTACATCCGTGTTTTATATCTAACTAAAAGTTTCTTGTGCATGTGATAGGATGTTTGTTAATGTTAATTCTGGTCTGGGATGTTTTCAGCTGAGGGAAATTAGCTTTCCTCCCACACCTCCTCTTGTTTCACAGCTGGGTAAATATGGAGCCTGGAAGATGGATAAATAAATTTCCTTCTCCCATAAACATTTATAAGTGAAGTCTACCTCCAAGGAACTTGCATTCTCCAGCCTTGATCTTCCTGCTACTCTAAACACTGCTTCATTGAATGTTTTCAGTGGCCTGGGTTATATTTCTCCAACAAAAGGCTGAGCTCAGCAGTGCTCATTCTGTAGTAGTATATGGACTATGGGAATGGAAAGAGAACCAGCAGACTTCCAAAGAGCTCGATCTTGAAACAAGATTTTTGTTGAAATAAGTTTTTTGAAACAATTTTGAACAATTGTAGAGAAATAAATGCAGTCAAATCCCAGTTTTTTCATAATAATTGCTTTCTAGAAATTCTCCTTATCTGGAAACAGTCTCCATTCATTCATTCATTCTTTCATATAATCATTTGTATTGAGCACTTATTGTTTACAGAGCACAGTACTCTTCCAAGTATTCTGATTCCCAGGCCTGTGCTTTTTGTGTTAGGCAATACTGCTCTCCATGATGCTTTTGATAGCTAGGGCCCCCTTCACCTTCCCAGCTGACCCCATGAATATCCAAGAATATTTCAGTCATCAGCAACATAAGACAAAATTCTAACCCATGATTCTTGATATTGAGGATCTTACAATTTAATGGCTGGAATAGCTCAGTTGGGAGAGCATTAAACTGAAGATCTAAAGGTCTCTGATTTGATCCTGGGTTTTGTCTAGTTACCTCTTTGTGACTGCAAAATCGATTCAAGTGCTTACGACAGTGTTCTGCACACAGTAAGTGCTCAATAAATACGATTGAATGAATGAATGGTTGGTAGAAAACCTTACCCTCCACCTACTCCCTGCCTAGTATAACAGTGTATGGGTATAAATGTGAATTTGTGTGTGTCTGTTGTGTGTATGCAACAACAGTATAGAGGTCTTGTTAACTCTTTGTGTTTCTGTAAAGTCCTCAGGCCTTTGCTTTTCCAGTCAGAAGGAACAATTCAATCCACAAAATAGTAAATGCAACAGAAGTGGTGAGGGTACGGAAAAAAAGAAAAAAACTAAAAACAAAACAAACAAACAAACAAGAAAAAAAAAAACAAGGACATGAAATACTAAAGGCCGGGAGAAGATGTATGTCATCAATATAGCCTGGGTGAAATCTTGGAATTTTCCCTAGCCTTTAGTATACAATTGCCAGACCCACTTGATTTATGAATCTCGACAGGCATTTGAAAGAAAATAAAGATTTCTTGTAAAATTTTCTAGAAAGCTTACAGAGAATTCTGCTTTATTCTGAAGAGCATTCCTTGACTTTTGGAAAGAACCGTTCAAAATGCATATCTTGTATAGACATTTCCATACTCCTATACCATCCAACTCATCAACCAACATTAATCCTTAAATTCTGCCACTCCCAGATATCCTTTACCCATCTAAACCCTCACAATCCACAGATTGAATCATAGCACCTTTAGTGACTTCTGTGAGAATAATACATGGATGCCCCCTTTTACATTTCATTCACATTTTGGGGCAGGGGAGTTAATCTGCATTTCATTTGTCTTCGTGCCATCCACAGGAAATATCTAATTTGTTACTAATGTCATTTATTGTTCGGAACTTGCTTGTTTCATTTTTCTGAACATGTTACAGGGTCTCTCTATGTATTGACAGCAGATGTGTGTGCTTATCAACGTGCCCTTGGGAAATGAAATAACATGTGAAACTCATTTTTTATTTTCCAGTAAATTTCGTAACACTCGCCTCGATTCCATCCTCTGGATGGATTTCTAGTTTATCTTATGTGTGAGAAATGACCTTATAACCTGAGTGTGACAGTTGTTTGGGTTTTATTAAGTGCCCTGCTAGCTGGCGACATAAGGGCATTACTCATAGATATTTGTTTGCTCCCTCAGTAAGCCAAGAAAAATTATTTTTATATATTTAACTACAGTGTCTTTCTTTTCCTGCATGTCATTTAGAAGTAGCTGGTGAAAGAGAATGCTGCCAATTCTTCCTTTAGAATGTAAGAAAAATGGATTTATCAGACTTGGTCCTTGAGCAGCCAGTTCAATAATACATCCATCTTCAAGGAGTGGAAGGAGATCTTGGCAAACAATTAAATATAAATCTACTCCTGGGAGTGTTTCTTAGGTTCTGCAAACATGCAGAGGGTTGGTGGCTGTCGATAAGATACCCGATCCAATGAGTTGGCTTGGAAAAGCTCAAAGAAGGTGCATGTTCCTCAGGGCTGGGAGGGCCAGAACACAATCAGTCAATCAGAGGCAATGATTGTGTGCTTCCTGTGAGCAGAGCACCGTACAAATGCTTGTGAGAATATAGTGGAGTAAGTAGACATAATCCCTGCCCTCAGGAAGTTTACAATATAGTAGGGGAGACAGACGTTTATAATAAATGAACCACTATACAAACGAGAAGGTCATGGGTTCTAATACCGGCTCTGCCATTTGTCTGCTATGTGACCTTGGGTAAATCACTTCACTTACCTATGCCTCAGCTACCTCACCTGTAAAATGGGGATTGATACTGTGAGCCCCACATGGGACAGGGACTGTGTCCAACTCAGTTTACTTGTATTCACCCCAGTACTTAGTACAGTGTCTGGCACATAGTATGCACTTAACAAATGCCATTATAATTATTATTACAATAGACTTGGGAAAGCAGAGGAAAAAGCAATGGCCTGAAAGTCAGAGGCCCTGGGTTCTAATCCCGGCTCTACCACTTGTCGGCTGTGTGACCTTGGACAATCAATTAACTTTTCTATGCTCAGTTCTTTTGTCTGCAAAATGGGCATTCAATTCCTGTTCTTCCTCCTACTTACTCTGATTACTTTGTATCTACTGCAGTGTTCAGTAAAGTGCTTGGAACATAATAAGAGTTTAACAAATGCCACAATTATTATTATTATTATTATTATTATTATTACTACTACAATTGAGTAGACATGATCCCTGCCTCAAGGAGTTTACAATCTGGTGGAGGATGCAACATTAAAATAAATAAGCCACTGTACAAATGCTTGGGAAAATACAATAGAGAAAACTGACACTATCCCTGCCCTGAAAGAATTTATAGTCTAGTAGGGGAGTTGGATGTAAAACTAAATAAACCACCCCTCAGCATTTACATTCTTATTCTTTTATTCGGCTGCTTCCATTACCTGTAATTTATTTTAGCAACTGTTATGAGCTCCTTGCGGGCAGGAATTGTGTCTACCAACTTGATTGTACTCTCCCAAGCGCTTACTTAGTACAGTGTTCTGCACATAGTAAGGTCTCAATAATTACTGTTGATTATTGGTAGGTTGGGGGAAGCAACAGAGCATTAGGATACGTTCATAAGTGCTGTGGGAAGGAGGGATGGTAACTTCCTCAAGACTTAGAGGTTGAGGACTCGTAGTGAGAGGAGATGTGACTGTAGTTGTGGGGTCTTTTATCCTCTGCACCTTGCTAACCCCTTCTTGATTGTGACTCCCTCGTAAACCCAAACCCTCCTACTTTTGCTTCTGACATTTTTTACTAGCCCGTTCCACTTTACCAGTATAAAATGACTTCTGTGTAAAAATATTTCATTTATTTTCAAGGCATAAAATCCTGCTGTGAACTTCCAATTCGACACGAACGCCTCACCCCACAACAACAGGGAGGGGAGGCTGTATTTTTGATCCTGCACTTTTAATGAAGAAAACCTTCTTTGGTGTGATCTAGAATGGGTGTGACTTTAGATATCCTTAGAAATGATTTCAAAATACAGTCTTCAATCACATCTCTCTAGTTTTGGCAGTATTTTTAAAGTCTCCTCTGCTAGATTTTTTGCTCCTTGTGGGGCAGAGATAGTGTCAACCAACCCTATCATCCTCTCAAGTGCTTAGTGCAGTGCTCAACAAACAATAAGTGTTCATTACATACCAGTGATTGAAGCTTCTAATCATGCTCTGAAAATTAATTATTGGTTATCAATGGTATTTATTGAGTGCTTACTGTGTGCAAAGCACTTGGAAAAATAACAGAGTAGGTAGATGCACTCCTGGCTCCCACGGAGTTTCCAGTTTCCAGAGAGAGATACTAAAATAGAACACAGATTGGGGAAATAGTAGATTATAAGAATAATTACACAAGTGCCGTATGGCTAGGGTGAGTAGCAAAGTACTTAAGGAACATTCCTGGAGACTTTGAAATCAGAGATGTATTGTGAAGGTGGAGGACTGTAGCAGTCACTTTTAAACCAAGGCTGGCTAGCACAAATTATTATGATTTCAAAATTAGCATTTTATAAAAGCAGACAGGCCAATAAATGAATGTCATATTAATAAATGTATACCGTGATAAGGCCTGCAATGCAAACACAAAGCCTGTTTTATGCAGATCAGGCTTTGAGCTAATTTCTATTTCATGCCCTTTATTACCTGATATCTAATGAGAATTATTCACATTTTCACATATCTCATCAGAACCTGCTAATAAAAAGCTCTTCTGATTTGCATGTAAGTTGCATCATTTCATAAAATTTTCAGCAGTCTGTGACTTACTAAATAAAGTTGTCACTCAAGCCTCATTTCTTCTCTGAGTGTAAGGAATCAAAATGGACACAGAATTAATCCTGTATATTGTCAGCATTTGATAAGGTCTCCATTAGATCTCTGTTGTGCCTTTTTAATGAACGCTGCTTGAGGGCATTTTTTTTTTTAATATCATTTGGAGGAACTGCTATTCTTGGTTCATTTTCAACATATTCTAATTTATGCTTGAAATTTCTAGGCAAAAATGGAAGAAATTAGAGTTTCATAGTGCTGTAACCATGGAAAGCAGATGAATAAATACGATTATTTCTCACGAATTATGTTTAAAAACTAATCACCGAAATCTACCCGGCTCATCTATAGCAGTATTATAGTTCCAAGTCTTTGTTAGTGGGAAAACAGATATTCTTGGCACCATTTATCAGTGAATGCCCCAAATCTAATAATTAATGAAGGTTGTCAGTCAGTTTATTGAGCACTTCCTGTGTGCAGACCACTGTACTAAGCATTTGGGAGAGTACAATGTAATGATAAACAGACATATTCCCTGCCCACAGTGAACTTACAGTCTAGAGGGTTCTTGTTAATCATTCAATTCCCTCTAAAGGCTATGTAGATTGTAATATGACTTGGACTAAAATATGATATGCCCACTTCAATTCCTGCACAGGACACTTGTATTTGTTATCTTTCTCTCCTATTCCTCTGTCCATCTCATATCCCAACCCATGACCTTGGATAACCTCCGAAGTACACATCTTCTGCTCTTGTGCTCAAGCTGCAGAGTGCTACTAGTGGAACTCCAAGTACCAGGTCAAACTTCTCCATCTCAGTCTTATCCTCACCTGTTTCTGGGCATGTCACTCCCCTCCTCAAAAATCTCTGGTGGTTGCCTATCAACCTTTGAATCAAGTAAAAACTCCTCACTCTCAGCTTCAAAGCTTTCCATCACCTCACCCCCTCCTACCTCCCCTCCCCTCTCTCCTTCTCCAGCCCAGCCCCCACACTCTGCTCCCCTCCCACTGCTAACCTCCTCACTAGGCCTCGTTCTTGCCTGTCCTGCCGTCGACCCCTGGCCTACATCCTACCTATGGCCTGGAATGCCCTCCCTCCTCATATCCGCCAAACTAGCTCTCTTCCTCCCTTCAAAGCCCTACTGAGAGCTCACCTCCTCCATGAGGCCTTCCCAGACTGAGCCCCCCCTTTTGTCTCCCCCTTCCCCTCCCCACAGCACTGGTGCATATTTGTACATATGTATTACTCTATTTTATTAATGATGTGTATATAACTATAATTCTATTTATTTTGATGGTATTGACACCTGTCTACTTGTTTTGTTTAGTTTTCTGTCCCCCCCTTCAAGACTGTGAGCCTGTTGTTGAGTAGGGACCATCTCTATATATTGCCAATTTGTACTTCCCAAGCGCTTAGTACAGTGCTCTGCAAACAGTAAGCGCGCAATAAATTTGATTGAATGAATGAATGAATGCCATCGCTTCAGCCCGACAATGCTTCTCCTTCCTTAATGACTCCCATGTCCATTGCCTGCACCAGCTGTTTCAGACTTTCAGCTCTTTCTCCTCAAACTTCCTGTGCCCTGCCTGTCCATCTCTTGCTTTTAATGACATTGCTATGTACTTCATGGATAAAACTGTATCTCTCAGGCATAATCTCCCTAAAGTTTTCCCTGCTCCTTTCTAGTTCTTGCCCCATCTTTGACTCTCCCATTCTCAGCAGGTTCTCAAAAGGAGATTTCCCACCTTCTTTCAAATTCTACACTCTCCACCTGTGCTCCTGACCCCATCCCTTCTCACGTTATCAAAACAATTACCCCCTTCCTTCTTTCCTCCCTGACCACCATCTTCAACCACTCACTCTCCAATGGCTCCTTGCCCACTGCTTGCAAACACTTCCATGTACCCCCATCCTAAAAAAAACCTTACGCCCACGGCTCCTTTCCAGTTACTATCCCCTCTCCCTCCAACAATTCCCCTCCAAACTCCTTGAGTGAGTTGTCTATACTTGTTGCCTCCACTTCCTTTCCTCCAATTCTATCCTTAACCCCCTACAATCTGGCTTCCTCCCCCTTCATTCCATGGAAACTGTTGTCTCTAAGTTTACCTCTCATTCATTCATTCAGTCACATTTATTGAGTGCTTACTGTGTGCAGAGCACAATGACCTCCTTCTTCCCAAATCCAGTGGCCTCTATTCCACTCTAATCCTTCTCACCTTTTCCACTGTTTTCGACACTGTGGACCACTCCTTTCTCCTGGAAATGTTATCCAACCTTGGCTTCAACGATTCTGTCCTCTCTTGGTTCTCTTACCTCTCTGGCTATTCATTCTCAGTCTCCTTCATGGGCTCCTCCTCTCTCTGCCTCCCTCCCTCCAGCAGTAAGAATCCTTCATGGCTCAGTTCAGGTTCCCTCTGTTCTCCATCTACATTCACTGCCTTGGAGAACTCATTCAATACCACAGCTTCAACTATGTGGATAATTTCCAAATCTACCTCTCTGGCTCTGATGTCTCTCCTTCTCTGCAGTCCATTTCCTCCTACCCTCAGACCGGGTATGCAGCAGGAGTGGTATTTGCATAAGAGGTGTTAGATTGGATTACGAAGGTGCCCCGGAGCTTCCATTTGACTATATTCACCTAGCTGAAGATGTTGATTTCTGATCTGCTAATGAGCTGCATACTCCCAATGACATCTGCCAGTCATACTGATACAATCTGACTTGAGTGAGGGAGCCAGTTCTCCTATGGCTAAGAAGTGCTCAAGCCTCATAATAATAATAATAATAATAATAATAATAATAATAATAATAATAATAATAATAATAATAATGGTCCTTGTTAAGTGCTTGCTATGTGCCAAGCACTGTTCTAAGTACTGGGGTAAATACATGTTAATCAGGTTGGACACAGACCCTGTCCCATGTGGGGTCACACTCTTAATTCCCATTTTACAGATGAGGGTGCTGAGGCCCAGAGAAGTTAAGTGACTTACCTGGGGTCACACAGCAGACATGTGGTAGAGCCAGGATTAGAACTCAGATTTTTCTGACTCCCAGGCTTGGGCTCTATTCACTAAGTAATGCTATTTCTCAAACCACCATATCCCAGCTCCTGGGGGAGGTGTAATGTTTGCCACCATAACCCTCACCCCTCTGGAGGACATTAAGGATGCAGTGGGCACTTTGTGAGGTGTTGCCACTGTTGCTTTCACTGGTATCTGGTGGTAGGAGGAGGGAAGTGGGGGCAAAGAGCCACTGCAGAAGATGTAGGACTGTGGATCATGGAATGGCCCACCCACTCTCTTCCCTGGCTTCACCTTCTTTTTCATCAGACCAGATTATCTTTGTACAGAAATGCTCGGGACATGTCACTCCCCTCGAAAATCTCCAGTGGTTGGCTGTCAACCTGATTCAAGCAAAAACTCCTCACTCTTGGCTTCAAGGCTCTCTATCTCCTCGCCCCCTCCTACCTCACCTCCCTTCTCTCCTTCTACAGACCAGCCCACACCCTCTGCTCCTCTGCCACTAACCTCCTCACTGTGCTTCATTCTCACCTGTCCCGCCATCGACCCCTGGCCCACGTCCTTCCCCTGGCCTGGAATGCCCTCCCTCCACACATCCACCGAACTAGCTCTCTTTCTCCCTTCAAAGCCCTACTGAGAGCTTACCTCCTCCAAGAGGCCTTCCCAGACTGAGCCTCCTTTTTCCTCTCCTCCTCCCCATCCCCCTGGCCCTACCTCCTTCCCTTCCCCACAGCACTTGTATATATTTGTATAGATTTATTTCTCTATTCATTTTACTTATACATATTCACTACTCTATTTTATTAATGATGTACATATAGCTGTAATTCTATTTATTCTGATGGTTTTGACACCTGTCTACATGTTTTGTTGTCTGTCTCCCCCTTCTAGACTGTGGACCCATTGTTGGGTAGGGACCATCTCTATATGTTGCCGACTTGTACTTCCTAAGCTCTGTACAGTGCTCTGCACAGAGTAAGTGCTCAATAAAAATGATTGAATTGAATGAGGGACTTTGGCTGATAAATGGGTCATAGCTCAAAGTGTGGTAAATCTGTAAGCTTCAGACTGTAAGCTCGTTGTGGGTAGGGAATGTGTATGTTTATTGTTGTATTGTACTGTCCCAAGCACTTAGAACAGGGCTCTGCACATAGTAAGTGCTCAATAAATAGGACTGAATGAATGAATGAGTGAATGGCAATACTTCATGGAATCTCCAGGACAACTCTATTTGGCTGTCCCACAGACAAATTTAACAGGTCCAAAACAGAACTCCTCACCTTACCACCCAAACCTTGTCCTCCCCCTGACTTTCCCATCACCATAGACAGCACCACCATTCTTCCTGTCTCACAAACCCTTAACCTTGGTGTTGTCCTGGACTCATCTTTCTCATTCAACTGGTACATTCAGCCTATCACAAAATCCTGTAATAATTATAATAATGATGATGGCATTTATTAAGCACTTACTGTGTGCAAAGCACTGTTCTAAGCACTGTGGAGGTTACAAGGTGATCAGGTTGTCCTACGGGAAGCTCACAGTCTCAATCCCCATTTTTACAGATGAGGTAACTGAGGCACAGAGAAGTTAAGTGACTTGCCCAAAGTCACACAGCTGACAATTGGAAGAGTCGGGATTTTAACCCATGACCTCTGACTCCAAAGCCTGGGCTCTTTCCACTGAGCCATGCTGCTCTGTAGGTTCTGTCGTAGCAACATCTCTAAAATCTGCCCTTTCCTTTTCATCCAAATGGCTACTGTGCTGATCAAATGATAAAATAATGATAATTTTGGTCTTTGTTAAGTGCCTACTATGTGCCAGGCACTGAACTAAGCGCTGGGGTGAATACAGTCAAATCGGATTGGACATAGTCCCTGTCCCACATAGACCTCACAGCCTTATTCCCCATTTTACAGATGAGGTAACTGAGGCACAGAGAAGTTAAGTGACTTGCCCAAAGTCACACAGCTGACAATTGGAAGAGTCGGGATTTTAACCCATGACCACTGACTCCAAAGCCTGGACTCTTTCCACTGAGCCATGCTGCTCTGTAGGTTCTATCGTAGCAACATCTCTAAAATCTGCCCTTTCCTTTTCATCCAAACGGCTACTGTGCTGATCAAATGATAAAATAATGATAATTTTGGTCTTTGTTAAGTGCTTACTATGTGCCAGGCACTGAACTAAGCGCTGGGGTGAATACAGTCAAATCGGATTGGACATAGTCCCTGTCCCACATAGACCTCACAGTCTTATTCCCCATTTTACAGATGAGGTAACTGAGGCACAGAGAAGTGAAGTAACTTGCCTAAGGTCACACAGTAGATAGGTGGAGGAGTCTGGATTAGAACCCATGACCTTCTGACTCTCAGGCCCAGGCTCTATCATTCATCCAATCATATTTATTGAGCGCTTACTGTGGGCAGAGCACCATCCTAAGTGCTTGGGAAATACAACTCAGCAACAAATAGAGACAATCCCTGCCTACAACGGGCTCACAGTCTAGAAGCAGGGAGGCAGTCATCAAAGCAAGTACCACTACGCCATGCTGCTAACTTATCATTATCCCGTCTTGAATACTGCATCATCCTTCTTGCTCACCTCCTTGCCTCCTGTCTCTCCATTCCAGTTACCCAGAGTAGGTTCTTAAAAAACGTTCAATCCACATCTCTCCCCACTCTTCAGAAACCACCAGTGGTTGCCGACCCACCTCCGCATCAAGCAGAAACTCCTTATCATCGGCTCTAAGGCACTTTAAGGCACCCAGCTCACTCCCTCAAACCTAAATTCCCTGATAATAATAATAATGATGGTATGATGGTATTTGATCTCATACACAACCCAATCTACACTCTTCCATTCCCACCAAGAAAGGCCCTGTGGTAACCATCACCTTTCCTCTTGCACTAGGAGTCCTTGATCTTGGCCTGCTCTGCAACCTCCTGGGCAGAGAGAAAAGCTCTTGGACTCCTCCATCCCCGCCGAGAAAAACACCATGGTAACTGCAGCCATCGTCCCATCACTCACCAATGCTACTCCTGACTTGTTAATAATAATGATAATAATAATGATAATAATTGAGGTATTTGTTAAGCACTTACTATGTGCCAGGCACTGTACTAAGCACTGGGGTAGATATAAGCTAATTAGGTTGGACACAGTCCCTGTCCCACATGAGGCTCACAGTCTCAATACCCATTTTACAGATAAGGTAACTGAGGTACAGAGAATCAAAGTGACTTGCCCAAGGTCACACAGCAGACAAGGGGCAGAGCAAGGATTAGAACCCATGATCTTCTGACTCTCAGACCTGTGCTGAATCCACTAAGCCACGTGGCTTCTCTTCTTCTGTATGCTTTCAGTCTTCTCCATTGCCACTGCGACTTTGAGTCTATTTTGTCTATTTGATTGTGTTGTGTTTAAATGTTTCATCATTCCTGATGTGTCTGTCTCCATGTCTTCTCCTCATTTAGGCCGTTAGATAGTGAGGCCTCACAAGGGACAGGGACCTTGTTTAATTCCCACCTGTCTATTCTCTGTCAGCTCTTATAGCGCTCTGCACACAGTAAGCCCTTAACAAATACTATTACTACAACTACTACACTTTGCTCCTCTAAAGCCAACCTTCTCTCTGTACCTCAGTCTCCTCCATCATTCCAGTCCATGCTTCATTCTGCTGCTCAGATCATTTTTCTAAAAAAAGATCAGTCTGTGTCTCCCTACTTCTCATGAAACTCCAGTGGTTGCCCATCTATCTCCACATCATGCAGAAACTCCTTGCCATCAGCTTTAAAGCATTCAATAAGCTTGCCCCATCCTACCTTACCTCACTGCCCTCCTACCCCAGCCCAGCCCACACATTTTGCTCCTCTAGCCCTAGCTGGCTCAATATGCCCCAATCTCATCTATCTTGTGACCGCCCCATTTCCCGTGCCCTCCCCGTAACCTGGAACCCCCTTCCATATATACCAGACCATCACTCTCCCCACCTTCAAAGCCTTACTCTATGTAGAACAGAATGAATTAGATTGGCTGCTCCGCTTTTTTTAATTGTATTTGTAAAGCACTTACTATGTGGCAGGCACTGTGCTAAGTGCTGAGGCAGATACAGGATAATTGGGTTGGACATAGTCCATGTACCACATGGGAATCACATTCTTATGTGTTATGGAACTCATGGTACCAACTGGATTGGGTCCACTTAGTGAAGCAGCGTGACTCAGTGGAAAGAGCATGGGCTTGGGAGTCAGAGGTCATGGGTTCTAATCCCAGCTCCCCCACGTCTGCTGTGTGACCTTGGGCAAGTCACTTAACTTCTCTGAGCCTCAGTTACCTCATCGTAAAATGAGGATTAAGACTGTGAGCCCCATGTGGGATGTGATCACCTTGTATCCCCCTCAGAGCTTAGAACAGTGTGTTGCACATAGTAAGTGCTTAATAAATGCCATCATCATCATCATCATCATCACTTCAAGAGAACATGCCAGGAAAGAAAGCAGGCAGACCTGGATCAAACTCCTCACTAGTCCTGGGCTGGAAGCAGCTGAGTTTGGTTGTCTCCAGCAGCTATTGCCAGATGGTCCATGAATTGCAGGCAAGCAGCATACAGAGGACAAAAGTGGAAGTTCAGACCCCTGACTCTTCCAATTCTAGGACCGCTCATTTTAAATTTATAGTGGAGGATGCTACGCAGGAATGGATATTTTTGGTTAGCGATGTGAAGTAGATGTGGATGTAGTCTGCAAGTATGGGCTTATCAAACTCAGTGGCCTGGTGGGGGAAACCCTCAATACTACTAGTAATAGCTGTGGTATTTGTTAAGCGCTATGTGCTTGGCAATGTACTAAGCGCTAGAATAGATACAAGGTAACTGGGTTGGATACAGTCCCTGTCCCACAAAGGGATCTCAGTCTTAATCCCCCATTTTACAGATGAGGTAACTGAGGCACAGAGAAGTGAAGTGACTTATAATACTACTAATAATGGCATTTATTAAGCGCTTACTATATGCAAAGCACTGTTCTAAGTGCTGGGGAGGCTACAAGGTGATCAGGTTGTCCCACGGGGGGCTCACAGTCAATCCCAATTTTCAGATGAGGCAACTGAGGCATAGAGAAGTTAAGTGACTTGCCCAAAGTCACACAGCTGACAGCTGGTGGAACTGGGATTTGAACTCATGACCACTGACTCCAAAGCCCCTGCTCTTTCCACTGAGCCACACCACTTCTCGGAGTTGCCCAAGGTCACTCAGCAGACAAGTAATGGAGCTGGGATTAGAACTCAGGTCCTCTTGGCTCTATCCACTAGGCCAAGCTGCAATACTTTACCAACCACAAAGTGAATCCTGTTGGCTGGGTCTCATGGACTCATGCCGATTCCCACATTCTCTCCTGCCTCAGGGCACTGCAGAGTCTCCAGCCTGTTTTTTTTATGGTATTCGTTAAATGTTTACTATGTGCCAGGCACTGTTCTAAGCACTGGGCTAAATACAGTCCACGGCCTACATGGGGTTCACAGTCATACCGATTTTAGAACTCAGACCCAGAGAAGTGAAGTGACTTTCCCAAGGTCACACAGAAGACAAATGCCAGAGCTGGGACTAGAACTCATGTCTTTTAGACTCCCAAGCCTTTATTCTATCCACTGGACCACACTGCTTCTGTGCCAGTATGCTGCCGGCTTTCCTGTTCAGCAACTCCAATCCAGGTAATCTGTGCTGGGATGCTCTGCAGCTTCAAGATTTCCATTGGCTAATAATAATTGTATTATTTGTTAAGCACTTACTCTGTGCCAGGCACTGTACTAAACACTGGGGTGGCTACAAGTTAATCAAGTTGGACACAGCCCCCGTTTAACATGGTGCTCACAGTCTCAATTCCCATTTTACAGATGAGGTAACTGAGGCCCAAAGAAGTGAAGTGACTTGCCCAAGGTCACACAACAGACAAGCGGCAGAGCCGGGATTAGAACCCATGACCTTTTGAGTCTTAGTTCTATGCTCTATCCACTATGCAATGTTGCTTCTGTCTGGCTCCGCACATTCATTCATTCATTCATTCAGTCAGTCAGTCATATTTATTTTTTATAATGGCATTTGTTAAGTGCTTACTATGTGCAAAGCACTGTTCTAAGCGCTGACTGTGTGCACAGCAGTGTTCTAAGCGCTTGGGAAGTGCAAGTTGGCAACATATAGAGATGGTCCCTACCCAACAGTGGGCCCACAGTCTAGAAGGGGGAGACAGACAACAAAACAAAACATATTAACAAAATAAAATAAATAGAATAAATATGTACAAGTAAAATAAATAGAGTAATATATCTGTACAAACATATATACATATATGCAGGTGCTGTGGGGAGGGGAAGGAGGTAAGGCGGGGGGATGGGGAGGGGGAGGAGGGGGAGAGGAAGGAGGGGGCTCAGTCTGGAAAGGCCTCCTGGAGGAGGTGAGCTCTCAGTAGGGCTCTCAGTAGGCACATGGTACCTCAATATCCAGCGTGGCTTAGTGGAAAGGGCACGGGCTTGGGTTCTAATCCCGGCTCCACCACTAGGCAACTGTGGGACTTTGGGCAAGTCACTTAATTTGTCTGTACCTCAGTTACCTCAACTGTAAAATGGGGATTAAAACTGTGATCCCCACGAAGAGCAACCTGATTACCTTGTATCTACCTCAGCGCTTAGAACAGTGGCACATAGTAAGCACTTAACAGATACCATGATTATTATTATTACTATTGTTATTATCCAGGCAGCCACCTCTTCAGGATCCAACCTATCCTACCAGGTCCTCTTGTCAAACGCGAGTCCTGGTCACGGGCAGACCTCAGCAATGGCAGCGACGCCCTGGCCCAGCGCTTGGCTACACAGGCCCTGCTGCTGGATTAAGGGGTGCTGCTCTGGAGAGATCTTCACCACCGATTTGGCCCGGAAAGCCACCCATCTGATCCACGATTTGGCCGGAAACTCTGTGAAGCTTCCCTAGGCACCTCGTTGTGGCTGACATGATGGGAAAGATCCTACTCTGGGATCTGAGACACTCCAAATAATGATAATAATAATAATCATTATGGTACTTGCTAAGCACTTACTAAGTGCCAGGCACAAGTTAGGTTGGAAGCAGTCCCTGTCTCACAGAGGGCTCACACTCTCAATCCCCATTTTACAGATGAGGTAACTGAGGCCCAGAGAAGTGAAGTGACTTACCCAAGGTTACACAGCAGAGAAGTGGTAGAGGGGGCTTAGAACCCATGACCTTCTGCCTCCCAGGCCGATGCTCTATCCATTAAGCCATGCTGCTTCTAATGTATGTGATGCATTACCAGAGGCACAGCAATGAATATGCTCACCCATCCTTGCATGGGCACAAGGAGGAAGGGCTGCCGATGGCAGATTTGGGGATCACCTGGGAACCGTCAGCCCCAAACAAGGATCCTGATAGTTGAGGCTACTGTTTGGCAGTGGTTCCCCATCCTCAGGTCAGTGACTGAAGCAGCACGGCTTAGTGGAAAAAGCACAGGCTGGGGAATCGGTGGTCATGGGTTCTAATCCTGCCTCCGCCACTTGTCAGCTGTGTTAATTTGGACAAGTCATTTCACTTCTCTGGGCCTCAGTTACCTTATTTGTAAAATGGGGATTAAGACTGTGAGCCCCACGTGAGACAACCTGATTACCTTGTATCTACCCCAGTGCTTAGAACAGTGCTTGGCACATAGTAAATGCTTAATAAATCCATCATCATTATTATTCCACCCTGAGCCCTTTGTGTTTCAGGAAAACTGGTTCTCCCGAGGGGGTTCCCACTCAGCAATTCCCTCCTCAACAACACAGTGGGCAAGTCACTGAACTTATTTGTGCCTCAGTTTCTTCCCCTGCAAAATATGGTTCAATAACCATTCTCATTTCTACTTATTCTGTGAGCCCCATGTGGGATGGGGACTTTATCCAAAATGATTAACTTGTTTCTACCCCAGCATTTATAACAATGCTTGGCACATAGTAAGCACTCAATAAATACCATTAAGAAACAAAAACAAAAAAGAAACAGCATCAGGCATTGAAAACACTAGACATAACAATGCAGTATAAGACTACCACTTTTGTGATCATAGTATGGCTGGGACTATGCATCTCTCATTCCATTTCTCTCTCTCTCTCTCTCTCTCTCTCTCACACACACACACACACACACACACACACACACAAACACGTGAACTTCACCCATCCGTGGTGGCTTCTTTGAATACAAAGGACAACTATCTATCTATCGACCTATCTTATCTATCTCTATCTTTCATCTATAATATATAATGACTGAAAACCAAAGCAGTGAATAATTTCAGCACCATTAGCTCCTCCATGTGTTAGCTTTGTCTCCTGAAAAAGGCATAGCCACACCAACAAATGACTGAAAAACATTCTGGTAAAAATGCAGAATGCCATGGAAGTGATAAACAGTGGAAATTTGTTACAAGGGCGAAGTGGCTAGCTTTCTATACTACGCTTTCCTTCGCTAATGCCCTTGCGTAGATATTACCCACTTCAAGCTAAGCTGTAAAAATCATAGCAAAGCTCTGCTTCTTTACAGTTTAAAATACATTATTAAAAGCCTGAAACTTTACAAAGCAGCATTTTTAATGTTCAAAAGCATCAGATTTGAGAAGATCTGTGATTTGTATTTCAAGTAGGATGTTCCATGTACTTCAAAGATGCTACAATAACTTCTCTAATTTTACCTGGAGACTCATCCAAGTACCTTAGAACAGTGCTTCGCACATAATAAGCGCTTAACAAATGCCATCATTATTATAATTATCTGTGTAATGTCTCTCACTGTAGTATCCAAGCACTGATTATTTACTACCATTTTTCAGTGGTTGGGCAGAAATAAACATCAAAGGAAATGAATTTGAAGAACTCCCTTCAAATTCTGCCAAATCCCTCTACCTTCACACTAGCCTTACATGTATCTTTCATATTTTTACTCTCTCTTAAGTACAAGGAGGAAAGTGTCCAAAAGGCTTGGAGAATCAGCTTCACGGACTTATTCATAGCGTCAACACGAATAAAGGCTCAGGTAAACAGAGTAAACTGAATTAACCCAAGTAAAAATAGGGTAGACATTAAACCAAGCAATAGACTGACTATATCAAAGTGTGGGGAGAAAATGAGGAATCATTTTAATCCTTTTTCTTGATTATAACATTCTGATTAGTAATTATAATTGTAATCATAGAACCACTATAGAAAATACCATCTGATTGCAAAAATATTTGCTGATTCAGGCCTTATCATCAACTAGGAGGCATGAGGGATTTCTTAAGAAGCCTGTATTTTCCCTCAAGCTGTGTAACTACCTTTTAGTAGATATTAATTTTAGATTTTAGTGCTTTATGTTTTCAGATGTTATCATTGATAGAATGAGAGCCTATTAGTTAGTTCTCAAAGTGTATGTCAATTAACACACAGCTTTGTTGCTTTCTTTATTATGCTATAGGCTTTGACTATGTGTGTGTGTGTGTGTTTCATTCATTCATTCAAACGTATTTATTGAGTGCTTACTGTGTGCAAAGCACTATACTGTGTGTGTGCACATGTATATAAGTATATGTGTGATGTAATTATGGTATTTTTTAAGTGCTTACTTTGTGTCAAGCACTGTTCTAAGCCCTGGGGTAGATACAACTTAGTCAGATAGGAGACAGTCATTTGAACCCCATTTTACAGTTGAGAAAACTGAGGAACAGAGACTTGCCCAAGGTCACAAAGCAGGCAAGTGGGGGAGTTGGGATTTGAATCCAAGTCCTCTGACTCCCGGGCTTGTGCTCTTTCCACCCCACCAGGCTACACTGCTTCCCATACTCCCCATATTACTTTTAATTGTCTAATATGTGAAAATGATGCTGTTGATGAAGCTTACCTGTGGGTTTATCTATCCCACTGCTGGTAGGATAAGTTTTTAGCAGTGGTGATTGGTTGCCCTTGAGCCATCCGTACTCAGTCCCTGGTTGCCAACAACATTTATTAAGTGAAGATTGATTGGGACATGAGTGCTGGTTGTGTAGCTGTGGAGCAGAACATCTCTGGATGTTGTCCTCAGAAGCAGAACCTACTATGCCCTGGCTTTGACCAACAGTTTTGTCTGAGGGGTGGGAATGTTTTATTTTTATTTTTTATTACTATTCCTAGTAAAACATGAAACATTCTATTTGGAGCATAACCGGCTTTTAACATTAGTGTGAACAATTGTAAAAAAGCATTTCTTGAAAAAGTAACAACATGAAAGGAAATCCATTTATAGCCAGCTAGCCTTAATCTTTAAGGTCCATAATACTACCAGCTAGCCTTAATCTTTAAGGTCCCTAAAGAGAAAAGAGTTTCTCTTTTTCTAGGTTTATATTCTTCCCATTCAGGTCTTTTTCTGGTCACAGGTCACATCTAGTGTCTCAGTTTCCCTTGTTCATAGTTTTGTCCTTAGTGCAGGATTAGACTGAGTGTACATCCCTCTAGACTGTAAGCTCATTGTGGGTAGCGAATGTATCTGTCATATTGTTGCATTGTACTCTCCCGAGCATTTAGTACAGTGCTCTGCACTTAAGTGCTCAATAAATAGCGTGGCTCAGTGGCAAGAGCCCGGACTTGGGAGTCAAAGGTCATGGGTTCTAATCCCGGCTCCTCCATTTGTCCGCTGTGTGACTTTGGGCAAGCCACTTAACTTTTCTGGGCCCCTGTTCCCTCATCTGCAAAATGGGGATGAAGACTGTGAGCCCCATGTGGGACAACCTGATGACCTTGTATCCTCCCAGCACTTAGAACAGTGCTTGGCACATAGTAAGTGCTTAACAAATGCCATTATTATTATTATTATTATAGAGATGAAAAATGATGAAGGGAGACAGCAGATCAATCAATCAATCAATCAATCAATCGTATTTATTGAGCGCTTACTATGTGCAGAGCACTGTACTAAGCGCTTGGGAAGTACAAATTGGCATCACATAGAGACAGTCCCTACCCGATAGTGGGCTCACAGTCTAAAAGGGGGAGACAGAGAACAGAACCAAACATACCAACAAAATAAAATAAGTAGGATAGAAATGTACAAGTAAAATAAATAAATAAATAAATAAACAGAGTAATAAATATGTACAACCATATATACATATATACAGGTGCTGTGGGGAGGGGAAGGCGGTAAGGCGGGGGGATGGAGAGGGGGACGAGGGGGAGAGGAAAGAAGGGGCTCAATCTGGGAAGGCCTCCTGGAGGAGGTGAGCTCTCAGGAGGGCCTTGAAGGGAGGAAGAGAGCTAGCTTGGCGGATGGGCAGAGGGAGGGCATTCCAGGCCCGGGGGATGACGTGGGCCGGGGGTGTGTGCATTTACTCTCAATCCTAATAATCAGTAAAGTGATCTCACTGGAAGTAGCATTTCTAGTATTCCTAAATCATTGTCAGCTGAACCTCGAGTAATGAACAGTACAGAAATGGAGCTTGATTTTCAGGTCCTTGCTCTTCCAATGAATATGATTAAAGGATTGAAAAACAAAACTTCTGAGTAAAAGAAAAAGGAATTGGGATTATTTAGCTTGGAAAAGAGAAGGGATAAAGGAAGCCTAGTAATTTTTCTCAAAAATAGAGATGCTTTTGTTAATTAGTTTATCTTTACTCACTCAGCCTCCTTTAACCCTTAAACTTCCACTCCCATTGTTTCCCTTAGTTCACATACCCCAAAATAGCAAATCTGTTCCTTTGCCCCATGGTTCACCCACAACCTCACCGCAACAATCTCCCAAACGTGCCTTGCCATGGACAAAGCATCCTTTCCCTGCCGTGTGGACTTCATGCATCCATCTCCCTTCCTCCTCTCCCCCCGCCACTCTGCAACCTACTCTCCCCTTTCTCCTGTCCCTTCACCCCAGTCTGAAACCTTGAGGCTGCAGATATGGGGCTGATATTCTTCCTTGACCAATCCTCTAGACTGTAAGATCCTTGTGGGCAAGGAACATGCCTGCTAATTCTGTTGCATTGTATATTCTCCCAAGCGCAGAGTGCAGTGCTCTACAAATAGAAAGCACACAATAAATACCATTGATTGCTTGGCCAATGCAGGAGTATGGGGAAGAAGAATGGAGAACAAATGCACACTGAGATAGTCTCGTCCTATTAAGGTTGTGAAATGTGGCATTGGATTTGATATTTGTTTGGTGGAAGATCTATTCAAGTGGGGGGTGAAAGGCACCAAGAACACTTTTATGTCTGAGTCACACTCTCCTCATCTTTTGTCCAAGTGAATTTCTTTCGAAGACAACCCATTACTGATTTCTATCTAGCATTTGAGTGTATAATTCCAATTCCAAGGTGAAACATTATGAACTCCTTCAGATTCACAAATACTTCACTGAGCCTACTGGATCCACTTTCACCTCCCCCTTTGCCTGCTGCGACTCTGCTGAACACTGAGAGTTGAGCTGATGAAATCCTGCAAAGGTAGCATACATTTACTACAACCCACACATTTGCAAATACTTTCCATGAAGAATTCATATAGCAGGCTGGGAGTTTAAACGTGGTAAAAACATAATTCTTTCATCTACTTTAATTTCCAAGGACTGAGGGGAACATTTATTTATCATCTGCCCAGATGAACAATCCTAGTGCTTTAAGGTAAGATATTTTCAAACTTCTCTGAGGAAGACAACTTATAAATCAACACAGTGCTACTCCACTTCAGGAAATACACATTCTTTATAACTCTCCTGTAGTATAATGTGGCTTGTTACATGTGGCTCTGGGTTTCTCACTAATGAAATAGCAATTTATTTCCATAGGGTTGAACTGATGATGTAAACTAGGAGTGAAAATCAGAATGAAGAGCTTACACATTTTCATGCTAACACTTAACATTTCATCCTGTTAAGTAGTAACTACCAACAGGCACACAGCCACTTTCTTTAATCTGCAGCCTCTTAGAAAACTAGGAATATTATGGTTTCTGCGGAAAATTATACAGCTTTGCACTAATATTGTAACTAAGGACTTTCTGAAAAATAACAGAATGAAATGTATTAAAAAAACCCACCCTTTACCCCAGGCTATTATAATGAAGAAAAAGTGTTCCAAATGTGAACTAATGAAGTACAAAGTAATGAATATTTAATTTGTATAATTTACCAAAGTGCTGTTAGGAATTGGAACTGCATTCTTCATAAACAGACTGTTCATTAGGCCTTTGCCATGGCCTGCATGCAATTACCACACTACTCCTACACAACTTGAATGTCGCCAACCTCTGAGAATAGACAGAGAAGAGGAGGGACAGGAAAGGAGGAAAAGAGAAGAATTGAGCTGATCTGTGTATTACAATTAAATAAACTACCTGCTAATCAATGGTATTTATTGAGGAGCCCTTACTAGAAATGTTGCTAGAAATGTTCCCTGCCCACAGCGAGCTTACAGTCTAGAGGAGGACACAGACATTGCTATAAATAAATAATTTATAATGTTTTATTTTTAAATATATAAAATTTATAGAAATAATAATAATGGCATTTGTTAAATGCTTACTATGTGCCAGGTACTGTTCTAAGCGCTGGGGGGGATATCTGATCACCTTGTCACCTCCCCAGTGCTTAGAACAGTGCTGGGAACATAGTAAGTGCTTAATAAATGCCAACATTATTGTTATTATTATACAAGGTAATCAGGTTGTCCCACATGGGGCTCAAAGTCTTAATCCCCATTTTACAGATGAGATAACTTAGGCACAGAGAAGTTAAGTGACTTACCCAAAGTCACACAGCTCGACAAATGGTGGAGCCAGAATTAGAACCCATGACCTCTGATTCCCAAGCCTGGGCTCTTTCCACTGAGCCACACTGCTTCTCAGTGTCTGCACACAGTAAGCACTCAATAAATACGATTGAATGAATATAGACTGTAACCTCATTATGGGCAGAGAATGTGTCTGTTATGTTATATTGTACTCTCCCAAGTACTTAGTACAGTGCTCTCTGCACACAGTAAGTGCTCAATAAATATGATTGATATATATATATATTTGTAATATTTATATATTTATATTTATGTATACACACCTGTTTACCACATAGCAGTAAATTTTACACAATGGCAAAAACAGTAGCAGAGGAAAGGAAAAGTTTCACCTCGGTTAGATCCTTTGCTTGTCAATATGAAGAGCCCTGCACATGAAACATGAGTTTGAGGGGTTACATGAAATTGGAATTAGTGTGATGCCTCAGTAGGAAGCTTAAACAGCCTTCTCAGAGGTAAGACAAGGGTTACCTAAAGTCTGCCTGGTAACATCAAATTAAGAGTACCAGATTTCAGTAGAAACAAACCGTGATGTGGTGTGAATTTTAATATGCTCACCATCTTGAAAATGAAAAATCAAAAGAGCAAAAGAAAACTTCAGAGACAGAGAGCTATAACTGGATATTTACTATATATTAAAGAAAACATTTTTCCTTCAGTGATGTTTTATAGGTTTCCTCCTCCTTTCCTATAATTCTTTAGTATTGCCATCATTTTACAACACAGCAAGGTCACATTTATTTGGGGAAAAAAATGTTTCAAATTGGTTTTCTTAAAAGAATCAAATTGACCATTAAAGATCAATGAGATTTGAATAATGAGAGACTGAAAATATAGACTTCCTTTCTATTAATGTGGTATGAATTTGATTAGAGTGACTTTTAGGTTTTCCATTCTCTGTGTCCCACCTCCCCTTTCTCTTCTCTCAGCTCTCTTCAATTATTTCATAGGTACATGAATGATTTTGCCTGTGAATTGTGTGACCCAAGACCATTAAGCATTAATATGTTGTATGTCCAGTCAATGTTACTAATTGCAGTCCAGTATACCTAGTGGGAGACAAATGCATCTTGCAGTACAGCGAATGGGTAAAACATGAGAAGCCATATTCCGTGAGAACTGGGTAGATTTTGCAATCAACAAACTCAAGTAAGAGGAAGCATGCTAAGAGAGTCAGAGAGAGAGGCAAAGGAAAATTTGTAAGAGCCCTGGATTACCATAGCAAGCACTGGTCCTGAAGGTAGCCAAATTTCTTCATAAGATATTCATAAAAAAAAGATTTTGACAAATGATATAGTCTTATATGTGAATATGCATCCTGCTGTGTTGGGCAGTTTGTCTTTCCATTAGTGAAAGGAAAGGAAAATTGCCCTTGCAAAGTGTTACTAGTATTTGATTACAATTCCTTCACCAGTGTTCTAAGTCAATTAAGTATCCCATCCAGAGCCTTTCTGAGGCAGATAAGGTTGGGGAAAAGGGTACACCCTTACCTTTTTAACTTAGTTACTGACCATGTGAAGGTCGAGAGAGGAAGATAGCCATGTAACCAGAGATGGTAGCTTTAGAGGTAATCAATAAATATAATTGATCGATTGGAATCAGTATTTCAAATTACTGGCAGAGTTCCTTTCTTGGAGAACCATTTTCAGGAATTAGTAGGAGTCAGGACAGGAGCTAGAAGCAAGACATGCTGACAACATGCTGATAAGTATCTCTGTTGTGACATCTGTAGGCTGTGGGAGAAACTCTTTGAACATTAGACTAAGCAAAATGTGAGTGCCAAGTTTCAAGGGCAGAGAAGGAGGCAAAGACAGTCTTTTCCAGGATCTCAGTCTGAGTAAGGAGGCCACATGTGCTAATTTTACACGTAATATCGATCCTCTCCTCTGGGTACATACTGTGATTTAGAGCCTGGATGGAGGGCTATTTAATGAGCTTGTTAGTCAGGTGTAAAGGGCTGTAGACATAAAGTATTGGTGTTCTCTGTTCCTACTAATACAATTCCTATGGATTCACTGAGTTAAGAACCGTTCATTTCATTGCCACACACATTTACTGCTCTTATGAACAGTTATATTCTGGGCTGCCTTAATGGTTTCAAAAACAAAACAGAACCATGACCTCTCCTCCTCAGGAAAGTGAAATATTTATCATCTAATTCCCAGAATAGATTCAGAACACTGGGGAAGCAGCATGGCTTAGTTGGATAGAGCACAGGCCAAGTAGTCAGAAGGTCATGGGTTCTAGTCCTGACTCTGCCACCTGACTGCTGTGTGACCTTGAACAAGTCACTTCAGTTCTCTGTGTCTCAGTTACCTCATCTGTAAAATGGAGATTGAGACTGTGAGCCCCTTGGGGGACAGGGACTATGTCCAACCTACGCTTGTATTCACCCCGGTGCTTAGTACAGTGCCTGGCACATAGTAAGACCTTAACAAATACAGCTATTATTATTGTTATTATTAACACAGAGAATTCTCTCAGTGGGCCATATTTCTACAGAGTTCATTTTACTCACTTTCCCTTCATTTTACAAATTATAGAGCTAGACTCTAAACTCCTTGAGTGGAGGGAGCACATCTATTAACTCCATTGCAGTCCTCCAAGCTTAGTCCAGTGCTCTGCACAGAGTAAGCCCCAACTAAAGACTATTGATTGAAAATAAGAGAAGGGGAACATTTATTTGTCTAGGCCATTGATATGTACTAATGAGTGGTGGTAATAATAGTTGTTGTAATCATGTTTACTGAGTGCTTGCTACCTGGAAAGCACTGTACTAAGTAATTCATTCATTCAGTCATATTTATTGAGAGCTTACTGCTACTAAGCACTTGGGATAGTACAATATAACACATTCCTTGCCCACAGTGAGCTTATAGTCTAGAGGGGGAGATGGACATTAATGTAAATAAATTGCAGATATGTAAATAAGTGCACTTGGGAAGGTACAACAGAGGGATGGGCCATGTTTCTTGCCCACAAGGAGTGGGAAAGACAGATGTAGAAATACAAGAAGTGGAGTTGGAATAAATAAATGGAATGTGGAAATGAATTGTATATCAGTGGATTGTATTTATTGAGTGCTTTCTGTGTACAGATCCCTGTACTGAGTGCCTGGTAGAGAACCATACAACAGAGTTAGTAGGCATGTTCCCTGCCCATGAGATTTTACAGTCTAGATGAGAAGCTTACTAGGGTTCCCTTGTGGAAAGAGCATGGGACTGGTAGTCTGGAGACTTGAGGTCTAGTCCTACTTTGCCACTGGTTAGCTGTATGATCTTGGGAAGTCACTTAATCTCTCTGATCCTTGGTTTCCTAACCTGTAAAATGGGGATAAAATATCTGTTCTTCCTCCTTGTGAGCCCAATGCAGCACAGAAATAACAGTAGTAATAGTATTGATTAAGAATTTCTTGGGTACGGAGCACTATACTGAGTGTTGGGAAAAAATGCATGGGTGAGAATTACACAGGTGTCTGGTCCTTTAAGAATAAAGTGGGCAAGGATTAGGAAACAGACCTAACAATAAAGATAAAGGAGCAGTGTGGTCTAGTGGGAAGAGCATGGACCTAGGATTCAGAGGACTTGGGTTCTAATCCTAACTCTGCCAGTTGTCTGCTCTGTGATCGTGGCCCGTTGTTGGGTAGGGACAATCTCTATATGTTGCTGACTTGTACTTCCCAAGCGCTTAGTACAGTGCTCTGCACACAGTAAGAGCTCAATAAATACAATTGAATTAATTAATTAATTTCTCTTTGTGTTGGTTTCCTCATCTGAAAATGCTGATTTAATACCTATTCTCCTTCCTACTTAGACTGAGCCCCATGGGGGACAGGGACTGTGTCTGATCTGATTAACTTGTATATACCCCAGTGCTTAGAATACTGCTTGGCATGTAGTAAGAGCTTGACAGATATAATAATAATAATAATAGGAGAGTCAGAAGGACCTGGGTTCTAATACGGGGTCCACCACAATCCTGCTGTGTAACTTTGGGCCGGTCACTTAACTTTTCTGGGCTTCAGTTACCTGATCTGTAAAATGGGGATGAGTTTTAACCACATGTGGGACAGGGACTGTGTCCAATCTTGTTAACTTGTATCGGCCCCAGTGCTTAAAATAATGCTTGGCACATAGTAAGTGTTTAACAAGTATAATAATAATAATAATAACAATAATTATGACCCAGGAACAACAAACATGTCAATGTTCAAGGCCCAGTACCTCTGGTAGCGAAGTGCCCCAGTAGAGGTCACAAGGTGCGGCCGCCTGGATCATTCAGCGTCCAGTCAGAATCACAGGGTTATAAAATTTAGAGCACTGTTTTACTAGTACAGTAAAAATAAATCTCTTGGGCTCCATAGGCCCAGAGCATGTGGGGATCTGGGATCTTGAGTCTCTCAATGTAAGTGAGGCAGAGTTGCCTAGTTGGATTGTGTTTGATCTGGTTATCTTGTATCTACCCCAGTGATTAACTGATAATAAATGCTTCAACTGTGCTATTCAGCTTACTTTATTTTTATGGTGTTTGTTAAGTGCTTACTACTATTTGCTGATGTAACAATTGACCCAAAAATACAAATTGTCTACTATTTGCTGATGTAACAATTGACCCAAAAATACAAATTGTCAACTCCATGGTGTTTTCAGTGACAATGTATGGATCCAAAAGCTGGACAGTGAAGAAACAGGATAGAAGGAACATGGATTCTTTTGAAATGTGGTGTCAGAGAAGGCTATTGTGAATACCATGGACTGCCTGAAAAAAAATGGATTTTGGAGCAAATTAAACCGAAGTGGTCTTCTAAAGGCCAAATGACTCGACCTAGATTAGCATATTTTGGACACATAATCAGGAGGACTAATTCTCTGGAGAAAACACTGACGCTAGGAGAAGTCCAGGAAAACTGTGGAAGAGGCAGATTAGCAGCTAGATGGATAGAAACCGTAACAATGATAATGGAAGGACCATTAGGAAGGTTGCGGATTATGACAGGGGACAGGATGTTCTGGAGAAAGTATATCCATGGAGTCGCTATGAATCAGAAACAACTCAAAGGCATATAATAATAATAGTAATAATAATAATAATAATAATGTGCCAGGCACTGTACTCAATGTTGGGGTAGATATAAGGTAATCAGGTTGGACACAGTCCATGACCTATGTGGGGCTCATAGTCTTAATTCCCATTTTGACAGATGAGGTAAATGAGGCACAGAGAAGTTAAGTGACTTGCCCTAAGGTCATACAAGTTGGGGAGTGGGGATTATTCATTCATTCATTCAATCGTATTTATTGAGCACTTACTGTGTGCAGAGAACTGTACTAAGCACTTGGGAAGTACAAGGTGGCAACATATAGAGATGGTTCTTACCCAACAACGGGCTCACAGTCTAGAAGGGGAAGACAGACAACAAAATAAAACATGTAACAGGTGTCAAGTTGTCAGAACAAACAGAATTAAAGCTAAATGCACATCATTAACAAAATAAATAGAATAGTAAATATGTAGAAGTAAAATAAATAGAGTAATAATTCCATACAAACATATATACAGGTGCTGTGGGGAGGAGAAGGAGGTAGGACAGTGGGGATGGGGAGGAGGAGAGGAAAAAGGGGGCTCAATCTGGGAAGGCCTCTTGGAGGAGGTGAGCTCTCAATAGGGCTTTGAAGGGAGGAAGAGAGCTAGCTTGGCAGATATGCAGAGGGAGGGCATTCCAGGCCTTGGGGAGGACGTGGGCCGGGGGTCAACTGCGGGACAGGTGAGAATGAGGTACAATGAGGAGGTTAGCAGCAGAGGAGCAGAGGGTGCGGGCTGGGCTGGAGAAGGAAAGAAGAGAGATGACGTAGGAGGGGGCGAGGTAATGGAGAGCTTTGAAGCCAAGAGTGAGGAGTTTTTGCTTGATGAGTAGGTTGACAGGCAGCCACTGGAGATTTTTGAGGATTAGAACCCAGGTCCTAGTTCTGCCTGCACAATATCTCTTGGATCCACCCCTTCCTCACCAACCAAACTATTACCATCCTTGGACAAACTTTGATCACTTCAGGCTAGACTATTGCATCAACCACTTCACTAGTTCTCCCAAACTCCAGTCTCTCCCTGTTCCAATCTATATTCATTGTGGGCAGGGAACTTGTCTACCAATTCTGTAATATTGTATTCTCCAAAGCCCTTAGTACAGTGCTCTGCACACAGTAAGCTCTCAATAAATACAATTGATTGATATTACACACGGTTGCATGATCGTCTTCTTGAAGCTTTGCTCATCTCTTCTCTCCTCAAAACTCTACACTGGCTTCCTGTATTTCTCTATATCAAGCAAAAACTCCTCACAATCAGTTGCAAGGCTGTCCATCTTATCTATCTACTCTCTTCTCCCACTGCTGCCCTTCTCCACTCTTTGCTCCTTTTTTCCTTGTTCTCATGTCTTTCTTGCCTTCACCCTCTGGCTCACTATATTCTCCAGACTTGGAACTCCTTCTCTCCCCAAATCCAATGGACCACAATTCTCTGTACGCTCAATGTTCTCCAAAGATTCCATCTCCTACCCCAAGTCTCCCCTAATTACTTCCCAGCACTCTAAGCTATATAATCCTATCAGTCAACTCTAACCCATATGAATTCATTCATACCCACTGACACTATTTTCTCTCCTCCTCCCCCCTTCCCAGTCGCCCCCCCTGCCCAGCCCCCTTCCCCTCCCCACAGCACTTGTATATATTTTTACATATTTATTACTTTATTTATTTTACTTGTACCTATTTACTACTCTATTTTATTAATGATGTGCATATAGCTATAATTCTATTTATTCTGATGGTTTTGACACCTGTCTACTTGTTTTGTTGTCTGTCTCCCCCTTCTAGACTGTGAGCCCATTGTTGGGTAGGGACCGTCTCTATATGTTGCCGACTGGTACTTCCCAAGCACTTAGTACAGTGCTCTGCACACAGTAAGTACTCAATAAATACAATTGAGTGAATGAATGAATGCATATGTTAGTGACCCCATTAGAGTGTAAGCTTCTTGTGACAGGGAATGTACCACTTCTATATTCTGAATTTCCCATGTGCCTAGTGCAGTGTTCTAGATCAAGGGATGCTCAATAAATATTAGATATTCAATATTTTATTATCTGGAAATGAAATGTAGTGTTTAAGGTCCTATAGTCATTGTTATGCGTGACTAATGAATATTATTAATTAATGATAAAACTACCTTGAGAAAATGGCTATATCAGTTTTATTTGTTTCCTAATATCATCGGCTGCTTTATTCATTTGTATTCCAGGTTTCTAAGCTGTAACTCACCTCTCTCTCTCTCATTGTACACCAAGAAGCTAGAATTAGAGCATGACTAAGAAATGTTTCATCCTTTTATTATTACCTTCAATTTCTCCAAAGTAAAATTTGCCACTTGGATTCATATTTCAAAATGACTCATTTTATACCCAGACTATAAAATAAGTGGATTCCACCTTCACTAAAACAAACCCAAGGAAACCCAGTTTAGCATCATACAACCGTGAAAAGTTGCTTTGCTGTTGGAGAACATTTACTGCCTTTATTTGTGCTCATTTTTTAGTTTCCAACAACCAGCTCTTACAAATAGAATTACTCCTGCTGTGTAACTTTACTGGAGGAGTTTATGCTACAAGGGAATAGAGCCAAAATATACTTTCAGAAAATGGATTTCATTGTACGTTTCATTACTTAGACTGTGAGCCCCATGTGGGATACGGATTGTTCCAACTTGAATATCTTGTATCTACCCTAGTGTGTAGTCCGGTGCATGGCACATAGCAAGTGCTTAACACGCCATCATTATTATTATTATGATTTCACCTCAATGGAAAAAAGGAAGACTTTTCCTCTATTACTCTTCTTCCTTCTTCAGTCTTTGTTTTCCTTCTCCTCGTCTACCCCCTAAACCAGTAGCAGAAGGCCAACAAGTGGTTTCTCTAATTATTATTCAGCTGTGTCAGAAGTCCCCGCAGGCCGAGAGTCAGTGCAGATCAGGCCATAATGAGGGCAGGGGATTGCCTTCTCTCTAATGTAAAAATAAAAGCAGAAAATCACTGAGGCTACAAGCTCTCATAAAAACACATAAAGGAAAAAAAAATCAAGTTTTTCTGGTAGAGGCACTATTTATGCCTGATTAACTAGGTTGGTTTATCACAATTGTGAATTAAAAACCCTTATATTATCATGCAAAATTGAATTGTTATAAAATCACATAGGCATTTACCTTTCGAAGTAGTTATGCCATATATGCAGTTAATCTCAGAGTCTTAAAAATAACGGAAATTCCATTAAAGCCACAATCACGATTATGGAGGGGAATAGCTTGCAAGAAACCTCATTTCTGTGGCAGCTATCATTAGCCAGGGCTGTCGGCAAAACTTCCTCCTACTGAGTGAGAGTCTGTTGGGGGTCTACTTGAAATGAATGGGGTGTGAGAAAATAAAGAAGATTTGAGGCAAAACCCTGAAGATTAAGTATTTTCCCCTCACGGTGGTTTTCAGAGAGATTATAAATTGTTTGCAATCACACTATCCAACATTAGAAATTTCATCAGTTTATTTTTAATATGTTTGTATATCCTTGCTCTATCCCAAGAATAAATGAACTGCTTTTACCCAAGCCTTTTCATTTACAAAATTATTATTCCTTTCACATCTCCCTTGTTCCTCCCTATCACTGCTGAATATTTTTTAAGTAGGTGAAAATTCATGGTTTTCTTGCTTTGCTTGCCAATATGGTATGGAAAGAAGATTAATAAAAATGTTTTTTATTCTTATTTATTTAACAAAAAAAAGCTAAGATGAAATGAATGAATTATCCTGGGCTATATTGAAACCTTCTGACTATTTCTAAGGAGAGAGAGATTTTACTAAATAGAATACCATACTTCTTTAAGGGACAATTATTAAGATTCTTCCATTTTAAAATCAATACCTAGAATAACTAGGCACATTGTGAGGGAGGTAGAGGACAGTATTTATTTAGAAAAGCTATACTAAATTATACCTCTGGCTCTAGCTCTGTTTCTTGCACACATACTGTAAATAGAGCCATCTGTGGGTTTGAAGATGATGTTACTGATGATGAGATTTTATTTCTCTCTTTGTGTATGTGTGTGTGTGTGTGTATGTGATACAAGACCGATTTAAGGCTTGCAGTTCTTTCTGCCTCATGTGCATGGAAAGATTGCCTTAGCAATAATATCTCTTAGGTGCTTCCTATTGAAAGAAGCAGCATGTCCAGAGGATTTAGGTTCTAATCTCTGCACCTCCACTGTCTCCTGTGTCACACTGGGCAAATGACTTAACTTGTCCTGTTTTTATTTTCCTCATCTGTAAAATGGGGATTCACTATCTGTTCTGTGACTGTCATGGCTATTGGACTCTAGACAGCTCTGTTTAAGCATTAAGGAATCTGCGATTGTCTCTTTCAACTGCAGTGATTTGAAGTTTTTCTTGTATGCTTTTGTCTCTGTGTTCTTACATTTTTTTTAATCGCTTCTCACGTACCAGCTACCAACTTTCCAGCCCTCCACTTAGATTGGGAGCCCTTTGAAAACCAAAGGACCACAAACTTCTTGAGAGGAGGGATCGTGTCTACCAAATCAATTGTACTATACTCTCCCAAATGCTTAGTATAGCACTCTGCGCTAAGTAAATGCTTGACAAATCCCATAGATTGACTTACTCTCTATTGCATTCTTCCCCACTAAATAGCTTAATGCTTTGCATGCACTGATTTCTCATTCAATAATAGATAATAATTTGCCTACTAAATCCGAGAAAAAAAAAGTGACTGAATTTGAGTACTGTGCTGTTATAAGTCAGTCCATGAATCCTGCAGTGGTCTAGTAAATAGCCTGGATGAAACTGGAGTCTCCCTGTAAAAAAAATCCAGTAGTGGTTATAGGGAGAACACTATCTGATCCACTCCCTTTAAACTCCAGAAAAATGCTGGCATTTTTCAATCAATCAGCAACATTGTGGACCACCCCCTTCTCCAGGAAACATTATCCAATCTTGTGCTGTGGGGCTGGGAGAGGGGAAGAACAAAGGGAGCAAGTCAGGGCAATGAAGAAGGGAGTGGGAGAAGAAGACTGGGGGTGGGGGCGGGGGGGGGTGTTAATGTGGGAAGGTCTCTTGGAGGTGATGTGCCTTCAATAAGGCTTTGAAGAGGGTGAGAGAAATCGTCTGTCCTTCCCTTGACACCATGGCTCCCTCCAGTTATCGCCCCATCTCCCTCCTAGCATTCCTCTCCAAACTCCTTGAGCAAGATGTTTACACCTGCCATCTCAAATTCCTCTCCTCCAATTCTCTCCTTGACCCTCTTCAATACGGCTCCTGTCACCATCATTCCAAAGAAACAGCCCTCTCAGAGGTTGCCAATGAACTCCTTCTTGCCAAATCCAATGGCCTCTACTCCATCTTAATCTGCCTTGACCTCTCAACTACCTTTGACACTGTGGACCATCCCCTTCTCCTGGAAATGTTATCCAACCTTGGCTTCACTGACTCGGTCTTCTCCTGGTTCTCCTCTTTCTCGCTCTGGCCATTCATTCTCAATCTCCTTCGCAGGTTCCTCCTTTGCCTTCTGCCTTCTAACTGCGGGGGTCCCTCAAGGTTCAGTTCTGGGTCCCCTTCAATTCTCCATCTATACCCACTCCTTTGGAGAACTCATTCATTCATTAATTCAATCGTATTTATTGAGCACTTACTGTGTGCAGAGCTGGGGAAGTACAAATCGGCAACATATAGAGACAGTCCCTACCCAGCAGTGGGCTCACAGTCTAGAATGGGGAGACAGACAACAAAACAAAGCAAGTAGACAAGTAGACAGGTGGTAGACAAGTAGACAGGTGTCATTCACTTCCTTGGCTTCAACTACCACCTCTATGCAGATGAAACCCAAATCTCCATCTCCTCCCCTGATCTCTCTCCCTCTCTCCAGTCTTGCATCTCCTTCTGACTTCAAGACATTTCTACTTGGATGTCTTCCCATCACTTCAAACTTACCATGTCCAAAACGGAGCTCCTTATCTTCCCACCCAAACCCTGTCCTCCCCCTGACTTTTCCAATGCTGTAGTCAGCACAACCATTCTTACTGCCTCACAAGCCCACAACCTTGCTGTAATCTTTGACTTCTTTCTCCCATTCCACCCACACAATCAATCCATCACTAAATCTTGTCGGTCGCTCTTCTTCTGCTCCCTTCTGCAGTGCCTTGACTTGCTCCCTTTTTTCTTTCCCTATCCCAGCCCCACAGCACTTATGTACATATATCTGTAATCTATTTATTTGTATTGATGTCTGTCTTCCCCGCTGTAGACTGTAAACTCATTGTGGGCAGGTAATGTTTCTGTTTATTGTTGGATTGCACTCTCCCAAGCACTTTGTACAGTGCTCTGCACACGGTAAGCACTCAATAAATGTGACTGAATGTATTGAATGAATGAATGAATGAATGATTATTATATTCACCCCACCCCCAACCCCACAGCACTTGTGAACTTTATACTCTGCCATTTCCCTTAATTGTAATTTATTTTAATCTCTGCCTCCTCTCTAGACTGTAAGATCCTTGTGCAGATAGATAATGCCTACCAACTCTATTGGATTGTACTTTCCTAAGCACTTAGTACAGTGCTCTGTACACAGTAAGCAATCAATAAATACCATGGGTTGACTGATCATTTGACAATGTGTGCCTGACAAAATATAACCCTGATCCCAAGGGCTTTGCACATAGCTGGTATGTAATTAATACTATTTATGTTAATGGTGATGGTGATAATGATGATGATGATGATGATGAATATCATCCATCAGTAACTAATTTGAAATTCCTCCAAATTCTGTAACAGATTTGGAGAAAAGGGGGGCTGGAAACAATATGTGGAAATGCAACCCTACTATGTGGCAGATTATCCTTCCAGTGAATCAAGCAATATGAAAACTGAGAAAATCAAGCTCTCTAATGAAAAAGGCCTGATCAAAGTCAAACAACCCTGCCATAAATAGTGCCTCAGAAGATAAGAGAAGCTTATTAACGTGCTGTAAATGTAATGAGCAACCTCACCAAAGAAACCCAGATCAGAGCAAATCATGTTAAAAGAATCCACAGCACAGTTCCAAATGAGCAACAGATTTCATCCCCTGCTCATAACTGATGCAAGGAAGTGCAAAATCCAAATACTAAAGCACTTGTAATTAAAATAAACAGTAGCAGCCAAGGACTTAATTTTTCATAATTGAATCAATTCATTTTTATAAAACTCCTACAATGAAATCCAGAAAATATATTACACAACCCGTTAGTATATAGTCATCACTGCTTGTAAATGTACTCAGCTATAAATACAGTAAAGTGTATATTCATGTGTTTTATGGGAGGAGGGAGGTGCGAGGGAACGAAGGAATGTGGAGAAAGTTGTCTTTAATTGACAACTGTGGAAGTTGTGTTTAAACTTAAACACAGGTTTTCAAAAAGAGCTAAAACAATGTCCCTGAAAACTCAATCGATGGTATTTAATGAGCATTTACCTGTGAAGAGCACTGTCAGGGAGGTTACAATCTAGTTGGGGAGACAGTCATTAAGATAAACTACAGCTAGGGGAGGTAGCAGAGTATAGCAGAATACAGACCCAAGTGCATTGATGACACAGTAGGGAGGGTGCAGAGGGTGGGGAAATGAGAACTTAGTCAGAGAAAGCTTCAGGGAGGGCCCTGAAGATGACGAATGTGGTAATCTAATAGATATAAAGTGCTTTGCACATAGTAAGCGCTGAACAAATGCCATCATCATCATCATCATCATCTAAAGGAAGAGGGAGTTCCAGGCCAGAGGAAACAGGCCTCCTCCCCCTCCCCATCCCCCCCACCTTACCTCCTTCCCCTCCCCACAGCACCTGTATATATGTATATATGTTTGTACATATTTATTACTCTATTTATTAATTTTACTTGTATATATTTATTCTATTTATTTTATTTTGTTAATATGTTTTGTTTTGTTGTCTGTCTACCCCTTCTAGACTGTGAGCCCGCTGTTGAGTAGGGACCATCTCTATATGTTGCCAACTTGTACTTCCCAAGCGCTTAGTACAGTGCTCTGCAAACAGTAGTTGCTCAATAAATACGATTGAATGAATGAATGAAAGACACGAGCAAGGGGGTCGGTGGTGAGAAAGATGAGATCAAGATATCCAGATAACAGCCCGACCTAATGTTAATAATAATAATGGTATTTATTAAGCGCTTGTTATTTGACAGGCACTGTACTAAGTGTTGGGGTGTATACAAGCAGATCTGGTTGGGCGCAGTCCTTGTCCCAGGTGGGGTTCATACTTGTAATCCCCATTTTACACACGAGGTAACTGAGGCAGAGAGAAGTTAGCAGAAGTTAGTAGCGGCACCAGACCATGCTGCCGCTCTAAGTTCATTTTACAGATGAGGTAACTGACGTAGAGTGACTTGCCCAAGGTCACTCAGCAGACAACTGGCAGAGTCAGGATTAGAACCCATGACCTTTTGACTCCCAGGCCCATACTTTATCTACTAGACCATGTTGCCACTTTAAGTTCATCCTTGACTGCTTTAACTCTGCCCTCTCCTCTACCCAGCAACATTTTTTCTCCATTCTTATTGACTCCCAAGTCCATTGCTCTTGGCAATTGTTTCAGATGTTTAACTCCCTCCTTAGCCTCCCTGCCCCCCATCACTTGACCCTAGTGAAAATTGAAAATAAAGAAAATTGAAACATCTCCCTAAAATCTCCCCTTCTCCCCTCCAGTCTCTCTCTTTCTTCCCCCTTTCCAACTTTCCCTTATTTCCCAGAAGCATCTCAAGAGGAGATTTCCTGCCTCATCTCAAAATCCGAGTTCTTCATCTGTGTTTCTGATCCCATCCCTTCTCAACTTATCAAAGCACTTACCCCCTCCCTCTTCCCTCCCAGACCACTTCAACTGTTTGCTCTCCAAAGGTTTTCCCTCCTCTGCTTTCAAACATGCTCATATCTCCCCATTCTAAAACAATCCTCCCTTTATCCCACTGCTCCCTCCAGTTATTGCCCCAACTTCCTCTTACCATTCCTTTCCAAGCTATTTGAGTGAGTTGTCTACACCTGCTGTTTTCAGTTCCTTTCTTCCAATTCTCTTCTGAAAAACTGGCTTCCACTCTCTTCACTCCACAGAACTGCTCTCTCAAAGATCACCAATAATCTGCTTGCCAAATCCAATGGCCTCCACTTCTTCCTAATACTCCTTAATCAATCAATCAATCAATCGTATTTATTGAGCACTTACTTTGTGCAGAGCACTGTACTAAGCGCTTGGGAAGTACAAGTTGGCAACATATAGAGACAGTCCCTACCCAACGTTTGGCATTGTCGACCACCCCCTTCTCCTGGACACATTATCAATCCTTGGCTTCACTGACAATGCCCTTTCCTGGTTCTCCTATCTCTTTGGCAGTTCTTTCATGGGCTTCTCCTCTGCCTCCCACCCCTTAGATGTGGGAGTCCCTCAAGGTTCAGTTCAACTGCACCCACTCCTTTGGAGAACTCATTCACTCCTAAGGCTTCAACTACCATCTCATTGAGGATGTTTTCCAATTCTACAGCTCCAGCCCAGATTCATTCATTCGTTCATTCAATCGTATTTATTGAGCACTTACTGTGTGAAGAGCACTGTACTAAGCGCTTGGGAAGTACAAGTTGGCAACATATAGAGGCGGTCCCTATCCAACAACGGGGCTCACAGTCTAGAAGGGGGAGACAGACAACAAAACAAAACATCTCTCTCCTTCTCCTCTGCAATCTCGCATTTTCTCCTGACTTCAGGACATCTCTATATGATTGTCCCACCAACAGCTAAAACTTAACATGTCCAATACACAACTTTTTATCGTCTAACCCAAACCCTGTCTTCCCTCTGACTTTCCCATCACTGTAGACAGAACCACCACCCTCTCTGCTTCACAAGCCTTTAATTTTGACATTAACCTTGACTCATCTCTCTCATTCAACCCTCATATATCACTTCATATATATATATATATGTATATATATGATATATCATATATCATATGCCACCAAATCCTGTCGACTCACCCTTCACAACATTACTGAAGTCTGCTCTTTCCTCTCTATTCAAACTTCTACCATGTTAATCCAAGCACAAATCCTATCCTGCATGGATTATTCCATCAGCCTACTCACTTACCTCTCTGCCTCCTGTTTCTCCCCATTCCAGCCCAAAGTTCACGCTGCTGCCCGGGTCATTTTTCTATAAAGCCATTCAGTCCATGTTTTCCCACTCCTCAAGAACCTTCAGTGGTTGCCCATCCACCTCCACATAAAACAGAAACTCCTTTCCATTTACTTTAAAACATTCTAACAGCTTTCCACCTTATTAAAAGCACATCTTCTCAAATAGGCCTTCCCTGAGCAGGCCTTCATCTCCTCTTCTCCTACTCCCTCCTATATCACTCTTCCACTTTGATTTGCATCCTCTATTCACCCCTCCCTTGGCCCCAAGGTGGCTTAGTAGATAGAACACGGGCTTGGGAGTCAGAAGACATGGGTTCTAATGCTGGCTCCGCCACTTGTCTGCTGTGTGACCTTGGGCAAGTTACTTCACTTCTCTGGTCCTCAGTTCCCTCATCTGTAAAATAGGGATTAAGACTGTGAGCCCCACATGGGACAACCTGATTAGCTTGTATCTACCCCAGCACTTAGAACAGTGTTTGGCACATAGTAAGCACTTAACAAATACCATGATAATTATTATTACTATGTCCATATCTGTAATGCACTTATTTATATTAATGTTTGTCTTCCCCTCTAGACTGTAAGCTATCTGGGGGCAGCGAATGTGTTTGTTTTATTGTTATATTGTACTCTCCCTTGTGCTTAGTACAGTGCTTTGCATATAGTAAGCACTCAATAAATATCATTGATTGGCTGAGTGAACGAGTGAATGATGGAGGTACGGTGAATAGTTCGGTGTTAGAGGGAAGTGTTGGGGCTGGGTTGTAGTGGGAGAGGAGTGAAGTTAGGTAGGAAGCAGAGAGCTGATTGAGTGTTCCTAGATTCTGATAAAAGGAAAAATGTTAGTAAACATCAATGACTGCTGCACAAAGGAAATGACAATCATTCCAACAACAGTTATCCAAAACACTTTCCCACATCCTAAATAGATGTTCTTCTTTTCCTTGAGCCTCTTTCTAGGTCCATTTCTCACTTTCACACCTCACGTTTTCTTTTTATATTCACTCCCTTGGGGTTCACGAGTTCAACTATCCACTTCTACAGGGATGACTCCTATATCCACTTTGCCAGTCATTACCTTTCTCCAATGTTGCAATATCATATTTCCTCCTACCTCCAGGACATCTTTATTTGCATGTCTGCTGGTATTTCAAGTTCAATATGGCCAAAAGCTAACTCCTCATCTGCCTTCGCAAATCCTCTCCTCCACCTACCTTTCCCACCACAGCTGACTACATCATCATCATCCTCATCTCTGAAACTGGTTCTGCACACAGTGCTCTGTGCCCAGTAAGTGTTTAATAAATACCATTGACAGATTGGCAGCCTTGGCAGTATCTTTGACTTCTCCCTCTCATTTAACCTGCAAATTCAGTCTGTGCCAAATCTGTCATTTTTTTCTCTCTCCAACCTTCTCATTCTTTCTCTCTCTCTCCCCCACACTCTCTTTTTCTCTCCTTCTTTCTCTCACTGCTTAGTGCAATGTACCACACTGCAATAGAGAAGTGGCATGGCTCAGTGGAAAGAGTATGGGCTTTGGAGTCAGAGGTCATAGGTTCAAATCCTGGCTCCACCAATTGTCAGCTGTGTGACTTTGGGCAAGTCACTTAACTTCTCTGGGCCTCAGTGACCTCATCTGTAAAGTGGGGATGAAGACTGTGAGCCCCCCACGGGACAACCTGATCACCTTGTAACCTTCCCAGCACTTAGAACAGTGCTTTGCACATAGTAAGCGCTTAATAAATGCCATCATCATTACAGTACTAGGACAACTACTATTTACTTGATTTACTATTTATTATTTAGTTTATTAATGCTTATAAAGATCCTGGTGTGGGTAGGTGCATATACTGGAAGTCAGAGGCAGCATTCCTGTCTCCTATCTATCGGGCTTAGACATCCACACAAAGTACGATTTTCCTACTCTATGGACAAACAAACACCTGTTTTCCTTATACTAAAACACCCAGTCTCCCTTGGACTTGTTAAAGAGAGAGAAATGTTCAATCTATAGTAAAGTTCTGAGCAATCTATCTCTTACCACTTTCTGGACTTAGTCTTAGTGGCAGGAGAGAAAGGAATAACACAGTGCTTTCAGGTTGAAGCTTTCTCAAGGTAATTTATGATAATGATGCTGTACCTTACATTAACTAAACATTAATAAGGCCATACTGAATGGATCTAGGAATACAAGATAGTAGGGAACAGTGGTACGGTGGGGACAGAGAAAAGATAAAGAGATTTTCATTGCACCTCCAACTGAATCTGTTCTCTGAGGAATTTCTTAGTCTTATGGCTGGCTGGTCCTCTCATTTCATGTAATCACAGTGCACATAGAGATAGGATTTATCAGGGCTGCCACAAATCATCACTGTGCTTAATTTATTCTAAATATGGTTCTCTATTTAAGCACCCAAATGAAAATTACTAAACAGCAAAACCAGCAAGCAAAAGAAGAGTCCTGGATATCAAGAAATAAAAATAAGATCTACTCTCTATCTCATGGAGTTTAGGGAGACCTTCAGTTAGAGAGCCTAGTCTTGCTTGAACACAGATCTTAATTATTAGCACCATTATCCCTTGAGACATCATTGTTCTTTTGCAACATTGTAGTTCTCATGATGACATATTAAAAATTGGCTACCTTTAAGGCTTAGGTAAATGATTATAAATTAGCAATTTAAAACAATTTCATTTGTTTGAAAAATAAAATAGTGCAATATTTCAGCTTGAAACCTTTAGATGATCTTTAGGGAAATTAGTTAATATGGCTAATAATTGAGCCAAATTATAAGGCAGTAGAAACAGCTAGGAGGAACAAGGTAACGATTCCTTCAAACGGTGCAATTAAATAAACTCAATAATGACACATCAAGGACAAGAAGTCTAGATTAAGGGCAGTGACTTTCTTTCCATGAACTAGAGATAATTCGTACACTAATTTTAAAATGGGCTGTTTTCCACATTAGTGGTTCAGATTGTCTCTATTGTGGTGTTACATGCTATGTTCAGAGTTAAAGGTAGGATAGTCCTAGGATGGACACGTTTTAGGGTTCTAGGTTCCCTTTTCATTGAAGTAAACATGCCTCTCAGCTGTTAAAAACAAGAACAAAAAACTTTCTCTTGTCTGCCCCTTATTCTGTGTGACATTTTGAGCTCCTAGCTATCATCAGCATTAAGGATACAATATGCACTTCTCTGTTGTATAATCAGTTCCTTCTTTTTTCTCTTTCATTAGAGTGTAAGCTCTGCATGGCCAGGGAATGTGCCCCTTGAGTATTTTGTCCTTCCAAAGCATATAATACAGTGTACTACCCCCGCAGGCACTCTGTAAATGCTGTTGCTATTACAACTACAGGGACAGATTTTATGTGTGCTATTTGTTCTCATGTGTGTTTTACACACAATAGACACTTGATAAGTAGTGCTTCGCAACTTGTCTGCTATGTGACCCTGGACAAGTCCCTTAATTTCTCTCAGTTACCTCATCTGTAAAATGGGGATTGTGACTGTGAACCCCATGTGGGACATGGATTGTGTCCAACCCGATTACCTCATATCTACTCCAGTGCTTAGAACCGTGCTTGGCATATAGTGAGCAATTAACAAATATGACAAAAAAAAGCTACTATCACTACTAAGAATCCTTCTACTAGTAGTGCCATATGGAACTGGCCATTGAGCCTCTCTAATACCCACCTTTGGAAATGATAGAATACCATAATAGTAATAATACCATAATAATAATAATCGACTACAAATACGCTCCCCCACTTCAAAGCCTTATTGAAGGCACATCTCCTCCAAGAAGCTTTCCCTGACTAAGCCCTCCTTTCCTCTTCTCCCACTCCCTTCTGTGTCACCCTGACTTGCTCCCATCATCATCATCATCATCATCAATCGTATTTATTGAGCGCTTACTGTGTGCAGAGCACTGTACTAAGCACTTGAGAAGTACAAGTTGGCAACATATAGAGACAGTCCCTACCCAATAGTGGGCTCACAGTCTAAAAGGGGGAGACAGAGAGCAAAACCAAACACCAAGAAAATAAAATAAATAGAATAGATACGTACAAGTAAAATAAATAAATAGAGAAATAAACATGTACAAACATATATACATATATACAGGTGCTGTGGGGAAGGGAAGGAGGTAAGATGAGGGGGTTGGAGAGGAGGATGAGGGGGAGAGGAAGGAAGGGGCTCAGTCTGGGAAGGCCTCCATCATTTATCCCTCCTAACCAACCCCACAGCACTTACGTTCAAATCTGGAATTTATTTATATTAATGTCTCCCCCTCTACACTGTAAACTTATTGTGGGCAGGGAATGTGTCTGTTCATTGTTATACTGTATTCTTCCAAATGCTTAGTACAGTGCTCTGCACACAGTGAGTACTCAATAAATATGATAGAATGAATGAATGAACACAGGAATCAATCAAAGCCCCTGTGGTTCTTCAGCAAAATAAATACAGAACATACTTCTTCATAGGCAGAGTATATGCTCCTCCTTTGTGTTTGTGCTTTTCCAAATGCAGTGAACTCTGAAGCAGGGGTTCTAAGTGTTTATTTCCATGGGTTGATAACTCCTTTTATCCTATTTTCATCATTTTGTTAGCAACTTTACACTCCTAGATTTGTCAGCACACCATAACCTAATTGTTTTGGAAAACAATTACAGGCCAGCATCCTTCTCAAGGCCTTGCCTGGACCTCTATTGACCATTCTCCCCTTGTTTTCTCCACCTTTAGTAGATTGTCTAGACACAGTATCTTTTTCCCCACTTCACTTGGCAATTTTGGTCTTGTATTTTGTGAGGTAATAGGGCCTCTTTGGAGCTTGATATTATATTTTAGACCCTTAGCTGATGCATTAAATACTACTTCTATTACTATCATTGTTACCAATAATGGTATTTGTTAAGCATTTACTATGCACCAAACCCTGTACTAAGTCCTGGGGCAGATACAAGAAAATCAGTTTGGTCAAAGTCCTTGTCCCATTTTGGGTTCACTGCCTTAGGGGGCAGAGAAGAGGTATTTAATGCCAGTTGTGCAAGCGAGGAACAGGAGCACAGAGAATTTAAGTGATTTGCCCAAGGTCAAACAGCAGGCAAGTGGCCAAATTTTGGCTAATCATTCCCCTCTAGTTTGTGAATTCCTTGAGGTCAGGGATCATGTTTGCTAGCTGCTTAGTACTCACCCAACCACTTGATTAGTTCAGCTAATACTTCAGGAAGGGGCAAAAAGTAGTGGCTCCTGACTTCCTCATCTGTCACCTAAATGTGAGGACCCCTGGAACTGGTCATCACAATGCCTCAGTTTCTTTATCTTTAAAACATGGATTCAATACCTATTCTCCCCCCTACTTAGACTATAAGCTCCATATAATAATAATAATAATAATAATAATAATAATAATAATAATAATGGAATTTGTTAAGTGCTTACTATTTGCCAAGCACTGTTCTAAGCACTGGGGTAGATCCAAGGTGATCAGGTTGTCCCACGTGGGGCTCACAGTCTTCATCCCCATTTTACAGATGAGGTAACTAAGGCACAGAGAAGTTAAGTGACTTGCCCAAAATCACACAGCGGACAAGTAACAGAGCCGGGATTAGAACACATGACCTCTGACACCCAAGCCCATGCTCTTTCCACTAATCCACACTGCTTCTCAGGTGCAGGGGCTGTCCAAACTGATTTTCTTGTATCTGCCCTGGCATTCAGTGCAGGCTTTGACATGTAGCAAGTGCTTAAAAATACCACAGTTATTAGTAGTAGTAGTAGTAGTAGTACAGTAATTAAACATTAAAGGGGTGCATGTTGTAATTGCTATAGATAAAGCTTTGCTGATGTCCTAGCTCTGCAATTTTCTTTCATAAACATGTAACCACTAGACTATCCACGTGTATGTTCTGAAGAGTTCAAGAAGCACATCATCTTTCACTTTTTATACTAATATAAAATTAAATACTACATTCATAGTCAAGGTTGAAGATATGAACTTAAGTATGAAATTAAATATGACATCTTTTTAGTGCAGGTATATTTTTCTTTCTTAATATACAAGTACATATTCTAATACATGAGAAGTGAAAAATACATTCAGCTGTTTTAACAGATGTTGTATTGGTTGATGGTACCTCCTTCACATAATAATAATAATAATAATAGCATTTGTTAAGCACTTACTATGTGCAAAGCACTGTTCTAAGTGCTGGGGGGATACGAGGTGATCAAGTTGTCCCACATGGGGCTCACAGTCTTCATCCCCATTTTACAGATGAGGGAACTGAGGCTCAGAGAAGTGAAGTGACTTGCCCAAGGTCACACAGCAGATATGTGGTGGAGCTGGGATTCCAACCCATGACCTCTGACTCCAAAGCCTGGGCTCTTTCCACTGAGCCACGCTGCTTCTCATGTATAGATTAGGATATTTCACTTTGTTATGCCTAAACTTGATGTCTTAATTTAAACAGATAAAACTGTTTCATTTCTTTTTATTTGGCTTTTATTTGGAAAAAATAGTCAAACATTGAACTGAATTTCATAATATATGCTATTTGTTTTCTCTGTCCCATTGAAGAGTATTTAAATGATAATATTAGATTTTTTGATTCATATTACTCTGAAATACATGCAAATGGACATAAATATTGGCATTGCATTGTTGTTTAGCATTTTCATGCATATTTATCATCGTCACAAGTAAATATTTCTCACTTTCAAATTTCTTCATAAAATGATGTAGGGAAAAAAATCTAACTCTAAACCAAATAAACACACGGTTTAATGAAAAATTTAGGTGTGAATTTTTGTATGCTCTGCTTCCACACCATCTTTTATTACCATCACCATCTTCGAGAATAAAGGGGAGAGAGTTGATGGTAAAGAAATCATCATGGAATATCACCCTCTCCATTAACAGGTTAAGGCTAAGCCAAAGAAGCAGTGTGATTTCTCACGTGTATTTTTAGGGATGAAGAGCCATGGGCCCAGGAGTCCTTCTAATCCTAGTTTCTAATGCCTGCTCTGCCATTTGTCTGCTGTGTGATCTTAGGCAAGTCACTTCACTTCCCTGTGCCTCAGTTACCACATCTGTAGAATTTGGATTAAGACTCTGAGCTCCATGTGGGACATGGTCTGTGTCCAACCTGATTGCTTTGTATCTATTCCAGTGCTCTGAACAGGGTCCGTCATATAGTAAGTTCTTAAACAATACTATTAAAAAATCAAACAAACCTCTCTGCACCAGAAGGTCACTATGGTACCATCTTTGACTCCTCTCTGTCTTTTCCCTTCCACATTTCATCAATTACTAACTAAATCCTGCTGATTTTTCTCCGGAATATTTTCCAAATCTAGATTTTGAGATTGTTGTGGACAAGAATTGTGTCTGTCTGTTGTTATATTGTACTCTTTTAAGCGCTTAGTATAGTGCTTTGCACAAAGTAAGCACTCATTTAGAACAGTGCTCCAGCACTTAGAACAGTGCTTTGCACATAGTAAGCACTTAACAAACATCATCATTATTATTATTATGATTGAATGAATAAATGAAAAAAATCCTCTCCTTCTCCACCCTAACTGCTAGTGCCCTGAATCAAATTTGTGTTATTTCCCATCTGGATTACTGTCTCCAGCTCCTCTCCTGTCAGTGAAAAAATCATCATTATCATCATCATCATCATCATTATCATAATAACAATAATGGTATTTATTTAACACTTACTATATATGCCAAGCAGTAGACAAAACACTGGGGCAGATATGGGATAATAAGATCAACACAGTCCCTTTCCTACATGGGCCTCATGTTTTATGCATATTTTTTACAGATATATCCTTTTTTAAACTTTTTATTTTATTAGCATTATTAATGAAATATAAAATTAAATTGCGTGCATTAATTATAGAGGCATTACAATGCTTTCAATCTTATATTTATTATATTTTCTTTTTTCTTTTAAAGTTTTTTATGCCTATTTTTGCAGATGAGAATAATCAGGCAAGGAAAAGTCAAGTGTTAAGGTCAAAGAGAAGTTTAAATGGTTGAGCCAGGGGATAGAACCTAGGAGTCCTGTCTGTGTTTCATATGCTTTCCACTGAACCAAGTTCCTCAGCCTATGCTATATTCTTCTGCCTGGGTCATCATCCTAGAACTCATGAATCCCCTCTCTTAGGCCCTTCTCACTGCCTGGGATTTCCTTCCTTGTTAAATCATCCGTAGCACATATTGTATTGTACATTGTATTGTACTCTCCCAAGTGCTTAGCACAGTGCTCTGTCCCTATCTCCAAAGCCCTTCTAAATTACCATCTCCTCCAGGAGGTTTTCCCTGATTAATATTTATCCCCAAAGACTCCTTCCAAGTACTGTACTCACTGGCAGTGTATACATTTTACACAAGCTATTCAGTCATTCATATATGTTGAGCACTTGCTGTGTGTAGGGGATCTGTACCAAGAACTTGGTAGAGTACAACACAACAATATAACAGATACATTCCCTGTCTACAGCAAGCTTAGAGTCTACAGGGGGAGACAGACATTAATATAAACAAATAAACTACGGATCTGTACCTAGGTGCTGTGGGAAAGTGTCATACACAGAGTAGGTAGACACATTCCCTGACCACAAACCAGGGGTCTGGTTGTCATGGTAATTGCAACTACATCCCTAGGTCAAGACAAAGTTTGGCAGTTTCCTGGGAGAGTCTGGATGCCTGTATCTTCCTAGCCAAGGCTTTGGAACTACTTAGCAAGATAAATATTTCCCTGCATCTAATGACAGGGATCTAGCCACCGGTTCAGACTGCTATTATCTCCTTCCTGGATTACCTATAAATTAATCTTCCCATACCCAGCCCTCTCTAAATGCTGCTAATTAAAATAATCTTCATCTGCTGTTTTGAGATATCATTCTTCTTCATGGATTCATATCAGACTCAGCTAAGCTTCCTTGATTCCATAGCTCTACTTCTATCCATTCTGATAATAATAATTATGATGCTTGTTAACCACTTACTATGTGCCAAGCACTGCTCTAAAAGCTGGGGATGATACCAGTTAATGAGGTTGGATAAAGTCCCTGTCCCACATGGGGCTCACACTCTTATCCCCACTTTACAGATGAGGTAATTGAGGCACAGAGAAGTTAAGTGACTTGGCCAAGATCACACAGTGGACATATGGAGGAGCCAGGATTAGAACCCAGGTCCTTCCGACTCCCGGGCCCATAATCTATCCACTAAGTCATGCTGTTCCCTCTAGGCTACATGACATTAGCATGTAAGCTTCTAGAGGGCAGGAGCCATGCCTTTCCCTGCTAGTAGCTCAACATAGTACAGTGATTTTTACACAGTACACGCTCAGTAAATACTATTGTTTTGATTGTTGAACCTTATCCACTCTGTCACCTGGTTTCTTCACAACAATTCCTTCACCCACTACAAATTTTTCTCCTTTTCCACATCATCCCACATATTAACCACTTAGTACAGTGCTCTGTACACAGTAAGTGCTCAATGAATATGATTGAATGAATGTGGAATCATATCTAATTTAGTAATTATGGAATTCTTCAATTCTTTACATGTGCTGAGACTTGGAGTACCTAGAAGGTTATCAGATCAGACATGGTCCCTGTCCCACATGTCTCACAATCTTCAATTTTACAGATGAGGAACTGTGACCCAGAGAGGGTGAGTGATTTGTACAAGGTCACACAGAAAGTCAGTGGTGGAACTGGGAATAGAACCGAGGTCTTCAGATTCTCAGCCATGTTCTTTTTACTAGGTCTCTCTTCCTCTTTAATAATATTCTTCCTTTAAATTCCTGAGGTCCCATTTTCCATAGGAGCCCTACCCAAATAGGAGAGGATGCATTTGGATACTCTCCTCCTTAGCAAAAAGCAATTACCCTCCCCAAATATGCCCTTAAAAAAATTCATTATTTTTTGAGAGTCTCCTTTTTACTTAGCTGCTTGGTAATTCACATTTAAGGGTTCAAAGAATTATCAAGGCCAAGGAGATCACAAATTGAAGAAGAGACAAGTTGATCGAAGAAAAATTCCATATTAAAGTGAGAAATTGAACGATTTACAAGTGCTGCACTTGATTCTCACAAGGGCCCATGCTTCTTGGAGAGGTGGAGGGGACACCTCACTTGCTTCTCCTTTTTGCCATTAGGTATGCAGATGGTCACTGGAGTGCATGAGTGCATTAATAATAGTATTAATAATAATTATGGCATTTGTTATATACTTACTATGTGCCAAGCACTATTCTAAACACTGGGGTAGGCTCAAGGTAATCAGGTTGCCCCATGTGGGACTCGCAGTCTTAATCCCCATTTTACAGATGAGGTAACTGAAGCTCAGAGAAGGTAAGTGACTTATCCAATGTCACAAAGCAAACTAGTGGCCAAGCAGGATTAGAACCCACGTTCTCTGACTCCCGAGCTGATGCTCTTTCCACTGAGCCATGCTGCTTCTAAACCATGTTGCTCCTTGTAGGCAAGGAATGTGCCCATCAACTCTGCTATATTGTACTCTCTTAAGCTCCTAGGACAGTGCTCTGCACCCAGGGAGTGTTCTTTAAATATGACTGATTGATTGACTGGTTGAATGACTGCTGAGTTGCTAAAGAGAGAGGAGGACTTGCTGTTGTAGAGAGCCTGTACCGTTCCACTTTGTATGCCTCTTTGTGCTCTCAGACCCCTGGGGAGTCAGTACAGTGCTCCTCTGGTGACCTGGGCCAACCGAGCTTTGGGCTCTGTATGTCGCCTTCTGAAGATCTTCCCCTTCTCCCCCTCCCCATTCCCCCTGCCTTACCTCCTTCCCCTCCCCACAGCACCTGTATATATGTATATATGTTTGTACGTATTTATTACTCTATTTATTTTATTTGTACATGTTTATTCTATTTATTTTATTTTGTTAATATGTTTTGTTTTGTTCTCTGTCTCCACCTTCTAGACTGTGAGCCCACTGTTGGGTAGGGACCATCTCTATATGTTGCCAACTTGTACTTCCCAAGCACTTAGTACAGTGCTCTGCACACAGTAAGTGCTCAGTAAATATGATTGAATGAATGAATGAATGAATGAATGAAGATCCATCTCAGACCCTGCAGCCTCCCCAGACTAGGCAACTGTTTAGTGCCAGCCCAGATCCTCTCAGCGATCAAATCCAAATGATAAGAATCTAGTCACTGATTCCAACTGCTATCAAGTCCTTCCTGGGTAATCTATAAATCAATCTTCCCATATCCAGTCCTTTCTAAATGCTGCTAATGAAAATAATTTTCAACTTCTCTTTTGACATGTCATTATCCTTCATAGATTCTTTGTGCCCTTCATTTCAGCCCTTCCAAGTCCAGTGCCCATCCGTCAGGACATGGGGCACCAGGCATATAGCACTTGGGCAATCAGAGATTGGAAACACTTCAGTCGATAAATATTTATTGAGCACTTGCTGTGTGCAGTGCACTGTACTAAGCTATCTGGAGAGTACAAACAATCTCTGCCCTCAAGGAGTTTAGGGAGGAGTAAAAGCTCTAGTGTAGTTATCAATCATTGGCTTTATTGAGTACTTCTGTGTGCAGAGCACTCTACTAAGCACTTGGGAGAGTGTACTAGAGTAAGTAGACGTGATCCCTGCCCTCAAGGAGCTGCTGTATTGTACTTTCCAAGCGCTTAGTACAGTGCTCTGCACACAGTAAGCACTCAATAAATATGATTGAAAGAATTGAATGAATGACAGTATAATGAGGGAGATAGATATTAAGATAAATTACACAAAGGGGAAGGAGCCCAATATGAAAAATATTGCATTAGTGCTGTCAGGGTGGGCAGTGGATGGTTTGAGTATTTAAGGGTTTAGAGGGTATGGATTCACAGGCATAGCTGACAGTTATGAAAGACAGAGTGTGGAGATGAGAGATTAGTCAGGAAGGCTTCCTGGAGGACATGTGATTTTAGTAGATTTGCCTACCCCCGATTTTTGCCCTACCACACTCCACAGAACCAGTGGACACTTGGGGTTTTTGATTTCTGCTTATTTGACATGTATCTAGACTGTAAGCTCGTTATGGACAGGGAATGTGCCTGCTAATTCTATTGTTGTGTAGTCTCCCAAGCATTTAGTACAGTGTCTGCTAATTCTATTGTCTTGTACCTTCCCAAGCATTTAGTACAGTGCTCTGCACATAGTAAGTGCTCAATAAATACCATTGATTGACTGATTGATTAACATGTTGCCATAGAATACAGTAAGGCATTCCTGAGGATGGGCCACTTAGGAAAAATTTCTTTTAAAACAATAAATTACTCAGACTTTCTTTGTAAAATTATTCGTAATCAACAATGTATTTTTACGGGTTTTGTTAAGCACTTACTATGTGCTAGGCACTGTGGTAGATACAAGCTAATTAGGCTGGACACAGTCCATGTCCTACAAGGGGCTCACAGTCTTAATCCCCATTTTACAGATGAGATCTTCTAGATGGTCCTCCTGATGCTCAGGCCCATGCTCTATCCACTAGACCACGCTGTTTCTCAGTGCTAACTAGAACAATCATTTGGTTAAATAGAACAAAATGAAAGGAAATTAGTGAGGAGAAATATCACTCTCTTTGTCGTGGAGATATAAATACAGTGGATGCTGTTTCTCTGGGGAGAAAGGGCAGTCGTGGCTCTCTCAGAGAGAGAGACAGACATAGACCAACGAAAGACGGATGAAATAAGAGAAAAACAGAGAGATAGAAGTAGGTGACAGGGATAAAGCAGAGAGAAAGGGAAAGGCATGTGACAGAAAGAGAAGATCCAGAAAGAAGCAGATCACACCCTTTTAGACTGTGAGCCCACTGTTGGGTAGGGACTGTCTCTATATGTTGCCAATTTGTACTTCCCAAGGACTTAGTACAGTGCTCTGCACATAGTAAGTGCTCAATAAATACGATTGATTGATTGATTGATCAGAAGCAGTCACTTCCTTTTCCACCACCCCTTCCGTCACCGACAGAGACACTCACCTCATGATTTTTCCCCTCAGACGGCAGTGACAGCAGTGGTGGCAGTGGTGGCAGCAGTGGTGGCAGTGGTGGCAGCAGCGGTGCAGCTACGGGTTCAGGAGTAGAAGACGGTTCTGTTTTGCAGTCCCTTGCTAATGGCTCCAGGGACTGAAGCTGCTGCTGCTGCTGTCATTCATTCATTCATTCATTCATTCAATCGTATTTATTGAGCGCTTACTGTGTGCAGAGCACTGTACTAAGAGCTTGGGAAGTACAAGTTGGCAAGTAGAGACGGTCCCTACCCAACAGCGGGTTCACAGTCTAGAAGGGGGAGACAGACAACAAAACAAAACATATTAACAAAATAAAATAAATAAAAATAAATAAAATTAGATAAATAAAATTAAATAAATAAATAAATAAAAACATAAATAAAATAAAAATTCCAGGCCAAGGGGATGATGTGGGCTGGGGGTCGATGGTGGGACAGGAGAGAACGAGGCATGGTGAGGAGATTGGAGGCAGAGGAGTGGAGGGTGTGGGCTGGGTCAGGCCTCCTCTGGGGCCTGTCATTATTTCTGTCTTTATTCCTTTCCCAGTTTCAGGCATGCAGACTTTCCCAGAACCCTTAGAAGCAGTGTGGCGTAGTGAAAAAAGAACAGGTTTAGGAGTCAGGAGGAACTGGATTCTAATCCTGGCTCTGTGGTTAACAAGAATTATTTCAAAAGATGGGGGTGGCATAGCGATTTGCATTTAGTAGAAAGAGCATGGGCTGGAAAGCAGGGCACCTGGTTCATTCAATTGCATTTATTCAGCACTTACTGTGTGCAGAGGCCTATCTTAAGCATTTGGGGGAGTACAATATAACAATAAACAGACACATTCCCTGTTCACACAAGCTTACAGTCTAGAGGATGAGCTTACTTTCTAACGAAGCAGCGTGGCTCAGTGGAAAGAGCCCAGGTTTGGGAATCAGCGGTCGTGGGTTTTAATACCAGTTCTGCCACTTGTCAGCTGTGTGACTTTGGGCAAGTCACTTAACTTCTCTGAGCCTCAGTTACCTCATCTGTAAAATGGGGATTAAGACTGTGAGCCCCACAGGAGACAACCTGATCACCATGTATCCCCCCCGTGCTTAGAATAGTGGCCAGGGAACATAGTGAATGCTATGACACATAGTAAATAGTAAATGCTATAGTAAATGCTACAGTAAATGCTGACACATACTAAGTGCTTAACAAATGCCATTATAATTATTATTATATTAATAATGTATAGTAATATATAGTAAATTATATATAGTAATATTATTGTTATTATTATTAATAATGCTAATCTCTGTTCTGCCACTTGCCTGCTTTGTGGTCTTGGACAAGACACTTAACTTCTCAATGACTGAGTTTTCTCATCTGTAAAATGGAAATTTAATACCTGTTCTCCCTTTTACTTAGACCGTGTGTCTCATGTGGACAGGGACTGTGTTTGAACTGATTATCTTATATCTACCCCAGTACTTAGTGCAGTGCTGGCACATAGTAAGTGCTTAGGAAATACTGCAATTCTGAGTTCCCAACCACTCAAGGGTTGGGGAGTGGCGGGGGTGGGAATGGAGAAAAGGCACATCATCTATAGAACTGGAAGCGTAAAATCTGAAGAAAAGATCCAACCTGATAGCTAAATGAAAAAAAAATTGTAATGAGTATCATCACTAGATTTAGAACAGCTTTTGATAAGGTACCTGAAGTAAAGTTTGGACAGAGCAGGAAAGGCCTGAGTATGATTTTTTACATAGAGCAGCCATCTATTTTCTCAGTCTGTGATTGGAGCAGGAACCATATTTCACACTAATATCACTTAATATGTTATTCATGGCTCTGGGCTTCTGAAACTAGCAATGAATCAGGACATGGTGAATAAATACTGATCACTGTCCATCAAGTGTCAACTCTCATCTTCTTAGCCCCCTTATCCTCTGCTTACAGAGTATCAAAATCTCATTCTATTGTTTATTGGACTGCATATGACAGTAAATCTTGGAGGGAAGCCAAATATAGCTCTTGTTCTAGTTAGCGCCAAACTCAATATGAGGAAAGACTGATAGAAGCCCCAGGTGCATGGTGAAAAAAATTGTTGGTTCCCTGGCTCAAATGTGGGCATTATTTGATCAAACTGTTGTGTTGTGGAGACTTGCCACATGAAAGGTGGCAATCAACAATGTTAGAATTATACAATAAGAGAGGAGGATTGTTGGTTTCTGCAAAGGTCAAGACACCACTTGTCGACTGTGTGGCCTGGAGCAAGTCACTTAACTTCTCTACACCTCAATTACCTCATCTGTAGAATGGGGATTAAGACTGTAAAACTGGATCACCTGATTACCTTGTATCTCCCCCAGCACTTAGAATAGTGCTTGGGACATAGTAAGTGCTTAACAAATACCATTGTTTTTATTATTATTATTATTATTATTATTATTATTATTATTATTATTAAAGATAACGCGACTTGATGAAGGCAATTCTAGCTAGGACACAGGTCAAATCTGTCAGTAGAGTGGTTCGTCTGTTCAGATTTCCTGTTGGAAAATCTCAGCTAGGATTTCAGTCTGTTCACTGGCCTGGAGAGAATTGCTCTTCCCAGTCTGCTCGGTAGCTGCACTTTCCAGTCCAGTGGTAAATGTCTCTGGAGATAGAGGTATCAACACTCTCCACAGAAAATTTTCCTCAGGCTAATGGAGCCAACGGTCAGGAGTGCTTTCTAGCTAGAAAATGTACATTTTCCTCAATAGGTTTTATTCCCTTGGGACTTTGAATAGATCCTCTCCAATTGGAATGTTTAGCACCAGAGGAATCATATTGAATTGGAGAAACAAAAAGTGCAACAGGTAGGAAATAAAGAGATACATAGTTGCAAAGGGTAGATTAAAATTTATCTCCTTTCCTGCTTCGCCAGTATGTCAAGAGGATAATGACAATATCGGGAAGTGTTTTGAGTGCATTAGGGTAAGGGTAGTATCAATCAGTCAGTGATATCTATTAAGTGCTTACTATGTTTAAAGCACTGTAATAAGTACTTGGGAGAGTACTATGTAACAGAATTGGTAGACACATTCCCTTCCCTCAAGGAACCAACAGGCTAGAGAGATAGATAGATATTAAATTAAATTCATACATTACAGATAAGTACATAAGTACTGTATGACTGGAGGAGAGATGAATATTAAATGTTTAAAGGGTAAATCTAAACGTATAGGTAACACAGATGGGAGAGGGGGTTGAGGAAAAGAGGGCTTAATCACAGAAGACCTTTTGGAGGAGATGTCATTTCAAAAAGGCTTTGAAGTTGGGGCAGTGATCATCTGTCAGGGGGGAGGAGTTCCAGGCCAGAGGAAGGACTTAATAATAATAGTAATGATAATTGTGGTATTTGTTAAGCACTTACTGTGTGCCAAGCACTGTTCTAAGTACCAGGGTAGATACAAGGTAATCAGGTTGTCCCACAGTCATTCATTCACTCAATCATATTTATGGAGCACTTACTGTGTGCAGAGCACTGTACTAAGCACTTGGGAAGTACAAGTCAGCCACATATAGAGATGGCCTCTACCCAACAATGGGCTCACAGTCTTAATCCCCATTTTACAGTTGAGGTAACTGAGGTACAGAGAAGCGAAGTGACTTGCCCAAAGTCAAATAGACAAGTGGTGGAGCCAGGATTTGGACCCATGTCCTCTGACTCCCAAGCCCATGCTCTTACTACTAGGGTACACTGCTTCTCTTGAATTGAGCAAGGAGTCAGGCGTGAGATAAATGAGATCAAAGTACAGTGAGTAAGTTGGCATTAATCAATTGGTCAATTAATCAATGACATTTATTGAGTTCTTGCTATGTGCCGAGCACTATTCTAAGTGCTTGGGAGAGTACAAAGCAAGAGAAATTAGCAGAAGCATTCCCTGCCCATAATGAACTTAATGCCTAGAGGAGTGAAGTGTTTGGACCGGGTTGTAGTTTTGTTCTTTGTCTCCCCCTTCTAGACTGTGAGCCCGTTGTTGGGTAGGGACCGTCTCTATATTTTGCCAACTTGTACTTTCCAAGTGCTTAGTACAGTGTTCTGCACACAGTTAGCTCTCAATAAATACGATTGAATGAATGAATGAATGTAGTAGGAAATCAGCGAGCTAAAGTAGGGTGGGAAAAGCTGACTGAATCCTTTAAAGCCAATGGTAAGGAGTTTCTATTTGATGTAGAGATGGATGGACAACCACTGGAGATTCTTGAGGAGTGGGGACATGTAGACTGAACTTTTTTTTTAGAAAAATGATCCAGGCAGCAGAATCAAGTAAGGACTGAGAAGTGAGAAGAAGCAGAAAGTGGTGAGGCCAGTGTGGAGGCTGATGCTGTATTCATTCACCCATTCAATCTTTCATTAAATCATATTTATTCATCCTTCTACAGCTCAGCCTGCACCCTCCGCTCCTCTGCCGCTAACCTCCTCACTGTACCTCGTTCTCACCTGTCCCACTGTCGACCCCCAGCCCACGTCCTCCCCCCTGGCCTGGAATGCCCTCCTTCCGCACATCTGCCAAGCTAGCTCTCTTCCTCCCTTCAAAGCCCTACTGAGAGCTCACCTCCTCCAGGAGGCCTTCCCAGAATGAGCCCCCCCCTTCCTCTCCCCCTTTCCCTCCCCATCCCCCCTGCCTTACCTCCTTCCCCTCCCCACAGCACCTGCATATATGTTTATACATATTTATTACTCTATTTTACTTGTACATATTTACTATTCTATTTATTTTATTTTGTTAATATGTTTTGTTTTGTTGTCTGTCTCCCCCTTCTAGACTGTGAGCCCGCTGTTGGGTAGGGACCATCTCTATATGTTGCCAACTTGGACTTCCTAAGCGCTTAGTACTGTGCTCTGCACACAGTAAGCACTCAATAAATACAGTTGAATGAATGAATGAATGAATTATAGTGCAGAGCACTATACTAAGTGGAATGTATCAATAAACGGACACATTCCCTGTCCAGAAAGCGCTTACAGCCTAGAGAGGGAAACAGGCATTAACATGAATAAATAAATTACAGATATGTATTTAAGCGCTGTGGGGCTGGGAGGGGGGATGAATAAAGGAAGAAAGTCAGTGTGACGCAGAAGGGAGTGGGAGAAGAGGAATGGAGGGCTTAGTCAGGGAAGTCCTCTTGGAGGCCTTGGGTCTTAAATAAGGCTTTGAAGGGAGAGGAGTAATTAGCTGTCAGAGTTGAAGGAGAGCATCCCAGGTAAGAGGCAGAACCTGGGTGAGGGGTCGGTGGTGAGATAGATGAGATCGAGGTATAGTGAATATAGTGAGAAGTTTCATGTTAGAGGAGCAAAGTGTACAGGCTGGGTTGTAGTAGGAGAGTTGTGAGGTGAGAAAGGTAGGGTGAAGGTGATTGAGTGCTTTGAAGCCAATGGTGAGGACGTTTTGTTTGATGCCAAGGTGGATGGGAAACCACTAGAGTGTTTTGAGGAGTGGGGAAACGTGTTCTGGATGTTTCTGTAGAAACATGATCCATATAGCAGAGTGAAGTATAGACTGGAGTGGAGGGAGACAGGAGGCTGGAAGGTCAGCAAGGAGGCTAATACAGTAATCAAGGCAGGATAGGATAAGTGGCTCTCCTGGAGAACCAGGAGAGGACGGAATCTGTGAAGCCAAGGTTGGATAGCGTGTTGAGGAGAAGGGGGTGATCCACAGTGTCGAAGGCAGCTGAGAGGTCAAGGAGGATCAGGATAGAGTAGGAGCCGTTGGATTTGGCAAGAAGGAGGTCATTGGTGACCTTTGAGAGGGCAGTTACGGTGGAGTGGAGAGGATGGAAGCCAGATAGGAGGGGGTCTAGGAGAAAGTTGGAGTTGAGGAATTTGAGGCAGCGAGTGTAGACAACTCTTTCTAGAAGTTTGGAAAGGAAGGGTAGGGGGGAGATAGGGTGATAACTGGAAGGGGCAGTGGGGTCAAGAGAGGATTTTTCCTCACTGCCCTTCCCTCTGCATTGACTATGAACTCTGTACCCTTTAATCACTAAGGCCTTGTGTATATAGAGGATAATCAAGACTCAAATGGGGCACTCAGAGTAAGTAGGAAGGAGAACAGATATTGAATTCCCAGCTTGCAGATGAGGGAACTGAGGTACAGAGTAGTTCAGTGACTTACCCAAAGTCATTCAGCAGGTACGTGACAGAGCCAGGATTAGAACTCAGCACCTGGCTCTTTCCACTAGGCCTTGCTACTAACCCCAACCCCATAATACTTATGGAAATATCCTTATACTCCACTTTTTTCCCTATCCCTAATCTATTTTAATGTCTATAACTCTTATAGACTGTGAGCTCCTTGTGGGCTAGGATCACATCTACCAACTCTATTGCATTGTACTTTTCCAAGCACCTAGTATGGTGCTCTGCGCACAGCAATCGCTCAATAAATATCATCATCAATCGTATTTATTGAGCGCTTACTGTGTGCAGAGCACTGTACTAAGCGCTTGGGAAGTACAAGTTGGCAAGACATAGGGACAGTCCCTACCCAACAGTGGGCTCACAGTCTAAAAGCCTAAATAGTCTAAAAGTCTAAATACCATTGATTGATTGTTTATTGTCACCTTTAAACCAAAATAAGGGAAGAAACTAGAACTAGAAGCAAATTAATGTATTAGCACATCCTAGAAATGGACCCTTCCTGGCACTCGAAATTGAGATATAAACTTCAAGGATCAGAGAGAGAGAAAACCTAGGGCCTCTTAAGGAGCTTTTCAAGGACATCCATCCCATCCGGTTCAGCCTGGCAGCAAGAAAGTTCTCCCAGCCACTTGACAAGTTTTCACATGCTTTAATCTTGGAACACTTGTCAATCTAAGAGAGTTGTGACATAAAACCTAGTGTACTGTACTGCTCACAGTTGGCACTCAATCAGCCTTGTCGGACTGAATTCATTCTCCATATCTCTGCCTTTGCGTTACGGCACCTGGCTTCTGGGGCAGGAGAATGTTTTCACCCTCCCTGTTTGCTGATGAGGTATGGGTCCCCAGAAAGATTAGATGTCATGTCCAAGGACAGATCCGGGAAATTTATTACAGAGCCAGGATTAGAATGTCCGAGTTCCTGACCAACTATTCCCCGAGAGAGGTGGCATGGCGAGGTGGATAGAGCATGGGCCTGAGAGTCAGAAGGCCATGGGTTCTAATCCTGCTCTACCACATCTCCGTTGTGTGACCTTCAACAAGTCACTTTGCTTCTTTGTGCCTCAGTTACCTCATCTGTAAAATGAAGATTGAGACTGTGAATTGAATCAGGGATTCGATTCAACCCAATATGCTTGTTTCCAACCCAGAGCTTAGAACATGCCTGGCACATAGTAAGTGCTTAAGAAATACCATAATCACTAATTATTATTAAATTATATAAGCTCTTCATCCAGTGTCTTCCTTATACTCCTTACAGTCTAAGAAGGAGTGAGAACAGGTAGTGAATCTCCATTTTACAGTTGGGGAAACTGAGACACAGAGAACTCAAGTGACTTGCCCAAGGTAACACAGCAAGCAGCAGAGCCAGAATTAGAACCCAGGGCCTCATGATTGCCAGGTCTGTGCTCTTTCCAGTAGGCCATGCTGGAATTCTACTTCTATTATTAAGCAGGAAATTTTGCAGTGTAGTACATGGGTTATAATATTACAATGGGAACAGTCATTGTCCAGAAAGGATTGAATCACTTGTAGCACTTGGGCTGGCTGGATGGGAAATCATTATCACAATCCCTGGTGAGGCTGTTGGGTCTGAGAAAGGACAACACATGGATAGGTGAACTGGATTCATTCATTCTTTCATTCATTCAATTAATGATGCCATTTGTTAAGTGCTTACTAAGTGCCAAGCACTGTTCTAAGCTCTGGGGGGCATACAAGGTAATCAGGTAGTCCCACATGGGGCTCACAGTCTTAATGCCCATTTTACAAATGAGATAACTGAGGCACAGAGAAGTTAAGTGACCTGCCCAAAGTCACACAACTGACAAGTGGCGGAGCGGGGATTAGAACCCATGACCTCTGATTCCCAAGCCTGTGCTCTTTCCATTGAGCCACACTGCTTCTCTAATTGGGTGCTTACTGTATGCAAAGCACTGTACTAAGCACTTGGGAGATTACAGTATGAAAACTGACACATTCCCTGGCCCTAATGAGCTTACAACTGGATTTCCCTTATTTATCAGATGTCTTTCTGTATACAAATACCATTTTTTTAAAAAAGAGATGCCTTTTGGATTCGGTCTCACTGGGGTTAGTTCTTCCAAAATATGCCCAGAAGTAGAAGTGACAGGGAAACAGCATAATGTAGTGCTAAAAGCACGGACCTGGGACTTAGAAGCTCAAGGGTTCTAATCCTGGCTTTGCCACATGTCTGCTGTGTGACCTTGGGCAAATCACTTCACGTCTCTGGATCTCAGTTACCTCACCTGTAAAATGGGGATTGAGACTATGAGCCCCACGTGGGACACGGACTGTGTCCAACCCGATTTACTTGCATCCACTCCAGCACAATATAGTGCCTGGCACATAGTAAACACTAAATACCATAATTATTACTATTATGATTATTGTGACAGGCTGGCCAGGCCGCACTACATACCTCCTGAAACACTACTACTCTACTCTGCTCTGCCACTTTCCAGCTCCAGTCTGCCCAGTTTGGAGGGGAAAATGGTATTTTTTAGTTGGACTTCTTATGCTATTTCTTAAATGCTTACTATGTGTCAGAAACACTGTAGATACAAGATAATCAGGTTGGACACAGTCCATGTCCCATATCATCATCATCATCATCATCAATCGTATTTATTGAGCGCTTACTATGTGCAGAGCACTGTACTAAGCGCTTGGGAAGTACAAATTGGCAACATATAGAGACAGTCCCTACCCAACAGTGGGCTCACAGTCTAAAAGGGGGGAGACAGAGAACAAAACCAAACATACTAACAAAATAAAATAAATAGAATAGATATGTACCAGTAAAATAAATAAATAAATAAATAGAGTAATAAATATGTACAAACATATATACATATATACAGGTGCTGTGGGGAAGGGAAGGAGGTAAGATGGGGGGGATGGAGAGGGGGACGAGGGGGAGAGGAAGGAAGGGGCTCAGTCTGGGAAGGCCTCCTGGAGGAGGTGAGCTCTCAGCAGGGCCTTGAAGGGAGGAAGAGAGCTAGCTTGGCGGATGGGCAGAGGGAGGGCATTCCAGGCCCGGGGGATGACATGGGCCGGGGGTCGATGGCGGGACAGGCGAGAATGAGGTACGGTGAGGAGATTAGCGGTGGAGGAGCGGAGGGTGCGGGCTGGGCTGTAGAAGGAGAGAAGGGAGGTGAGGTAGGAGGGGGCGAGGTGATGGACAGCCTTGAAGCCCAGGGTGAGGAGTTTCTGCCTGATGCGCAGATTGGTAGCCACTGGAGATTTTTGAGGAGGGGAGTAATATGCCCAGAGCGTTTCTGGACAAAGATAATCCGGGCAGCAGCATGAAGTATGGATTGAAGTGGAGAGAGACACGAGGATGGGAGATCAGAGAGAAGGCTGATGCAGTAGTCCAGACGGGATAGGATGAGAGCTTGAATGAACAGGGTAGCGGTATGGATGGAGAGGAAAGGGTGGATCTTGGCAATGTTGCGGAGCTGAGACCGGCAGGTTTTGGTGACGGCTTGGATGTGAGGGGTGAATGAGAGAGCGGAGTCGAGGATGACACCAAGGTTGCGGGCTTGTGAGACGGGAAGGATGGTAGTGCCGTCAACAGAGATGGGAAAGTCAGGGAGAGGACAAGGTTTGGGAGGGAAGACAAGGAGTTCAGTCTTCGACATGTTGAGCTTTAGGTGGCGGGCAGACATCCAGATGGAGATGTCCTGAAGGCAGGAGGAGATGCGAGCCTGGAGAGAGGGGGAGAGAGCAGGGTCAGAGATGTAGATCTGGGTGTCATCAGCGTAGAGATGATAGTTGAAGCCTTGGGAGCGAATGAGGTCACCAAGGGAGTGCGTGTAGATTGAGAACAGAAGGGGACCAAGTGCTGAACCTTGGGGAACCCCCACAGTAAGAGGATGGAAGGGGGAGGAGGAGCCTGCAAAAGAGACTGAGAAAGAACGACCGGAGAGATAAGAGGAGAACCAGGAGAGGACGGAGTCTGTGAAGCCAAGGTCAGATAGCGTGTTGAGGAGAAGGGGGTGGTCCACAGTGTCGAAGGCAGCTGAGAGGTCGAGGAGGATTAGGATAGAGTATGAGCCGTTGGATTTGGCAAGCAGGAGGTCATTGGTGACCTTTGAGAGGGCAGTTTCCGTGGAATGTAGGGGACGGAAGCCAGACTGGAGGGGGTCGAGGAGAGAGTTGTTGTTGAGGAATTCGAGGCAGCGTGTGCAGACAACTCGTTCAAGGATTTTGGAAAGGAATGGTAGGAGGGATATGGGGCGATAACTAGAAGGTGAGGTGAACCCATCTGTGAACCCATATGGGGGTTCACAGTTTTCATCCCCATTTTACAGATGGAATTGAGGCACATAGAAGTTATGACTTGCCCAAAGTCACACAGCAGATAAGTGGCAGAGGCACGTTTAGAATACACGACCTCTGACTCCCAAGCCCGGGCACTTTCCATTAAGCCACGCTGCTTCTCTAACTTCTCAGTGCCTCAGTTCCTTCATCTGTAAAATGGGGATTAAACGTGGGACAACCTGATTGCCTCATATCAACCCAAGTGCTTAGAACAGTGCTTTGCACATAGTAAGTGCTTAACAAATACCATTATTATTATCATTATTATGAGGTACTAAGGCACAGAGAAGTTAAGAGTCTTACCCAGGGTCACAAAGCATACAAATGGCAGAGTCAGGATTAGAACCCAGGTCCTCTGATGCTATGCTCGTGCTTTATCTACTAGGTCATGCTACTTCCCAGTGTACTGCTGCATTTCATAAAGAAAGTGGGCAATAGATTGTTGTTTCAATAACCCTCACATGCACTGATAACAATAGTAATAATGATAATAATAATAATAATTAAGTGTGGTATTTGTTGAGCACTTACTATGTGCCAAGCAGCATACTAAGCCCTGGAACAAATACAATACAAACATTTTGGACACAGCCTTGTCTCACATGGGGCTCACAGTTCAAGGGGAAAAGAGAACAAATATTGAATCCCCATTTTTCCAGCTAAGGAAAGAAAGAAGTGAAGTAATTTGCCCAAGGTCACACAGCAGGTAGGGAGCATGAATACAATGAGCATGGATAGCTGACTGACTAACAGGTTGCCATCAAACTGAAACATGACTCTTCGATTGTAAACTATTTATTCTCAATTCAGCAATGTTTTTCCCTTAGCTATGTTGTAGGTAAATTGAAACAAAATGAAAGGCAGGTGCAAACCAATTTAGGTTACTTGCTACAAATCTAATCATGTCTGAAGAGATTAGCCTTGCAATAAGCATTAAGAAGACATTGGTTCCCCTTCTGACAACCTAGCATTGCAAAATTTGAAAATAGAACAAAGGTATTCCTCCTGTTACTGCCCCAGAGAAGTTTTTTTTACCCTTCTACTGGGTGGCTTGAATGCTGCTCTCTCCAGAGTCCTAGTCCCTGAGAGAGCAGTAAATGACTGTTGCTGTCCCTGTTGTCTCTGATCTTTCCACACGTTTTCTGGAAAGAAAATTCATACTAACCCACTACTGTCACAAGGCTCAAAACTCAATTCCAAGGGGCAGGCGCAGGCTTTCCACAATGAAGTCTTGGACTATTGTAACTTGGAACACTGGAACTCATCCTTTTGGCCCAACAGTCAAATGGCAACCCGAAAGAGCACAAGAATGCTTAAGTGCTAAAAAAGAATATTGATTCCCATTTAAAAGGAATTAAGTAAATAATTCTGTTTTCAGGTGATAATGGCAGTTGGGTCCTTTTCCCTGAAAAACAGAGGGCAACTATTGATTCATTCATTCAACCATTTATTGAGCGCTTACTGTGTGCAGAACACTGTACTAAGCAGTTGGGAAGTACAAATCGGCAACATAAAGAGAGAGTCCCTACCCAACAACGAGCTAACAGTCTAGAAGGGGGAGATAGACAAAAAAACAACAACAAGTAGCCAACAAGTATAGCTATATGCACATCATTAATAAAATAGAGTAATAAATATATACAAATTTACACAAGTGCTGTGGGGAGGGGGAGGGGGTAGGGCAGAAGGAGGGAGGGAGGGTGATGGGGAGGGGAGGAGGAGGAGAGGAAAAAGGGGCGCTCCATCTGGGAAGGCCTCCTGGAGGAGGTGAGCTCTCACTAAGGCTTTGAAGGGAGGAAGAGAGCTAGTTTGGCAGATGTGTGGAGGGAGGGCATTCTAGGCCAGGCGTAGGACGTGGGCCAGGGGTTTATGGCAGGACAGGCGAGAAGGAGGCCCAGTGAGGAGCGGAGTGTGCAGGCTGTGCTGTAGAAGGAGAGAAGGGAGGTGAGGTAGGAGGGGGTGAGGTGATGGAAAGCTTTGAAGCTGAGAGTGAGGAATTTTTGCTTGATTCAAAGGTTGATAGGCAACCACTGGAGATTTTTGAAGAGGGGAGTGACATGCCCAGATTGTTTCTGTAGAAAGATAATCCAGGCAGCAGAATGAAGTATAGACTGAAGCAAGGAGAGAGAGAAGTATGGGAGATCAGAGAGGAGGCTGATGCAGTAACCCAGTTGGGATAGGTTGAGAGATTGAACCAGCAAGGTAGTGGTTTTGGATGGAGAGGAAAGGGCAGATCTTGGCAATATTGCGGAGGTGAGACGGGCAGATTTTGGTGATGGATTGGATGTTGGGGTGAATGAGAGAGCAGAGTCAAGGATGACACCACGGTTGTGGGCTTATGAGATGGGAAGGTTGGTAATGCAGTCCACAGTGACGGGAAAGTCAGGGAGCGGACAGTATTTGGGAGGGAAGATACAGAGCTCTGTCTTGAGCTACTTTGGTGGATCACAATATGACCTGATCTAAAGCCAAAAGACACTGACAGTTCAGCAATGTTTATGTTTTTTTCCTTAAACTGTGCCTCATAGAACTAAATAAGGGGATGGTTAGAGCCAGTTAAGACAGTAGGGTGAATAGGGAAAGAGTGGAAAGTGAGGTAACCTGTCAGGTGTACCTAGCCCGCAGTTGGGTAGGGACCGTCTCTAAATGTTGCCAACTTGTACTTCCCAAGCTCTTAGTACAGTGCTCTGCACACAGTAAGCGCTCAATAAATACGATTGAATGAATGAATGAACTCTCTTTCAGGCTTTGTGAGTCACCTAATGGTCAGTTAATCAATCAATGATATTTATTGAGCACTTACTGTGTGCAGAACACTTTATTAATCACTTGGGAGGATTCAATACAACAGGATTGGCAGAGATGATCCCTGTCCACAAGGATTTTACAGTCTAGAGGGGGCGAAAGACATTAATATAAATACATACATAGATGAATTTCAGATGTTCATAAAAGTGGTAAGGGGCTGAGGGTGGAGTGAATATCAATGCTTAAAGGGCAGTGATACCTGAGTACATAGGTGATACAGAAGGGAGGGGGAGTTGGGAAAAAGAGAAGGTCTAGTTGAGAAGGGACTCTGGAGGAGATGGGATTTTAATAAAGCTTTGAAAATGGTGAGAGTGTAAGTCTCCTGTCTATGGAAGGAAGGACATTTCAGTTCAGAGGGAGGATGTGGGCAAGAAGTTGGTGAGAGATACATGAGATCAGGGTACAGTGAGCTATTTGGCATTGGAGGAGCAAAGTGTGAGGACCGTAGGTAGTGAAGGGGCCCACCAACCCCCAACAAGAAAACCTGAGAATGAGCAGCCAGAGAGATAGGAGGAGAAACAGAAGAGGACAGTGTCAGTGAAGCCAAGATTGGATAGTGTTTCCAGGAAAAATGGGTGGTCCACAGTGGCGAAGGCAGCTGAGAGTCCAAGGAGGATGAAGTCAAAGCCATTGGATTTGGCAAGAAGTTCATTGGTGACCTTGGAGAGGGAAGTTTCCGTGGTATAAAGGGGGAAGAAGTCAGATTGGAGAGAGTCAAAGAAAAAATTGGAGAAGAGGAAGTGGAGAAAGCTCTTAGTATAGTGCTCTCCACACAGTAAGTGCTTGATAAATATGATTGCTTGATTGACTGATAGGAATGATAGGAGGGAGATGATGCAATAACTGGAGGGAGCTGCAGGGTTAAAGGAGGGTTTTTTCAGGGTAGGGGATATATGAGCATGTTTGAAAACTCATGAATCTGGAATGGCTGACAATTAATTATTTTCTAAGAAATATTCTCAAATCCTTGGAGACAAGGCATGCTTCTACCAGACTCTCACAGTAACCAAGAAGTTTTGGCAGGATGAATTAGAACATCTCTAGAATCTACTTTCTCTTCCGTCCAAATTGCTACCAAGATGATGCAATCACTTACAATATCCTGCGTTGATTACTGCATCAGCTTCCTCGCTGACTTTCCCTGCCTCCTTTCTCTCCCTACTCCAATCTGTACTGCTGCCTGGAGCAGTTTTCTGAAAGTCATTAATTGTGTTGAAGGCACATCTCCTCCAAGAGACCTTCCCAGACTAAGCCTTCTTGTCCTGTTCTTTCACTCTCTTCTGCCTTGCCCAGACTTGCTCACTTTATTCATCCCCCATCCCAGCCCACAGCTCTTATTTACATATCCATAATTTATTTATTTATATTAAAGTCTCTCCTCCACTGAACTGTAAGCTCACTATGGGCAGGGAATTTGTCTGTTATATTGTTATATTTTACTCTCACAAGTGTTTAGTACAGTGCTCTGCATACAAGAAGCACTCAAATACAGTTGGTTGATTGATTGCCCTTGGGCAAGTCATTTAACTTTTCTGTGCCTCAGTTCCCTCATCTGAAAATGGGAGATTAAGACATTGAATCCTATGTGGGACAGGGACTGTGTCCAACCTGATTTTCTTGTACCTACCCAATGCTTATAACAGTGTCTGGCACAAAGTAAGTGCAGTACAGTGCTCTGCACACAGTAAGTGCTCAATAAATACGATTGATTGATTGATTAACAAATACCATAAAAACCAACAAGACAAAAAAAGATCACAGTAGTATGTATTCAGTTGCGCTGAGTGATTGTCCCAAAGACTTTTGAGGATGTTTTTAGCTGTTGAACTGGAAGAGTTTCTCAGTATATTGGAAGATTATTTTGACACCTACTCCCAGATTCCCCATTGCATCTTCAATATGGTGGCAAAGATTAGGTTGGTTTTCTCAAGCGCTCAGTACAGTGCTCTCCACTTAGTAAGCACTCAATAAATACAATCGATATAGGACAAACTGACAACACAGTCCTGGTTCACTCCACCACTGAAAAGGTAAAAACACCTTCCCCCTTAAACACTTAGCTTCTTGTGGTCAGGTATCACTTCTACCAACTCTATATCGCTTCTACAAACTGTACTTTCCCCAAATCTTGGAGAAGCAGCACTGCTTTGTGGAAAGAGCACAGGCCTGACAGTCACAAGACCTTGGCTCTAATCTCAGCTCTCCCATTTATCTGCTGTGTGACTTTGGAAACGTCATTTCACTTCTCTGGGCCTCAGTTCCCTCATCTGCAAAATGGGGATTAACTACTGTTCTCCCTTCTACTTAAACTGGGAGCCCCACGTGGGACCTGATTACCTTGTATCTGCCCCGGTGCTTAGTACAGTGTTTAGCATATAGTAAGCGCTTAACAAATGCCTCTATTGTTATTATTATCATTATAAGCTTAGAACAGTGCTCTGCTCTCAATAAATAATTATTGTATTTAAGTGCTTACTATGTGTCAAGCACTGTCCCAAGTGCTGGTGTGGATACAAGTTAATTAGGTCAGACGCAATAAGCATGTCTTAGTTGACAGTAGTAGGGTTACTTTAAGTATCCTGGTGAATTCCCCTAAACTTTCAAATTTAGAAAAGTTCTGAAGCAGGACCCTGACAGTTTATTTCTAGAGGAGTTAGTAATAACAATGACGGTATTTTTTAAGTGCTTACTATGTGCCAAGCACTGTTCTAAGCACTGGGGTAGATACAAGATAATTAGGGTGTCCCAAGTGGGACTCACAGACTTAATCCCCATTTTGCAGATGAGGTAACAGGCACAGAGAAGTTAAGTGACTTGCTCAAAGTCACACAGCTGATAAGTGGCAGAGCTGGGATTAGAACCCATGACCTCTGACTCCCAAACCCGTGCTCTTGACTCTAGGCCATGCTGCTTCTCTGTCAGATTTGTCTGAGTTGCTCTCACTTTGTCAGATTTCATATACCTCCAACTTTTATTAAGCAGAACCCCAGACCTGCTGGCTTTTCTTGGTGAGCACAGTGAGAAGAGGTTGGAAAATGTATTTTTAGCCGGCTTTGAAGAAGGACAAAGAGGAAGAGAAGGAACCAGTACCTTTTATTTCTACCATTAAAGCCCTGGAAACCAAGAGCTAGCTCTTTCATCTCTCTGTTGAATCTTAATGCACAATCAATAGTGGTTTCCCTCATTTCTATCCTTTCACAACCTCTTTGAGCATTTAGAAAGGGGGGTGTTAAGTACCATAAACATTTCAGCAATAAGCTATATCATTGTTCCTTGCCTTTTACAAGTAACATCTGATCAACTAAAGGCTTAGCCTCTGAGTAGGACTAAAGAAGAGTCGAGGACTTTCTCAGTTAATTGCCTTCAAGTTGAATTCATTCAGGGATACCAACCAAAAATTCACATTGCACTTCTATGTACTTAAGTCCAAGGAAATACTACTAATAAATAATGACAAATGTGTGGTGTGCTATAAAGAGCCCCTCATTTTCTTGCCACTGATTAGGTTTCAACTAAATATCAGTGCCATTTCTGTGCAGGAAAGGGAATTCATCACTTCTTTAGCAGCACTTGACAATGAATGCTTTGCTAACTGGCTAATAGAATGCTTTCTGGTTTCAGTGTGTAATCAAAAGAGCCTATATACCTACATTACATTATTGAGTAATTTGATGATTATATATTTCATTCATTCCATTAAATGTTGCCACTCTGATAAGAATAAAAAGGATTTAATTCCTAAATGTTGTATTCATTTATATGTTAATCAGTTAAGGAGGCTTCACTATAGATCCATGAATGTGTATGACAGTCTGTAGGAAGTGCTTGTTTTCCAGTGATCTGAAAGTACATTAGAAAGGGCAATTGAGTCACTACTATCATTCCTCTGGTGTGCAAATTGAGGGACTGAGGGTTTAAGTGATTTTGGCATAAAGGCACTTGGTCTACCAGTTGAAGATCAGGGACAAAATGTGCTATAATTATTTGCTTATTTTCCCTCTTAAAGCTGTGGATTGAGGTATGTTGTCCATTCAAGGAAGATCCAGGATCATTCATTCATTCATTCATTCAATCGTATTTACTGAGTGCTTACTGTGTGCAGAGCACTGTACTAAGTGCTTGGGAAGTACAAATTGGTAATATATAGAGACGGTCCCTACCCAACAGTGGGCTCACAGTCTAGAAGGGGGAGACAGAGAACAAAACAAAACATATTAACAAAATAAAATAAATAGAATAAATATGTACAAGTAAAATAGAGTAATAAATACGTACAAACATATATACATATATACAGGTGGTGTGGGGAAGGGAAGGAGGTAAGGCAGCGGGAATGGAAAGGGGGAGGAGGGGGAGAGGAAGGAGGGGGCTCAGTCTGGGAAGGTCTCCCGGAGGAGGTGAGCTCTCAGTAGGGCCTTGAAGGGAGGAAGAAAGCTAGCTTGGCTGGTGTGGGGAGGGAGGGCATTCCAGGCCAGGGGGATGACGTGGGCCGGGGGTCGACAGTGGGACAAGAGAGAACGAGGCACGGTGAGGAGATTAGCAGCAGAGGAGCAGAGGGTGCGGGCTGGGTTGTAGAAGGAGAGAAGGGAGGTGAGGTAGGAGGGGGCGAGGTGATGGAGAGCCTTGAAGCCAAGGGTGAGGAGTTTCTGCCTGATGCGGTGGTTGATTGGTAGCCACTGGAGATTTTTGAGGTGGGAAGTATCATGCCCAGAGCATTTCTGGACAAAGACAATCTGGGCAGCGGTGTGAAGTATGGATTGAAGTGGAGAGAGACAGGAGAATGGGAGATCGGAGAGGAGGCTGATACAGTAATCCAGATGGGATAGGATGAAAGCTTGAACGAGCAGGGTAGCGGTTTGGATAGAGAGGAAAGGGCAGATCTTGGCAATGTTGTGGAGGTGAGACCGGCAGGTTTTGGTGACGGCTTGGATGTGAGGGGTGAATGAGAGAGCAGAGTAGAGGATGACACCAAGTTTGCGGGATTGTGAGACGGGAAGGATGGTAGTGCCGTCAACAGTGATGGGAAAGTCAGGGAGAGGGCAGGGTTTGGGAGGGAAGACAAGGAGTTCAGTCTTGGACATGTTGAGTTTTAGGTGGTGGGCAGACATCCAGATGGAGATGTCCTGAAGGCAGGAGGAGATGAGAGCCTGGAGGGAGGGAGAGAGAGCAGGGGCAGAGATGTAGATTTGGGTGTCATCAGCGTAGAGATGATAGTTGAAGCCGTGGGAGTGAATGAGGTCACCAAGGGAGTCAGTGTAGATAGAGAACAGAAGGGGACCAAGAACTGACCCTTGAGGAACCCCTACAGTAAGGGGATGGGAGGGGGAGGAGGAGCCTGCAAAAGAGACTGAGAATGAATGACCGGAGAGATAAGAGGAGAACCAGGAGTGGACAGAGTCTGTGAAGCCAAGGTTGGATAGCGTGTTGAGGAGAAGGGGGTGGTCCACAGTGTCGAAGGCAGCTGAGAGGTCGAGGAGGATTAGGATAGAGGATAGGATCAGTGGTCAGGGAAGCAGTGTGGTCTAGTGGAAAGAGCATGGGCCTGGGGGTCAGAGGATCTGTAACTACACCCTGCTCTGCCACTTGTCGGATGAGTAAACTTGGGTACTTAACATGTCTGTGCCTCAGTTACCTCATTTGTAAGACTGTTAGCCCCAGGTGGGACATGGACTGTGCCCAACCTGATTATCTTGTATCTACTCCAGCACTTAGAATAGTGTGTAGCGTATAATAAACACTTAACAAATAACCATGTAAATGAAATTAGATTAATCTTCAGTAAATAATGTGTTATTTGTTAAATTCTTACTATGTGCTAAGTAATGAAGTAGTAGTAGCACATGGAGTTCACAGTTCATTCATTCATTCATTCATTCAGTGGTCTTTATTAAGCACCTACTGTGTGCAGAGCACTGTACTAAGCACTTAGGAAAGTACAATATAACAATAAACAGTGACAATCCCTGCCCACAATGAGCTCAAAGTCTAGAGAGGGGAAGACAGACTTCAATACAAATAAATAAAATTACAGATGTATACAAGTGCTGTGGGATTGGGGTGGAGGGGCAAGGGGAAGAGCAAAGGGAGCAAGCCAGTGTGATGCAGAAGGGAGTAGGAGATGAGGGAAAAGTGGGGCTTAGTCTGGGAAAGCCTCTTGGAGTAGATGTGTCTTCAATAAGGCTTTGAAGGTGGGGAGAGTAATTGTCGGATTTGAGGACAGAAGGCATTCTAAGCCAGAGGTAGGTTGTGGGCTAGGGGTCGGCGGCGAGACAGGGGAGATCGAGGCACAGTGAGAAGGTTAACACTAGATGAGCGAAGTGTGTGGGCTGGGTTGTAGGAGAGAAGCAAGGTGAGGTAGGAAGGGGCAAGGTGAAGGGGCAAGCCAAAAGTGAGGAATTTTTGTTTGATACAGAGGTGGAGAGGCAACCACCAGAGATTTTTGAGGAGGGGAGGAAACTGAGGCATGGAAAGTTAAATGACTTGCCCAAGGTTACATAGCAGACAAGTGGCAGAGCTGGGACATGAACCCTGGTCCTTTGACGTCTTTCATTCATTCATTCATTCAATCGTATATATTGAGCGCTTACCGTGTGCAGAGCACTGTACTAAGCGCTTGGGAGGTACAAGTTGGCAACATATAGAGACGGTCCCTACCCAACAGTGGGCTCACAGTCTAGAAGTAGTCTTTCCACTAGGTCACATTGCTAAAGAGTTATGTTTCTAAGAATGTTAAATTTTAGATCAAGTTGCTTCATTTCTATAAACTTCTTTAAACCTTGGCTGTTATAAAGGAAATATCAAGTGATGATTAGAGAGATGAAGCAAGAAAAACTTACTAAAGTTTTTATGTTGTCTTCCTACATCAGTTTTCACAAGGAAAACAACAGCTGACTTCTTCAACCAAAGATTATTTAGCTCAAATTCCGAATTAAGATCTCTTTGTTTTCAAGTGGTGATGGTCCCCAGCTGGGTGTAGAGTTCTTTTCTGCTCAATGCCCTTATTTGCACTGTTCTTTTCTCTAATTAGTCTCCCATCTACTCCTTCATTCTTGTCACATCAGGCATCTCTGGGATCTTTTCGTTCCCTTCTCACATTCCTGATACCCTGCCAGTCATCTTTCTGGACTGTCCTCTCACATCACATGGCTCAACTTTCTCCTTTCCCCTCTCCTCCTTCAGATCTCACCTCTATACATGGAGGAGTGGAGAAATCCCTTACCCACCTTAGCTCTTTTTCCGATCCACAATAACAAGCCCTGTGAAGGAATGTTACCCCTTGACTATTGTTTTCCCTAGCTTCCACAAATCAAAATATGCCTATGACCCTTAAAAGCTAACAGGATTGAAAGCAACATAATCTTTTCATACAAATCAGGCCATTGTTTATCCTGTCTCATGATGGCATCAATTAATGTAAACTCACTGTGGGCAGGGAATATGATTCTTATATGGGTGTGTTGTGCAACAGAGTTAGTAAACATTTTCCCTGCCCACAGTGTGAAGAGAAGCAGCATGGCCTAGTGGATAGAGCACGAGCCTGAAAGTCAGAAGGTCATGAGTTCTAATCCCAGCTCCAACACATATCTGCTGTGTGACCTTGAACAACTCCTCTGTGCCTCAGTTACCTCATCTGTAAAAAGGGGTTTAAAACTGTGAGCCCCACATGGGATAAGGGGCTGTGTTCAACCTGATTTGTGTGTCTCCACCCCAGAATTTAGAACAGTGCCTGGCACATAATAAATGCTTAATAAATACTATAATTAGTATTATTAATGAGCTTACAGTCTAGAGGGATGCACTAATCGGTGCTGGGGTTTGAAAGTTGGCTTGGGCATTTTATGTTTTTAAAACAAGACACTTAGAGATCTAGTTACACTGTAGCCCCTCTATCTCCCATTATTCAACAGCCCTGAAATGCTCCAGCCCGCCACATGCCTTGCTTATTTGGGCTTTATAGGCCATAAAAGTTTGCTTTGGGCTGAAAAACTGAATTGGGAATATTAGAAGTCAGGCAGATACCCATACTATTCAATAAAATATTAAAAAGCTAGCTGGATTCTTGTGATAGCACCAAGGATGAATGGCAGAATTAATGATTTTCTGTATTTTCATGTTCCTTTCAGTTTGCAAGAACATGAAGAATCGCTTATTCGGATTCAGTTACAAAAGGGGAGATTTACAAATTAAGGCCATTTTATTATACAGTGTCCAAATAGAGCCCATTGGGAATGGACATTTTACTTATTTATAAAGCACCTAATATCATGCTGGCTCCTTGTAATTCGTTGTGAAATAGACTACAAAAATTCCTCTTTCTTATAAATAAGGATGTCTAGTCAATTCACTCAGGAAAGGTAAGCATTTAGAGAAACAAGTGTGTTCACTTCTTAATCAAAAGACATTAATGGTTTGACAGCTGCTTGGTTTGACAATTGCTAACCCTAGCCTAGGGTGAAGCCTGGATTTCCCTGATCCAGTAGTGAAGAGAAATAAGTAGGAGAGTTGTCTACATGATGAAAGCCATTTTCTCATTTTCACAGCCTTTCTTTTCACTCCTTTTTATTGTGTTTATGATACTGAGGTGACTTTAAATTTGCAGTTTGTAAAAAAAAATTAACCTGTAGCATTTTACTAAGCATTGAAGAAAGTACAATTAATGATTCAAAGACATTAAAGGATGAATGTCATGAATCTGGACTCACAATCTGCAATGGGGAAGACTGAAAGACTGGCATGAGGCAATGAGGAAAAATTGTTTAAAGATAGAGACAAACAACATGACAATGCAACAGTGTGAAGCCGTGCGGGCCTAGTGGCAAGAGCATGGGCTTTGGAGTCAGAGGATGTGAGTTCTAATTCCCAGTCTGCCATTTGTCTGCTGTGTGACCTTGGGCAAGTCACTTTACTTCTCTGTGCTTCAGTTGCTTCATCTGTAAAATGGGGATTAAGACTGCAGGCCCCAATGTGGGACAGGGACTGTGTCCAACCTGATTAGCTTGTATCTACCCTGGAGCTTATAACAGTGCTTGGCATATAGTAAGTGATAAACAAATACTGAAATTATTGATTATTCATTCAGTCATTCAATCATATTTTTCGAGTGCTTACTGTGTGCACAGCACGTTACTAACTGCTTGGAAAATACAATTCAGCAATAAAGAGAGACAATCCCTGCTCACACCAGGTTTACAGTCTAGGAGTGGGGGGAGACAGTCATCAAAACAAGTAAACAGGCATTAATATAAATAAATAGAATTACAGATATATGTGCATCAAAACAAGTAAACAGTCATCAATATAAATAAATAGAATTCTAGATCTATACCTATGTCATAAATGCTGTGGGGTGGGGAAAGGGGAAGAGCAAAGGGAGCGAGTCGAGGTGACACAGAAGGGATACGGAGCTGAGGAAAAAGGGGCTTAATCTGGAAAGGCCTCTTGAAGGAGGTGAGCCTTCAGTAGGGCTTTGAAGGGGGGAAGAGCGATATTATAATTTTTATCAGCCATCTCCAGCACTGAATTTACATATCCAGCCTTTTTAAATATACTTGATTTACTTATTAATTTCCACCACTCTAGTTCTAAATATTTTTATGCCCTCCCCCCCGATGTATAAGCTCCTTGTGAGTAAGGAATGAGTCACTTCTTTGTTCTGTATTTCCCAAGTGCCTAGTCAATGAACAGCACCAAGTAGGTGCTCAATAAATACTACTATTACAACTACTATTACTACTACTTCTATTACTACTACTACTGCTGCTGCTACTGCTACTGCTACTTCTACTTTTACTGTACTATTGCTGAAATCCTGCTAGTAGTACTCTACTACTATGATATTTCTTCAACTGTACATTAAATTATTTATCTTGACTACTCCATTTATAAATATTCTTACATTGGTCTTCCTCATTAGATTTTCCCTCAAAAGCATTCAGGCCATGTTTCCCCACTCCTCAAGAAACTCCAGTGTTTACCTATCCACCTCCACATTAAATAAAAATTTCTTACCATTGTTCAATCACCTTACCCCCTCGTACCTTATCTTGCTACTCTCCTACTACAACCAAGCCCTTAAACTTTGTTCCTCAGCATGGCTTAGTGGAAAGACCATAGGCTTGGGAGTGAGAGGTCATGGGTTCTAATCCCAGCTCTGCTGCTTGTGAGCTGTGTGATGTTGGGCAAGTCACTTAACTTCTCTGTGCCTCAGTTACCTCATCTGTAAAATGAGGATTAAGGCTATGAGCCCCCCGTGGGAAAACCTGATTACCATGTATCTACCCCAGTGCTTAAAACAGTGCTTGTCACATAGTAAGCACTTAACAAATGCCAACATTATTAATATTATTATTATTAACCTTCTCACTGTACCTTGATCTTGTCTATCTTGCCGCTGACCTCTCACCCATTCATTCATTCATTCAGTTAGTCATATTTATTGAGTGCTTACTGTATGCACAACACTGTAATAAATGCTTGGAAAGTACAATAGGGACAATCCCTACCCAACAACAGGCTCACAGTCTAGAAGGCAAGAGACAGACAACAAAACTAAACAAGTAAACAGGCATAAATAACATCAATATAAATAAATAGAATTATGGTTATATATACTACATAACATGAGAATCAGCGTGGCTCAGTGGAAAGAGCACAGGCTTGGGAGGCAGAGGTCATGGATTCTAATCCCGGCTCCACCACTTGTTATCTGTTTGACTTTTGGCAAGTCACTTCACTTCTCTGGGCTTCAGTTCCCTTGTCTGTAAAATGGGGATTAAGACTGTGAGCCCCACGTGGGACAATCTGATAACCTTTTATCTAACCCAGTGTGTAGAACAGTGCTCGACACATAGTAAGCACTTAACAAATGCCAGTATTATTATAAACATTATTAATAAAATAAATAGAATAATGAATATGTACATATATACACAAATACTATGGGGCAGGAAGGGGGATAGAGCAGAGAGAGGGAGTTGGGGTGATAGAGAGGGGGGGAGGAGCAGAGGAAAAGAGGGGTTTAGTTTAGGCAGGCCTCCTGGAGGAGGTGAGCTTTCAGAAGGGCTTTGAAGAGGGGAAGTGTGCTAGTTTGGCGAATGTAAGGAGGGAGGGCATTCCAGGTCAGAGGTAGGATGTGGGCTAGGGGTCGATGGCGGGACCAGCAAGAATGAGGCACAGTGAGAAGGTTAGCACAAGAGGAGTGGAGTGTGTAGGCTGGGCTGTGCTTTGCACATAGTAAGCGCTTAACAAATGCCATCATTATTATTATAAGGAGAAAAGGGAAGTGATGTAGGAGGGGGCAAGGTGGTGGAGAGCTTTGATGCCAATAGTGAGGAGTTTTTGCTTGATATGAAGGTTGATAGGCAACCACTGGAGATTTCTGAGGAGGGGGGTGACATGCCCAGAGCATTTCTGTAGAAAGATAATCTGGGTAACAGAGTGAATTATAGACTGAAGTGGGGAGAGACAGAAGGTTGGGAGATCAGAAAGGAGGCTGATGTAGTAATCCAGTCAGGATAGGATGAGTGATTGTACTAACAAGGTAGCAGTTTAGATGGAGAGGGAAGGGTGGATCTTGGCAATGTTTTGAAGGTGAGACTGGCAGGTATTGGTGACAGATTGGATATGTGGGGTGAATTAGAGAGCAGAGTCAAGGATGACACCTAGGTTGCGGGTTTGTGAGATTGGAAGGATGGTAGTGCCGTCCACAGTGACTGGAAAGTCAGGGAGAGGACAGGGTTTGGAGAGAAGATAAGGGGCTCTGCTTTGGACAGCTTGGGTTTTAGGTGGCGGGAGGTCATCGAGGTGGAGATGTCCTGAAGGCAGGAGGAGATACGAGCCTCAAAGGAGGGAGACAGAACAGGGGAGGAGATGTTGATTTGGGTAGCATCCGCAAAGAAATGATAGTTGAAGCTGTGGGAGCAAATGAGTTCACCAAGGGAGTGAACCTACCTCCTACCTCTTCATCCTACCTCTGGTCTGAAACACCCTCCCTCCTCATATCAGACAGATAATTGCTCTCCCCCACTTCAAAACCTTATTGAAGGCACATTATCTCCAAGAAGCCCTCCCTGACTTAGCCCTCCTCTCCTCCTCTCCCACTCCCTTCTGCACCCTCCTGACTTACTCTCTTCATTCATCCTCCCTCTCATCCCGGCAGCAAAATATATACATGCATATCGGTATATACCTTTAATTAATTAATTTATTTATTTATTAATTAAGACTGTGAGCTTGTTGTAGGCAGGGAATGTGTCTGCTTGTTGTTATAGTGTACTCTCCCAAGCACTTTGCACACAGTAAGCAATCAATAAATGTGATTGAATGAATGAATGAGTTCCTGAGAGGCCCGCCCGCCTGCCATCACACCGCGTGGCCCCCGCTGCTCCTGGAAGGCTCCTCTCCTCCAAGCGCCGCCATAGACGCCCCCTGCTTCCACGCCCCCCCCCCCCCCACCACTTAAGCGACCTTCCTTATAGTGCCCCCCAACCCCCCTTCCCGGTCCGGTCCTGACTGACTCCCCCCCGCCCAACCCGGGAAAAAGGCCCTTGTTATAACCAAGTTACATTAATGACAACCTCATTCGCACCTACTCAGCCTTCCTGTCCCGCCATCGACCCCCGGCCCACGTCCTCCCCCGGGCCTGGAATGCCCTCCCTCTGCCCATCCGCCAAGCTAACTCTCTTCCTCCCTTCAAGGCCCTACTGAGAGCTCATCTCCTCCAGGAGGCCTTCCCAGACTGATCCCCTTCCTTCATCTCCCCCTCATCCCCCTCTCCATCCCCCACAGCACCTGTATATATGTATATATGTTTGTACATATTTATTACTCTATTTATATATTTCTTTATTTTACTTGTACCTATCTATTCTATTTATTTTATTTTGTTAGTATGTTTGGTTTTGTTCTCTGTCTCCCCCTTCTAGACTGTGAGCCCACTGTTGGGTAGGGACTGTCTCTATATGTTGCCAGCTTGTACTTTCCAAGCGCTTAGTACAGTGCTCTGCACACAGAAAGCGCTCAATAAATACGATTGATTGATAGATTGATTGACAGGGCACGTGCCTGGGAGTCACAAGGTTTACTGCCATTTGTCTGCTGCTTAGGGACAGGGCACGGGCCTGGGAGTCACAAGGTTTGCTGCCATTTGTCCGCCGCACAGGGACAGGGCACGGGCCTGGGAGTCACAAGGTTTGCTGCCATTTGTCCGCCGCATAGGGACAGGGCACGGGCCTGGGAGTCACAAGGTTTGCTGCCATTTGTCCGCTGCATAGGGACAGGGCACGGGCCAGGGAGTCACAAGGTTTGCTGCCATTTGTCCTCTGCATAGGGATAGAGCACGGGCCTGGGAGTCACAAGGTTTGCTGCCATTTGTCTGCTGCATAGGGTTAGAGCACAGGCCTGAGAGTCACAAGGTTTGCTGCCATTTGTCTGCTGCATAGGGATAGGGCACGGGCCAGGGAGTCAGAAGGTTTGCTGCCATTTGCTGCATAGGGACAGGGCACGGGCCTGGGAGTCACAAGGTTTGCTGCCATTTGTCTGCTGCATAGGGACAGGGCACGGGCCTGGGAGTCACAAGCTTTGCTGACTATATGTAAAGCACCATGTCGGGGATTGTCTATGTGTGTCTATGTGTGTCTGTGTGTGTCTGTATGTGTCTGTATCTGGGAAAAGTGTCTGTGTCCCTGTGTGTGTGTCTATCCCCACGGCACCTATATATATATGTATATATATATATATGTATATATGTTTGTACATATTTATTACTCTATCTTACTTGTACATATTTATTCTATTCTTTATTTTTTTAATATGTTTTGTTTTGTTGTCTGTCTCCCACTTCTAGACTGTGAACCCGCTGTTGGGTAGGGACCGTATGTATATGTTGCCAACTTCTGTATATGTTGCCAACTTGTACTTCCCAAGCACTTAGTACAGTGCTCTGAACACAGTAAGCGCTCAATAAATACGATTGAATGAATGAATGAATGCCATTTGTCCGCTGCATAGGGACAGGGCACGGGCCTGGGAGTCACAAGGTTTGCTGCTATTTGTCCGCTGCCTAGGGTTAGGGCACGGACCTGGGAGTCACAAGGTTTGCTGCCATTTGTCTGCTGCATAGGGACAGGGAACGGGCTTGGGAGTCACAAGGTTTGCTGCCAGTTGTCTGCTGCTGCATAGGGACAAGGCACGGGCCTGGGAGTCACAAGGTTTGCTGCCATTTGTCTGCTGCATAGGGATAGGGCACGGGCCAGGAAGTCAGAAGGTTTGCTGCCATTTGTCTGCTGCATAGGGACAGGGAACGGGCCTGGGAGTCAGAAGGTTTGCTGCCATTTGTCTGCTGCATAGGGACAGGGAACGGGCCTGGGAGTCAGAAGGTTTGCTGCCATTTGTCTGCTGCTGCATAGGGACAGGGCGCGGACCTGGGAGTCACGAGTTTGCTGTCATTTGCCCGCCGCATAGGGACAGGGCACGGGCCTGGGAATCACAAGGTTAGCTGCCATTTGCCTGCTGCATAGGGACAGGGCATGGGCCTGGGAGTCACAAGGTTTGCTGCCATTTGTCTGCTGCATAGGGATAGAGCACGGGCCTGGGCATCAGAAGGTTTGCTGCCATTTGTCTGCTGCATAGGGATAGGGCATGGGCCTGGGAGTCACAAGGTTTGCTGCCATTTGTCCAATGCATAGGGATAGAGCACTGGCCTGGGAGTCACAAGGTTTGCTGCCATTTGTCTGCTGCATAGGGATAGGGCACAGGCCTGGGAGTCACAAGGTTTGCTGCCATTTGTCTGCTGCATAGGGATAGGGCACGGGCCTGGGAGTCACAAGGTTTGCTGCCATTTGTCTGCTGCTGCATAGGGACAGGGCACGGACCTGGGAGTCACAAGGTTTGCTGCCATTTGCCCGCCGCATAGGGACAGGGCACGGGCCTGGGAGTCACAAGGTTTGCTGCCGTTTGTCTGCTGCATAGGGACAGGGCATGGGCCTGGACGTCAGAAGGTTTGCTGCCATTTGTCTGCTGCATAGGGATAGAGCACGGGCCTGGGCGTCAGAAGGTTTGCTGCCATTTGTCTGCTGCATAGGGATAGGGCACAGGCCTGGGAGTCACAAGGTTTGCTGCCATTTGTCCACTGCATAGGGTTAGGGCACAGGCCTGGGAGTCACAAGCTTTGCTGACTATATGTAAAGCACCATGTCAGGGGTTGTCTATGTGTGTCTGTGTGTGTCTGTATGTGTCTGTATCTGGGAGAAGTGTCTGTGTCTCTGTGTGTGTGTCTATCCTCACGGCACCTATATATATATATATATATACATATATATACATATATGTATACATATATATATGTATGTGTGTGCATATATATATGTATGTATATATGTTTGTACGTATTTATTACTCTATCTTACTTGTACATATTTATTCTATTCTTTATTTTTTTAATATGTTTTGTTTTGTTGTCTGTCTCCCACTTCTAGACTGTGAACCCGCTGTTGGGTAGGGACCGTCTGTATATGTTGCCAACTTGTACTTCCCAAGCACTTAGTACAGTGCTCTGAACACAGTAAGCGCTCAATAAATACGATTGAATGAATGAATGAATGCCATTTGTCCGCTGCATAGGGACAGGGCACGGGCCTGGGAGTCACAAGGTTTGCTGCTATTTGTCCGCTGCCTAGGGTTAGGGCACGGACCTGGGAGTCACAAGGTTTGCTGCCATTTGTCTGCCGCATAGGGATAGAGCACGGGCCAGGGAGTCAGAAGGTTTGCTGCCATTTGCTGCATAGGGACAGGGCACGGGCCTGGGCGTCAGAAGCTTTGCTGCCATTTGTCTGCTGCATAGGGTTAGGGCACGGGCCTGGGAGTCACAAGGTTTGCTGCCATTTGTCCGCTGCATAGGGACAGGGCACGGGCCTGGGAGTCACAAGCTTTGCTGACTATATGTACAGCACCATGTCGGGGATTGTCTATGTGTGTCTGTGTGTGTCTGTATGTGTCTGTATCTCAGAGAAGTATCTGTGTCTCTGTGTGTGTGTCTATCCCCACGGCACCTATATATATGTGTGTATATATATATATATATGTATATATGTTTGTACGTTTTTATTACTCTATCTTACTTGTACATATTTATTCTATTCTTTATTTTTTTAATATGTTTTGTTTTGTTGTCTGTCTCCCACTTCTAGACTGTGAACCCGCTGTTGGGTAGGGACCGTCCGTATATGTTGCCAACTTGTACTTCCCAAGCACTTAGTACAGTGCTCTGAACACAGTAAGCGCTCAATAAATACGATTGAATGAATGAATGAATGCCATTTGTCCGCTGCATAGGGACAGGGCACGGGCCTGGGAGTCACAAGGTTTGCTGCTATTTGTCCGCTGCCTAGGGTTAGGGCACGGACCTGGGAGTCACAAGGTTTGCTGCCATTTGTCTGCCGCATAGGGATAGAGCACGGGCCAGGGAGTCAGAAGGTTTGCTGCCATTTGCTGCATAGGGACAGGGCACGGGCCTGGGCGTCAGAAGCTTTGCTGCCATTTGTCTGCTGCATAGGGTTAGGGCACGGGCCTGGGAGTCACAAGGTTTGCTGCCATTTGTCCGCTGCATAGGGACAGGGCACGGGCCTGGGAGTCACAAGCTTTGCTGACTATATGTACAGCACCATGTCGGGGATTGTCTATGTGTGTCTGTGTGTGTCTGTATGTGTCTGTATCTCAGAGAAGTATCTGTGTCTCTGTGTGTGTGTCTATCCCCACGGCACCTATATATATGTGTATATATATATATATATGTATATATGTTTGTACGTTTTTATTACTCTATCTTACTTGTACATATTTATTCTATTCTTTATTTTTTTAATATGTTTTGTTTTGTTGTCTGTCTCCCACTTCTAGACTGTGAACCCGCTGTTGGGTAGGGACCGTCCGTATATGTTGCCAACTTGTACTTCCCAAGCACTTAGTACAGTGCTCTGAACACAGTAAGCGCTCAATAAATACGATTGAATGAATGAATGAATGCCATTTGTCCGCTGCATAGGGACAGGGCACGGGGCCTGGGAGTCACAAGGTTTGCTGCTATTTGTCCGCTGCCTAGGGTTAGGGCACGGACCTGGGAGTCACAAGGTTTGCTGCCATTTGTCTGCTGCATAGGGACAGGGAACGGGCTTGGGAGTCACAAGGTTTGCTGCCAGTTGTCTGCTGCATAGGGATAGGGCATGGGCCAGGGAGTCAGAAGGTTGCTGCCATTTGCTGCATAGGGACAGGGCACGGACCTGGGAGTCACAAGGTTTCTGCCATTTGTCTGCTGCATAGGGACAGGGAACGGGCCTGGGAGTCAGAAGGTTTGCTGCCATTTGTCTGCTGCATAGGGACAGGGCACGGGCCTGGGAGTCAGAAGGTTTGCTGCCATTTGTCTGCTGCATAGGGATAGAGCACGGGCCTGGGCATCAGAAGGTTCGCTGCCATTTGTCTGCTGCATAGGGATAGGGCATGGGCCTGGGAGTCACAAGGTTTGCTGCCATTTGTCCAATGCATAGGGATAGAGCACTGGCCTGGGAGTCACAAGGTTTACTGCCATTTGTCTGCTGCATAGGGATAGGGCACAGGCCTGGGAGTCACAAGGTTTGCTGCCATTTGTCTGCTGCATAGGGATAGGGCACGGGCCTGGGAGTCACAAGGTTTGCTGCCATTTGTCTGCTGCTGCATAGGGACAGGGCACGGACCTGGGAGTCACAAGGTTTGCTGCCATTTGCCCGCCGCATAGGGACAGGGCACGGGCCTGGGTGTCACAAGGTTTGCTGCCGTTTGTCTGCTGCATAGGGACAGGGCATGGGCCTGGACGTCAGAAGGTTTGCTGCCATTTGTCTGCTGCATAGGGATAGAGCACGGGCCTGGGCGTCAGAAGGTTTGCTGCCATTTGTCTGCTGCATAGGGATAGGGCACAGGCCTGGGAGTCACAAGGTTTGCTGCCATTTGTCCACTGCATAGGGTTAGGGCTTGGGCCTGGGAGTCACAAGGTTTGCTGCCATTTGTCCGCTGCATAGGGTTAGGGCACAGGCCTGGGAGTCACAAGCTTTGCTGACTATATGTAAAGCACCATGTCAGGGGTTGTCTATGTGTGTCTGTGTGTGTCTGTATGTGTCTGTATCTGGGAGAAGTGTCTGTGTCTCTGTGTGTGTGTCTATCCTCACGGCACCTATATATATATATATATATATATATATATATATATATATATATATATGTATACATATATATATATATATTTATACATATACATATATATGTATATATATATACTCATATACATATATGTATACATATATATATGTATGTGTGTGTATATATATATGTATGTGTGTATATATATATATATGTATATATGTTTGTACGTATTTATTACTCTATCTTACTTGTACATATTTATTCTATTCTTTATTTTTTTAATATGTTTTGTTTTGTTGTCTGTCTCCCACTTCTAGACTGTGAACCCGCTGTTGGGTAGGGACCGTCTGTATATGTTGCCAACTTGTACTTCCCAAGCACTTAGTACAGTGCTCTGAACACAGTAAGCGCTCAATAAATACGATTGAATGAATGAATGAATGCCATTTGTCCGCTGCATAGGGACAGGGCACGGGCCTGGGAGTCACAAGGTTTGCTGCTATTTGTCCGCTGCCTAGGGTTAGGGCACGGACCTGGGAGTCACAAGGTTTGCTGCCGTTTGTCTGCTGCATAGGGACAGGGCATGGGCCTGGGCGTCAGAAGGTTTGCTGCCATTTGTCTGCTTCATAGGGATAGGGCACGGGCGTGGGCGTCAGAAGGTTTGCTGCCATTTGTCTGCTGCATAGGGATAGGGCATGGGCGTGGGCGTCAGAAGGTTTGCTGCCATTTGTCTGCTGCATAGGGACAGGGAACGGGCTGGGGAGTCACAAGGTTTGCTGCCATTTGTCTGCTGCTGCATAGGGACAAGGCACGGGCCTGGGAGTCACAAGGTTTGCTGCCATTTGTCTGCTGCATAGGGATAGGGCACGGGCCTGGGAGTCACAAGGTTTGCTGCCGTTTGTCTGCTGCATAGGGACAGGGCATGGGCCTGGGCGTCAGAAGGTTTGCTGCCATTTGTCTGCTGCATAGGGATAGGGCACGGGCGTGGGCGTCAGAAGGTTTGCTGCCATTTGTCTGCTGCCTAGGGTTAGGGCACGGACCTGGGAGTCACAAGGTTTGCTGCCATTTGTCCACTGCATAGGGTTAGGGCTCGGGCCTGGGAGTCACAAGGTTTGCTGCCATTTGTCCGCTGCATAGGGTTAGGGCACGGGCCTGGGAGTCACAAGGTTTGCTGCCATTTGTCCGCTGCATAGGGTTAGGGCACAGGCCTGGGAGTCACAAGGTTTGCTGCCATTTGTCCAATGCATAGGGATAGAGCACTGGCCTGGGAGTCACAAGGTTTGCTGCCATTTGTCTGCTGCATAGGGATAGAGCACAGGCCTGGGAGTCACGAGGTTTGCTGCCATTTCTCTGCTGCATAGGGATAGGGCACGGGCCTGGGAGTCACAAGGTTTGCTGCCATTTGTCGCTGCATAGGGATAGGGCACGGGCCTGGGAGTCACAAGGTTTGCTGCTATTTGTCTGCTGCATAGGGATAGGGCACGGGCCTGGGAGTCACAAGGTTTGCTGCCGTTTGTCTGCTGCATAGGGACAGGGCATGGGCCTGGACGTCAGAAGGTTTGCTGCCATTTGTCTGCTGCATAGGGATAGAGCACGGGCCTGGGCGTCAGAAGGTTTGCTGCCATTTGTCTGCTGCATAGGGATAGGGCACAGGCCTGGGAGTCACAAGGTTTGCTGCCATTTGTCCACTGCATAGGGTTAGGGCTCGGGCCTGGGAGTCACAAGGTTTGCTGCCATTTGTCCGCTGCATAGGGTTAGGGCACAGGCCTGGGAGTCACAAGCTTTGCTGACTATATGTAAAGCACCATGTCAGGGGTTGTCTATGTGTGTCTGTGTGTGTCTGTATGTGTCTGTATCTGGGAGAAGTGTCTGTGTCTCTGTGTGTGTGTCTATCCTCACGGCACCTATATATATATATATATATATATATATATATATATACATATATATATATATACATACATATATATATATATATATGTATGTGTGTGTATATATATATGTATGTGTGTATATATATATATATATATATGCATGTGTGTGTATATATATATGTATTGTATATATATATATATATGTATATATGTTTGTACGTATTTATTACTCTATCTTACTTGTACATATTTATTCTATTCTTTATTTTTTTAATATGTTTTGTTTTGTTGTCTGTCTCCCACTTCTAGACTGTGAACCCGCTGTTTGGGTAGGGACCGTCTGTATATGTTGCCAACTTGTACTTCCCAAGGCACTTAGTACAGTGCTCTGAACACAGTAAGCGCTCAATAAATACGATTGAATGAATGAATGAATGCCATTTGTCCGCTGCATAGGGACAGGGGCACGGGCCTGGGAGTCACAAGGTTTGCTGCTATTTGTCCGCTGCCTAGGGTTTAGGGCACGGACCTGGGAGTCACAAGGTTTGCTGCCATTTGTCTGCCGCATAGGGATAGAGCACGGGCCAGGGAGTCAGAAGGTTTTGCTGCCATTTGCTGCATAGGACAGGGCACGGGCCTGGGCTCAGACTTGCACACGTGGCCTGGGCGTAGCTTTGCCTGCCATTTGTCTGCTGCTAGGTAGGGCACGGGCCTGGGAGTCACAAGGTTTGCTGCCATTTGTCCGCTGCATAGGGGACAGGGCACGGGCCTGGGAGTCACAAGCTTTGCTGACTATATGTACAGCACCATGTCGGGGATTTGTCTATGTGTGTCTGTGTGTGTCTGTATGTGTCTGTATCTCAGAGAAGTATCTGTGTCTCTGTGTGTGTGTCTATCCCCACGGCACCTATATATATGTGTGTATATATATATATATATATGTATATATGTTTGTACGTTTTTATTACTCTATCTTACTTGTACATATTTATTCTATTCTTTATTTTTTTAATATGTTTTGTTTTGTTGTCTGTCTCCCACTTCTAGACTGTGAACCCGCTGTTGTGTAGGGACCGTCTGTATATGTTGCCAACTTGTACTTTCCAAGCACTTAGTACAGTGCTCTGAACACAGTAAGCGCTCAATAAATACGATTGAATGAATGAATGAATGCCATTTGTCCGCTGCATAGGGACAGGGCACGGGCCTGGGAGTCACAAGGTTTGCTGCTATTTGTCCGCTGCCTAGGGTTAGGGCACGGACCTGGGAGTCACAAGGTTTGCTGCCATTTGTCTGCTGCATAGGGACAGGGAACGGGCTTGGGAGTCACAAGGTTTGCTGCCATTTGTCTGCTGCATAGGGATAGGGCACGGGCCAGGGAGTCAGAAGGTTGCTGCCATTTGCTGCATAGGGGACAGGGCACGGACCTGGAGTCACAAGGTTTCTGCCATTTGTCTGCTGCAATAGGGACAGGGAACGGGCCTGGGAGGTCAGAAGGTTTGCTGCCATTTGTTCTGCTGCAATAGGGACAGGGCACGGGCCTGGGAGTCAGAAGGTTTTTGCTGCCATTTGTCCTGCTGCTAATAGGAATAGAGCACTAGGCCTGGGTGTCAGAAGGTTTACTGACATTTGTCTGCTGCAATAGGGATAGGCCCACGGGCCCCTGGGAGTCAGAAGGTTTAGCTGCCATTTGTCTGCTGCTGCATAGGGACAGGGCATGGGCCCTGGAGTCACAAGGTTTTTGCCATTTTGCTGCTGCATAGGGATAGAGCACGGGCCTGGGCATCAGAAGGTTTGCTGCCCATTTGTCTGCTGCATAGGGATAGGGCATGGGCCTGGGAGTCACAAAGGTTTGCTGCCATTTGTCCAATGCATAGGGATAGAGACTGGGCCTGGGAGTCACAAGGTTTGCTGTCCATTTGTCTGCTGCTACTAGGGATAGGGCACAGGCCTGGGGAGTCACAAGGTTGCTGCCATTTGTCTTGATTGCATAGGGATAGGGGCACGGGGCCTGGGATCAAAGGTTTGCTGCCATTTGTCTTGCTGCTTGCATAGGGACGGGCACGGACCTGGGGGAGTCCTCAAGGTTTTGCTGCCATTTGCCGCCCACATAGGGACAGGGCACGGGCCTGGAGTGTCCCACACTAGGTTTGCTGCCGTTTGTCTGCTGCATAGGGAGCAGGGCATGGGCCTGGACGTCAGGAAGGTTTGCTGCCATTTGTCTGCTGCATAGGGATAGGGCACAGGCCTGGGAGTCACAAGGTTTGCTGCCATTTGTCACTGCATAGGGTTAGGGCTCCGGGCCTGGGAGTCACAAGGTTTTGCTGCCAATTAGTCCGCGGCATTGAGGTTAGGGCACAGGCCTGGGAGTCACATGCTTTGCTGACTATAGTGTAAAGCACAATGTCAGGGGTTTGTCTATGTGTGGTCTGTGTGTGTCTGTATGTGTCCTGGTATCTGGGGAAAGGGTCTGTGGTCTCTATGTGCACACATATATATATATGTAGTGTGGTGTAGTATTATATATGTATGTGTGTATATATATATATATATATATATATGTATATATGTTTTAGTACTATTATTACTCTATCTTACTTGTACATGTTTATTCTATCTTTATTTTTTTAATATGTTTTTGTTTTGTTGTCTGTCTCCCACTTCTAGACTGAGAACCCGCTGTTGGGTTAGGGACCGTCTGTATATGTTGCCAACTTGTACTTCCCAAACACTTAGTACAGTGCTCTGAACACAGTAAGCGCTCAATAAATACGATTGAATGAATGAATGAATGCCATTTGTCCGCTTGCATAGGGACAGCGGCACGGGCCTTGGAGTTCACTAGGTTTGCTGCTATTTGTCCGCTGCCTAGGGTTAGGCACGTGGCCTGGGAGTCACAAGGTTTGCTGCTATTTGTCCGCTGCCTAGGGTTAGGGCACGGGACCTGGGAGTCACAAGGTTTGCTGCCATTTGTCTGCTGCATAGGGACAGGGAACGGGCTTGGGAGTCACAAGGTTTGCTGCCAGTTGTCTGCTGCATAGGGATAGGGCACGGGCCAGGGAGTCCAGAAGGTTGCTGCCATTTGCTGCATAGGGACAGGGCACGGACCTGGGAGACACAAGGTTTCTGCCATTTGTCTGCTGCATAGGGACAAGGGAACGGGCCTGGGAGTCAGAAGGTTTGCTGCCATTTGTCTGCTGCATAGGGACAGGGCACGGGCCTGGGAGTCAGAAGGTTTGCTGCCATTTGTCTGCTGCATAGGGATAGAGCACAGGCCTGGGTGTCAGAAGGTTTGCTGACATTTGTCTGCTGCATAGGGATAGGGCACGGGCCTGGGAGTCACAAGGTTTGCTGCCATTTGTCTGCTGCATAGGGTTAGGGCACGGGCCTGCGAGTCACAAGGTTTGCTGCCATTTGTCTGCTGCATAGGGTTAGGGCACGGGCCTGGGAGTCACAAGCTTTGCTGACTATATGTAAAGCACCATGTCGGGGGTTGTCTATGTGTGTCTCTGTGTGTCTGTATGTGTCTGTATCTGGGAGAAGTGTCTGTGTCTCTGTGTGTGTGTCTATCCCCACGGCACCTGTATATATATGTGTGTATATGTGTGTGTGTGTGTGTGTGTGTGTATATATATATGTATATATGTATATATGTTTGTACGTATTTATTACTCTATCTTACTTGTACATATTTATTCTATTCTTTATTTTTTTTAATATGTTTTGTTTTGTTGTCTGTCTCCCACTTTCTAGACTGTGAACCCGCTGTTGTGTAGGGGACCGTCTGTATATGTTGCCAACTTGTACTTTCCAAGCACTTAGTACAGTGCTTTGAACACAGTAAGCTCTCAATAAAATACGATTGAATGAATGAATGAATGCCATTTGTCCGCTGCATAGGGTTAGGGCACGGGCTTGGGAGTCACAAGGTTTTGCCTGCCATTTGTCTGCTGCATAGGGGATAGAGCACGGGCCCTGGGAGTCACAAGGTTTGCTGCCATTTGTCTGCTGCATTAGGGATAGGGCACGGAGGCCTGGGCGTCAGAAAGTTTGCTGCCATTTTTCTGCTGCATAGGGGACAGGGCAAGGGCCTGGGAAGTCACAAGCTTTGCTGACTATATGTTAAAGCACCGTGTCGGGGGGGTTGTCTGTGTGTGTCCTGTATGTGTCTGTATTTGGGAGAAGTGTTTGTGTGTGTGTGTGTGTGGTGTTGTGTGTGTGTGTGTGTGTGTTGTATCCCCACCGCTCCTATATATATGTATATATACATGTATATATGTTTGTACGTATTTATTACTCTATCTTACTTTGTACATATTTGTTCTATTTTTTATTTTGTTAATATGTTTTGTTTTGTTGTCCGTTTCCCCCTTCTAGACTGTGAACCCGCTGTTGGGTAGGGACCGTCTCTATATGTTGCTAACTTGTACTTCCCGAGTGCTTAGTACAGTGCTCTGCACACAGTAAGCGCTCAATAAATACGATTGAATGAATGAATGAATTTTCAAGGTCTATGAGGGGCAGGGAATTCATAGTCCATGGCATCAAGTGAGTACTCAGTAAATACTAAAACCTACTACTTGTCATGCCACCTTATGCAGTCTTCTAGACTGTGAGCCTGCTGTCGGGTAGGGACCCTTCTCTATATATTGCAAACTTGTACTTTCCAAGCGATTAGTACAGTGCTCTGCACACAGTAAGGGCGCTCAATAAATACGATTGAATGAACTGCAGCCGATTCGCCCTCTGACCCATAGCGATGCCATGGTCAAATCTCACCCAGAACACCCCACCCTCCATCTACAATTGTTTCTGGTAGTGTATCCATAGAGTTTTCTTGGTAAAAATCCAAGAAGTGGTTTACCACTTCCTCCTTCCATGAAGTAAACTTGAGTCTATGCCCTTGACTCTCTCCTACGCAGCTGCTGCCCAGCACTGATGCATGTTGACTTGTAGCAGATTGCCTTCCCCTAGTTAGCCACTGCCCAAGCTAGGTAATGGTAATGGATATGTTTTTGCTTGACTCTCCCTCCCATAGTCCAGATTGGTAGAGTACTGGAAACTCTCCAGGTGAGACCCCTGAGAGGGGAAAACCACTACTACTAGAAGGTGAATACAGTGCTGGGTGGGGTTTTACTCCAGGGAAGGCTACCCTACTCTAGTTTCATGTCTAGGTCCATGTTCATTCAGTCGTATTAATTGAGCACTTACTGTGTGCAGAGCACTGTATGATGTGCTTGAAGTAATAGGTGAACTGTGTTGATCATGTCACACTGAGTCTAGGGCATATAGGATTTTTCACATCCTGTTAATGTCAGCAGGGGTGACATGAGATGGATTCAGCTGGACCCTGAAAATCCATTTTGTACTAACCCTTCTTACAGTAGAGAAAAATAAGAGATTTTTTGAAAGATTTTAGTCCTATCAAGGTGCAAGTAGCACCATATTACTTGCACCACAAAATAAAGGAGTGATAAATATTTGATCCCCTCTTTCTTTTCTGCATGGATTTCCTGGCTAGGTTTGTCACTAACAGGTGCAGAGATTGACAGAAAGGCCCATACCTGGAAGATATTACCAACCAGAAGTAAAGCCTCAAGCATGTATCAGAGTTCAAATATGCTTAGACAGATGCTTGAAAATGGTAATGCTGAATAAAAGTGGTGAAGAGCCGATTTTCATATTGCAAAACTATTCAAATAAAGTCAGGACAGGGACTCTATGGGAGATGAAAAATGATCTAGGTGTTAGTGGATTGCTTAATGGATTGTTTAGGGAAAATGTGATGAAAAAATTCCAGTAAAAAGGTTTCAGGTGAAGGAATTTTGGTAAGACGTAATTTTAAAACTGTTGAGGCAGCTTGGCTGAGAGGAAAGGGCATGGGCCAGGGAACAAGGGCATGGGCCAGGGAACAAGAGCATAAGGGTTCTATTCCCGGCTCCTCCATTCATCTACTGTGTGATCTTGGGCAAGTCACTTACCATCTTTTTGTCTTAGTTCCCTCTTCTGTAGAACAGTGATTCAATACCTGCGCCTCCTCCTACTTAGACTGTGAGCCCCATACAGAACCTATACTTCAAACTGCTTCCCGGATCATCTTTGTGCGGATTGCTCTATTTATTTGACTTGTACATATTTACTATTCTATTTATTTTGTTAACGATGTGCATCCAGGAGGCCTTCCCAGACTGAGCCCCTTCCTTCCTCCCCGCCATCTTACCTCCTTCTCTTCCCCGCAGCACCTGTATATATGTATATATGTTTGTACATATTTATTACTCTATTTATTTATTTTACTTGTACATATCTATTCTATTTATTTTATTTTGTTAGTATGTTTGGTTTTGTTCTCTGTCTCCCCCTTTTAGACTGTGAGCCCACTGTTGGGTAGGGACTGTCTCTATACGTTGCCAACTTGTACTTCCCAAGCGCTTAGTACAGTGTTCTGCACACAGTAAGCGCTCAATAAATACGATTGATTGATTGATTGGATTGTTTAGGGAAAATGTGATGAAAAAATTCCAGGAAAAAGGTTTCAGGTGAAGAAATTTTGGTAAGATGTAATTTTAAAACTGTTGAGGCAGCTTGGCTGAGAGGAAAGGGCATGGGCCAGGGAACCAGAGCAGAAGGGCTCTATTCTGAGCTCCTCCATTCATCTACTGTGTGACCTTGGGCAAGTCACTTACCATCTCTTTGTCTTAATTCCCTCTTCTGTAGAACAGTGATACAATACCTGTGCCTCCTCCTACTTAGACTGTGAGCCCCATGCAGAACCTATACTTCACACTGCTTCCCGGATCATCTTTGTGCAGATTACTCTATTTATTTGACTTGTACATATTTACTATTCTATTTATTTTGTTAATGATGTGCATCTAACTTTATTTCTATTTATTCTGATGACTTAACACCTGTCCACATGTTTTGTTTTGTTGTCTGTCTACCCTTTCTAGACTGTGAGCCCGTTTTTGGGTAGGGACCATCTCTATATGTTGCCAACTTGTACTTCCCAAGCGCTTAGTACAGTGCTCTGCACACAGTAAGCACTCAATAAATACGATTGAATGAATGAATGAATGAACCTAATTGTCTTGTGTCTACCCCAATGCGTAATACAGTGCTTAGTGCATAGTAAATACTTAACAAATACTATTATTATCATTTTATGGTAGCCTATTTTTATTCATAATTATCCTTCAAATTCAAAGATATCAGTTTATGACTGAGATCTCTAGATTGTAAGCTCTTCAAAGGGCAGGGATAATAATAATAATGAAGGTATTTGTTAAGCGCGTACTATCTGCCAAGCACTGTTCTAAGCACCAGTTATCATGTTTCCCTATTCTACTGTACCCTCCTAAGTGCTTAATACAGTCCTCTGCACATAGTAAGAATTCAATAAATAATCCCGACTCTGCCATCTGTCTGCTGTGTGACCTTGGACAAGTCAATTCACTTCTCTGTGCCTCAGTTAATCTCATTTTTAAAATGGGGATTGAGACTGTGAGCCCCCCACGGGACAAGGACTGTGTCCAACTCGATTTGCTTGTATTCACTCGAGTGCTTACTACTGTGTCTGACACATAGTAAAGGCTTAATAAATGCCATCACTGTTATTATTGTTATTAATTAGTTGATTACTAATGGGGAAATTCACCCACCAGTGAATACATGGCTGAAAGGGCCAAATGAATTTTCCAGTGCAATGCAAGGCCAAATGTGACCCCAGACCACATTGTGCATACCCCAAATCTGCCTTTTGTTAGGTTATGTGTATTGTTTGTAATTCCTGACATAGTTTTCCCTTTTATCTCCTAGTCTCTCCTTCCTTATAAAGTTGTTGTGCAAATACAGTCACTCCTTTCTAAATTCCCTAAGCTGCCCACAACTGCTCAGTGGTGGACATTTTCTTTCACGGTGCACCAGTTTTGATATTGCAAAACAAGAGCCACAAATGTCCAAGCACCCTCACTTTAATCTGATCTCAAGTAAGATGAGGCTGCAGGGATTGTGCTGCTTGGATGAAGAGGGGTGAGCTGCACGACAAAGGTTTGCAGCAAAACTACTAGAAGAGATAGGGAAAATCTGGGCCACTTTCAACACGGTTTCCCTTCCTCTTTATTTCTGTTTAGTGGCTAGAGAGAGCACTACAGACGGATTTGATCATGAGAAAGAATGACCCGTTATATAGAACAGTGGAGGAAAAGATCCTTGGGTTAAATTTTGTTAGAGTATGACTATCTCTTCATTTTCCACGCATGCCAAAGAAAAACCTGTATTCTGCTGTCTGTCATCTGGTTAAATCAAAGTCTAACACCATATGGTCTGTTATATAGCTTAAAGAGTGTGTGTGTGTGTGTGTGTGTGTGTGTGTGTGTGTGTGTGAGAGAGAGAGAGAGAGAGAGAGAGAGAGTGAGTGAGAGAGAGAGAGAGAGCTTCTTGTCTTGTCTTATGCTGTTGAATCATTTCCGACCCATAGCAACTCAATGGACGCATCGCTCCCAGAACGCACCACCTCCATCGCTCCATCAGCAATCATTCTGGTAGTGTGTTCACTGAGTTTTCTTGGTAAATATAAGGATGTGGTTTATCATTGTCTCCTTATTCCTTAGTAATAATAATAATAGTAATGACATTTATTAAGTGCTTACTATGTGCAAAGCACTGTTCTAAGCGCTGTGGAGGTTACATGGTGATCCGGTTGTTGCACGTGGGCCTCACAGTCTTAATCCCCATTTTACAGATGAAGGAATTGAGGCACAGAGAAGTTAAGTGACTTGCCCAAAGTCACATAGCTGACAAGTGGTAGAGCTGGGATTTGAACCCATGACCTCTGACTCAAAAGCCCGTGCTCTTTCCACTGTTCCACGCTGCTTCTCAAAAAAAAATAACAATAATGGCATTTATTAAGTGCTTCCTTTGTGCAAAGCACTGTTCTAAGCTCTGGGGAGGTTACAAGGTGACCAGGTTGTCCCAAGGGGGGCTCACAGTCTTAATCCCCATTTTACAGATGAGGTAACTGAGGCCCAGAGAAGTTAAGTGACTTGCCCAAAGTCACACAGCTGACAATTGGCAGAGCCAGGATTTGAACCCATGACCTCTGACTCCAAAGCCCATGCTCTTTCCACTGAGCCACAACTTGAACCTCCCCCCTCGACTCTCTCCCATGCTGCCACTCCCTAGCACAGGTGAGTTTTGAATTGTAGCAAATTGTCCTCCACTCACTAGCCACTGGCCAAGCTAGGAATGGAATGGGTAGGCCTTTGCTTGACTCTTCCTCCTGAAGCCAGGACTGGTAGAGTGTTGGAAACTCTCCATGTGCGATCCTGAGAGGCGGGGAGAGTGCTGTCTGCTACACTATACTCAGTATTCACTCAGAAACGACTGATTGGTTTACTTGAAGGATTTAGGCATTCTCTGCTTGGGTGCAGGGGGATGGACAGGATGTTTTCTTGAATGTGCTTCCAGTTCTTTGATTTCCTGATGAAGTGATTTACATTTTAATAAGTAAATCCACACCACAGTTAAGCTTATTTCTCATACTGTTCTCATTTTCCTTTCACTTTCTTCTTTTCATTGTTTTTCTTTTTTTTTCATGTGTCGGTAATGGTGCTGCATACTAACGAGACAATTCTTAGCCCATCCCCATCCATTTATTTTCAGGTAATTAATTCAAATTTCTAGCATCTAACCAGAATGCAGGTAATTTGTGATTCTGGTTAATTTTTCAGAACCCTGCGGTTATCAGCCAGAAAAAACTCTTTGTGATGATGAGATGTCTCCAGCTGGCAGACAAGTTTTATTTCCACTGGAAATACCGTCCCTTCATTAGAACCACTAAGTCCTTAGAGTTGCCAAGTTTCTTGTTATATCCTTCACTTTCCAATTGCAAATGGTTTGCAGCTCCTCAATTTTTGCCCCAGGAGTTCATTTCCTTCCCCGGAACGACTGTGAAACTGACAGGATTGGGAGTAATTTCTAGAATTCAAATTGAGAGTGGCTCCACAGCTTCTTACTGACTCAGTTGTACTTGGTCCTAAATCTCTTGCTTCACTCTGTCTTCTCATTCTCTCCCTCCTCTTTTCTTTCTTTGTCCCACTTTCTCTCTGTCCTCTATCCCATCCATTTTCTTCCCCCTTCTTCTCCTGTTCCACTTTATTTCTCCTAATCTCTCTGTCTCTGCCCATCCTAGCCTCTCCTCTCTCATTCTCTTCTCTCTTACCCTCTCTTTTCTCCTGTCAACATCTTTCCTCCTTTTGCCCCTTCTCTTCTGTCCTCTCATCCTCTTCCCCCACCCTCTCACTCTCCTCTCATCTTACCTCCTCTCCCCTCCCCCTTCTCCTCCTACTCTTCTTTCCTTTCCTCTCACCATCTTGCCTCTCTCTCCTCTCCTACCTTTAAACATAGTTTCCAGTTGCACAGGATGGCAGCAGAGTACCCTGTGAAAACTAGTGCTAAGTCCCTAATCAAGTGCTTCTTCAAGGTGGAAAAGAGCATATCTTTGGAATTAATGGGAAGAGACAAGTGTAATCAATCACAGATTCTTCGTTGCTGTCCAACTCTGTACCGAAGGACACCCTGGAGAAGACCTTCAGAGCAATTGAAGCCTGAAGCCTACTCTATAAAACTTAAAACTGCAACGTATGAAACTTATGAAAAATGGGACACTTCATCTGACCCGAAGAATCAACAAGAATTTAATAAAGTTAATCAGATCATAACCATTCAAGTACACATAATTTTGATTGTTTTCCCATTACCAAGTGCTTGTCTAAATTATTGCAGGGAGAGCGATTTTCAAGTTAATGTTTGAGTCATTAGAAAATACAAAGGGCATTTCATTAATTAGATGCAGCTCTCCCCGATTACTACTTTAGTATTACCTTTGTTATGCAGAATCTGGTTCAACATTCAAATTTATTGACGTGCAATTCTGTGGCACTGTTTGTTTAGGGTTCCCTGATACCTGGTGGAATAAACTCATTAACTGTTAAATGAATGGTTAATAGAGTCATCATCCAAAATGAGCCAGGGCCACTCTCTGGAGTGATTATAATGAATAGGAACTCAGCTGAACTAAAATCCCACCCCATGAAGTTTACTGGTATTAGCTGGCAAGGTGTGCTAGCATTTATCCTCAGTCAGTTTTTTGTAGGAAGGAGTTTTGCTTGTTTCTCCTTTGAAGATTGTGGCTTAGTGGATAGAATTCCGGCCTTGGGAGTCAGAAGAACTTGGGTTCTAATCCCAGCCCCACCACTTCTCTGCTGTGTGACTCTGGGCAAGTCACTTCACTTCTCTGGCCCTCAGTTCCCTCATCCGTAAAATGGGGATTAGATTGTTGAGCCCCATCCAATGCCTAATACAGTATCTGTGTAAAATGGTACATAACTTCTGTCTTCAGACTTTTTGCCAATCCAAGGCATTGGTCCTCATTCTGGGGTTTGTATGTGAGCCTCGAGAACTGTCATCCACAATTAGCAATACCTGGAGGACTGTGCCAAGGACTGCTGAAGAGGATCTCAGGCCCTGTTGAGTTGGAAGAGACTCTTGGTTTATAACGAGCATATTCTGATTCCAGCTTCCAGAGCCCTCGTTCCCTCCTCAAGCTTCTATTTATCTATTTTGATGCTATTGATGCCCGCCCCTACTTGTTTTGTTTTGTTGTCTGCTCCCCCTTCTAGACTGTGAGCCTGTTGTTGGATAGGAGGATTGTTCCCCTATCTGTTACTGTAATTTACTTTCCAAGCACTTAGTACAGTGCTGCTGCACACAGTAAGTGCCACATAATATAAGATTGATTGAATGATATGAATGAACAGGATCAATCAAACCGCACAATCACACACACAGCCCTTCACCTCCACTGTTGCTGGGGAAAGAATCAGAGAGAATCGCCTTTAACTTGGGACTTGACCTGGATATACCTTTCTGGAAATGCTATGGATATGAATTTCTTAGGCTGGTCTAACGTGCTTAGTAATTGCCAGAACCATAGCATACTGATAGGTGTCAATTGCTTTTGTAAATTTTTCAAAGTAGCGTAGGGGTTTTTGTGTTGCCCTCTGCACTTTCCCTTCTGCACTTAGGTTCCCCTCCTTATCCCCACCCCACAGCACAGTGTGGCCCCAGGGATAGAGCACAGGCCTGAGAGTCACATGGATCTGTCTCAAGGTGACCCCGGTGTACCCTCCATCTCAAGGGCAAATGCTATCTCCCTGACCCTAGAGCCAGCAGGGAGAACTCGGATGTGTGGGTGGGATACCACCCACCCCACAACCAAAACTGCCAGATTGACAGCCCAAGCTGGGAATACAGAAGGCATCCCTCACACCTGTGCCAATCAGAGTAGGGTATGGAGGAGGGGGAGGGGGGGGCAGAGATTGGATAAACCTAGGCCAGAAGTTGAATATGCAGCGTGGCAGCATGGCTCAGTGGAAAGAGCACGGGCCTTGGGAGTCCCAAGGTCATGGGTTCTATCCCGGCTCCCACCGCTTGTCAGCTGTGTGACTTTGGGCAAGTCACTTAACTTCTCTGTGCCTCAGTTACCTTATCTGTAAAATAGGGATTAAGACTGTGAGCCCCACGTGGGACAACCTGATCACCTTGTATTCTCCCCAGCACTTAGAACAGTGCTTTGCACAAAGTAAGTGCTTAACAAGTGCCATTATTATTATTATCATTATTAAATGGCCTAGGAACACAGGTGATAAATACTTGTGGCCTCTGACCTTCTGTGCGGCGGATCAAGACTTGCAACAGCTGGCTGCGAGGCGACTCTGCCCAGAGCGTGAGATGCCCGCTCTGCCTGCACCGTGAGGAGCCATGGGATGGGTGAGTGTCCCGTCCTGCTGAATGCTTATAGGGCTGGAAGTCAGGCACTTCACCATGGGCATGTAATGAGTAAGTGGATTCCTCTGGAGTGGGAAGTGCATTTTGGTGAGAGGTAGCTGCCTCACCATGTGCGAACAAACCATAAGTGAATTCCACCTGGCTGGGATCTGAGTGTTCTGCCACGTGCGACTGACATACAAGTGTATTCCTCCCATTAGGGAAGCTCTATATTGCTACATAATCATACTCTTTCTGAAGGGAAGTTCAATTTGCTGCATCTAAATAATCAAATAATTCAATTCACCTCAATGGACTAAAATTTTGTTTAAAACTAAGGCTTTCTGCCCCCAGTGTCCTCTCTCTCTCTCTCTCCTCTCTCTCTCTCGCTCTCTCTCTCTTCTCTCCTCTCTCTCCTCCTACTCTCCTCTCTCTTCTCTCTCTCTCTCTCTCTCTCTCCATGCTGATTCCCGAACAAACCCATCCCCAGGTGACGGGTGACAGGACCTGGGTTCGTACTTCTGGCTCTGTGACTTGTCTGTTGTGTGACGTTGGGCAAATCACTTAGCTGCTGTACCTCATTTACCTCATCCTGTAAAATGGGGATTAAAACTGTGAGCCCCATATGACACAAAGACTGTGTCCAACCTGATTAATGCTGTATCTACCCCAGCACGTAGAACAGTCCCTGGCACATAGTAAGCACTTAACTAAATACCAAAAAAAAATCCTGTACTCTCAGTTGCTTCCCTTATTTGTAATTAATTTTAATGTCCATCTCCCCCCATTAGAGTCTTAACTCTTTAAATGAGGGATCATGCCTAACAACCAGTTTCAGTTCCCAGCTCTGCCTCTTGTCTGCTGTGTGACCCTGTGGCAAGCCACTTAACTTCTCTGTGCCTCAGTAACCTCATCTTTAAATGGGGATAAGACTGGGACCCCCCACGTGGGACAACCTGATTGTCTTGTATTCATTCATTTCAATCATATTTATTGAGCGCTTACTGTGTGCGAAGCTTGTAGCTACCCTAGTGCTTAGAAACTGTGTTGGCACATAGTAAGCACTTAGCAAATGCCTTAATATATTATTATTATTCACTGGCATTGCCCTCTCCCAAGTGCTTTACTACAGTACTCTGCCAAAGTAAGTACTCAGTTAATACCACCAATTGATTTCTCTGTATCTGAGTGGTTTTGGAGTCTTTGGCTATTTACTGTGTTTGGTATGTGAGTTTACTTAAACACACTGTTTAAATGTTTCCTTCTCCAACTACTTTTCCACATCCTTTGAGGAGACTTAATCCTATCCTATAGTGATCACCAAGGTTATAGATTTGCCTTACATTCTGAGCCTCAAGGAACCTGAAATTCTGCTCCTCTAAGCCGTAGCATTTCTACTGATTTTTGTTTTAGTGATGTCTATTTGTCCTGGAATTTTCTACTCTTTTAGTGTTTTCTCCTTTCAAGAGATAGCAGCATGGCTCAGTGAAAGAGCACAGGCTTTGGAGTCAGAAGTCACGGGTTCAAATCCTGCTCCACCAATTGTCAGCTATGTGACTTTGGGCAAGTCACCTATCACTTCTCTGTGCCACAGTTCCCTCATCTGTAAAAAATGGGGATTAAGACTGTGAGCCCCACGTGGACAAACCTGATTACCTTGTATTCTCCAGTGCTTAGAACACTGCTTTGCACATAGTATAATAATAATAATTGATGGTATTTTTTAAGTGCTTACTATGTGCAAAACACTGTTCTAAGCACTGGGGGGACACAAGGTCATCAGGTTGTCCCACATGGGGCTCACAGTCTTCATCCCCATTTTACAGATGAGGTAACTGAGGCCCCAGAGAAGTTAAGTGATTTGCCCAAAGTCACACAGCTGACAAGAGGCAGAGGTGGGCATTTGAACCCATGACCTTTGACTCCAAAGCCTGGGCTCTTTCCACTGAGCCATGCTGCTTTTCTAGTGCTTCTTTAGTAAGCACTTACCAAATATTATTATTATTATTATTATTTTCATTGTTCCTAATGTGTTGTCACCAGTCCCCTCTCTTCTCCTACATTTTTATAGATTGTGAGCCCCCAGAGGGGCAGGTCATGCCTAATTTTCACCCTCTCTAATTTATTCCAATCAATCAATCAATCGTATTTATCGAGTGCTTACTGTGTGCAGAGCACTGTACTAAGCTCTTGGGAAGTACAAGCTGGCAAATTCCAGATTTTAACACAGTGCTCTGTAACATTCGGAGCTTAATAAATACAGTTTTACATTACTACCACTATTTCTACTTCTGTGGGACAAGCACTGTGCTAAACATCACAGGTGGATACAAGATAACAGACCAGATTACCTGAGAAAGTTCCTGCCCCTCATAGAATTTACTGAGTTCTAATCTAGGCTCTGCCACTTGATTGATGTGTGGGCAAGTGTGCCTGATTGATCTGATAGCTTATCATCTCCTCCCATTAATCAATCAATCAATGGTATTCTATATTCACTAGTTCAATTCATTCATATTTACTGAGTGCTTACCATGTGCAGAGCAGTGTATTAAGTGCTTGGTAGAGTCCAGGACTTGGAACAGTGCTTGGCAAATAGTAAGCGCTTAACAAATGCCATCATTATTATTATTATTATTACTACAATGTAATAATAAACAGACACAGTCCCTGCCCACAATGAGCTTACAGTCTTGAGGGGAAGATAAACAGACATTCATATAAATAAATAAATTAAAGATGTGTGCATAAGTGCTGTGTACAGAGTACTGTACTAAGCGCGTGGGAGAGTACTATATAACAGAGTTGGTAGACACGATGCCTTCCCTGAAAGAGTTTATAATCTAGTCGGGGAAACAACTTTAAAATAAAATATAGAAATAAATTATGCCAATTATATGAATTGGCATCATATAAGGAAAAACACATAAGTGCTGTGAGTGTGGGAGCGGCATGAGTAGCAAAGTGATTAAGGGGTTTAGACCGAAGCACCTAGGCAATATAGGGGGGTAGGGTGGGGTAAATGAGGGGTTACTCAGGGAAGGCTTCTTGGAGGAAGACATGATTTTAGCAGGGCTTTGAAGATGGGGAGACTGCTTCCTCTTTTACTGTCCCCATCTTTCCCCAGCAGATTCTCGAAGGAGAACTCCCACCTCCCTTCAAAATCTCCCCACCTGTGCTTCAAATGCCATCCTTTCATATCCTATCGAAATATTTACCCCTCCCTTCTTCCCTCTCTGACCACCATCTTCAACTGTTCACTCTCAAGCTGCTTTCAAGCATGCTCATGTCTCCCCTATCCTAAAAATAAAACCCTCCCTTGAATCCACAGCTCCATCCTAACATTCCTCTCGGAACTCCTTGAGTTAGTTGTTTAAACTCTCTGTCTCCATGTTCTCTACTCGACTCCCTCCAATTTGACTTCTGCCCACTTCACTCCACAGAAACTTCTCACTTATTGTTCACCAGTGATCTTCTTCTTGCTAAATCCAGTAACCTTTATTCCATCCTCCTCAACCTCTCAGCTGTTTCTCCTGCTAGGATCTGTCTCTCCTGCTAGATTGTATACAGTCCTCCAGGGCAGGGATCATGACCGTTAACTCCATTAAACCATTTCAAGCACTCATTCAGTGCTGTGCACACAGTAGGCATTCAATAAATATGAATTAATTGATTCCTCTTCCCCTCCATTCAGCATGATAGCAAGTTGCCATTTCATGACAGAAATTGAAAACAAACATTGCCCTATACTCTGGCAACCACTTAGAAAATAAGGATATAATAAAACAAAACGTCAGACAATGGTGCAGCTCAACTGAATACTGGGAGTCAACAGCTACAGATAGGCCAACCTGGAGTCCTGCAATCAGGATAGAGGTTGAAGCATCACATTGATAACAGGAGGTAAAAGTAATAACGGGGCCAAACATTGGAAGCAACAAGCATAACAGCACAGTAAGATTCAGCCCCTTACTTCAACAAATGATTTTTTTTAGCTTACAAAAAGGTGAGCCACCATTCATTTCAAATTTCCAGCTGTCTTTCAAGTTAATGATAATTTAAAAGATATCTTCCTTAAGTTAAATGTGGTCAAAATGAATCTGGAATTGTAGCAAGTTTTTATTTTGCCATATTTTCATTCAGCTTCAGCTTCTCCTGGTACCGTATTGTAAAATCAGCGGGGAGAGTTTACCAGTCTTAGCGGGGTGGAACATAGCCATTTGTACAACCTTAGTGGAAGAATTTAGCTAGAATGAAAAGTAAAAAAAAAGAAGATATCAATTTCCCTCCCCATCCAGTGAATACTAAAATTAATAATTGCAGAGAAGTCTATACTAAACCTGCCACAGTGAGCAACAATGTGAATATGGTTCGGAGACTATCTGTACATTTATTTGCAAATATGTACAGCTATGCTTCATATAAATTAATCCTCCATTTCATTATAAGAGAGGAATTACATCTGTGGTCAAAAGGGTGGGGTGAAGTTAATCTGATTTAGCTCAGCATGTGAAAAATTAATTGAAAGTCAGAACTCCATAGTGTTTATTATAAAGTAATTTCACACCAGCTCGGGATTAGCATGGTAACAGGTGACAATAGGTCATTACTATGTTAATTGAAAGACAGCATGCTTTTGTGGGGAAAATAAGAAAGAGAGAATTATTAAAATGCTGTATTTAATCTATGACTTGGTGATTCTGGAAGGGTGTAGGGAGAAGTGGAAAGAAAAGGAAAAACATAAGGCAGAAGGATATCTATCTTCTAAAATGAATTTTATAGGTTTGCAGAGATAACACATAGACTGGGACCCCTGTAAGGAACAGTGTCTGTTTCTATTTTTTTTTATGGTATTTGTTACTTTCTTACTATGTTCCAGGTGCTGAACTAAGAGCTGGGGTTGATACAAGACAACAGGTTTGCAACAGCTCATGTCGTGGCTTAGTGGAAAGAGCATGGGCTTGGGAAGCAGAGGACATGGGTTCTAATCCTGGCTCTGCTGCTTGTCAGCTGTGTGACTTTGGGCAAGTCACTTAACTTCTCTGTGCCTCAGTTGCCTCATCTGTAAATGGGGATTGAGACTGTAACAACCTGGGACAACCTGATAACCTTGTATCTACCCCAGTGCTTAACAAATGTCTCCCCCGCCTTACCTCCTTCCCCTCCCCACAGCACCTATATATATGTCTGTACAGATTTATTACTCTATTTTACTTGTACATATTTACTATTCTATTTATTTTATTTTGTTAACATGTGATATTTTGTTGTCTGGCTCTCCCTTCTAGACTGTGAGCCTGCTATTGGTTAGGGACCATCTCTATATGTTACCAAATTGTACTTCCCAAGGGCTTAGTACAGTGCTCTGCATACAGTAAGCTCTCAATAAATACAATTGAATGAATGAATCATTATTATTATTATCATATGGGGCTCATATTTTCAATCTCCATTTTACAGATTTTACAGATCCTATCCCGACTGGATTACTGCATCAGCCTCCTCTCCCATCTCCCATTCTCCTGTCTCTCCCCACTTCAATCCATACTTCATGCCGCTGCCCAGATTGTCTTTGTCCAGAAACACTCTGGGCATGTTTCTCCCCTCCTCAAAAATCTCCAGTGGCTACCAATCAACCTATGCATCAGGCAAAAACTCCTCACCCTTAGCTTCAAGGCTCTCCATCACCTCGCCCCCTCCTACCGCACCTCCCTTCTCTCCTCCTACAGCCCAGCCCGCACCCTCCACTCCTCTGCCGCTAATCTCCTCACCGTGGCTCGTTCTCGCCTGTCCCACCATCGAGCCCCAGCCCACATCATCCCCCTGGCCTGGAATGCCCTCCCTCCGCACATCCGCCAAGCTAGCGCTCTTCCTCCCTTCAAAGCCCTACTGAGAGCTCACCTCCTCCAGGAGGTCTTCCCGGACTGAGCCCCCTCCTTCTTCTCCCCCTCCTCCTCCTCCCCATCCCCTCCGCTTTACCTCCTTCCCCTCCCCACAGCACCTGTATATATGTATATATGTTTTTTTGTACTACTCTATTTATTTTACTTGTACATATTTATTCTATTTATTTTATTTTGTTAATATGTTTTGTTTTGTTGTCTGTCTCCCCCTTCTAGACTGTGAGCCCACTGTTGGGTAGGGACCGTCTCTATATGTTACCAACTTGTACTTCCCAAGCACTTAGTACAGTGCTCTGCACACAGTAAGCACTCAATAAATACAATTGAATGAATGAATGAATTAATTAATGAGTTAACTGAGCCACAGAGAAGTTAAGTGACTTGTCCAAAGTCACACAGCAAACAAGTGACAGAGACAGGATTAGAATCCAGGTCCTCCGAATTCCAGGCCTGTGTTCTTTCCATTAGACCACATTGCTTCTTAATTCCCAACTTTGTACTTTTTCCCAGGACTTAGCACAGTGCTCTGCAGCCAGTAGTGCTTAAAGAATACTACTACTATTGCTACTAACTGACATTTGGGTTTAGTGGTGGGAAGTTGATATCAGATTAACTTGTTTCTCACAGGTTTCTAGACTGTGGATATGAGGTTCCATGAAAAGAATGTCTAAATGTTTCTAACTCTCTAATCTGCTATGGGGAACAGAAGTCTCCCCTTTCTAGACTGCGAGCCCATTGTTGAGTAGGGACCGTTTCTATATGTTGCCGATTTGTACTTCCCAAGTGCTTAGTACAGTGCTCTGCACACAGTTAGTGCTCAATAAATAAGATTGAATGAACGAACACCAGCCTTGGTTAAGAAGGAACAAGGCCAAATCCTTGAGAGTGCCCCAGGCTTTTCTCATACTGTGCATTTTTTGACATTAGTTGCTCTAGCAATGCCACTCAATCAATCAATCACTCAATCAATCATATTTATTGAGTGCTTACTATGTGCAGAGCACTGTACTAAGCGCTTGGGAAGTACAAATTGGCAACACATAGAGACAGTCCCTACCCAACAGTGGGCTCACAGTCTAAAAGGGGGAGACAGAGAACAGAACCAAACATACCAACAAAATAAAATAAATAGGATGGAAATGTACAAGTAAAATAAATAAACAAATAAATAAATAGAGTAATAAATATGTACAACCATATATACATATATACAGGTGCTGTGGGGAAGGGAAGGAGGTAAGATGGGGGGATGGAGAGGGGGACGAGGGGGAGAGGAAGGAAGGGGCTCAGTCTGGGAAGGCCTCCTGGAGGAGGTGAGCTCTCAGCAGGGCCTTGAAGGGAGGAAGAGAGCTAGCTTGGCGGAGGGGCAGAGGGAGGGCATTCCAGGCCCGGGGGATGACGTGGGCCGGGGGTCGACGGCGGGACAGGTGAGAACGAGGTACGGTGAGGAGATTAGCGGTGGAGGAGCGGAGGTTGCGGGCTGGGCAGTAGAAGGAGAGAAGGGAGGTGAGGTAGGAGGGGGCGAGGTGATGGACAGCCTTGAAGCCCAGGGTGAGGAGTTTCTGCCTGATGCGCAGATTGATTGGTAGCCACTGGAGATTTTTGAGGAGGGGAGTAATATGCCCAGAGCGTTTCTGGACAAAGATAATCCGGGCAGCAGCATGAAGTATGGATTGAAGTGGAGAGAGACACAAGGATGGGAGATCAGAGAGAAGGCTGGTGCAGTAGTCCAGACGGGATAGGATGAGAGCTTGAATAAGCAGGGTAGTAGTTTGGATGGAGAGGAAAGGGCAGATCTTGGTAATGTTGCGGAGCTGAGACCGGCAGGTTTTGGTGACGGCTTGGATGTGAGGGGTGAATGAGAGAGCGGAGTCGAGGATGACACCAAGGTGGCGGGCTTGTGAGACGGGAAGGATGGTAGTGCCGTCAACAGAGATGGGAAAGTCAGGGAGAGGACAAGGTTTGGGAGGGAAGACAAGGAGCTCAGTCTTCGACATGTTGAGCTTTAGGTGGCGGGCGGACATCCAGATGGAGATGTCCTGAAGGCAGGAGGAGATGCGAGCCTGGAGGGAGGGGGAGAGAGCAGGGGCAGAGATGTAGATCTGGGTGTCATCAGCGTAGAGATGATAGTTGAAGCCGTGGGAGCGAATGAGGTCACCAAGGGAGTGAGTGTATATTGAGAACAGAAGGGGACCAAGCACTGAACCTTGGGGAACCCCCACAGTAAGAGGATGGGAGGGGGAGGAGGAGCCTGCAAAAGTGTATTCCCACTCATTAAGTGGGAATACACTTAATAATAATAATAATAATAATGGTATTTTTAAAGCACTTACTGTGTGCAAAGCACTGTTCTAAGTGCTGGGGAGGTTACAAGGTGATCAGGTTGTCCCACGGGGGGCTCACAGTCTTAATCCCCATTTTACAGATGAGGTAACTGAGGCACAGAGAAGTAAGTGACTTGCCCAAGGTCACACAGCTGACAAGTGGTGGATACGGGATTTGAACCCATGACCTCTGACTCCAAAGCCTGGGCTCTTTCCACTGAGCCACGCTGCTTCCCTAATAATAATGGTATTTGTTAAGCACTTACCAAGCACTATTCTAAGCCCTGGGGGGCTCACAGTCTTAATCCCCATTTTCCAGATGAGGTAAGTGAGGCACAGAGAAGTTAAGTGACTTGCCCAAGGTCACACAGCAGACAAGTGGCGGAGGCAGGATTAGAACCCATGACCTCTGACTCCCCAACCCGAGCTCTTGCAATGGAGCCAAGCTGGGTGCGCAGTTGGGCACTTAGTCCTGAAAGAGTAATAACAACTGTATTATTTATTAAATTATTACAATGTGCCAAGCACTGTACTACAGGCTGGGGAAGATACTAGGTAATCTGGTTGACACATCCCTGTCCCATTGGGGCTCACAGACTAAGGAATTTGGAGAAGAGCCATTTTATTCCCATTTTACTGATGAGAAAACTGCAGCCCAGAGAAGTTAAGTGACTTGCCCAGGGTCACAGAGTGGGCAAGTGGCAAATCTGGAATGAGAATCCAGGTCCTCTGAGTTCCATGTCCGTGCCCTTTCTATTAGGCAATGAGTATCCTCTGGTTAGGTCATGAGTAAAACAAAATGGCCTCCAAATAACCATGAGGAATAGCCTGCCACTGTGAGAGAGTAAAGCAAGTGTATCCTTTCAGGGCAGCAGTGACTCCGATCATTTGATTGACTTGAAAGGGATGTCATATCACGCTCAGCTGTCCTTCAGTCATGGGAGAATGCAGGCGGGGAAGTGTTGGCGTTGCCTTTTACGGACTGGGAATTGGGGTGTGCTGTTCTGGACCACATGCATCATTCCAGTGAATGAAGTTGGAAACGATTTTCCCATTTCATTTGCATAATAGGCTGAGGTGTTAAATCAGTTTCATGGATAGGCGATCATGCCACAGGTTCTCCTGGCTGACAAAACACAAAAGACTTACAGCCTGTGAGAACTGCGTATTAACTGCAGTCATCAGAAAGGACCTTTGCTAATGGCTCATTATAATTTAAACAAGCAACCACTCTAAAGGAAAAAAAAAGTAACAAATATATAAGGAATCCAGGAGCCCGTTCAAGGCAAATAGCATTCACAAGAGTAGGTTCGGACCTGAGAACACAATCAGTGATTTTATTCATGGGAAGAAGAATTTAGCATCTCCTAATATTCTTCAGCTGTCTGCAGTATGAGTTGATAACTGTGACCTTTCTGCTCGCCTTTCTTGGGGAAAGTTTGCCACCCAGCCTGACACAGGCTGATGTAATATGTTAATTTCAGCTCAGCACTGCCACAAATACTAACCATGATCTCTAAGACCTTTTCACTGAGAAATATAGTCCTTTCAGAAATAGCTCTCAGCACTAAGCAGTGCGATTAAGGGTGCTGCCCTTTCTAATGAAGGTCAAAATTTTTGGAAAAAAAAAGAAAGCACAAAGAAAATCTAAATGCCACTAATGTTATTAACTGGAAGGTAGAGCATTCCAGACCAAACCCTATTATCCTCTGCCTCCATGGAGCTTTGCTTCTTGAAACATTGCAGTGAGAGAGCTTCTATAAATTATCTTAAAATATCCAAAGCAGGCATAAGCATGGAAAGAATGTGATTAATTCGGTTCATTCATTCATTCAATTGTATTTATTGAGCGCTCACTGTGTGCAGAGCACTGTACTAAGCACTTGGGAAGTACAAGTCGGCAACATATAGAGACGGTCCCTACCCAACAACAGGCTCACAGTCTAGAAGGAGACAGACAACAAAACAAAACATGTAGACTGGTGTCAAAATCATCACAACAAATAGAATTATAGCTATATGCACATCATTAACAAAATAGATACAATAGTAAACATGTACAAGTTAAATAAATAGAGTAATAAATCTATACAAATATATACAAGTGCTGTGGGGAGGGGAAGGAGGTAGGGCGGGGGGGGGAATGGGGAGGAGGAGTCACTAGCTGCAACTGGGGGCTGTTTTAATGTCTCTCTCTCCCCCCAGACTGTAAACTCCGTGTTATCTATCTATTCTATTGTAGGTGTGCTTTCTCAAGGGCTTAGTACAATGCACTGCACACAGTGACTGCACAGTAAATGCCAAAAGATAAGCTACTTAAGGGCAGGGATTGTGTCTACCAGTGATGTTGTGCTTTACCAAACACTTTGTACAGTGCTCTGATCACAGTAAGCACTCACTAAACACCACTGACTGATCATGTGATTATTCACGGCTCTCTGGAGACCATTCTCTAAGCAGAATAGGGTCTCTGGAACTGAAATGGGTGTGAAATTGCAAGCAGAGAAAGTGTAAGGTGGCACTGTTCTGCCATCTAGTACCCTATGACATGGCAACTGGCCTTTTGGGAAAATGGAAGGAGGCTCTCCACCCTTCTGGGAATGTCAAACTAAAAAAAATCAATAAAGCTCTCAACCTGGAACTGTACTCCAATGACATTTATTTTCTATCCCATTTTAGCTTTGAAAGCAGCCTCTGCTGGCTTTGGATTGAGGAATTCTGTAAAATGTTCTAGTTCAACTGCACGGTTTGTAGTGTGTGAAATATAATTCTTCAGAGCTGCTAGGAACCACAAAGGCTGTCTGGGGAATGCACAGACCCCTTGCCAGTCAGAGCAGGGAACATACTGAATGTTTTGGTCATCCTTGAGCATGCCCTGAGGTAATCTAAAAAGAAGACTTTCAATCCTTGTTCTTGGTTTTGGGGGGCTGTCATTACCTTTCATATTGCACGAAAGAAAAAATGTTTTCCTGTAAGATAACCTCCCTCAACCTCCCGGTTTCTTTGCACCGACTGCTTTTTTTCTACCCAAATATCCATTCCTGTTTGTTCAGTGTGCATTTCCAAATATTCTGAAGGAACCAATAAGGATTTTATTTTAGAGAAATGAAATTTCACATAGGGCATTTGGTGTTCTGGGATTCCAAAAGGTTATCAGCCAGGCATTTATAATAAAAAAATTATTCCTCCTTTTCCTTGCATGCCCTGGGAAGATGGGAGTGCTATCAGGTTGACATTTCTGTCGGAACTGGTATTGGAACCACTGGATGATTCTGACAAATGTCACTGCTGTCATCTGCTCAGTTTTAATTATACTTGACTGAAGCGTTCAATGGCGGCAAGCAGGAAACTTAATTAGTTGGTATGAGCAGCTGATGTTAGAAGCTGGAGGAGGTCTGAGGAGTCCAAGCCATGATGCATGCTTCAAGTATCTACTACACTTAAAACCACACTACTAGTAGAATACAAGGAGGATCACTCCACCTGCAGTGGACAAGCCATGGTCCCGAAAAGGGATTTAAAGCAACCTAGGGGCCAAAAGAATAAGCCACAGACTGAGAGGCAGAGGATCTAGGATAATAATAATATGATGACATTTGTTAAATGCTTACTATGTGTCAGGCACTGTAATAAGCCCTGGAGTAGACACAAGATAATCAGGTTGGACACAGTCCGTGTCCCACATGGGGCTCATAATTTTAATCCCCATTTTACAGATGAGGTAACTGAGTCACAGAGAAATTCAGTGACTTGCCCAAGGTCACACAGCAGACAAGTGACAGACGCAGAATTAGAACCCATGACGTTTGATTCCCAGGCTTGTGCTTTATCCCCTATACCATCCTGGATCTGCCATTTCCGTGTTGGTGACCTTGGGTATCACTTAAACTTCTCAGTGTCTCAGTTTCCTCATCTGTAAAATGGAGATTCAATATTTGTTCTCCCTCAGACTATAAACCCCCATGTGGGGTAGGGGCTGTTTTGGCCTGATTATCTGCTTAGTACAATACTTGGCCCAGAGTAAGCACTTCACAAATACCCTAATTACAACTATTAGCTCAGTGGTAAAAGGATTTGGGTTTCCAGAACCAAGGACAAGTGATGTTAGTCAAATAGCTTATTTTATTCCTAAGGCAGATTTGCTTAAACTGTGGTCAAATTAAGTGGCAGCAGGACACTGTTTGCAAATGTTATCCACTTTTTTCCATGCAGATTCTCTGTTCAAGTTTGCAAGAATGTATTAACAGTTTATATCCTTTTCTGTCAGTGTTTGCTTTCAAGGTGTTAATAGGATTATACTTTTATATTACATTTCTGGAAAAACAAGCATTAGCAAGATGCAAAGTCAAACTGCTAATATGGTGCAATTAGAAATTAGCATAACTTTTCCATGCTCTTTGGAGGTTGGTAGCATTAAAAATTGTTTTGCAAAATTACTGAGAATTTGAACACTCCCACCTAAGCTTTGAATCTGCTTGGAAGATCTCCAGATCTCAAGGTATTTTCCAAATCTTTCATGACCTGGAGTTTTGTAATTTATCTTTATTCATTCATGATTTTTAATGGAGAGTAGAATAATGGTCGGGCATTTCTAAACACTGAATCAGATACTCCGTTTCCTCTTAGAAATCAATGATGAAGGTTGCTCAAGTCTCTCGACACTATTATCTTAATGGCTCAATGCACACTTGATCCTCAATCATGACTGATAAGCCCTTGCCAGATACCTAGGTTGATTCAACTGAGCTTGTCACCTTTTCCTGAAAGCTCAGTGATTCCCCAGAGTCAAACACCAGTGGCTAATGAGGAACAACAACAACAACAACAACAACAACAAAACAGTTAGGGAGAGTCTTCTGAATATTCTGTATCTATTCCCTAAGATGTGATGGCAGGCTCTTAGTATTGAAAATCCTCCGGGGCGTACCTGAAGACTGCTTGCTCTCAGGAGTAGCAAAGCATCTTTTTTGTGTGTATGCTAACCCTGCCTTATCTTACCCTAGAGGAGCCTGACAGTCGATGATTAAATGGCCTACATGAACTTTAGAGTTTGGAAACAAGTGCTTAGCTCTGCTTGGCTTGCATAGTCAATAATTTAGGAGGATAAAGAATTATTCAAGTTTAGAGATCTGGACAAGGAAAATCCATTTGGAGAATATACCACAGAGCTAAAGCAGGAGAAACTATTGGTCCATCTCTCTACTCTCCTGCTTCTTCTCTAATATTTCTTCCCAAAGCTCTTATTTTAGCAAACTAGAAGCTAAATCTTAGGGCTCAAGTTTTTTTTTTTTCCTAAAGGCACAAGGAGATTCTGAAATATTCTTTGATTTGGATACTGAAGATAAGTGGCTTTGATTCCAGGAAGGTAATTAGAAACTGCCTTGGCTTTTATTGTTGTTTGAAACTCTCAGAGAACACCTGCTAGCCCAATCAAATAATCAGTCATATTTATTGAGTGCTTACTATATGTAGAGTACTAAACTAAGTTCACAGAGTACAACATAGCAGCATTGGTAGACACGTTTCCTGCCCACAAGGAGCTTGCAGTCTAGAAGGGGATGCCAACATTAATATAAATAAATAACTTATGGATATGTTCATAAGTGCTGTGGGTGAGGTGAAACAAAGGTGTAAATCCAAGTACAGGAGCAATGCATAAGGGAGAGGGAGTAGAGGAAATGACAGCATAGTAGGGGAAGGCATCTTGGAGAAGATATGATTTTAATAAGGGCTTCGAAGGTGGGGAGAGTGATTGTCTGTCACATATGAAGGGCAAGGGAATTTCAGACCAATGGCAGGAACTGGGCTAGAGGTCGGTGGCAAGAGAGATGAGATCAAGGTACAGTGAGTAGTTCAGCATTAGTGGAGCAAAGTGATTGAGCTGGGTCATAGTAGGAGAGCCTATACTGTACGTCGATCTCGTCTATCTCACCACCGACTGTCTTTGGACTGGATGCTCTCCTTGTTCATATCCCACAGTCAATTACCCTCCCCACATTCAAAGCCTTATTGAAGGCACATCTCCTCCAAGAGGCCTATTTCCTTAATCCCACTTCCTTCTGAGTCAACCTGATTTGCCCCCTTAATTCACCCTCCACCCTCAGCCACACAGCACTTATGTACATGTCTGCGATTTATTTATTTAGTAATAATAATGATGGTATTTGTTAAGCACTTACTATGTGCCAAGCACTGTTCTAGGTGCTGGGGTAGATACAAGATAATCAGGTTGTCCCACGTGGGGCTCACAGTCTTCATCCCCATTTTATAGATGAAGAAACTGAAGCACAAAGAAGTTAAGTGGCTTGCCCAAGATCACACTACAGGCAAGTGGTGGAGCCAAAATTCGAACCCATGTCCTCTGAATCCCAAGCCCATGCTCTTGCCACTAAGACACGATGCCTTATTCTATCCCAAGGGATTATAATATTGTTCCAAGCTCTTCTTTGAGTGGCTCATAGGCAGCCAAGATGTCCTGCCATCTTGGTTCAACAGTTCATTCACTCAGAGTGGCCTTTCCATTTTGACTGGAAATAAAATGACTTAGATCAGTGGTTATATATTTATTTAATGTCTGCCTGCCCCCTTAAACTGTAAATTCACTGTGGGCTGGGAATGTGTCAGTTATATTATTATAATGCACTCTCCCAAGCACTTAGTACAGTGCTCTGCACATAGTAAGTGCTCAATACACATGATTGATTGAGGGGATGAGCTGATCAAGTGCTTTAAATAATAATAATAATGATACTGATGATGATGGGTTTTTTTTAAGCGCTTACTAGGTGCCAAGCACTGTTCTAAACTCTGGGGTATATATGTGGTAATCAGGTTGTCCCACATGGGGCTCACAGTCTTAATCCCAATTTTACAGATGAGGTAACTGAGGCACAGAGAAGTTAAGTGACTTACCCAAACTCACACAGCCAGTAAGTGGCAGAGTCAGGATTAGAACCCACGCTGTCTGTCTCCCAAGCCCATGCTCTTTCCACTAAGGCATGATGCTTCCCTAAAGCCAATTCAATTTAAAGCCAGTAGTAAAGAGTTTCTGTTTGATGCAGAGGTGGACAGGCAACTGGAGTTTCTTGAGGAATGGGGAAATCCACTTTCGGATCTTCATCAGCGGGCATTGCAAAATGAGCTGGCTTCCTCATCTTCCATCACTGGGAAAAAAGGAGCCCCATAAAAGTGTCCCCAAGACAGAACAAAGTGAGGTTCCAAGCACGATGTAAATAAAAACCCTTAAAAGAAAGGGCTACAGACGACATAAAAGCTCAAAAATTGCTACTGACATGAATGATTCACTAATTCTTTGATGGCATAAGTCACCAACAAATGTGCATTAGTTGCCATTTAATAGTGGAAGTATCTGAAGAAATATGGAAATTGGAATACTTTAATAACTTTCTATATGAAAGATGATGAGACTGCCTAAATGATTAAGAGGAAGATATGTTATAATGAACTAAAGCCACTCGAGTGTAAGGTAATTTTAACTCAAATCTCCATCTGCTTATGTATAATTAAGACTCATTTAACAAGTTAATGCTTAACAGAGAGAACTGATAAGTTTGGTATTAAAGATCTTAAGAGGAGTAAATTAAACTGTCAAGTTGGAGCTGGTCTCTGGTTTTAATTTCCTAAACCTGAACCACAACATGAATGGCTGGGACCATGCATGTCACATCCTCGCTGTGTAGCAACGTGACAAACTTGTGAAGAAAAGGGAGGGGACAACAGAACTCCTTTTTATATTTTAATTTTTGTTATTCCATCTTGCCTCTTGTTTGACAGCATCTTCTCCAGCATGAATATTTATGTATCTCAAAGTGCTCACTGTAGAACATCTAGACACTATTAAGACGATGTTTTGAAGGCCATAAAAATATTTATGCACAGCAGAGATTGGTAGGGGTGTGAGGTTACTTATGAAAGTAAGAGGAATGGTTTTGAAGTGCCAAAAGGCATTATTTTAATCCCTGGAAAATTTATTGTGATAGTTCTGACTTTCTACTTCATTCTTTCCATCGTTACTCCTAAAGAAGATCCAGCCATTACCCCTCAGCCTTTCAGCCTTTTCATCTCATCCCTCGATTTTACTTTTCCCACACTGGTTCTTTAATCATCATGGACATTAACTCTACTCATATTTACTTGCTGTTTGCCATTCAGTCAACCCAAACCATTTACTTTACCTTCTCCTCAGTGCTTTCCAAGAAATTCATGGTTTTTGGAAATAGAAAAAAGACTCAAATCCAGCAACTGTTAATAAAACAATACTTTGAAATGTGAACAATGCCTATACTACTCAATCTTTTGATTGACATGGTACTCTACCAATTGATTGTCTTCATCCAAAGTGAGGCTGGGACAGGAGTCCTAACAGGACTTCGAGATGCTAGTTCCCAGAATGTCTCCTATCCAAAATACTGCTGCTGCATGATAGGACTGTCTGCTTTATTCAGGATGGGGATTTAATTGTAAAACATAATAATGATGATTATGGAATTATTTGAGCTCTTACTATGCACCAAACACTATCACATTACCTGGTTACCTTGTATCTACTCAGTGCTTAGAATAGTGCTTGGCACATAGTAAGCGCTTAACAAATACCACAGTTATTACTATTATTACTGCATGGGACACCCAGTTTAAGTGGTGAGGAGAACAGGTACTTAACCCCCATTTTACAGATGAGGAAACTGAAGCACAGAGAAGTCAAGTGATTTGTCCCAGATCACACAGCAGGCAAGTGGCAGAGCCGGAATTAGAACTCACATCTCCTGACTCCCCCTAGGCCACACTGCTTCTCTTTAATTTATTCTTTATTTATTCTTATTTTTTAGTTTGGGTTTTCATCTTTATCTTGAGCAAGAAAAGAAAACTAGAAATTTAGCTGAACCTTAATTTTGATATGTACTAAGCACTGAATATGGGCTGCAGAATTGTAATTAGCACCAAGGCAGATCTCAGATAATCAGAGTGGACACAGACCCTAGTCTAAGTGGGACTCAGAATATAACTTTGCTTAAGGTAAGACTCCTCCCTTTACAACCCAGCCCATACACTTCATTCCTCTAACACCATTTACTTACTTTGCTCCATTTTATCTCTCTCATCTTTGGCCCCTTGCTTGTCTTACTCCCTCCTGTCTGGAACTCCCTCCTGATTCATATTCATCAGGCCACCACTTTCCCCATTTTGAAAGCCCTTCTAAAATTATATTGGCTCCAAGGGGCTTCTCTGAATAACCTCTCATCTCTTCATCCTAATCTGCCTCCCTTCTGCTTTGTCTATGCATGTGTGTCTGACCCTCTAAACACTTTCTTAGCCCACGCCCAACCCTACAGCACTCGTGAACATATTCTTTTACTCAGCTGTTTGCCCTTTCTGTAATTTATTTTAGTGTCTGTTTCCTATTTAGACTGTGAGCCCCATATGGTATCTGATCATCTTGTATCTACCCCAGTGCTTAGTACAGTGCTTGGCAGCATGGAGTAGTGGATAGAGCATGGGCTTGGGAGTCAAAAGGTCATGCGTTCTAATCCCACCACCTGTCCTAATCCTAATCCACCACCTGTCTGCTGTGTGACCTTTGGCAAGTCACTTCTTCTCTGGGCCTCAGTTCTCTCATCTGTAAAATGGGGATTGAAACACTAAACACTTAGGAGAGAAGCAGTGTGGCCTAGTGGAAAGAACCCAGGCCTGGTAGACAGAGGACCTGGGTTCTAATCCCACTCTATCAATTTCTTTCTGTGTGACCTTGGGTCAGTCACTTCCCTTCTCTGTACCTCAGTTTCCTCTACTGTAAAATGGGGATTAAGTACCTGTTCTCTCCTGCTCAGACTGGGAACCCCATGTGAGATGGGACAGGGACTGTGTCCAACCTGATTAACTTGTATCTACCCCAGTGCTTAGAACAGTGCTTGCACATAGTAACACTTAACAAACATGATAATAATGATAATAATAATAATACACTAAATAATAATAATAATGGCATTTATTAAGCACTTACTATGTGCAAAGCACTGTTCTAAGCACTGGGGAAGTGACAAGGTGATCAGGTTGTCCAACGGGGGGCTCACAGTCTTAATCCCCATTTTACAGATGCGGTAACTGACTTGCCCAAAGTCACACAGCTGACAATTGGCAGAGCCGGGATTTGAACCCATGACCTCTGACTCCAAAGCCTATGCTCTTTCCACTGAGCCACACTGCTTCTCTTCTAAAGTTTATAGTGCCCTCAAGGAGCTTAAAATCTAGTTCAGAGCTGGATCTAATGACCCTACATTTCTTATGGAAGCACAACCGAAAAGGCATATGCCTCCACCTTGACTGATACCAGCGCTAATCTCAGCATTCAGCATCAAAACCTGAAGTATATTTTAATTTCTGTTGCTATGGGCATGTGAGTGTGACACATTCCACATTTTGACTGAGGTTGAAGTTAGTATATTGCACTGTGACTTCCCAATGACACTGGCTGGTTCACATCCTGGAAAATCCTGGAGAATGACATTTACATGCAAGGAACTTCAGAAGTACAATGAAGGAGCTCTTAGAATATGAATCCCTATCTGCTTTGACCACCGTGATTAAATGCCAGAGGGTCTCTGTAGCATAGTCTCTTCCAGGAAGTCCCTAAGACTGTGGGTGGTTTCGGGACAAAACACAAGTACTGGGTTGAGGAGAAGTACTTCAAAAATAAAAGCTACTTGCAGCAAAACAAACAATATCTCAAAACCTCATTATGGGCAGGGAATGTGACTGCTAATTCTGTTATATTGTACTCTCCCCTCTAGACTGTAAGCTCATCGCGGACAAGTAATGTCACCTGTCTACATGTTTTGTCTTGTCTGGCTCCCCCTTCTAGACTGTGAGCCCATTGTTGGGTAGGGACCATCTCTAAATGTTGCCAACTTGTACTTCCCAGGTGCTTAGTACAATGCTCTGCTCTGCACATAGTAAGTGCTCAATAAATACAATTGAATGAATGAATGAATGTCACTGTTCAGTGACTGAATGTCACTGTAGTATTGTACTTTCCCAAATGCTTATAATACAGTGCTCTGCATGCAGTAAGTGCTCAGTAATGAATGAATGAATGATTGAATGCTTAGTACTGTCCTAGTTAGCAGGGTGGCTTAAGTAGAAAGAGGCTGGGCTTGGGAGTCAGAGGTCATGGGTTCTAATCCCAGCTTTGTCACTTAGCTGTGTGACGTTGGGCAAGTCACTTAACTTCTCTGTGCCTGTTACCTCCTTCCCTTCCCCACAGCACCTGTATATATGTATATATGTTTATACATATTTATTACCCTATTTATTTATTTTACTTGTACATACCTATTCTATTTATTTTATTTTGTTAGTATGTTTGGTTTTGTTCTCTGTCGCCCCCTTTTAGACTGTGAGCCCACTGTTGGGTAGGGACTGTCTCTATACATTGCCAATTTGTACTTCCCAAGCGCTTAGTACAGTGCTCTGCACATAGTAAGCGCTCAATAAATACGATTGATGACGATGATGATGTTACCTCATCTGTAAAATAGGGATTAAGACTGTGAGTCCTGATAGCCTTGTATCTACCCCAGCGCTTAGAACAGTGCGTGCTTAGAATGGTGCTTGGCACATAGTAAGTGCTCAACAAGTACCATCACTATTATTATTATTCATTCATTCAATCATATTTATTGAGTGCTTACTGTGTGCAGAGCACTGTACTAAGCGCTTGGGAAGTACAAGTCGTCAATATGTAGAGATGGTCCCTACCTAACAACAGGCTCACAGTCTTTTATTATTACTCTCCCCTCTAGACTGTAAGCTCGTTGTGGGCAAGTAATGTCACTGCTTATTATTGTGTTGTACTTTCCCAAGTGCTTAGTACAGTGCTCTGCAATAGTAAGTGCTCAAAAATGCCATTCATTGATTGATTGACTGGAGCATAGTGATCCCTGTAAAAGGAGCCTTCCAAGCAGGCAAATTCCCACACCCCTAGGATTGGAATCTTCCCCTCCTCCTCCGAGAGGGTGAGAAGGTGGTGGCAGGAGGAGACGATCTCCATGGTCACAACATTGTGATGGTTGCGGCTGCTATCATGATTAGGACTGAAGTCACAGCTATGACTGTTGGAGGTTTGAGGATCCTTAACCCCTGTACCTCTAGCCACAGTGCCCTAGCCACCTTGTCATATATATTGCAGCCCTTTTCTGCTATACTGGCTTTTTGCATTTCTATTGATCCATCTCTCTTCCTTTGTCTATCTCCGGGTCCCTCTCCTCTCCTTATTCCAGGATTGGAGAAGCCTTGGAGACCAGGAACCATGTCTAATTTTCCCCAGCCCTTGCTTCAGTGCTCTGCATAAAGTACTTAATAAACACCATAACACCTAAACTGAAAATTAGTACTGGGAAGCCTGAGGCTCTTTTCCATCCTGCTCTTGGAAAGCCCTGCACTCAACAGAGAATCAATCCTCGGCACATATGTATAGATCTGTTTTTATCTGTAATTCATTGATTTATTTATTTATCCATTTATTTATTTATAGTAATGTCTGTCTCCCCCTCTAGACTGTGAGCTCGTTGTGGGCAGGGAACTGTCTGATGTTATGTTGTATTCTCCCAAACTCCTAGTACAGTGCTTTGCACATAGTAAGCACTCAATAAATATGATTAATAATAATAATTCACAGAGGTGAATGTGGACACTGAATTGTTAAAATCAATCACTCATATTTATTGAACGCTTACTGTGTGCAGCTATTGTACCAAACAATGGTACTGAATGGCTAAATATCTCTGGCAAATGGCAATGCAGCGTTACCAACAACAACATCTTAGAATCAATCAATGGCACATTCAATCAATGGTATTTATTGAGCGGTCTGTGCAGAGCACTGTACTAAGTACTTGGGAGAGTACAGTACAACAGAATTAACAGAACTGTTCCCTGCCCATAATGAACTTACAGTCTAGAGAGGGAGACAGACATAGATAAGAATAAATGAGTAACTTACAATCTATAATTTAAACATAGATGTATAGGTGCTGTGAGTTTGGGGTGGGGAGGATATCAAGTGTCCAGAGGTCCACTGCATAGAATGCATTTAGACCATCAGATTCAAAGCAATGCTTGTCACATTCATTCATTCATTCATTCAATCGTATTTATTGAGCGCTTACTGTGTGCAGAGCACTGTACTAAGCGCTTGGGAAGTACAAGTTGACAACATATAGAGACGGTCCCTACCCAACAGCGGGCTCACAGTCTAGAAGGGGGAGACAGACAACAAAACATATTAACAAAATAAAATAAATAGAATAAATATGTACAAATAAAATAGACTAATAAATGTGTACAAACATATATACATATATACAGGTGCTATGGGGAGGGGAAGGAGGTAAGGCGGGGGGGATGGGGATGGGGAGGAGGGGGAGAGGAAGGAGGGGGGCTCAGTCTGGGAAGGCCTCCTGGAGGAGGTGAGCTCTCAGTAGGGCTTTGAAGGGAGGAAGAGAGCTAGCTTGGCGGATGTGTGGAGGGAGGGCATTCCAGGCCAGGGGGATGACATGGGCCGGTCACATCATAGCTTCTTTAGGGGGAATCTGTGAGGAGAATGGATATGGCAAAATGCCCCAGCTCCATAGTGAGTTAAAGTGGCAAAGCATCAACAGGATGGAGAAAAGAGGAAGACTTTAGAGGCACAATGAAGAACAACCCCAAAGATGAGAGCTTCCAGTACATAGTTGGGAGTTCTGTGCAGCAGACAGGTCACCCCAATGTAGCAATCAGTGATGGGGTAATGATTATGACATCGAGCAGGTGAAACAAAAACAGAGCCGGGCACAACAGCAGTGCAACAAAAGGCAATCTTTACAGGTGTAGAGATTACCTATACAGAAGTAAGAGCATGAAATAGTGGAAAGATCTTGGGCTCGGGAGTCAGAGAACCTAGGTTCTAATCCTGACCCCACCATATACCTATATTGACCTTGAGGAACTTGTTTGTCTCAGTTCCCTTTTCTGCAAAATGGGGGTTCCATTCCTGTTCTCCCTCCTACTTAGACTGTGAGTCTCACATGGGACCTGATTATCTTGTATCTACCCCAGCACTTAGTAAACTGTTAGGCACATAATAAGTCCCTAACAAATATCACAATTATTATTATCTCTCACACATGAGTTTTACCTGTAACACGCATAAAAATCTCAAAATCTGTTCAATCTGTGTCACCCTTGAATCTGAAGGACTAGGGTATATGCATATATATGTATGGATATGTATGTATATGTGTGCCTATATACATATGTATGTATATATATATATATATATATATATATATATATATACTCACTGATAGATGGATATCTTTTGCAAAACCAATTTCTCTTCAGCTGAGGTAGCCTAAGAAACACATTTGTGATGCTCTGGTTGCATTTAGAAGAAACTGAATGGATGACATTAGCTCCACTAGTCAGATTAGCATCCTGTTTCTATAAATCAGAAAAGTGCAAGGAACACATCAAATCCTCTACTATACATTTATCATCCTTGCCAAAGTGTGACAGCACTTGGAATCTGGCTGTTATTTAGTATGTTACGCAAGGATAGTTTGGTATTTATGTCAGCACTGATGGCTTCCTGTCCATTCCATTCCCCACTACCAACAGAGTGCAGGAGGCCTGAGGAGTAGATTGGTTGCATTCACTCTAATTGACTCAGTCACCCTTAAGAATTCAACAAGGGACCAGGAAACACATGCTCAACTGCTTTTAGTTTTCGGAACATCGAGTATAACTAGAGAAGCAGCATGGCTCAATGGAAAGAGCACGGGCTTGGGAGTCAGAGGTCATGGGTTCAAATCCCATCTTTGCCAATTGTCAACTCTGTGACTTTGGGCAAGCCACTTAACTTCTCTGCGCCTCAGTTACCTCATCTGTAAAATAGGGATTAAGACTGTGAGCCCCACGTGGGACAACCAGATCACCTTGTATCCTCCCCAGTGCTTAAAACAGTGCTTTGTACATAGTAAGCATTTAACAAATGCCATCATTATTATTATTATTATTAACTAGTAAATAGATTGGCGGAAGTGTGGTGCACTGCAAATCAATTAATCAATGGTATTTATTGAGCATTTACTAAGTGGGAGAGTACAATACAGTAGAGTGGGAAGTGAACAGAACAGGTTTCTTGTGCGTAGGAAGGAACTATTTGTTTTCTCATCTGTAAATGGGGATTCAATAACTATTCTGTGTCCAACCCAATTTGCTTGTACCCACCCCAGCGCTTAGTACAGAGCCTGACATATGATAAATGCTTAACAAATACCATAATCATTATTATTCTCCCTTCCCTAGGAGACTGTGAGCCACCATCATTTTCTCTCCCCCCGTCTCCCTTTTGTGTCACTTATGCACTTGGATCTGAATCCTTTAAACCCTTGATATTCCATAATAATAATAATAATAATGATAATGGCATTTATTAACCACTTACTCTGTGCAAAGCACTGTTCTAAACGCTGGGGAGGTTACAAGGTGATCAGGTTATTCACCTAGTAGTCAGCCCCACAGTACTTATGTACATATCATAATTTATTTTAATGTCTGTCTTCCCTGTTAGACTGTAAGGTCCATGTGGGCAGGGAATGTGTCTGTGTTGCATTGCACTCTTCCTAACACTTAGGACAGTTTCTCAAAAAACTCCAGTGGATGCCCATTAACAGAAACTCATCACCATTGGCTTAAAAGCTCTTCACCACCTTGCCCCCTCCTACCTCATCTTTCTTCTCTCACACTTTGCTCCTCTGGTGCTAACCTTTGCACTGGGCCTCCATCCCTTCTATCTCTCTACCGACTCCTTGCTCATGTCCTGCCTCTGGCCTGGAACGCCCTCTCTCCCCAAATCCGACCAATAATTACTCTCCTTTCCATCACTTCAAAGCCTTATAATTGAAGGCACATCTCCTCCAAGATGCCTTCCCAGACTAAGCCCTACCTTTCCTCATCTCCCACTCTCTTCTGTGTTGCCCTGACTTGTTCCCTTTGCTCTTCCCCCTTCCCAGCCCCACGGCACTTTTTTACATATTCGTAATTTTATTTATTTGTAGTCATGTCTGTCTCCCCTACTCTAGACCCAAGGTTCGTTGTGGGCAAGGAATGTGCTTATTTATTGTTGTATGGTTCTCTACCAAGCACTTAGTACAGTGCTCTGCACATAGTAAGTGCTCAATAAATATAATTGAATGAATAAATGAATGACAGTGCTCTGCACACAGTAAACACTAAATAAATAGCATTGGTTCATCGCGTGACTGTATCTGACCCAATTATCTAGCACCTATCCAAGCACTTAACATTGTACTTGGCACAGGTGGGAATTTAGCAACTATCACAATTATTATTATTATTATTATTTTTAATGCCCAAGTGATAGCAGGATAGTGGTGATGTGATGCATAGCGTCATATAACCCAGCAGGCAGCATTTTAGGTGCCGCTATGGTCTTCTGGGAGTCTGAAGATCATGGCTGTGCCACATGATGATGATGGCATTTATTAAGCACTTACTATGTGCCAAGCACTGTTCTAAGGGGGGGGGGGGATACAAGGTAATCAGGTTATCCCACGTGGGGCTCACGGTCTTAATCCCTATTTTCCAGATGAGGTAACTGAGGCACAGAGAAGTTAAATGACTTGCTCAAAGTCACACAGCTGACAATTGGTAGAGCCGGGATTTGAACCCATGAACTCTGAATCAAAAGCCCGTGTTCTTTCCACTGAGCCACGCTGCTTCTGTCTACTGTGTGACCTTGGGAAAGTCACCTAATTGGGCCTCAGTTACCTCATCTCTAAAATGGGGATTAAGAGTGGGAGCCCTATGTGGATCAGGAACTGTGTCCAAATAGTAAGTGGCAAATTGTAAGCGCTTAACAAGTACCTTTATTATTATTATTATTATTATTCTCCTATGTGAACCAGCTCTATCTCAGGATCCCTGCTTGTCCTTCCTACCTGGTGGAATACTCCTAGTGGTTCTTTAGTCAGAAACCTTTGCTGCTGATAGCACAGCCCCAGAAAACCTTTCTCCTCTGGCAAAGTCTCTACTAGAACCCAGGTATCCTGATTCCCAAAGCTGTGCTCTTTCCATTGGACCAATAACCAGGATGAATAAATCCATCAGTGTTTATGACTTGACTAGCTCCAAACTTGCAATCTGATTTCTTGTGGGCTTGCCTAACTCCTAATAGAAATGGAAAAGTTCTTTCACCGAGCGGTTCTAGAAGGTAGTAGTCCACCAAGAATGAAGCAGTACTCATTGCAATCCATCTTTGTAAGCAAGATGTAGTAGTAGTAAGAGTAATAATAATAATAATAAGAAGAAGAAGAAGAAGAAGAAGACTGATGGTATTTGTTAAGCGCTTACACTGTTCTAGGTGCTGGGGGGGATACAAGATGATCGGGTTGTCCCATGTGGAGCTCACAGTCTTAATCCCCATTTTACAGATGAGGTGACTGAGGCTTAGAGAAGTTAAGTGACTTACCCAAGGTCACACAGAGGCATGTGGTGGAGCCAGGAATCGAACCCATGACCTCTAACTCCAAAGCCCAAATTAGGAGTAGTAGTCACGATAGCTCCCCTCTCAGGGTTGCATCCGGGGAGTTTCCAGTACTCTACCAGACTTGATTATGGGAAGGAGAGTCAAGCAGAAATGAATCCATTCCATTCTTAGCTTGGGCAGTGGCTAGCAAGTGGAAGGCAATCTGCTACAAGTCAAAACTCACCTGTGCTGGGCAGCAGCAGCTTGGGAGAGAGTTGAGGGCAGAGACTCGAGTTTACTGCGTGGAAGGAGGCAATGGTAAGCCAATTCTGTATTTTTACCAAGAAAACTCTACAGATACACTCTAGAATGATTGCAGATGGAGGTAGGGCATTCTGGGAGAGAGGTGTCTATGGCATCACTATGGGTTGGAGCCGACGATGGCATAAGACAAGACAAAGTCATGGCAGCAGCACTTATTTAACACCCAGCTGGTTATGTGTATTCTTCTAAGTGCTTGGGAAATACAGAATAATGAAATAACACATTGTCTGGCCTCAGGGAGCTTATGCTGTAATGGTGGAGAAAAATCAATTGAGCAGAGAAATGTACATAAATGCCAAGAAGGGTGTAAATAAGGTCATAAAAGATAGAGTCCATTGGAAGGATGATATGGCTTTTAAGGTGCTTGAAGTTAATTAGGGAAATCTTATTGGAGGAGGAGGGATTTGAATGTGGGGAGAGCTGTGATCTGGTAGATATGAGGTGCCAACCAACCTCTAAGTTGAGGGAACGGCATGAATGAGGAAGCAGAGGCAGGAGAGCCAAAGGTGAGGTACAACTAGAAGTTTGGTTTGGGAGAAATGAAGGCAGAGAGTTGGGGAATAATGAGTGAAGAGGGAAGATAGATAAGGGGTCATCAGATGGATTCTTGAAGCCAACTTCGAGAAATTTGTGTTTGAGGGAAAAATACACAAGAAGTCTTTGGGGGCTAAAGCCATAGACTAGCTGGGGCAAGGCCAGAGCTTGGACCAGGGTGGAGAGGAAGGGGAAAATCTGGGAGATGTGGTACAAGGAAAATGGGTAGGATTTGGCAATATATTAAAAGTGACTTGAATGACAGCAAAAAAATCAGGTTGTGGGCTTCTAGGAAAGGGAGGAAAGCAGTGTTGTTGACTGAAATGACAAAGGCAAAGGAGAAGTGACTGTTGGGGGAGAGATAAAGGCATTTAGCTGGGCTGAAACAACTTTCCTATGTTGAACTAGCAAGGGGGCAATCACCAAATATCAATTTATAATATTGGTTGGGCATGTACTGTGTACAAAGCGCTGTACTAAGTCATTCACTCAATGGTATTTATTGAGTGTTTAGTGTGTGCAGAGCACTGTACTGAGAGCTTGGGAGAGTATGCTACAAAAGAGTTGAGAGTCACAATCCTTACCCTTGAGGAGATTTCAATCTAAGGGTTTGAAATAGTACGATAAGGTAACCGGGCACAATCTCTTCCTTCAAAGAGTGTATAGTTGAACGGGGAACAGCGAAGTGAAAATGATTTACAAATAGGAAGGAGAAGTGAAGTGGATAGGTAGATAAGTGGGTGCTTAGAATATATAAATCAATATATGGCAGTTCTACAGGTGTCTGTGAGTACACAAGTGTGTAGTTGACCTGATATGGTTTCTGGGGGAATATAGATGTAAACGTTTTCTTTATTAAAAATCCGAAGCTAGCCTAAATATGTGTCAAAGGAAATGTAACACATTTCATGTTGTGGTTCTTAGAGAAAATAGACACTTGCCAAACTCTATAGAGTGTCCTGTATACAATGGCTGCTCACTGATTGATAAATTGACAAATTCACCAGCCAAAGAAATTCAAAAATTGGAAATATTTCTTACTATGTCTACCAAATTCTTCATGAGTTTGGATCAAAGGGTTTCCTCTCCAATCAATCAAGGGTAATTATTAAGCGCTCACTCATTACAGAGCACCGTGCTAAGTTAACAAATTACTCTGATTCTATCATGTGGAGCATAAAAACACCTGAGTGCAGACCTAACTCTCAGACTGAGTGATGAACATTTGAAATTGTACTCTCCCAAGTGCTTAGTGCAGTGCTTTGCACACAGTATATGGTCAATGAATACCATTGATTGATTGACTAATTTTCAACGAGGTCAAATTTGGCCTAACTTTAATCTGCTCTTATAACAATCGTTTCTACTTTTTTCTTTGGCTTCAGACAGGTTAAATTGTAAGTGGTGAGTACTTTTCAGCTATCTTAGCTTTATTAGTTTTTGTACTGTATTTCTGCCGAATGGACAATATCTATATATTATCCATTACCCATCGAGTTTCACATCAGGAGAAAAGGGACGAATGTGAGTCTTGAAACTTCAGGATCAAAAACCCATGTGAAGGAATTGATTATAGTGTTTCCCGGTTGGGATGGCAAACCTTCCGGACTCTCATCCTGCAGGGCATGTATGTCTCCTTGGGGGCTCGGAGAGCATCATGCCAGGAGGTAGACAAGGCAACTCGAGACGAGGCCCCGTTTGTGGTGTTTAATGGTACAAACTCAGGCTCGTGGGGCTGACTATGTAGGGATGTCGACCTGGGGGCCTTGTGGAGTTGGGAAGAAATAGCCAGTCAAGATCCTTGTGCTTCCAGAGCTTAGGTTCAAGTGATTGAAGGTTCTTTATATTTCCTGCCGTTACCTCATAGTGTTACCCAGGCAAGGAGCCAGAAGGATGAGAAATATGATGGAAAGCTCTGAATTTGAAAACCAGCTACCCTATGATTTACTGCTCATGGAATTAAAGTGGAAGGAAATGTGTCTAATGTTTATGCTCCTTGACCTTGAAATCTTCATAAATATTCCCGATATTGAGAGCTCAAGAACCACTCAGTTCTAAAAACCTAAGGTGAACCATAAAAACAAAACCACCTCTGATCATTTTTCTTAAAGATAAGCAATAATTTATTTCTCTTTCATCTCCACAATTACCACATTATCTAGCTACATGACCAATGCCACTCTATTTCACAGGGGAGTTGTCCACCTACACTTTACTTGGACAAATACAGTCGCAATTTATAGGTTAAATGTACAATGGGATGGGGGAAAAAAAGAAAAGGTGTGCTGATCTGTAAGACAAGACAAGATGTGGCATGTGATTTATTAACAGATATAACACATACAGGTTTAACTGCTTGTAATGCCAGGAAGCAAGCATAGAAATATTTTGGCATCGAACCGCTACTAGAGTAGAAAAAAAGAAACTAGAGAAATAAATCCTAATCTTAACTTACAATAGATACATTAAGGTGTAGGAAATTAATTGGCTCCTCCACATCCTTATTTTTATTCTCTTTTCTGAAAGAGGTTTTCATTTCTTTCTTTCTTTTTTTTTTTTTTACAAAGGTGTACTATGAATATATCACAGAGTAAAGAAAGATCTCAGGTTAAAAGAAGGTACTTGTATATGAAAAACGAATGAAAAAATTACTGAGTCGTTTCGCTTACCAAAAAGGGCAAACTCTAAACAGTCACAAAATATATATAAAAATGCCACATTGAACGAGGCAATCTTACTCTACCCAAACCGGTAGCACCCTGCGGGCGACAGTCGCGTTCATACAGTAGTAACTGAAAGAAAGGCGTTGTGGACTCTGGTGCCGTCGGGAGACTTGGCGCCGTGGGTCATGAGTTCTTGGATTGTCATCCAGTTGTCCAGGATTTTCTTGTTCCTCTTTTTCATCATCTTCTTGTGGCTGAGTTCGATGATGTTGACCTCGCTGCCGCTCTGGGGGCTCTCCTTGAGGCACTCGAGCCGGCTGCGGGCCATGAACTCCCGCCTCCTCCGCTGCTCCTTGGCCCGCACCAGGTGCTGCTTCCGCTCCTCTCGGCTCCAGTAGCGCCCCATCTTCAGCTCGCTGACGGTGTCATCGTCCGTGGTCATGCCGCTGCGCTCCTCTTTGATCTTCAAGGCACGTTCCTTCAGGATCCGGTCGCGCACGGGCCTCTTGGTGATGTAGCGGGTCCCGTCGCTCCGGATCTTCACTTTCCACTCCATCTTGGGCTCGGGGCCTCTCTGGGCATCTTTGCACATGCTCACCAGGCTGAGCTGGCTCTGAGCATACTCCACGGCCGATTTCTGCTGGATGAGCTGCATGTAGCTCTGATAGTGCCGGGCGTGGGCTGGGATGTGGGCGTACCTGGAGGACCAGCCGTGATACGGGGAGAGGTAAGGGATGTGTTCCGGCTGGGCCTTCTCCCGGTCCGAACATTGGCCACTCTCGGAAACGCCTTCCTGGCCTTCGGAGGGATCCGCATGTTCGGCGACTGTCGGGGCCGGGCTCAAGGTGGTTTCCCGGTCGGCCGGCCCGGAGGCTGCCTGGTGGGCCGCGATGGTGCTCCTCAGGTTTTTCCGGTTGGTGAGGCTGATCATCCTCTGAAGAGAGCTGTCGGGGGAGCGGTCCACGGTCAGCGGCGTACTCCTGCAGCTCTCGGCCGTGTTGTATGCGCTGGAGCTGTCTTTGTCGGATTTCTCTGGGTGTTCCAGGATGTCGTCGAGTTTGCCCCTCTGCCCATCCACACTGGTGTTATAGTTTCGGAACCCCGCCTCAGGCAGCGCCCAGAGGTCTCCGTATTGGTCTCTGACTTTCTGAAGCCTGTGAGCTTGCATGATGCTCTGGCACTCGAGTTCAATGCTCCTCAGCTCCTCGTTCAGAAGCTGGAGCTCGTGCTCCACCCCGTCTTGGTCGCCGCCTCTGTTGCACTCGATGGTGCTGCTCGAGTAGTACAGATCATACTCGCCCTGATTTCGGATCTTGCACTTGAGTTCCAACAGCTGCCGGAACCTCTCGCACTCCTCGTCCTGGTTTCCGAGCCCATCCGAGTCAACATATTCTCCGGACACCAGGCTCTCGTTGCATTGGAGCTCGGTGCTCCCTAGCGTGTCTTGGCTCTGGCCCAGGTCGCGCTTGCTCTTCAGTGACGGGCCATTGCGCTCCTCGGCAGCATTCTCCTGCTCCGAGCTCTCCTCGTTGCGCAGGCTCTCGTCGGTCCGCCCCACCCCGCTGTCCTTCTCGTGGTTGTTGGACGAAGAGGTTGCCGTGTCGGTGGTGCCGTCCTCCTCCTCGTGCTTCTTGGGCTAAGGAAAGGGAAGAAAATGAGAGGGAAGAAAAAGGGTGAAATGACTGGCTGACATATTCAGGAGAAACTTGACCTGTCAACAATTTAAAAAAAATTTTAAAAAAGGAAAGGTTTCCTGGTTATCAGATTAGGGACAAAGCATCTTTCCCAGTTGAATGTTGAGTGTTTAATAAACTTTTGACTGTAAGCTCACTGTGGGTGGCGAATAAGTCTGTTTATCATTATATTGTACTCTCCAAAGTGCTTAGGACAGGGCTCCGCACACAGTAAGCCCTCAAAAAATATAATTGACTAATACCCCAGAAAAACATTGGAATTGATGGTGATTGGCTATAGCGCTGTATCTACTCCCCAGGGCTTAGTATAGTGCTGGCATATGGCAAGTATTGAATAATAATAAATTAATAATGACGGTATCTGTTAAGCGCTTACTATGTGCCCAGCCCAGTTCTAAGCGCTGGGATAGAGACAAGGTAACTAGGTTGTCTTGCGTGGGGCTCAAAGTCTTAATCCCCATTTTACAGATGAGGTAGCTGAGGCACAGAGAAGTTAAGTGACATTCCCAGAGTCACACAGCTGACAAGTGGCGGAGCTGGGATTAGAACCCACGACCTTTGATGCCCAAGCCCGTGCTCTTTCCACTAAGCCACACTGCTTACTGAACAAATAACACAAAAAGAAAAAGAGAGAAGAATGAAACAGAGTGGGTAGACACATTCCCTGCCCACAAGGAGTTTACAGTCTAGAGCCCTATCTCATTCTCTTAAAAAGATACCATTGCCCCAATTTTTTTTATGGCATTTGTTAAGCACTTACTATGTGCCAGGCACTTTACTAAGCGCTGGAGTAGATACCGTGCTAAACGGGTTGGATATGGTCCACATCCCACATGGGGCTAGCAATCTTAATCTCCATTTACAGATGAGGTAACTGAGGCACAGAGAAGTTAAGTGACTTGTCCAAGGTCCCACAACAGACAAGTGTTAGAGGCAGGATTAGAAACCAGACCTTCCAGGTTTCAGCTACATAATGTGGGTTTATTGTTGACAGAAGAATGAGAACCATAAAAAATGACCAATCTAGGCCTGATGTCAAGTAGCTTTTGTTTGGAAATGCTCTGTGGGGTAATTTATATGCAACTATTTTATTGGGGATTTTCATGCAAGACTTCATCACTGCCAGGGATCTGTAGAACAACATGTTGTTGAACCTCAGTGAGGATGACACCCTCGCTTTTTTCTCTGTCCCTTACATTACCATGATATAAACTGCCATTTATATAGCCTGTGAGTTGTAAGTGCACCCAATAGCAGTCAGATGTGTGTTCTCTGTAATGGGCGTAATTACATAATTAAACAAAATGGCTATTAGCACTATGGGAGGAAAGTGATGGTAAAAGCAAATTTTAAAAGAGGGTCCAAAAGGAACCTTTCTAATCATCGTTATTTTCTCTTATCTAGGTAAAGAGTGATAGACACAGAATTAAAAGGAAAGGAAATTACCAGGCAGATAGCACCTATGCTAGCTCAGGATCATAAATATTTCCCCCGGTTGAATACAGAATTGCAACATGCCCATTATTAAAGATTAAATATTTGCCTTTTCTGTATTTTCCCTTCCACCAGTCAAATACTATTGAAGTAGAATCTGTTTCTTCTCCTGACGAGAAACCTTTGATGGATATTACCAGGGGTGGCAGTAAAAGATTCCTTTGACCAGAATAGCAAGCAGGCATTGTGCCCACTGTTGGGTAGGGACCGTCTCTATATGTTGCCAACTTGTACTTCCCAAGCACCTAGTACAGTGCTCTGCACACAGTAAGTGCTCAATAAATACGATTGATTGATTGTGCAGGGTGAAGGTGGGGGAGGATAGAGAAGAGGAGGGACCTCGGTTGTCCAGTGTGTGATCCTTAAGCCTGGAAGGCAGGACTTTCTTCCTTCCCTCTCTCCCTGTTTCCCTTTCTTCCTCCCTCCCTCCCTCCTTTTCTTCCTTCCTCCCCTCCTTCTTTCCTCCCGTCCTACCTTTCCTCACTCACTCTTCCTTTCTCCTTTTCTCTTTTGCACATTACCTCCCTCCAAGATTTGTTTTCTTTCTTATCTTCCTTCACTTCCTCTCTTTTCTCACTTTCCCCCTCCACTCCGTCCATCTCCCCTTCTCCCTCCATCCCCTCAATCATTCCCAGTCTCCACTCTAACAGCTGTTGAATATCCCTCAGTCTCTCTCTCATTTCCCCAACAAACACCACAGTTGGAGCCGAGCCAGAAGCCGGGCTTTGGTTGGGGTGGGTGAGGTTTTACTACGAAAGGAGAAAAAGTTGTTCTATTGACCTCAAGCCAGGTAGCTGCAGTTCCTCCCCTCCCTAACCTCTTCCTCTCCCTTCCCCCTTCCTTTCTAATAATAATGATAATAATAATTGTGGTATTTGTTAAGCATTTACTATTTACTATGTGCCATGCACTGTATTAAGCACTGGGATAGACACAAGTTAATCAGGTTGGACACACCCTTGTCCCAAATGAGGCTCACAGTCTTAATCTTCATTTTACAGGTGAGAGAATTGAGGCACAGAAAAGTGAAATGACTGTCCAAGGTCACACAGCAGAGAAGTGGCGGAGGTGGGATTAGAACCCAGGGCCCCTGACTCATGAGCAGGCTCAAGCTCTATCAACCAGGAGGCCCCCTCCTCATCACCTTCCCCACTTCCTCCTTCCTTTTCCTCCTTCTGCTTTGTCAGCGCTTAGGACCAGAACCCCACTGCCACCAAGCAGGTGGATGGGTGTTGCATGGGAAAGAGAGGTGAGGGAGGGAAAGCCGAAGAGCCCAACAGTGGGCTGACTTTTCCCCACCTCAGTGCCGAGTGGCTGCCACAGACAAGCTGGAGGGAGCAGCCATTTATTCACTGACTTCCCCAACCCCGACATACTCCCCCGTCCCCACAGCACTTTTGTACATATTTTTAAATTAGAAATTACTTATTTATACTAACGCATGTCTCCCCCTCTAGCCTATAAACGCATTATGGGCAGAGAACGTGTCTCTGCCAATTCCGTTGTATTGTACTCTTCCAAGAGCTTAGTAAAGTGTTCTGCCCATAGCAAGCGTTCAGTAAATACCATTGGCTGTTTGATTGATTTTTCCCACAGTTTGGGCCACGCGCCATACTCGGGAGGGGGCTTGGTCATGTCGGGGGTCAAGGGCAGTCCATGGCACACACACAAGTTAGGGGCCGCCCAGTCCCCGGCTCAGAGCAGAGCCTCACGTTCAGAAGGCTCAGCTCCGCAATGGCAAAAAAAAAAAAAGCACGCTCACTTTGAAATCATTCAAACTCTAACAGTCCACGTGGCACTTACTCCATTATCAATATCCCACTCCCGGGATATTCTGTCTTACTGCCAACTCAACTTATTACTAATATTCTTATTACTGGAGGTGAATGAGGCAACCCCCTGCAGAGCAGTATTTTTTGGCCTTCACCAAAACTTCTTCTTCTTCACACTACTACTACTACTACTATTACTACTACTAATGATGATGGTGGTATTTGTTCAGTGCTTGTGGTTTCAAGTACTGTTTTAAGTGTCAGGGTAGAAATAAATTATCATGTTGAACATAGACTCTGTCCCACATGGGGCTCACAGTCTGAGTAGGAGGGATAAAAAGAGTATTGAAAATTAAAAAAACCCAAAACTGATAGTGAGTAGCATTGTATATTGGAAAGAGCATAGGCATGGGAATCACAGGACCTGGGTTCTAATCCTGGCTCTGCCATGTTTCTGCCGTGTGACCTTGGGCAAGTCACTTGATTTCTCTCTGCCTCAGTTACTTCTTCTGTAAAAATGGGGATTAAATCCTATTCTCTCCTACTTCATCTGTGAGCCCCAAGTAGGACAGGGGCTCCATCCACCCTGATAAATGTGTATCTACCCCAGTGCTTAGAACAGTGCTTGGAACACAGTAAGCACTTAACAAGTGCCATATGCAATAAATAACAGGTAATGAGGATCCAGGTGATAATACACAGGTTTTAAGGAATTCATCATAATTTACAGTTAGGAGATGGAGAAAGACGGGTTAAGTCCTAGTACTGCTAGTACTGAACACCCACTGGGTGTAGTACACTGCACTAACCACTAAAAAAAAAAACAGCAGAAGTATGAGACATAATAATAATAATGGCATTTATTAAGAGCTTACTATGTGCAAAGCACTGTTCTTAGCGCTGGGGAGGTTACAAGGTGATCACGTTGTCCCACGTGGGGCTCACAGTCTTAATCCCCATTTTACAGATGAGGTAACTGAGGCTTAGAGAAGTTAAGTGACTTGCCCAAAGTCACAAAGCTGACAAGTGGGGAAGCAGGGATTTGAACCCATGACTTCTATCTTCAAAGCCCATGCTCTTTCCATTGAGCCATGCTGCTTCTCTGGGTCTAAGGAGCTTACCCTCTATGGGAGAGACAGGCTAAAAATATTTACAAAGAGGGAATCAGATCAAATAATTGACTACAATTGACGACACACATATACATGAGTTACAAGTGGCTGTTGGATGGAAGTGACTCTGGGCATTGGAAGCGGTTGGGCAGAACAAGATGGGCATAGAGCTGCGACAATCAATCGATCAAAAGTATTTACTGAGCACTTACTGTATGAAGAGCACTGTACTAAGCACTGGGGAGAGTATGATACAACAGAGTTGGTAGACACAATCCCATCCCAGAGTAGCCGCTCTTGGGCCCTAGTCCAAGAAGCAGCGTGGCCTACTGGAAAGCCCTCCTTTCCTCTTCCCCATTCCCTTCTGCATCGTCCTGACTTGCTTCCTTTATTCAGCCCCACAGCATGTACGTCCATATCTATTTATTTGTATTAATGTCTGTCTCCCCTTATAGACTTTAAGCTCGTTGTGGGCAGGGAATGTCAGTTATATTATTTTGCACTCTCCCAAGTGCTTAGTACAGTGCTCTGCACACAGTAAGCACTCAATAAACATGATTGAATGAATGAATGAGTGAATGAATGGAAAGAACACGGGCCTGGCAGTCAGAGGACATGGTTCTAAGCCTGGCTCTGCCACATGTCTGCTGTGTGACCTTTAGCAAGTCACTTAACTTCTCTGTGCCTCAGTTACCTCATCGGTGAAATCGGGATCCAGACTGGGAGCTCTATGTGGGATAGGGACTCTGTCCAACTTAATTACTTTGTATCTACTCCAGCGCTTAGATTAGTGCCTGGCACATAGTAAGCGCTTAACAAATACCACAATTATTGTCATTATTATTATTATAATCATTATTATTATTATTTTTACTCATTAGAGGATAGATGCCCACTCTGGCCCATCCTGAAGTGGCTGATAGCACCTTGGCCAGTGCAAAACAGAAAGAGACAGAACTATTCTAGGATTCAGCCATAACAGGTTGAAAGTTGCAGCTGCAAAGAACTTTCTCCCCATTCCTGGCAACATTTCAGGGCATAAAACTATGTGCTAGGGCTACTAATTCAGCTCCCAGAATAGACAAGACATACACAAGAACACAATATCCCCATTCTCAGAGCTTTAGCCCAATAATCTTAGATGAAAACATACCACACACATTCAATTTTCCTTGGGAAGGCAACTGGACCAAACTGAATATTTAAAAAAAGATTTCCCATTCTCAGAAGGGTTTCTTTCAGGATATTTTTATTTCTCTATCATTCATCAGTCTCGTCTTGAATTATTGCCATGACAGGCCATGTTTCTACCCGAACATCTCTAATGTGGAATTGCTGTTTATAGGACAAAGGGCTTGTATGTCTCATCAATTTTCGGTCCCAGGGCGAAGAAAAATTTCCTCCCAGTGATACTCTAACCTGAGGGACAAGGCAGGGCTAACATGTAAGAGCTGAAATATAGAATTAAGGCTGATGATCAGACAACATCCGAGGCCTTTGTATTTCACACCCAGGCCCCCAGAGTCCTCCTCCTTTTTCTGGGGAGGTTCTTTAAAAGATGATCTACTTTGGGGGTGGGGAGTGTGGGGTGGCTCACTCAGTTTGGAAGCAGCATGGTGATTTCTATTTGCATCCGTGGACTTCTCTGGACTCATGGGCCTATTAGTCAGAAAGACCTGAATTCTAAACCTGGCTCCACAACTTGTCTGAGAAGTAAATCACTTCACTTCTCTGTGCCTTGGTCCGGTCCCTTTGTATGCAAATTGGGGATAAAGACTGTGAACCCCATGTGGGACTTGATTATCTTGTATCTACCCCAGCGCTTAGTAGAGTGCTTCCCACATTAGGAAGTGCTTAACAAGTACCACAATAATTACTACTATCCTTTAATGATTAAAATATTCTTCATCCTAAAAAATGATAATTGAGCTCCTTTGCTGCTAACTAGGATATGCTACTTGTTTTGTTGTGCTGAAATGATAGGATTCAAAAATAACATTGTTTGATCAGACCCTTTGATTCCAATTTTTTTTTCCAAATTGCTGTTGCCTTTTGTCTACATTAAAAAAGACCCCGGGGGCAATCCAAGTGATAAGTGTTCAGGATGTTAGCCCTACCTGCTCCACCTCATTGGCTGTGTACTGCATCGCTTCATTATGCTGTTCTTCCAGCATTTCCAAGTTCAACTCCTCTAAGAATTCATTCCTTTCATCATCCAGCCATCCTTCATCCACCTGCAAAAGAATACATCAGTCCGTTTTATTATGCTAGTGGGAAACTCATGCTAAAACAGGATAAACTTAAATGGTAATGCCTGATCAGTTCCTTTTATCATAATGATTCCCTTCAAAATACAGGGTTCCTGGAGTTCGCCTCTCAGAAAGAAGAAAAGGATGCTAAAAAACTGGACTCAAGCCTTTTATCCTTTCCCGAAACAGAGCTCCCGATTTTCTCTTGTAACCACGCAGATCTCACAGCACAGAACATTATTTCCTTTCCAAATATATAAAAGGCACACTGAATAATCCCAGAGTCTCCATGATCATTACCGCTGACAGGTCCAGGGTTAAGAGAACTCCAAAGGTACTAATAGGAATAATAGACAATTGGGCTTTTTCCTCTAACCACCTGCAACTTGATGTCATACACAGCACCCCAACATGCTCTCTGTGAACTTGGATTACCTATTTGCAACTTGGAGAGAAGGACCTGAAACAGAGCTTTGAGACTAATTGTCATTGATCCTTTATGAAAGAGTAAGGAAAATACAATGGTGACCAGAGAGAAGTGGAAGATTAAGTGGTTTGGGTTGAAGTGTTTGAGCCCATAGGCATAGCGTATGTCTATCCTATTCAGGCATGTCTGTTTTTATTCTTTCTCTGGCAGAATCCTGCAAAGAGGATAAATATTCTCCAGTGACAACAGACTTCCCATTTACTGTGTTGGGAAGTCATGCAGAATATGTTTAATTTGGGTGCCTTAGGCAAATCTGAACTAGCTGATTTTCTTCACAAATTCTTCTCTATTTAGCCTTTCACAGTCCTCTTTAGGACTGCCAAACTTCAAAACAAACTTTACCATGAAATGGCATTTACCCCACCTCTCTCCTCAGTACCTCAAACTTCACTCTTCAGGTAGCTGCTTAATCAAAAAGGTCCTGAGAGTGAAATGTTAAATAGGTCCCAGGATCCTGAGAGGAGAGAATCTGAATGTCCTGCCATCACCTCAAGCTCAGCATTTCAAAAACTGAACTTCTCATCTTCCCTCCCAGATTCTCTTCTACTTTCCCTTCTCTGTCGACAACACACTCCAATCTCCTTGTCTCACAAGCCTGCAACCTTGGTATTATCCTCAACTCATCTCTGTCTTTGAACCTGCATATCAGTCAGTCACTAAACCTAGTTGAGTCTGTCCCCACATATCCAGAATTTTCTCCTTCCTCTCTACATTGGTTCAAGCACTTGCCATAGCACATCTCAACTACTGCATCAGCCTCCTTGCTGATCACCCTGCCATCAGTCTCTCCCCTCTTCAGTAGAAAAGGACTGCATTAAGCATTTCCTGTGTGCAGAGGACTAAGCACTGAGCATTGTATGATGAACTGTACTCCAGCCCATATTTCACTCTGCTGTCTGCCCATGTCTCTCCACTTTCCATATGCCTCCAGTGGTTGCCAATCTATCTCTGCATCAAGCAGAAACTTCTCACCATCGGGTTCAAGGCACTCATTCAGCTTTCTCCCTCTCCTAATCCTTGCTCCTTTCTGACTATAACCTAGTCTTCACATTTCATTCCTCTAATATCAACCCACTGAAATCACACCACAAGAAAGCCTTCCCTGACTAACCTCTCATCCCCCTAATCTCTTTTCCCCCTGCCCACTGCCTCACCCATGCACACAGTCCCCTGTCCTGAGCACTTAAGTGTACCTGCACTCCTATAGCACTTATGTGTTTATCACTATACTCAGTTGTTTCCTTTGCCTGCAAGTTATTTTATTGTCTTCCCTGCTAGACTGTATGATCCTTGAGGCAGGGATCTTTTCTACCAAATGTATTGTACCATCTCAATGACTTAGTACAAGGCTCTGCACAATGTAACCACTTCAAGTCCCTTTGATTGAATAGGGTGAAAGGAACTCTGATAATATTATTCTTTAGCTTTCTTTTGCCAGCCTTCAGACACCTGAGTGGCTTTCCTTTACTCAGAGTTCTAGGCAGTAGGCCACTTGGTAGGCTATCATACTGGGAAGTATTTTCCCTATTGTCGAGAAGGTACTATCTGGAGGTGACTGGGCTATCTTAAGCCATTCCTTCAGCTCCCTAGACTGCCCCATCTCTCCCTTTCTCTCCTGTGCCCAGCCTCTGGATTTTCTCTCTGCAACAGGACTGTGCTTTTCCCACGCAGGTTGCTGTGATCAAGAAAGCGCAGCTTCAAGTAAATGCATCTCCATTCATTCATTCATTCATTCTATCATATTAATTGAGCATTTACCGTGTGCAAAGCACTGTACTAAACACTTGGAAGAATACAAAGCCCTCTTCTTTCCCTGTGGGGCCCTCATTTTCCTCTGCTCAGGCCATGGCCCTTTCTCTGGCTGCACAGACTAACAATTGCACAGGGCATTAGGGAAGAGGCCTTCCCTTCCCCTGTAGAAACAGGCAGGAGTGCATCCATCTTGCTTTCTCTTTTACAATAGCCCCGCACATGCCTCCCTTCCTGACCCCACCCCTGACACACTCACACTCACACACACACACACACACACACACACACACACACACATCTAGAGTGTCAGGCAGGCTATCAGTAATTTGAATGGTTGGGTGTTGTTATGGGCATCGGAAAATGAAAGAAAGATGACAGACAGGAGATGAGGGAATGAGTTATTTACAAATACTGCACAGATATACAACACTGCCCTCAGCAACTCTGTAGATCATTTCCAGTCATCTAGAAAGGATTATGAACATCAAACAGCCAGAAATAGCACACAGCCAGCTCACATCACTTCACTATATGAAACTCACAGAAATGCAATAATAGAAAATATTGATTAGGAGGAAAAATAAGATGATTGCTGAGGCAATTCCCATGAAGACAAGGTTATTTGGTCATTCTTTGTCCCTCTCTGGTACTGCTAGTTAAAATGACACCTTTGAGGTATGATGTTAAAAATGCACTTTCCTTGTTTGGAAATTGGCTTCCCTTCCCCAGGTTATTAGTGTAGGGCTACTGCTCTGTGCACTGATCTTGGACACACACAACCACATGTGTGCTGAACACTGAACCCCATTACTTGCCGACGGAAACTGGGTGTGTTCCTCTCAGGATTTGAAAGTTCATTCTTTAATATGCAGCATTTTTGAGTAAGTGAAAGGTATGGGAACTACTAGATGCATGACTGCTCTCGTGGGCTTTATAGTACCTGTATTATATCAAAAAATAGAACAAAAAGGGTTTCCTGTCATTAATTCCCAGTCTTTCCAAAGCCCAGACCCTGTCCCTCAGGTCAAAACCATTACTGGACATTACTTAAGCAAATGCTTCAGCACTTAATTACTGAGCCTCTCACAGTTTCAAGCAAAGGTTACTGAAATGACACTAAAATATTGAAAAACATGTAGATTACAGTGAAGCCGAAATTTTGGCAGCCTGAATTTTTTTCTGCTTATCACAGATGGTCACTAACATACATTCCTTCGATTTATGATATCCTTTGCAAAGAAAGACAGCTGTAAAGACAGTCTTCAGAAATTAGCAGCTAGTCATCACAAATCTCATAAAGGTTTTAGAAATTCTCTCGGCCTCGGGCTGGATGCCCAGCTGTGCAAAGCCCCAGGTGAATTGCTTCTCCTGCTCCAATTTAAAGCAAATTTTAAAGGCCCCAGTTTAACTGGTCAAGAGTGTAAAGGAATCAAATGCCGAAATCGTGATCCTTTAAGTTGGAGTTCAATTTGGCACTGAATTACACCCACTCGATGTAATTTATAGAAAGTATGTGGTTACAAAGTCAGAAAACTATCAGATCAATAACCTCGGAGAAAAACGGCAATATAACTAACTTCACCATGGTTCCTGATGGATGGATAAAATAGTGACAGTGTAACGTCCTTTCTGCTTTGCCATGGATCTAAAAAATGTATGAAAAGAAATACCAATAGTTTTTTTTCTTCCACTGTTACCTTACCTTTACTTTGAAGACCAGTTTAACATCTCCCTTTGTGAAGGTATAAAAAATTGTTCTGCCAGACATCAGTTTTCCAAGACACATATTTTTGTCTCAGCAAACTTCAGAAAGTATTTCATACAAAATAAGCACCACATGATATAAGAAACCTGCTTTGATAATGATCTCTTGAAAAGATTCAGGGTCCTAGGCTGTGTGCCAAATGTTTTTCAATAGCTCAATTTCCTCCTGAAATATTTTAGGCTGGGATCTCTGAGAGGAATCAATACAAATCAAGAACCATTAATCAATTGGTTCATTCTTGAATTTACTTCCCATTTCAGAAGAGTAGAATGTTCTCTCTTTTCCTTTCCCTTCCTGTGTGTTTTGTTTATTTTTAGAGGACTCATTGATCTGGCAGTCTCTTAAACACGCTTAAGGGAAGGCAGTCCTCTAACTTTCTTCCACTTTCCAGAAGGACTTCCCAGACTGAGCCCCCACCTTTTTCCTCTCCTCCTCCTCCTCCCCTCCCCATCACCCCCCCACCTTGCCCTACCTCCATCCCCTCCTGACAGCACTTGTGTATATTTGTACCTATTTATTACTCTATTTATTTTATTAATGATTTGTAAATAGCTATAATTCTATTTATTCTGATGGTATTGACACCTATTTGTTTTGTTTTGTTGTCTGTCTCCCCTTTCTCAACTGTGAGCCCATTGTTATGGGTAGGGACCGTCTCTGGTGTTCATTTGTACTTTCCAAGCGCTTAGTGCAGAGCTCTGCACACAGTAAGTGCTCAATAAATATGATTGAATGAATGAATGAATAACATTTGCCGAGATAGGAAAGGCCAAACAAAGTCTTGTCCTTTTTTTAAATTATTTCCTTTCTGTAAAGATCCACAGTCCTGATTTACCCCTGATGGATATCTGGTGGTGGGCAGTGGGAGGAAAGTTCACCTTCCTGACTTGAGGCATAAGTGCTTAGTACAGTGCTCTGCACACAATAAGCGCTCAATAAATACCACTGAATGAATGAATCTATTTATTCTAACCTGTATCTCGGGTCTTGCCACCAGTAGCACAATTTTCTTGCATTCATCGCTGGACAACAGTGCCACCGCTTCTTCTCGGTTTTGGACATCTTCCCCATTTATCTAGAAAACAAATGGAAGTGGCACATTAGTTTCCATTTCCACAAAGCAACATACAGTAAAGGGCAAATATCTGCTCATTTGTGGTAAATGTATGGACAATGAAACTCTCACAATGGGCTCGTCGTCAGCCCCTCAGTGGTAAGTGCCTTCACTCAATTATGCGCTTACTGTAAGGGCTGCATCGATCGTTGAAGGATGGCGGGCATCAAAGGAAGCAGTTATGTTCATAAATGTCCAACCTGAGCCCTGGCAACATACATCTAGCAGCACAATTAACCAGCCCCTGACAGGTGACGTTCATCTTTCTCCGTTCAGAGTAATGGAAGTGTCACTCTGAGATAATAGTGCTGGTGGAAGCAAGACTGGTAATATTACAGCTGAAATCCGTCATACTGTATGCTTGCCGAGAGCCAATTAGAGAGCACCTGGATTATCTTTCACCAGACCCTCTGCAGATTGTTATTTCATTTAATCATCTTATATCTGTGGGGGCACAAGACTCCGGGCCCAAAGCAGCAGTCCTAAACTGTCTCCTCTGCCTGAAATCAATGGAAAGAAACGATCAAGCCCATCCAGATCCCCTCTGATGATTTGGTCACTTTTCTAAAACAGGAGCTCTAAGTACCAGCCGTTTCTGAATACAAACCTCCTAGGAAGACTTTCGAATCCCTGAAAAAAGCTGCTGGGTAATGTAAAGTTTGGAAATCAAGGTGTTTTTTTCTAAAAACCACCCAAATCATTCAGTTGGTCCTTCATTTTAGAATTCACCTTAAAATTTATGACATCCAGAGACACATTTTCCTTGCCAAACTCATGCCATTCTGGTGATGGATATTTGTCCCCTTGAAACTTAGGGGTGACATACAATTTTCTCATAAGGTACTTCAAAATGCTGGTGACAAAATATCGCTTTTCCCTATGAGCTCAATATTAGGGATAAAAGAACTCAAGCACCATTGATTTTGCCTTTCAAATAACATCTCATACAACAAGAATAATACAGCTTTCAGTTCCTAATATTAAAAGAGGTTACAAAGGTTTTTCTTCATGAACAATATTTTGAGGATGAATGTGTAATCAAGTAGAGAGGCTGAAATAACATTCAATATAAAAAGGGATAAAATGGGTTCTAAAAAGTTTGGAATGGCAGGGTGGTTTAAAGTGACTGAAAATCCTAAATGAATGATCATCACTTCAAGATTTTTAGCCACTGTAAAATGTGGCTGAGTTGCTTGTTCCCTGATAGACCGTGTGCTGTCTGTTGAAGTGTTAGCCATTCAATGTGGCCTTCTTTTAAACAGTCTGGAGGAAATATTCAGGCATTATTTGCTTCCAGATATGGGGGGATTTCCCGGGGGTACGAAGCAAGATAAAATTAACTGAAAACCACAGTGGGGTACTCCACTTAGGACCAGGGTTTTTATTAATCAATCAATCAATCATATTTATTGAGTGCTTACTGTGTGCAGAGCACTGTACTAAGCGCTTGGGAAGTACAAGTTGGCAACTTGTACTATTATTATTATTGTTGTTGTTATTGCTATTATTATTTGATATTTGTTAAGTGCTTACTATGTGACAAGTACTGAACTAAGTCCTGGGGTAAATACAAGATAATTTGGTTGGACACAGTCCCTGTCCCACATAGAGCTCACAATCTCAACCCCCAGTTTGCAGATGAGGTGGCTGAGGCACAGAGGAGTTAAGTGACTTGCCCAAGGTCACACAGCAGACAAGTGGCAGAGCCAGTATGAGAATCTGGGTCTTTCTCCCAGGCCTGTGCTCCATTAGCCACGTGGTATCTCTTTGTAATGAAAGAGGTCCTGGGGCTCAGTCAGTCAGTTGACTTATTGTGTACAGAGCACTGTACTAAGCACTTGGGAGGGTACAATATAACTATATAACAGACACATTCCCTGCTCACAATGATTGAACAGTCAGCAGCACAATGTTCCAGACACACAGATTGGAATTGCAAACCAAGAGGTGCCAGGCTTATGAACTGCCAGGCTAGTATGTGCCAAGGCTGGAAACTGCCAGGCCAAGAGGGACCAGGGCAAGAACTGCCATGACAAGAGATGCTGAGGTTGAGACTAAGGAAGCCTTAGCATAGAGCTAGCCCTGCTTATTACCCTAATATATATCTATTATATTCTTAGGTCAGATCTACACAAACAAAAATATGAGAAGAGAGGTGGTGTGATTCATTCATTCATTCAATCGTATTTATTGAGCACTTACTGTGTGCAGAGCACTGTACTAAGCGCTTGGGAAGTACAAGTTGGCAACATATAGAGACGGCCCCTACCCAACAATGGGCTCACAGTCTAGAAGGGGGAGACAGACAACAAAACAAAACATGTGGACAGGTGTCAAGTCATCAGAATAAACAGAAATAAAGCTAGAAGCACATCATTAAAAAAACAGAATAGTAAATATGTACAAGTAAAATCAATAGAGTAATAAATCTGTACAAACATATATACAGGTGCTGTGGGGAGGGGAAGGAGGTAGGGCGGGTGGGTGGGGAGGAGAGGAAAAAGGGAGCTCTCAGTAGGGCTTTGAAGGGAGGAAGAGAGCTAGCTTGGTGGATGTGCGGAGGGAGGGCATTCCAGGCCACGGGTGGATGTGGGCCACCCCCTTCTCCTCAACACGCTATCTGACCTTGGCTTCAGAGACTCTGTCGTCTCCTGGTTCTCCTCTTACCTCTCCGGTCGTTCCTTCTCAGTCTCTTTTGCAGGCTCCTCCTCCCCCTCCCATCCTCTTACTGTGGGGGTTCCCCAAGGTTCAGTGCTTGGTCCCTTTCTGTTCTCGATCTACACGCACTCCCTTGGTGACCTCATTCGCTCCCACGGCTTCAACTATCATCTCTACGCTGATGACACCCAGATCTACATCTCTGCCCCTGCTCTCTCCCCCTCTCTCCAGGCTCGCATCTCCTCCTGCCTTCAGGACATCTCCATCTGGATGTCTGCCCGCCACCTAAAGCTCAACATGTTGAAGACTGAACTCCTTGTTTTCCCTCCCAAACCTTGCCATCTCCCTGACTTTCCCATCTCTGTTGACGGCACTACCATCCTTCCTGTCTCACAAGCCCGCAACCTTGATGTCATCCTCGACTCCGCTCTCTCATTCACCCCTCACATCCAAGCCATCACCAAAACCTGCCGGTCTCAGCCCCGCAACATTGCCAAGATCCGGCCTTTCCTCTCCATCCATACCGCTACCCTGCTCATTCAAGCTCTCATCCTATCCCGTCTGGACTACTGCATCAGCCTTCTCTCTGATCTCTCATCCTCATGTCTCTCTCCATTTCAATCCATACTTCATGCTGCTGCCCGGATTATCTTTGTCCAGAAACGCTCTGGGCATATCACTCCCCTCCTCAAAAATCTCCAGTGGCTACCAATCAATCTGCGCATCAGGCAGAAACTCCTCACCCTCGGCTTCAAGCCTCTCCATCACCTCGCCCCCTCCTATCTCACCTCCCTTCTCTCCTTCTACAGCACAGCCCACACCCTCCGCTCCTCTGCCGCTAATCTCCTCACCGTACCTCGTTCTCGCCTGTCCCGCCATAGACCCCCGGCTCACGTCATCCCCCGGGCGTGGAATGCCCTCCCTCTGCCCATCCGCCAAGCTAGCTCTCTTCCGCCCTTCAAGGCCCTATTGAGAGCTCACCTCCTCCAGGAGGCCTTCCCAAACTGAGCCCCTTCCTTCTTCTCCCCCTCGTCCCCCTCTCCATCCCCCCCCTTCTTACCTCCTTCCCTTCTCCACAGCACCTGTATATATGTATATATGTTTGTACATATTTATTACTCTATTTATTTATTTATTTTACTTGTACATATCTGTTCTATTTATTTTATTTTGTTAGTATGTTTGGTTTTGTTCTCTGTCTTCCCCTTTTAGACTGTGAGCTCACGGTTGGGTAGGGACTGTCTCTATATGTTGCCAATTTGTACTTCCCAAGCGCTTAGTAGAGTGCTCTGCACATAGTAAGTGCTCAATAAATACGATTGATGATGATGATGATGATGTGGGCCGGGGGTCGATGGTGGGACAGGCGAGAACGAGGTACAGTGAGGATGTTAGCAGCAGAAGAGCAGAGGGTGTGGGATGGTTCAGGAAAAGGGAAAAATCCAAATGCATATATAAAAAAATCACTTCAAAAGTTTGAAACAAAATAGTTTTGTTTTGGGAATTTATTTACACCAGAGAGGAATTCATTCATTGAGTTGTATTTATTGAGCATTTTCTGTATGCAAAGCACTGTATTAAGCTCTTGGGAGAGTATAACATAACAGACTGACATAGGAGGAAAATCAATTATCAGAATGATTGTGTTGCATCTATTTTCATTAGCCTACGGTAGGCCCACCTGTAGGGAAATCTCAGGTTCTCTTAAGGTAACCCTCCATTACCAATGACCTCCTGCTTGCCAAATCCAATGGCTCATACTCTATCCTAATCCTCCTCGACCTCTCAGCTGCCTTCGACACTGTGGACCACCCCCTTCTCCTCAACACGCTATCCAACCTTGGCTTCACAGACTCTGTCCTCTCCTGGTTCTCCTCTTATCTCTCTGGTCGTTAATTCTCAGTCTCCTTTGCAGGCTCCTCCTCCCCCTCCCCTCCCCTTCTGTTCTTGATCTACACTCACTCCCTTGGTGACCTCATTCTCTCCCACGGCTTCAACTATCATCTCGATGCTGAGGACACCCAGATCTACATCTCTGACCCTGCTCTCTCCCCCTCCCTCCAGGCTCGCATCTCCTCCTGCCTTCAGGACATCTCCATCTGGATGTCTGCCTGCCACCTAAAACTCAACATGTCGAAGACTGAACTCCTTGTCTTCCCTCCCAAACCCTGCCCTCTCCCTGACATTCCTATCACTGTTGACGGCACCACCATCCTTCCCATCTCACAAGCCCGCAACCTTGGTGTCATCCTCAATCAATCAATCAATCAATCGTATTTATTGAGCGCTTACTATGTGCAGAGCACTGTACTAAGCGCTTGGGAAGTACAAATTGGCATCACATAGAGACAGTCCCTACCCGATAGTGGGCTCACAGTCTAAAATCCTCGACTCCACTCTCTCGTTCACCCCTCACATCCAAGCCGTCACCAAAACCTGCCGGTCTCAGCTCCGCAACATTGCCAATATCCGCCCTTTCCTCTCCATCCAAACTGCTACCCTGCTCATTCAAGCTCTCATCCTATCCCGACTGGACTACTGTATCAGCGTCCTCTCCGATCTCCCATCCTCTTGTCTCTCCCCACTTCAATCCATACTTCACGCTGCTGCCCGGATTGTCTTTGTCCAGAAACACTCTGGGCATGTTACTCCTCTCCTCAAAAATCTCCAGTGGCTACCAATCAACCTATGCATCAGGCAGAAACTCCTCACCCTTGGCTTCAAGGCTCTCCATCACCTCGCCCCCTCCTTCCTCACCTCCCTTCTCTCCTTCTACAGCCCAGCCTGCACCCTCCACTCCTCTGCTGCTAATCTCCTCACCGTGCCTCGTTCTCTCCTGTCCCACCATTGATCTGCGGCCCACGTCATCCCCCTGGCCTGGAATGCCTTCCCTCTGCCCATCCGCCAAGCTAGCTCTCTTCCTCCCTTCAAGGCCCTACTGAGAGCTCACCTCCTCCAGGAGGCCTTCCCAGACTGAGCCCCCTCCTTCCTCTTCCCCTCCTCCCCCCTCTCCATCCCCCCCGCCTTACCTCCTTCCCTTCCCCACACCACCTGTATATATGTATATATGTTTGTACGTATTTATTACTCTATTTATTTATTTTACTTGTATATATCTATTCTATTTATTTTATTTTGTTAATATGTTTTGTTTTGTTCTCTGTCTCCCCATTCTAGACTGTGAGCCCACTGTTGGGTAGGGACCGTCTCCATGTGCTGCCAACTTGTGCTTCCCAAGCGCTTAGTACAGTGCTCTGCACACAGTAAGCACTCAATAAATACGATTGATTGATTGATCCTACAGGTAAATTCTCCCCTTTGAATTCAGAATCTAAACAGTCACCATGTCAGAGAATTAAAAGTGGATGGGAACTAAACAAGGAGCTAGGATTTTATATCTGCCGTACGAGAGGGGATTAATGATTCATGTCTATTCTTACTTGAATGTGATGAAGTTTCCTTAATCTCACGTAAAGGGACATTTCTACCCCAACCTCTAGCCTTAGCTCTCATTTGGAAATAATCTGGGTGGCCTAAAGTGTTTTTTTCCCCCTCCAAAACTTCAACCTAATTCCAGATAATGACTCAATCATCTTTCATTTTGTAGGCTTAAAGGATGAACAGAGGGTTAAAGTGCGAACCCCACAGCGAGGTAAATCCAACATAATTTAACACAGAATCGATTTAAGGAATGGCCCTTATCTATGAATCAGCAATAGCATTCTATCAAACTGGTAGTTTGATGGGTAAGACTGAAGCCCAATCAGCTCCTATCCCATCCCAGGTCCCCAAGTAAATTGAGTTTGGGAGTCTCAAATTAGTATAGGTAATCTCTTTTAACTCTTCCTGTCTGCACTATGTTTTGCGCTAGTCAACAGTCTCACACTCATTTATTGGCTGTCAAATTTATTTTGCAAAAAATAGGAGGCAGGGAGAAAGGAAAATAATCTGTTTTCACTTAAGTACCATGCTTATTCATATATTGCCTCCTGCTGTATAACTCCCAGTTTCCATTCTAATATTTGAAGAGGAAACAAAAGATTATTTTTGTAAGCATTGATAGCGGCATGCACCAGGGTACAGCCAGCTAAAACCACACAGACAGGCTCACACTGGGAGGAAGTTTCTTTTATAGTATATGTGCGCACTACAGGTAGACAGGAAAAGTGTCAAAAAGTGCTAACAACATGGCATACTGGGAGCCCAGAAATGCATTTTTTCTTAAGACAGGCCAACTCCACTATAGAAAGAAGAGAAGGGATGGGGAAAGCTTATGGTAAATTAGTGAGTGTCTGTTGTATGCGGCACTTGGGAGAATACAATAGAAACAAGTCTCAAACAGTCCTTTAAGCATTCTTTTCCTTCTCCCTTCTTTTCTTTTCCTTTTCCCTCCTGCTTCCCTAGCTGCTACACTTAATGGTTAGTTGACACCCCTTGCCCCACCATGACAACCCTTTCCCAGATTTTGTTTTGCAAAAATTCTTCTAAAAAGTGGGACAATTATGTGGGTAAATGTGGTAATGCCCTAGAGTACATCTACAGTAATTTCAGCCAAGTAATAAATGTTCTACATACAGGAAAACAATCTACCTTATGCCGCTTTTCCTTACTCTTGGCAGATAATCAATAAACAAATTGGCAGCGTGGCTCAGTGGAAAGAACACGGGCTTTGGAGTCAGAGGTCATGGGTTCAAATCCCCACTCTGCCAATTGTCAGCTGTGTGCCTTTGGGCAAGTCACTTCACTTCTCTGAGCTTCAGTTACCTCATCTGTAAAATGGGGATGAAGACTGTGAGCCCCCCATGGGACAACCTTGTACCTCCCCAGAGCTTAGAACAGTGCTTGGCACATAGTAAGTGCTTAAGAAATGTCATTATTATTATTATTATTATTATTATTATTATGTGATTCACTTGCTTTCTAGTGCTTGTCTAATAATAGTAATACTTATTAAGCAGTTGCTCTGTGTCAGGCATTGTATTAAGCGTTGGAGTAGATATAAAATAAAGAGATTGGATCCACTGGATCTGATATGGGGCTCTCAGTGTAGGTAGGAGGGAGAACAGGTATTTTATCCTCATTTTATAGTTGAGGAAAATGAGGCCCAGAGAAGTTAAATAACTTGCCTAAGGTTACACAACAGGTAAGTGGCAGAGCAGAATTAGAACTCAGGGCCTCTGATTTCCAGGCTGGTACCCTCTCCTCTAGGGTATGCTCCCCAGTCACCCTATCTCTCTCATGAATCCATAACAGAACAGTACTGCATGGCTCCTTCCAGCCCAGACAATATGTCCATGTTTTGCAGTGACACTTATACTGCAGAAAAATGTTTATATTCAGGACCACACAAGGAATGAAATGAATCCTCTGTAGAAATCCTGACATTAAAATGTAACTTATTATTTCTTTTTCAAAATAAGGGCCACTTTAGCCAGCTATTTGGTATATCCTATTGTGCTCAGGAGATTAGTTTGATTCCCTGAACTGATATTGGGGTAAGAAATACAGCCATGGATTTCAGCAAAGACGTTTCCTGCGGAAATGAAAAGACTGGAGGAATGGAATCAGATTGATCTTTCAACATTCGACTGGCTCTTGTTCCTGAATTAATGGCTGACAGCTACAGGGTTGTTTGTGGAGAGACACATCTTTGCCACCACCAGTAAATATCACACACAATCAAACGTAAAGAGTCCAGAATACAAAGGAAGGTGACAGACTGGTGAGGGTGAAAAACAGTAAGCAGTTTAATAACTGAAGATACCCAGAGTTAGGCAATCATGATCTTTTACATGCAGAGCTACCTAGAGTTAGGGGACAGACAAAATTACATATATGGATATATACATTAAGTGTAGATGTGTGTGTGCGCGTGTGTATGGGGGTGTGTATGCGTCAACTCCTTAATTTTCAAAATAAAGCACTTGACTGAATGATTTTATGTACTGGGGACGGAGGCGGGGGAAATATGGTTTTAATATAAGTTCCCTGAAGGCATTGTTTCAGAGTTGAAAAATTGATTTTTTTTAATTTAAAAAAATGTATTCTAGCACTGGTTCCTAAAAGACTTCAGATAAAATTGGGTTTAAGTTTCAAGATGTGGGGAAGGGGAGTGGTATCTTGGATTTTTTTTATGGTTCACATGTAGTATTTGTGCGGATTGTGCTTGTGAACAAAATCCAGTCTGTTCCGGCAATATAATTTGATGTAAGTGGCAAACCATAGGTAAAATAGTAATTTCAAAGTAACTTTGCAGATGTTTTCCCTCTCTCATTTGGGATAATGGAGAAAGAAGAATGCTCACCTTTGCAAAACTGCTCCAACCTCCAGCTATCCAAGGAAATTCTAGACTCTACTTACCATGTAGAAAAAGGGAAATCACGCAGAAAAAAAAGGGATCTGGCATATTTGAAAATGACCAACCCAACTAGCTATCACATTCTAAAATACACACCTATCTGTTAACCAAAAAGAACAGAATAGTCGATAAGTTTAAATAGGCATGTGAGAAGGGAGATAGGTGATAGAAGAATGTGGTAATAACAATGATTATCATTCATTCATTCATTCAATCGTATTTATTGAGTACTAACTGTTTGCAGAGCACTGTAACTGTACTAAGCGCTTGGGAATTACAGTTTCGGCAACATATAGAGACGGTCAACAAAGGGCTCACAAACTGATAGTCTTTTTTATTGAGCAGAGCCCTGTACTAAGTGCTTGGAAGAGTACAGTAAAATATAACAGGTGCATTCCCTGGACACAACAGGCTCACAGGCTATAAGGGGGAGATGGACATTAATATAAATAAATAAAATTGCAGATATGTACATAAGTGCTGTGGGGCTGGGAGCAGAGATGAACAACGGGAGCAAGTCAAGGCAACGCAGAAGGGAGTGGGAGAAGAGGAAAGGAGAATTTAGTTAGGGAACGCCGGTTGGAGGACATGTGCCTTCAATAATGCTTTCAAGGTGGGGAGAGTAATTGTGTCAATACGAAGAGGGAGGACATTCCAGGCCAGAGGCAGGACATAGGTGAGAGGCCAATGTTGAGATAGACAAGATCAAAGTACAGTGAGAAGGTTGCCATTAGAGGAGTGAAGTGCACGGGCTGGGTTGAAGTTGACTAGACTAGACTGTAAGCTCGATGTAGGTAGTGGATGTGTTTACTGCCATATTATACTCTCCCAAGTGGTTAGTACAGTGCTCTGCACATAGTAAGTGCTCAATAAGTGCAATCAAATGAGAGCAGGGAGGTGAAGTAGGAGGGGGCAAGGTGATTGAGTGCTTTAAAGCTGATGATAAGGAGTTTCTGTTTGATACTGAGGTTGATGGGCAATCACTGGACTTTCTTGAGGAGTGGGGAAATGTTCTGTAGAAAAATGAACTGGGCAGAAGTATGGACTTGAGTGGGATAGCAGAGAGACAGGAGGCAGGGAGATCAGCAAGGAGGCTGATACTGTAATCAAGGCAGGCTAGGATAGATGCTTGGATTAATGTGGCAGCAATTTGGATGGTGAGGAAAGGGCAGATTTTAGCAATGTTGGGTAGGTCAAGTTGTCAGGATTTAGTGATGGAGTCAATATGTGGGTTGAGTGAGAGAGATGAGTCAAGATAATGCCAAGGTTACAGGCTTGTGAGACAGGAAGGATGGTGATGGTGATGCCATCTACAGTGATGGGAAAGTCAGAGTTTGGCTAAGGAGTTCTGTTTCAAACACGTTAAGTTTGAGGTGATGATAGGACATCGAGTACAGATGTCTTGAAGGCAGGAGGAAATGTGAGAATGCAGAGAGGGAGAGAGATCAGGGCTGGAGATGTGGATTTGGGAAACATCCACAAAGAGGTGGTATTTGAAGCCATGGGAGGGAATTAGCTCTCCAAGGAAGTGGGTGAAAATGGAGAATAGAAGGGGACCCAGAACTGAACCTTGAGGGATCCCCACAGTGAGGGGGTGGGAGGCAGAGGAGGATCCCATGAAAGACACTGAGAATAACTGGCCAGAGACATTGGAGGAGAACCATGAGAGGACAGTGTCAGTGAAGCCAAGGTTGGATAATGTTTCCAGGAAAGGGGGGTGGTTGACAGTGTCGAATGTAGCTGAGAGGTCAAGTAGGATGGTACTTATTATGTACTTAATACATGTTAAGCCCTGGCCTAGATATAATATACGTCAGTTTGGACATAAACCCTATCCCACATGGGCTTATCTAAGAAAGGGGGAGAGCAGGTAAGCTGAATGGTGTCGATTGTCCACTTTAGCACAGACTGGAGTATGTTTACGGAGAAAGGGAAAGTAGTCAAAGTTCAGAGAAATATTGAGATAGCAGTCAGAGAAGGAACAAAGATGAAAGAAGAGCTCCATGTATACATTGGGTGTGTCCATCCTGATTAGCTTGTATCTACCCCAGAGTTTAGTACAATGCCTGGCATGTGATAAGCATGAGAAGCAGCATGGCTCAGTGGAAAGAGCACAGGCTTTGGAATCAGAGGTCATGGTTCAAATCCCTGCTCTGCCAATTGTCAGCTGTGTGACTTTGGGCAAGTCACTTAACTTCTCTGGGCTTCAGTTCCCTCATCTGGAAAATGGGGATTAAGATTATGAGCCCCATGTGGGACAACCTGATCACCTTGTATCCCTCCAGCACATAGTAAGCGCTCAACAAATGCCATCATCATCATTATTATTATTATAAGCACTTAACAAATACCATTTAAAAAAACACATTTTTGTGAGGTGGGAGGAAATGAATCCAAAACACTTAAGAAGTTTAACATTCAATAGTATGTTGATGATAGCACAGAGTGAATAATACGTGACTGAAATAGTTACTGACATTTCAAACCCTAAATCTTTCCACAAGCTTCATCCGAGCTTCCCAAACAGTGTGGCCTAGTAGATAGAGCATGGTCCTGGGAGTCAGAAGGACCAGGGTTCTAATCCCAGCTTCACCTCTTGTCTGCTGTGTGACCTTGGGCAAATCAATTTAATTCACTTCTCTGTGCCTCAGGTAATTTATCTGTAAAATGGGGATTAAGACTGTGAGCCCATGTGAGATATGGACTGTGTTCAACCTGATTAGCTTGTATCTTTATTCAATCATATTTACTGAGCAATTACTGTGTGCAGAATACTTCACTAAGCACTTGGGAAAATACAATACAGCAATAGAGAGAGACAATCCCTGCCCACAATGAGCTCACAGGCTAACCCAGTGCTTAGTACAGGGCCTGGCACATAGTAAGCTCTTAGAAAATACCATTAAAAGAAAAAACAGCAATGCTAGCCTATCGTCAAGCAGGTAAAGACCATCATCATTGTCAATAATATATCTTGATAAGAAAAAATCACTATAGGTTTGTAACCTATTTGTGTAGAAGGGCCAAACAAAAACATTTGAGCAGTTGGTGTTCAAAGAACCACATAATTTATAATGTCCCCCAGCACCCCTTGAGACATCCTTAATATTTGCTGTGCTAGACAAAACATGATGACATCTCTGACCTGCATTGCTATTTCACTGCAACAACTGTTCACAGCAACAGCTGCTACTGCCAGTGCAGATGGGAAAGAAGAGTGGCCAGGAAAGACAGTGGGAGAAGAAGGGGGAGCAGAGAAGAAAAAAGAGATGATGAGGCGGGCAAAAGAAGGTGGGGGCTGGGGGAAGAGAAAGGGAAGGAAATAGACTTGGATGAAACGAGAAGGGAAAGGGAAAGAGAAGCAATGAGGAAAGAAGAGAGGATTGGAGAAGGAGTAAGGAATTGATGTCCCTCTGGAACACATGTCAGCAAGAAGCAGCCCAGCTGGGGCTCTCTACTGGACAAGTGGATGGAAGGGCATTGATCCTCAGAAAGTTGCAAGGAATCCCACGGACTGGAGAGGTAAAATATGGAAGAAGCAGGCAGCACTGACTAGAGAATCCTTGCCCAAATCTGTGCAGATGGAGTTTCCTTTCCTTATGGCAATCAACTTGAGGAAGGAGATCCCAGCCCAAATTGCATGCTTCTGGGTATCAGTAGCTTTTCATCCAGCCCCTTCAATCTCCCCTCCTTTCGGTTCTGCCTGCAGCCCCCGAAACCCATGCCTCCACCTAATAATTTTGATGATATTTGTTAAGTGCTTACCAAGTGTAAAACACTGCTCTAAGTGCTGGGGTAGATCCAAGCTAATCACGTCAGACACAGTCCCTGTTCCACATGGGGCTCACAGTCTTAATCTCCATTGTACAAATGAGGGAACTGAGGCCCAGAGAAGTGAAGGGACTTGTCCAAGGTCACACAACAGACAAAAGGTGGAGCCGACATCAGAATCCAGGTCCTTCTAACTCCCAGGCCCTTGCTCTACCCACTAGGTTATGCTGCTTCCCCTTTCCACCTCAGTACTGAAAAGTTGCCAAGCCAAAAAGGAATGAGGCAGGTAGGTGGAGAGCCCATAGTTTGGGCCTGTGTTATGGGTCACCTCCCCGGCTCCCAGCCACCCTTACGCTCAATCAATCAATCAATCATATTATTGAGCCATTACTGTTTGCAGAACGCTGTATTAAGCACTTGAGAGAGTATCATGTAAGAGTTGGTAGATACGTTCCCTGCCCAAAACGAGCCCTTCCGGTCTGTGGGAGAGGTCACAGAGGAGCCACATCTGGCCCTAGTGCCTGCAGGAGAAGATGGATGAGGAGAGGGTAACAGATTTGGTAAGGCCAATGTTTTCTCTATCCTGTTAGAGGAGAATGAGGAGAGGATGAGAGGGAAAGGAGAACGAGAGAGAGGAGGAGGGAGGTAGAGAACAAGCATACCTCTGATTGAGCTGACTCTTCTGACTAGGGATCAGCCATTTTAGCTCTCTCAGTCCCTTTCTGACTTAAAGGGGAGGAGCTAAGGCAGCTACTTCCCATCCATTTCCTCCATCACTTTCTCCTGCAAAGGTGAAGTTATTAGAATCGCTTTCACAGTGCCAACTTTGAGGATGGGCCTTTCTGCTTGAGGGCCACTTCATCCATTTATCCATTTATCATTTTATTCCATCTATACTCACTCCCTTGGTGAACTCATTAGCTCCCATGGCTTCAACTATCATCTCTACATAGATGACTCCCAAATCTACATCTCTTCCCCTGTTCTCTCTCCCTCCCTACAGGCTCGTATCTCCTCCTGCCTTCAGGAGATCTCCACCTGGTTGTCCACCCACCACCTAAAACTCAACATGTCCAAGACTGAGCACCTTATCTTCTCTTCCAAACCCTGTCCTCTGCCTGACTCTCCCATCACTGTGGATGGCACTACCATTCTTCCCGTCTCACAAGCCCGCAACCTTAGTGTCATCCTTTGCTCCCTCATTCACCCCACACATCTAATCCATCACCAAAACCTGTCAGTCTCACCTCCACAACATCGCCAAGATCCGCCCTTTCATCTCCATCCAAACTGCTACCTTTCTGGTTCAGTCTCTCATCTTATACCGACAGGATTACTGCATCAGCCTCCTTTCTTATCTCCCATTCTCCCGTCTCTCCCGGCTTCATTCTATACTTCACTCTGCTGCCCAGATTATCTCTGTACAGAAATGTTCTGGGCATGTCTCTCCCCTCCTCAAAAATCTCCAGTGGTTGCCTATCAAACTTCGAGTCAAGCAAAAACTCCTCACTATTGGATTCAAAGCTGTCCATCACCTCACCCCCTCCTACCTCACCTCCCTTCTCTCCTTCTACAGCCCAGCCCACACACTCCGCTCCTCTCGTCAACCCCTGGCCCAAGTCCTACCTCTGGCCTGGAATGCCACACATTTGCCAAACTAGCTCTCTTCCTACCTTCAAAGGCCTACTGAGAGCTCATCTCCTCCAGGAGGCCTTCCCAGGCTGAGCCCCCCTTTTTCCTCTCCTCCTTCTCCTCCTCCTCCCCTCCCCCTCCTCCCTCTGCTCTAACCCTTTCCCGTCCCCACAGCACTTGTGTATATTTGTACATATTCATTACTCTATTAATTTTATTAATGATGTGTATATAGCTATAATTTTATGTATTCTGATGGTACTGACACCTGGCTACTTTTTTGTTTGTCTGTCTCCCCCTTCTACACTGTGAGCCCGTTGTTGGGTAGGGACCATCTCTATATGTTGCCGATTTGTACTTCCCAAGCACTTAGTACAGTGCTTTGCACACAGTAAGCGCTCAATAAATACGATTGAATGAATGAATCTGATTCCAGAAAGAGCCATATCTAGTTTGTGAGCCATAGGTGTTCATCTCCTGCCAGAATTCTTAGGGAATACATGAAAGAAAAATAAATCAAGATCTCTGCTCCCAAGTAGTTTACCTTGTAAGAGGTAAGAAAGGATGGAAGAATGCATGTGAACATAGATAGAATATAAGAAGGACTAGATTGGAGGCTGCCTTTATATGCTAGCTCTCGTTGCCATATGTGACCATATTGTAGAATACATGCTTCCTGAGTTAATTAGCAGGATGTTCAGGGTGAAGTTGCAGAAAGTATATTACTATGTACGTACTTGCAAGATGCGGTCTCCCTCTCGGATTCGACCATCTCTGGCTGCGATGCTATTTGGATCAACCTACAAAAGGCACACAAAAGAAATTCAACATGAATGTGAAATACTCAAGAAACTTTTCCAGAATCGTCTAGAAAATGCTATTGATTGGTAACACAACAAATGATGGCTACATTTTCTCTCTCTGTCAAATACCCATGCCGGTCTTCAAAAAATGTTCACAGTCATTTTTAAAGTAAAAAGATGGGATTGTGGTGGAGGCCAGAAAAAGAATCTGATTTTCAGGCCATTTTTCCCCCCTACCTGACTGTCAGACACTAAACTTCAACTGTCCTGGAGTAGAGAATTGATGACAGAATTTCCAGGAAATTCACTTGAACTGAGGTGATTTTGAAGGCTTGCAAAGGAGTAACTCTATCTTTGAGTGGATCCCTATCTGCTTAAGGTGATTCTTCTCAGGATCTATTTGTTTACAAATATTAACCATATTTCCTGTGGAATTTCAGGTTTACAAAGGATGAAATGAAATAACATCCCATCTGGGAAGAACACCCTAGAAGAAGGTGTGAATCTGTTAACTATAAATTAGTTTAATCTAAACAGATATTTAAGGCCCTATTAACAGCTTATCAGAATCACAATTGTCAAACTTTGAGTAATGACCCACTGTTCACAGGATTAATACTATCTATCACCTTTCACTTGATGGTTATCTTAAACCATTTGTTTTGTCTTGTCATGCCAAGTGCTATTTTTCAAACTAAACGTTCAAGTGTAGCATTTGATTTGCAGGTTACCTCCTGTTCAGCTGTTGCTATACTTTTTTTTTAGCTATTAGGTGGTGGCTTGAAAATACAATTATTGTCAAGGGCTTAAATGGGTACAAAGGAAACCGTAATTATCCTCACTCCCAAAAATCAAGAGTTTGGGAAATTCTAAGATGAGAATCCCTTTCCAACCCATATTATATAGCTGTTTTTAGAAAAGATACACACTGGCTTCAGGTAGCTATTCAGTTCATTTACTTTCATGGAGAGGTGGGGGAAACAAATGTCTTCTCCAATTTTCATCTTTGAGATTCACTTTGTGTTAGCATAGGAGAAGTCGTTCAGATTAACATGTTAACTGTTCCTGGCAATCTTTGACTATTTTACCTAGGAAGATAAACCTTGAATCATATTTGTTTCAGAGAATCAGCTCTGAACTAAATCATATCAAATATTCCTTTTTTAAATAGCTCACTGAAAAATGATACTGGGATTCACCTAAGACAAACGAATTGAGAGTCTTATGAGCAAAAGCAGCCTAAACCAGTTTTGAGGTTTGGTTTTCCCAACACGCTCATCTCCCAACATGGGTGTTTGCATATCTCCATTTCTCCCAGCATGGGAGTAGATGTGATCACTGTAAAGATTAGATGACATAAAATATGAGTCCAAGTTATTGTTGACAGGACTGCAGTGATGTGATAACAACATTTGGAGACCCAAATGTTTGCTGATTAAGAGCACTGCTTGACTTTCTGCATTCTTAGGGGATTACATTAAAATTTTAGATGATGCCCAGACTTCTTTGCTCTTTTCCTAACTGTGAAGTTGTAGTTAAAACATCACATTAAACGAACACACTGGTAATAATTATATTACTCGGGCAACTTAATTTACTCAGCTAATTGAAACTGACAATTACTGGCGAACAGCCAGTTTTCATATTCAAGGCGCAAAACATTTGTTTCTGGTTTTCATTGTGTGTGTCTGTGTGTGTATGTGTGTGTGTGTGTGTGTGTGTGTGTGTTCATGAGCATGTGTGTCCGTTCAGTTGCTTACCTCGCTCACATAAATTCCAGTGTCTTCCTCATCGTCCGTTCTATAACAGACAGTCAGCCCCAGCTTCTCTTGACTACTAACACGACACAGCTCAACTTCCTGTGAAAGACACATTGCACAGAGTGGCATTTATCTCGGGAAGGAATGAATCAGAAAAATGAACAATTTGCTGACATTCTCTTGGTCAGCCATTGAGAAGTTTTAATAATCTCACTCAGTACATATTCCACTTGATCAGCATTATCCTAATCAACACTTCTGCAGGCAGAGCAGTTCCAGAGTAAATGATGGCTATCATTATGGGTTAACAGGATGCTCTGTGTGCTATTCCTTAGGTGAAAACATCATTAGGCAAATCGTAAATTAGGGTTGAGTCGGTCAGACTTAGAGATGTAGAGTGATTTTATAGTTTTCCTGACTTCGTGTTAATAGGAGCTGACTTGCAATATACTACTTGTTTTTTTTGTCTCTATGTTGCCAAATATTAACGGAGATGGGAAGGACTAAATGCTTATCAATCAATCCATCACAGTAGAGTGTCCCTCTTGTCAGATCTCAAACCAATCCGTAAAATAAAGCCACTGTTTCATATTAATAGTTCAGTTCATTTACTGCCCAGCCTAAGGTTATTATTTCATCAAAAAGATTTGATCACTGAAGTATGCTTCAAAGAAACGCCTACAGAGTAGAAGAGCAGAAACATCTTTGCTATTTGTGAGACCTCGTGAATAACGTCTTCTTCATGCCTGCCAGTCGCGGACAGATCTTCCAGATAGAATTAGTTTCATGGGCAGATGACAGCATGGGGAATTGCTACTTAAATCTCCAGTCCTCTCCCTATCAAATTTCCAATGAATCTCTCTAACCAGATATACTCAGGAACAGTTCCCATGCCTCACCCCCTGACTCATTCCCCATGGTCACAGACAAAGCCCAAATTTGTATCATATCCCAATTGGCTGAGAATGGCCTGTTTATCTCAATTCCACTGAATTCAGTGGAAAAAGGATTTATAGTAAGAGTTAGCTTACTGATGAATATAGATAGAAGGCCAAATGTGAATTTTACTGACCAGTTTGAAAAAGCCATGTCCCAATGTTGATTATGAAATTTATGATAATTGTGGTATCTTTTAAACTCTTACTATGAATCACACACTTGCTAATAATAATAATAATAAATGAATAATGATGGCATTTGTTAAGCACTTACTATGTGCAAATGATGATGATGATGATGATGGCATTTGTTAAGTGCTTACTATATGCAGAGCACTGTTCTAAGCGCTGGGGGGGATACAAGGTGATCAAGTTGCCCCATGTGGGGCTCACAATCTTAATCCCCATTTTACAGATGAGGTAACTGAGGCTCAGAGAAGTTAAGTGACTTGCCCAAGGTCACACAGCAGTCATGTGGTGGAGTCGGGATTCGAACCCATGACTGCTGACTCCAAAGCCCGTGCTCTTTTCACAGAGCCACGCTGCTTCTCTAGAAGCAGCGTGCAAAGCACTGTTCTAAGTGCTGGGGGGGGTACAATGTGATCAAGTTGTCCCACGTGGGGCTCACAGGCTCAATCCCCATTTTTACAGATGAGGTAACAGGCTCAGAGAAGTTAAGTGACTTGCCCAAGGTCACACAGCAGACTTGTGGTGGAGCCGGGATTCGAACCCATGACCTCTGACTCCAAAGCCCGTGCTCTTTCCACTGAGCCACGCTGCTTCGCTATGAGCTGGGCTAGATGCAAATGTCCCTGTCCTTCACAGGGCTCAGTCTGAATAGGAGAGAGAACAGGTATTTAATCCCCATTTTATAGATGAGGAAATTTAGGCCCAGAAAAGTGACTTGCCTATAGTTTCACAGCAAAGAAGTGGCAGAGCTAAGTTTAGAACCCAGGGCCTTGAGAAATGTGTAGAGACAATGAAAAAGAAATAGTAACACAGACTAATTCTGGTCAAAAGGTGGATCCAAAAGTGGGGTTGCTGGAGGCATTTTCCTTTCTGCCGCCATTGGAAATATTTCTGATAATTCTAATAATTAATAATTACGGTATTTGTAAAGTGCTTACTATTGTGCCAGACACTGTTCTAAACACTGAGGTAGATATAAATTAATCAGATTGGACACAGTCCCAGTCTCACATGAGGTTCTTAGTATGGGTAGGAGGGTTTAAAATTCAATCCCTATTTTACAATTAAACTGAGGCCCATAGAAGTTAAGTGACTTGCCGAAGGTCACACAGCAGGCAATTGGTAGAGATGGGATTAGAACCCAGGTCCTGTGATACACTCCTACCTCACCTCACCTCCCTTCTCTCCTTCTGCCCCCCAGCCCGCACCCTCCGCTCCTCTGCCACTAACCTCCTCACTGGGCCTCGTTCTCGCCTGTCCTGCTGTCAACCCCAGGCCCACGTCCTCCCCCTGGTCTGGAATGCCCTCCCTCCGCACATCCGCCAAGCTAACTCTCTTACTCCCTTCAAAGCTCTACTGAGAGCTCACCTCCCCCAGGAGGCCTTCCCAGACTGAGCTCCCTCCTTCCTCTCCCCCTCTTCCCCCTCCCCATCCCCCCACCTTACCTTTTTCCCCTCCCCACAGCACCTGTATATATGCATATGTTTGTACATATTTATTACTCTATTTATTTATTTATTTTACTTGTACATATTTATTCTATTTATTTTATTTTGTTAATATGTTTTGTTTTGTTGTCTGTCTCCCCCTTCTAGACTGTGAGCCTGCTGTTGGGTAGGGACCATCTCTACATGTTGACAACTTGTACTTCCCAAGTGTTTAGTACAGTGCTCTGCACACAGTAAGTGCTCAATAAATACGATTGAATGAATGAATGAATGAATGATTCCCAAGCCCGGGCTCTTTCCACTAGGCCATGCTACTTCTGATGTCTGTCACATGAGAGGGGAGAGACAAAGTTAACTAAATGAGGAAAAAACTTCTGGCATTCCTTTTATTAGTGATATTTTAAAAATCTATAGCCATCTAGTCTATCTGAGTGTACAAACATCTCTCCTGCAACAGGGTAGTTGCAGCCCTGGTGCTATCCATACATCCTACTGTACCACAGTAGTCTTATGTTTCATTGTTTTTAGACCATAAACTCTGTTATGTAATTATCAGTTATCTACCCAAGTGCTTAGCATAATGCTTGGGCACATCAGAAACACCCAATTAATACCATAATTAGAATAATGCCATAATTATAATGGACACCAAGGGATAGGTAAAAAAAAGCCCATGGTTCAAATAAAGTTCAAGTAGGTCGTGGAAGTCTTCTAACCCTTGTTTCACTTCATATTTTAGTTTATTATTGTTATTATTAATATGATTCTTAAACTAAATAAGAATACTAATAGTATTTGTTAAGTGCTTACTATTTACCAGGCACTGTACTAAGCACTAGGGTAGATATAGGATAATGGGGTTGGGCACAGTCCCTTTCATTCATTTATTCAATCGTATTTATTGAGCACTTACTGTGTGCAGAGCACTGTACTAAGTGCTTGGGAAGTACAAGTTGGCAACTATATATAGAGACAGTCCCTACCCAACAACGGGCTCACAGTCTAGGATGGGCTCACAGTCTAGAAGGCTCACACTCTTAATCCCCATTTTACAGATGTGGTAATTGAGGCAGAGAAGTTAAGAGACCTGCCCAAGATCAAAGAGCAGACAAGTGGTGGAGCCAGGATTAGAAAGCTTGTTCCTTCATCACCAGTTCAGCAATTCTCAGACACATTTGACATTTAGTGGTCATTTGCTCCCCATAGGGTAGCAATTTCCCCAGCTTAAATCAGTTTCTACTAAAAATGAATGTAAAATGCACTGAGTTTCCTAAAAAAATGTGGGGGTTACTTTCCTGACAAACCCTGCATTAGGAAAATCTTGTGTTTCATGGGACCACGCACTTTGTTACTGGGCAAATATGCATACAAATGGTTCTTCCTTCATCTTGACCAGGGATCTATCCAGAAAACCTGATTTTGGAGAAGCAGTGAGGCCTAATGGAAAGATCACAGGTCTAGAAATCAGAGGATGTGGGTTCTAAACCTGGTTCCACCACTTGTTTCTTGCATAACCCTGGGCAAGTCACTTAACTTCTCTGGACCTCAGTTCCCTCATCTGCAAAATGGGGATTGAATTCCTGTTCTCCCTCCCACCTAGACAGTGAGCCTCATGTGAGACCTGATAATCTTGTAATGAGCTCAGCATTTAGTACAATGCTTGACAGATTATAAGCGTTACACGAATACCATAATTATTATTATTATTAGGATGTTCCCTCATTTCCTTACTTCATTCTATCCAAAATGGATGGTATAAATTAGATGTGCTTGCAAGTGATCCCCTCTGAAATGCTGAGGACTGATAATAGGTTTCCACAAGATTTTCACAAGGTTTCCTGTCATCTACTTGAAACAACACTCCTACCATTCATTCATTCATTCAATTGTATTTATTTCATTCATTCATATTTATTGAGCGCTTACTATGTGCACAGCATTGTACTAAGTGCTTGGAAAGTACAGTTCAGCAACAGATAGAGACAATCCCTACCCAACAACAGGCTCACAGCCTAGAAGGGGGAGACAGACAACAAAACCAAACAAGTAGATGGTGTCAATACCATCTAAATTGATAAATAGAATTATAGATGTATACACACATCATTACTAAAACAAATAGCATTATAAATATGTACAAATATACATAAGAGCTGTGGGGAGGGGAAGGGGGTAGGGCAGATGGAGGGAGTGGGGATGATGGGGAGGGGAGGAGGAGCAGAGGAAAAAGGGGGGCTCAGTCTGGGAAGGCCTCCTGGAGGAGGTGAGCTCTCAGTAGGGCTTTGAAGGGAGGAAGAGAGCTAGTTTGGTTGATGTGTGAAGGGAGGGCATTCCAGGCCAGAGGTAGGACATAGGCCAGGGGTCGATGGCAGGATAGGCGAGAATGAGGCACAGAAAGGAGGTTAGCAGCAGTGGAACGGAATGTGTGGGTTGGGCTGTAGTAGCAGAGAAAGGAGGTGAGGTAGGAGGCGGCAAGTTGATGGAGAGCTTTGAGGCCAATAGAGACGTGTCTTTGTTTCAAATGAAGGTTGATCGGCAACCACTGGAGATTTTTGAGGAGGGGTGTGACATACCCTGAGCATTTCAGAAGAAAAATAATCCGGGCAGCAGAGTGAAGAATAGAATGAAGAGGGGAGAGACAGGAGGATGGGAGATCACAAAGGAGGCTGCTGCAGTAATCCAGTCGGGATAGGATGAGAGATTGAACCAGCAAGGTAGAGGTTTTGATGGAGAGGAAAGGGCAGATCTTGGCGATGTTGTGATGTCACCGACAGGTTGGATGTGTGGGGTGAATGAGGGAGCGGAGTCAAGGATGACACTAAGTTTGCTGGCTTGTGAGATGGGACGGATGGTAGTGCTGTCCACAGTGATGGGAAAGTTAGGCAGAGGACAGGGTTTGGAAGGGAAGATAAAGAGTTCAGTCTTGGACATGTTGAGTTTTAGGTGGCGGGTGGACATCCAGGTGGAGATCTCCTGAAGCCTGGAGGAGATACGAGCCTGTAGGGAGGGAGAGAGAACAGGGGAGGAGATGTAGATTTGGGAGTCATCTATGTAGAGATGATAGTTGAAGCCATGGGAGTGAATGAGTTCACCAAGGGAGTGAGAATAGATGGAGAACGGAAGAGGACCAAGAACTGACCCTTGAGAAATCCCTAAAGTTAGGGGATGGGAGGAGGAGGAGGAGGAGCCTGTGAAGGAGACTGGTAATGTATGGCCAGAGAGATAAGAGGAGAACCAGGAGAGGATGGAGTCTGTGAAGCCAAGGTTGGATAATGTGTTGAGGAGAAGGGGATGGTCCACAGTGTCAAAGGTAGCTGAGTAGTTGAGGAGTATTTGGATAGAATAGCACCACAACATTACAATCAATCAATCAATCAAACAATGAATTATTGGTATTTTTCTGCACAGAGGATTGTACAAAGTGCTTGGAAGGGTAAATATAATAATAATAATAATAATAACTGGCATTTGTTAAGCGCTTACTATGTGCAAAGCACTGTTATTCACAATCCCTACTCATAAGGACCTTTAAATCTAGCCGGTGCAACAGATATTAAAATACATTTCAGACATTCCCTTATTCTTCCATCAAGTCCTATACAAATCTATCAAAATGGAAGTACATTTTATAGCAGAAATTACTACACTGTTTCCACTTAACATTTTTTAACCCTCCTAATTGTTAAAATATATTGACAGGGCATTTAAAAGATGTATTTATCTATTTAATCAAAATACTTTCCCTTCATTGTACATTAACATAAGCTTCGGCTGACCATAAGGCTGTGTTACCTTGGTTATGGAAATGAAAAAAAAAAATAGAGTGCATGGGTAAAACACTGTTTTTAAAATATTGCAGCAGTTGCTTATGACTGGAATTAGTTACATATATGCTAACACAGGACAAAACTGGAAACTTCATTTTCTAGGGCAAATGGTGACTTGATTTTGGCAATGGGAATGCAAATTGTGTACACCAAGAGAGGACTATTAAGAACAGGCAACAATTAATGCCTCCAGAGGGAAAGACCACTTTACTAGAATTCAAGCATTAGGAAGAAATTACAGTACCAAATGGCCTCAATTACAGCAAAAAGGTATACATTTAAGGAATAAAGAAGTTTGTAGTCCTGGGAGGCCTATAAGAAAACCTAAACCCGCCATAATGGAGTGGAACCGGGACCTTTAAATCAAGGCAAATGAGGAGCTCTGCACAAGCGGAAATGCACTGTAATCCACTCTCAGGGTCCTGCCGCAGAACCAGAGGAAAGTCCCTGGACTATGAATAACTCTCCATTGGTTTGGAAGATGACACTCCTGAAAGTGGGATTTTAACCCAAGTGGGCTGGTGAAATTTAAAAGATTGCAGAGTGGCTGCGGATAAATCGTTCCATTCAATAAGATCATTCCTTGTGATGCTGAAACATTGCTATATGCAGTGCCTAGTACTGCTTTCTAGTCTGCTTTTTGCTATACCAATCATTCCAAGCACCTACTCGAAAAGAGCCGCCATCTCTTCAACTGCTGCACATCACATCATATACCTGCTCCGTCCCTAACAACCTCCAGCTTTGCCACATGATTCGAGGTCCTGCTGGCCCCTGCTTCCATGCTTAAGCCCCTCCCTGCTTCAGCTCACTAATCAGTAGCCACTTCACAAGGGAAACCTTTGAAGAGAGGAATGTTTCACAGCAAGGTATCGAATCAGCTCTTGCTTCGATATCCTGCTGTCCGACATCCTTCTCTTCCTGGGCTTCTCTTTCGCAGGTTTGTTATAATAAATAATGTTTCAGTGCTCATTTGTTCCAGGATTTTGCTATTTATGATTCAGCCTTGACATTAGATTTCACGTTGAGCTGCACAGAAAATATTAGCCGCTTCTAAAAATATCAACAGAATAAAGAGGAATTTGAATAAACTCATGAAAATTTCAGAATGTAGGTGCAGAAGTTAGGGATATTAGGAGATGCATGCCTTACTATTTGAATAAAAATAATAATAATAATGATGGTATTTGTTCAGTGCTTACTATGTGCAAAGCACTGTTCTAAGCCCTGGGGGGGGGGTGGGGGCGGAAATACAAGATTGATTTATTTTTTATTTTATTTTGTTAGTATGTTTGGTTTTGTTCTCTGTCTCCCCCTTTTAGACTGTGAGCCCACTGTTGGGTAGGGACTGTCTCTATATGTTGCCAATTTGTACTTCCCAAGTGCTTAGTACAGTGCTCTGCACATAGTAAGCGCTCAATAAATACGATTGATGATGGTGATGATGATGAAGATGATCAGGTTGTCCCACGTGGGGCTCACAGTCTTAATCCCCATTTTACAGATGAGGGAACTGAGGCACAGAGAAGTTAAGTGACTTATCTATCCAAGGTTACACAACTGGCAAGTGGCAGAGCCGGTATCCAAACCCATGACCTCTGAGTCTCAAGCCTGTGCTCTTTCCACTGAGTCATGCTGCTTCTCATAGTTTCTCCAACATCTTTTTCTTACCGTTAGAGACAGAATACTGGCCTGAATCGATTGTTGGAATGACCCAGAAATAGTATAGCCAATGTTTTCATAATCTAAGATGATGAAACTGTTCAAGAATGTAGGATGATACTGTCACAGGTTCAGGTCTCATGATTATATAGAAGGTGGGACACTTAAGCTGCACCATAGGACTTAAGGTTGACACCTTATTAATGTTAATCTGGCACCCTACTCTGCCTGCATACTCTCAGATTGCAGCCTGCAAAAGAAGCATTTTGGCCTTCTTGCTTCTATTTTCTACCACTTGGCCTAACTTCTGAATTGTTGGACGTATGCTCCCTGAGTCAGATAATTCAGTGTCAAGGATAAGCTATATGTAGGCTGTGCATTGTTCTGGCTGATATATAACACTAATATTTCTCAGGCTAATTGGTCTGATTCTGCACACTGACTCGGAAACATTTTCATTACTTTTACTGTACTCACACCCAAAACACGGTCACTAAATGTAACATTCTTATTTGTTTGATCCGAAAAATTGTAAATGATGCCCATCACTTACTGAGTTAAAAGATTTGCACAAGGCTGCTATAAAAGGGTATCATCAGCTTCCGGGTGTATTGAAACATCTTCAAATGTGGTTCTGCCAAATAGGTTCATTCATTCATTCAATCGTATTTATTGACCACTTACCGTGTGCAGAGCAATCAATCAATCCATCCATCAATCAATCATATTTATTGAGCGCTTACTGTGTACAGAGCACTGTACTAAGTGCTTATAGGTCGATTTTGCAACCCTACTTTACTCCACAGCCTCCTCAATTACCTCACTGCTGGTCTTTCTCTCCCGAACTCCTATCCAAGCTTCACTCTGCTGCCTGGGTTGTTTTCCTGAAATAAGTACAGCCCAGGATCCACACTCCTCAAAAATAATAATAATGATGGCGATTGTTAAGTGCTTACTTTATGCCAAGCACTGTTTTAAAAAACCTCCAATCATCCACACCCATGTCAAACTGAAGTTCCTTGTCAACAGTTATAAAGCTTAGGCAGTCATCTCTCCCCCTCCTACCTTACTTTGCTAATCTCCTATTACAACCCAGAGTACACACTTCACACCTGTAATGCCAAACTCATCTACTCATCACTGTACCTCAATTTCATCTATCTTGCTGCAGTACTCTGCACTCAGTAAGTGCTCAATAAATACAATTGAATGAATGAAAGAATGTCCAACCTGTGCTTAACAGTGTTTGGCATACAGTAAACTCTTAACGATTGCTATAACAATTACTGGCCACATGAAGTAAGCCTGATTTTATGGACGGAGAATCTCATGTTTCATGAATTCCTCACGACTGATCATTTTAGAGATGGCTGTATAAAGTGACTATTCCCTCTCAAGGCTCCCTAAGGCTTGATTTTGACATTCCTTGCCAACAGGCAGCAGGAGGTAATGGCAGGGTGGAAGGTGGTCCTGTCCCCTTTGCAATGGGGACTCTCTCTCTCTTGCCTCCCTGAAAACCATCCATTTACCTCCAGTTTTCCTAAAGTGGGAAGCCTGGATCCTGAGTGACTGTGACTCAGTAGAGACTCTGTGGTCATCTTGGGTGTGAGAATATTTTCTATGCTCTCTCTCTTGTTTGCAGTCCACGTTAACCACTTCTACAGAAGGTATTAAAACTTCCCCAAGCTTGTAAGAAAAAGAAAATACCTCTCTCCCTTCAACCCTTTCATGCTTCCAGTAGCATCTCTTAATTCTTTTCTTTTCCTTCCATACCCTCCCTGTGCTAGGGGCTCCACCAAAAGTCTAGACTGCTTGCCTTTCCACATTTCCCGTTGTTTCTGATACTCCTTTTCTCAGAGTTTTTGATTTTGGAAGGCCTATGGAAATAGGCCTCTCAGGATCGCACATGGAGAGTTTTCAGTACCCTACCAGTCTTGGCTATGGGAGGGAAAGTCAAGCAGAAGCATACCTATTGCATTCCTAGCTTGGGCAGGGACTAGCAAGTGGAAGGCAATCTGCTACAAGTCAAAACTCACCTGTGCTTGGTAGTGGCGGCATGACAGAGAGTCGAGTGTGGAGACTCAATTTTACTGTGTGGAAGGAGGCAATTGTCAACCACTTACTGATTTTTACCAATAAAACTCTATGGATACACTACCAGAATGATGGCAGATGGAGATGGGCATTCTGGGAGAGATGTGTCCATGGAATCGCAATGATGCCTAGGCAGCATAAGACAAGACAAGATGGAAAGAACACAACTATAGGTGTTATAGGGTGAAGGGATGAGAGACTAATCAGGGAAAGGCCTATGGGAGGAGATGCAATTTTAGGAGGGTCTTAAAGATGGGGAGATCAGTGGTCTGCTGGATGTGACCAGGGAGAGAGTTCCGGCAGGAGGGAGGGCATGAGCAGGAAATCTTTGGCAGGAGAGATGAGAATGAATGGCAGTGAATAAGTAGAATGGCTTGAGAGGAATGAGGAGTGCACACTGGGTTATGGTACTAAATGGGCAAAGGTAATTATGGGGGAAAAGAATTGGTTGAATGTGTTCATAAAAAAACTGAATGGATACTGTACTATGAAACAGGATTGCATATTCTAAATATTCCACTACAATAAATTGAGAATTTCACACATATTAGGATGATACAGTGGCTTGGAATGGCCTAGTAGATAGAGCACAGGCCTGGAAGTCAGAAAGTCATGGGTTCTCATATTAGATCTGCCACATTTGTGACCTTGGACAAGTCATTTCACTTCTCTGTGCCTCAGAACCCAGATCTCTCTGACACCCAGGCCTGTGCTCTATACACTAGGCCATGCTGCTTCCCCTGAAATTGAGATTCCCATGACTGTAAACTCCTAACATAATTTCATAAAAATCACAACTTCAGAGCCCAACAATAATAGTAAAAATAATAATTGGGGTATTTGTTAAATGCTTATTATGTGCCAAGCACTGTACTAAGAACTGGGGCAATGCAAGATAATGAGGTTGGACACAGGGCCATGTACTATTTGTGACCTGATTATTTTGCATCTACCCCAATATTTAGTTCAGTGCTTGGCACATAGTAAGCCTCAGCTAGAAAATGGGGATTGAGACTGTGAGCCCTTTGTGGGACAGGAACAGTGTCCAACCTGATTTGCTTGTATCCACCCCAGTGCTTAGTAAGTGCTTAACAAATACCATTGTTATTATTATTATCATCATTAGGATCACACACGCTCAGGATTTTGGGAACTCTTTCACACTGTTGACTCTTTAAGTCAAAACCCACTGATAAAATTAAAACACTCTTCAACTTTCTGACTTCTCCCACTGTTGTTAAGGAAGCATCAGCCAAACCCAGAGAAAACATGAGTGGCTCTGTGCAAACTATGACACAGTAATCATTTCCTCCAAATAGGTTTTGGGTCTTGAAGTCTCAGGCTTAAGACTCATCTGTCATTCCCAGTGGGGGACTTCCAGAGCATGCAGCAGTGAACTAAGAGCTTGGAAGAATACAAAACAAATCAAGCCATGGTCTGAGTGACCTTGTGGAAAGAGTAAATAGGTCAGGGAATCAACGGGCCAGGGTTCTGATCCTAACTCTGCTGCCCTTTACCTGCTGGGGGCCTTGGGGCAAATCACTTAACTTCCTTATGCCTCAGTTTTCTCGTCTTTAAAATGGGGAATACCTGCTCTAGTAATTATGGTATTTGTTAAAGGCTTATTATGTGTTATGCTCTGTTCTAAGCCCTGGGGTAGATATAAGCTAATCAGGTTGGACACGTTCTCTGTATCACATGGGACTCACAGTCTTAATCCCCATTTTACAGATGAGGTAACAGAGGCACAGAGAGGCACAGAAAAGTTAACTTACTTGCCCACGGTCACACAGCAGAAAAGTGGCAGCGCTGGGATTAGAAACCAGGTCCTCCTGACTCCCAAGCCTGTGCTCTATCCACTAGACCATGCTGCTTTCCCTGAAATTGTGATCCCCATGACTGTAAATACCTGACATAATTTACTCAAAATCACAACTTCAGAGCCCAACAATAATAGTACTAATAATAATTGGGGTATTTGTTAAATGCTTACTGTGTGCCAAGCACTGTACTAAGAACTGAGGCAATGCAAGATAATGAGGTTGGACACAGGGTCAGGTACTATTTGTGACCTGATTATTTTGCACTACCCCAATGCTTAGTTCAGTGCTTGGCACACAGCAAGCACTTAGTAAGCACCACTGCTATTTTTATTATTATTATTAGCAGTAATGAGTGCCATGAAATGAAGCTGAATGAACTAATTGGTAGCTAGACACATAGAAAACTCTCTCTGGATGGGGATCCAGAGAAAGCTAAGCACCTCATTTTCTATTAGGCAGTTGTTACACTTTTCCTCCTTTCTTTATTCCAGCAATTTGGTTCTTACCCAGCTAGGCACTATTCAGTCCAAGCCTGCTTCCTGTTACTATGTTTGGAATACATTAGGTCTAGTTTACTGTATTGCCAATAAACTCCAACATGCATTATAATCAATTAGTAGGCCTGAATGTCTCCTGGTCTGATAATGTTCTATCGAATGAAAAATGGAGGGCCACATTTGTCTATTTCATATATAATACATGGAATTCCAGACTTGGAGATGTGCGTAGCTGTGTTGACAAAACAGAAACATGTCAATCCCTTGCAGAACTTCTTGGGGTTTGAAAACATCAGGCACATTTCCATCCCGTATTATTAAGGAAACATAAAAGGGAAGATTATCAGAGCAGGAAAAGCGGAGAAGAAATGTTGATACAAAGAACTTTATTTCCATCAGCCGGTTGCTGGAGCAGGAAATATAGGATTTTCTGATAAGGCGCTGGTGGTTCTGATGGGACTAGGCTATCTCTGAGAGCTGTTTCAAGGCACCTTTCTTAGCCTGGCCGGAAGATTTCCCTTGCCATCACAACAGAGGATGGGCTTTTTAAAATGTTGCCTGACATCCTGCTTTGAAATCACTTAAATGGCTTTGTAATGGTTTCCCCAAATAGTTATTTTTCTGGGCTTCTCTCTTTGATCAAATGTCACTCTTTAGCATTATTAAATTTATTCACATGGTCAATATAGCAATTTCTGATATCACCATGGAAATTAAATTTCAAAAATGGTGTTAATGTAACATTAATGTTGCAAATCAAATCAAATTAAAGGTCAGAAAATACCAAAGTTAAGGTTCTCAGCATAATAAAGTCACCTGAATTCTATCTTGTTTCCAAAGAGCTCACAGAAACTCTATAAGCCTACTTATGTAGCCAGAAGGGATTTTTGAAAAAGCACACAGATGACAAAATTGTGCAAATCAGGGAGGTAGCTGTATTCTTATTCATAAGGCTATCTCAGACAAGGATTATTTGCATATGCATGTTTGCGTGCTTCAGATTCAACATTAAATATTGAATCCTTACATTATGTGTAGATAAATACAGTATGTCTACATGTGTAGATAGATTAAATAAACATATACACTGCTAGTCTTCCTGATAACTACTTCCTCATGTAGCCTTCAGTAATTGACGGAGGTCGCCTGATTGCTCCCTTTATTCATTCCCCCTCCCAGCCCCACAGCACTTACATACATAGCTGTGATTTATCTATTTATATTAGTGTCTGCCTCTCCCTCTAGAATGTAAGTTCACTGTGGGCAGGGAATGTGTCTGTTTACTGTTATAGCGTATTCTCCAAAGCCCTTAGTGCAGTGATCTGCACACGGTAAGAGCTGAATAAATTCGATTGACTTATTGACTGACAGAATATTCTTTGACCTATGCACTGGGAATTGTGCATTTCCCAGTAGCAGAGTCAAGAAAAAACTTTCAATCCCATCTAAATTCTTCCTTCTCTTGACTCCATGTGACAGGCAGAAGGAAGGGCATGAGAACAAACCCCCATAAGGGACTCAGCTTGAAAGAAGTGAATGAATAAAATAATAATAATGAAAACATTTGTTAAGCACTTCCTATGTGCCGAGCATGGTTCTAAGCACTGAGGTAGATTCAAGGTAATCAGGTTGTCCCACGTGGGGCTCACACTCTTAATCCCCATTTTACAGAAGCACAGTAATGTAAGTGGCTTAAGTTAAGTGAATGAAAGAAGGGAAGCAGAAAGGAAGGATGAAAGTAAACGAAGGAAGGAAGGAAGGAATCAACATATTTATTGGGCACTTACTGAGTGCAGAGAACTATACTAAGTGCTTGGAAGAGGACAATATAACAGAGTTGGAAAACATTCCCTGACCAATAGGAGCTTATAGTCTAGAGGGGGAGACAAACATTAATATAAATAAATAAATTATGGATACATACATAAGTGTGTAGGGGCTAAGTCGGGTGAGTAAAGGGTGTAAATCCAAGTGCAAGGGTGATGCAGAAGGGAGTGGAAGAAGAGGAAATGAGGGCTTAGTCCAGGGCTAGTTGTGGTGCAGTAGGAGAAAAGAGTGGACAAAAAGGAGGGAGTAATCTAATTGAGGACCTTAAATAGTAATGATGGCATTTGTTAAGTGCTTACTATGTGCAAAGCCCTGTTTTAAGCACTGGGGAGGATACAACGTGATCAGGTTGTCCCACATGGGGCTCACAGTCTTAATCCCCATTTTACAGATGAGGTAACTGAGGAACAGAGAAGTTGTGACTTGTCCAAAGTCACACAGCTGACAAGCGGCAGTGCTGGGATTAGAACCCATGACCTCCAAGCCCATGCTCTTTCCACTGAGTCACGCTGCTTCTTCTAACCTTAAAGCTCACAGCGCAGAACTTCCTGCTTGTGGAGAGGAATTGGCAAGCACTCAAAATTTTGGAAGAGCAGGGAATATTGCCCAGAGTGGCATTTTAGAACAACTATTTGGCAGCTGATGAAATATGGACTGCTTGGGGAGAAGCAAGGGGACACATCAGGCAAGGCAAAGAAGTGGAACTTGGCTGTGTGGTGGAGGAAAAAGCGCAAGACTTGGCAAATCCAAAATATGGTGTATGAAAAATAGGGAGGAGTCAAGGATGATGCCAAGATTTTGGCTTTCAGAGACAGGAAGTATGGGGGTCTTTTCAAGTGAAATGGGATAGGTGAAAATAAACCAATGAAAATAAATAACAAGACATAAGTGTGAACATAGATAAAGAAAAAGGAGTGCTCGCTTGGCTGCAGAAAAACTAGTATGACCGAGTTGGTGAGGATGTTAACTGGGGAAGACCCTCCCAGAGGAAATGGATTTTTAAAAAGGCTTTGAAGGAGAGGAATGTGGTTGAAAACAAGAGCCATGAGGGTAAGCAATGGATCAGAGGGACCTGGGGAGTAGAGAGAATGCAGGACTAAAAATACCATTGGTGCAGCAGTGAACCTGAGCAGTGCAGAACGTGAGCCAGTTGTTGGGTAGGGGCCGTCTCTTTATGCTGCTGACTTTTCTTCCCAAGCGCTTAGCACAGTGCTCTGCACACAGTAAGCGCTCAACAGATACGATTGAATGAATGAATCCGTGAGGCCCTTCTTTAAACCTTCTCTCTCAGGATTGAATGAGCAAAACTACTGAAGCTAACGTATCTTCACCTTCATCAAGAATGAATAGTTTTTATTAGATGGCCACCTCTTAGACTAGCATGCTTTTAAAAATTTGAAAAGTCTTCAATAAGATCTTTTTGATTAGCGAGATGAACGACAGAACCTTGTTCATTTGCCTTTATCATCGATCCTACAATGAATGACAATACATTTTTGGAAGGGTTCTGCCTCAACACAAAAACACTGGCTTCTAAGCATATGGGTTTTGAGAGCAATTATGAAACGCAGTTACGTTTATTATGCTTAAAGTGGAAAACCGTATTTTCTGACATATGGAGAGTACAAACATTACCTTTCAGTGGAAAAACTCTTCAGTTTGACATCTTGTTTATATAGCCAATATGTTATTTGATAATGACAGGCATGAGGGGAAGACAATGATTTGGGTGATGATATAAAAGAAAATATCCCTCCAAAACTAGAAAACTAAAGCTGTCATGGGAATGTGAATATAGTTTCACAGAATCTGCCATGTTCATTACCCAGAATCAACCCAAATACATATTCAGAGACATTATAGATCTTGTCCTCAGTGGATTCAAATCAAAGTTCGATTCTGAAACTGAGAATTAGTGCACTATGCAGCACAATTCTTAACCCACAGAACATCGCTCCAAATCTGATTGCAGATGCTTTTGAAGTTGCATATTAAAACTGCCTAAAGAAATATTCCATGACATCTTTCAAGACCAAGGATTGGATGTAGCTTCACTGGGGGATGGGCTGGTAATTAAAAAAAAATAAATTTACAGTTGGTAGATTTGAGTAGCAGTTTTGGCATGCTGGTGATTTTGTTACTGGTGCTGTTTCTTTTTACAATAAAATGTGGTTTTTGCTTTGTTTCTATATTCCAATGTGTCATTTCTAGATAAGTACATACTCTGTCAAATTCCAACTTCTTTGAAGCTAAAAAGGACCCGTTCTTATGTCAGGGATGATGTGATTTATAACTCACTCGTGAACTAGTACCTAACCCCTTTTATTTGGCAATCAAATAATCAAAATTATTTACTAGTGTCATCTGTGTGCAGAAAACTGTGCTAAACACTTGGGAAAGAATACAATCAAATAAAAAAGAAATGGTCCCTGCCTTTAAGGATTTTATAATTAAGCTGGGGAGACAGATACTAAAACATTTCAGGTAGGAGGAGCTATCATATTTACTAGCAAAATTGCCACTCTTTTCCACTCATTTTTTTGTTTCATTAAAATATGAGCTGGGAAATTATGTAGGTCATAGAGGAATTAAGTCTAGCAATAAGAAGAGGGAGAGAAAAAAGAGAGGAGGAAAGGAGGGAAGAAAGAAGAGAAAGATTGGAGGGCATTTGAGACCAGTCTCTTACTTCAACTGCACTTAATTGTGTGCAGTAGGCACTCATTATATTAACTCCCAATCCCTGACTTGTGGTCTTGTATTTACCCTTCCCCTCTTCTTACCCTTCCCTGGTACATGACTATCTCAATGAAGGAAATCATGTGAGTAAATAATAGAGTAAGAGTATAGTAATAGAGGCTCTGCCACTTAGCCGTGTGACCTTAACTTCTCTGTGTCTTATATGTTTCCTCATACATGACATGACATACCAGTTCTCCATTCCCCAAGTGAGCCCCAAGTGGGACAGGGATTGTGCCTGACATTATTATCTTGCCTCTATCCCAGTGCCTAGTACAGTGCTTGGTATATAGTAAGCACTTACTAAATTTACTAAACCACCAAATCTAATCCTAAGGGAGGTGTGAATATCCAAGTGCTTAAGTGGTATGGAATTGCTGAAGTGGCAGTGTGGGAGATATAAGGTGGAGAGATTGAAAATGAATCAGGGATGACATCCTGAAAGAGTTGTGATTTCAGAAGGTGATGAAGGTAGAGAGAAGGGGTAAAGAGGGAGGGAGTTTGAAGCAGGAAGGAGTGTGAAGGAAGAGGTCAGTGGAGGGAGAGATGAAAACAGGATACAGTATTTGGCTTGAGAGGAATGAAGTGTGTGAACTGGAGTGTAACAGGTGAAGAAATAGAATAAGTAGGGGGGAGGATTTTGTGTCTTAAAGCCAATGGTCATAAATTTCTGCTCGATGTAGAATGGACTGGGAACAGATGGAAGTTTTTCAGCAGAGGGATGATGTGTATAGAACAATGTTTTAGAAAATTTTTTCAGGAAACAGAGTGAAGTATGGACTGGAGTGGGAGAAGACTGGAGGCAAAAACATCTACGAGAACACTGTTCTTCTAGTTGTCGCTATTTACAGTCTTAAATATTACACTTAGAGTTAGCCTATTAAACAGAGATTGCATTACTGAGGAATCTCATGTTAGGGAAAGCTCACATTTTCATGTTCACTTTGTGCTTGCCATCTTACACGTGCATACAACTGGTTCTTCTAACACCAAATGGCAGACATGTACAGTGAGGCATTTGTAGTGAGAAGAATGTTCCCCAATTCTTCAGTCACTTTCTAGACATGAATCACTGTCAAAATATGCATTCTGGCATAATGGAATCTACATAGCATTTGTTAAGTGCTTACTCTGTGTCAAACACTGTTCCAAACGCTGGGGTCGATACAAGTAGGTTGGAAACAGTCCCTGTTTGGCATGGGACTCACAATCAAAGTACTTATTATTCTTAAAGTATTTCTCTATTTTCTTACTCTTTCAAAGGAACCATTTCCTCCAGAAGCCCCACCCCAACTTCATCATTCCATGACACCTGTGATGGACATCTGTGATGAAGCATTTCCATGGATTTAGTTGGGGTGAAGAAAAATTCCCTCTTTATGCCTAACACAAACACTGTTTCTTTGGGCTTGGACCCAAGGCCACAGTGCTGTTCTTGTTCATATTTTCTTTGTCACCTTCTTGCTGCAACGTCTTTGAGAGAGATAGAAGAAGATGAAAAGTTCCATTTTGAAGAAAGTCATGCTGCACTTTGACGGAAAACTAAGAGAGGGAGAAACTTTTTCTCATCTAGGATGCTGAAATCTAGGTAATGGGAAGAACACCTTGCTATCAGCTCCAGTAATAGGTTTGTTTGAAAGTACATGATAATAATATTAATAATAATGATAATAATGGCATTTGTTAAGCACTTACTATGTGCCAAGCACTGTTCTAGGCGCTGGGGTGGATACAAGGTAATCAGGTTGTCCCATGTGGGGCTCACAGTCTTAATCCCCATTTTACAGATGAGGTAACTGAGGCCAAGAGAAGTTAAGTGACAATGATAATTATGGTATTTGATTATTATAGCATTTGTTAAACACTTACTATGTGCCAGATACTGTACTAAGCACTGGGGTAGATGCAAGGTAATCAGGTTGGCCACAGTCCCTGTCCCACATGGGGCTCACAGTCTTAATCCCCATTTCACAGATGAGGTAACTGGAGCACGGAGAAGTGAAGTGACTTGCCCAAGGTCATCCAGCAGACATGTGGTGGGACTGGGATCAGAACCCAGGTACTTCTTACCCCCAGGCCTGGGATCTATTCACTAGGCCATGCTGCTTCTCTATTTGTTAAACAGTTACTCTATGTCAAGCACTGGGGAACAGGCAAGATGATGAGGTCAGATACAGTTCCCATACCACAAGAGGCTCACAAGCTAAATAGGAGGGAGAACAGGTATCATATCCCCAGTTTACAGGTGAGGAAATTGAGGCTCACGTAAGTCAAGTGACTCACCCAAATTCACCCAGCATACAAGTGACTGAGCCAGCATTAGAACCCAGGTCCTCTGACTCTCAGGCCAATGCTCTTTCCATCAGGCCAACATTGCTTCTCAAAGCATAAAAAAGCTCCTGAAATCTGGGATCAAACCGAGGCTGTTTATATCTTTTATCTAACACTCTCCCAACTGTGCTATTTTGGCCCAATACAATGGTGTTCATTGCTCATACATGGGCATTTTGCTTTCTGCAGAAGAGTTCAAAACCTTGCACCTTTCATCGGCCTGAGTAAACAGAGAGTTCACAGTGGGCTAAAGGGTAAGAGAAATTTAATATGAAAGATTATTGAGAGAGAAATTGTCCCTGAAATTACAGAGTGATTTGGACTGGGACTATGCCAAATTGAAAGGCAGTTAAGGCTGATGTGAACATAGAGTTGGCTTCCCATGAAGCACTTTGGATTTCTGTTCTTTCGCTTGTGGATTTTACTGGCTCTGTGTTAATGTACCTAGACAGTTCAGTATACAGAGTTGTGTGTAACAAGCACTTCTCATCTCCTCAGAGAGTCCTCAGGAAATTCTTTGCCATTCATTCACAAAAGCATAGGTGAAGTTGAAATGCTTTATGCCTATTGAGTTACAAATACCAGACGTTCAAAATGATTTTTTTAATTAAAAAAATGACTTTTCATTCCATAAACTCCTTCCAGGCTTGTAGTAATTTCAGTTGTTCACTATTCTGTTATCCCCTGGGTTTTTCTAGTTCCTGAAATTTACTTGCCATACAGTTAAATTCCTAGAGAGAATTGGTTAAGTTTAATATTTCTCTTCAAGACTACAGAAACTCTTCAGTTTGGAGTGCAAGGGTCCTCTTTTCACTACCCAACACTTCCAGAGCATTATGGGATGCAGATTTTACCTGGGTGGGCATAAAAACAATGTATTATGGTTGACTGGAATGGAAATAGAAAAGCTGTAGAGCAAGATGTAGTCAGCCTAGATGCAAACAAGCTGAAAGTGCTGGCAGCTGGGTTGTTTCAAATGAAATTGCATTCCCCACTGTCTTCACACTTATCAATTTTGACAGAAGATGGTCGTGACTTCTCATAAACAGAATCAAGAGGACAAACACACTAGATGTCAGGTTTGCCAGAATGGATTTGGTTGGTAGCTTACAAAGAGAAAATGAGGGTTATTTGTATTCGGCACTCTGAGAAGAGGAAATGCTCTATCTCTGGGGTTCCATTTTGTTTGGGAGAAAGCCTCTTCCCCTTCGCATTGTATTTTGGTCATGGCTTGATATAACTAATAGCAGTAACAATAACGATGGTATTTTTTAAGCACTTACTACATGTCAAGCACTGTTCTAATTGCTGTGGTAAATACAAGATCATCAGATTGGACACATTCCCTGTCCTACATGGGTACACAGTCTTAATCCCCATTTTACAGATGAAATTACTGAAGCACAGAAAAGGTGAGTCACACAGCAGGCAAATAGCAGATCTGAGAACAGAACCAAATCATTGGACCCTTTTTCTTTCCCCTTTTCACTAGGTCACTGGCAGTCTTTTCTAAATTTCTAGGCCTGAAAGCAAAATATGATGTTATATGAAAAGGAAAATGGAAAATGCACTACATACATATGTAATCACATAATCTTGTGGCACTTTGCTGGAAAAACTTTGAATTGAGCTCCTATGCAGATTACACAAAGGACTCGACTATGTTCTAGTACAGATTTCAAGCTCTGAATACAAAGTGCCCAATTAGGGAGCCAAAAGTGTACAGTTTCACTCTCAATTGCAGGGTTCTGCAGGAATAGGAAGAGAGGGGGATCCATTCACTCATTCACTCATTCAACCGTATTTATTGAGTGCTTATTGTGTGCACAGCACTGTACTAGGTGCTTGGGAAAGTGCAATTCAGCAACAAAGAGAGACAATCCCTGCCCACAATGGGCTCACAGTCTAGAAGGGGGGAATGTCAAAACAAGTAAACAGGCATTGATAGCATCAATATCCAGAAAAGGGTACTGAAGAGTAGGGAGGCAGAGAAAGAGCCAGTGAAAGTGTGATCAGAAAGGAGAATTCCTGGGAGAGGACTATGTTAGTAAATCCAAGCCTGGTAATTCCAGGAGAAGGAAGTGGTCCACAGTGCTGAAGGGGAGATTTCCTCAGAAGCAGTGGGAGGTCACAGGCTAAAAAAACACCTGCCTTCTAGGGAAGTGCGGCTTTACCCAAATGTGGGACAGGTGAGCAAAAGGAGGGTGGTTTGCTAACCTACGATTTGCTAATCTACATCTCTCATAGCTTTTGTTCAACTTCTTCCAATTAAAACATTTGTTTACAGTCTGCCCCTCCCACCCCTTCCTCTGATTGGCTGCCCCAGGCAGGATCTATGCTGGATTATGTTGCAAATTTGTACTTCCCAAGCGCTTAGTACAGTGCTCTGCACACAGTAAGTGCTCAATAAATACAATTGATTGATTGATTGATCGATTGATCTAATTTGTAGGCAAATCTGCCTGTTGGGTGTTTGCCACAATGTAAGTGATGGGCAAATTTGCATGTTTAGTCCCCCACACTAGTGGCACAATGCTCTCTGGTTTTACAAGTGGAAAGGCGAGTACAGTGGGTGCTGCTTCCTGATAATTTCCAAGAAATACCCAGGGAGGACCCTGATTCTCCCTGCCTCCCCATCCCCCCGCCCCACCCCCTAATTGCATTCAATGCTGAAATGAAGCCTTAAATACATTTAAGAATGGGAGCAGTCACTTTGATAAGCAATAGTCACTTTGATAAGCTGCCAAGAAAATGGTAAATCTTTGAAGAATTTGCCAAATAGGAGAATCAATGTCCATAAAATCATAGTGACTTCATGTACAGTGGGATGACCAGACTGGGAAAAGCAGTATGGTCTAGTGGAAAGAGCCCAGGCCTAGGAGTCAGGAGACCTGAGTTGTAATCCTGACTCTGCCACTTGCCTGTTCTGTGTTTTTGGACAAGTCACTTAATGTAACTGTACTTTGTTTCCTCAACCAAAAATGATGAGTAAATACTTGTTCTCCTTTTCCCTTAGAATAGGAGTACCTTGTGGAACAGGGGTTGTGTTCGACCTGATTATCTTGTATCTCCCCTAGTGCTTAGTACAGTCCTTATACAAAGTGCTTACAAATAGTATTAAAAACCAGATAGAGCAGAGGCTGCTCTGCTGAAAGTGACTCTTTCTTGCTATCCTTTCAGCCATCTCTTTCTTTTTCTCGGTTTCAGTCTCTATTTCTCTCTCTGTCTCTCTCTCTCTCTCCATATATTACAGTCTGATAATCCTGTATCTCCATCAGCATTTAGCACACAGTGAATGTTTACTGTTATAATAAAAAGAATGATAATACATGTACTATAGCTAGTATAAATCCACACATATATATCAATCAATCAATCTATAGTATTTTATTGATTGCTTACTATGTGCAGAGCAGCAGACTAAGCAGTTGGGAGAGTACAATACACTAAAGTTGGTAGACATGTTCCCTGCCCCCACTAAGATTACAGGGAGAAAGACATTGATATAAGTAAATATTTTACAGATATGTACATAAGTGCTGTGGGGCTGAGGGTGGGGTGAATACCAAATGCCTGAAGGACATAGAGAGATCCAGATGATAATAATAATAATAAATTACAGCTAGAGAAATTGGAAGAGTATAGGGATATGTACAAAAGTGTTGTAGGGGCTAAGGGTGGGGTGAATATCAGTGCATAGGCGATGTAGAGGGGATGTTGGGCAGGGGAAATGAGGACTTAGTTGAGGAAGGTCATTAGGAGGAAATGTGATTTTATGATGCCTTTGAAGGTAGGAAGACTGGTGTTCTATCATATATGAAGGGAGAAAGAGTTCCAGACCAGAGGGAGGATGAGGGTAAGGAGTCAACAGCAGGAGAGATGAGATGGAGCTACAGGAAATGGAGTTCAAAAATATGTACATAAGCATCATGTGTTTGTGATGGGAGAGGGAATGGGGAGGGTACCTAAAAATAATAGCTAGTTTATTAGACAGAAGTCTAAGTCAACTTTGAACAGTGTGAGAGTTTCATTTCTGAATTTCAAATTACCCCCCACCCCCGCAAATTGGCATTTCAGGCATAAGGCATTTGTGAGATTTCCTTAAATAATACTTTTCTCCTCTATTTAGTTCCATTATGAATTAGTAACAGTTTCATAAGAGTTTCCAAAGAGATGATTAGATTAGACACACTGACCTCTAACTTTTCCCCAGTGATAAGCTATATCAGGCTGGTCTCACTAACCTCAAGTTTATCCTAGTGTGTCTTCCCTTCTAGCTGTAAGCTCCTTTTAAGCAGGGATACTGTCTGACAACTCTATAGTATCACACTTTCCCAAATGCATAGTACAGTGCTCTGTACACAATAAGTGCTCAATAATTACCCATAATTTATTGCAGTATCTGTTGCCCCTGTAGATTTTAATCTCCTTGAAGGAAGGAATCATCCACTAACTCTACTGAATTCTCCCAAATTTATTCATTCATTCATTCAATGGTATTTATTGAGCACTTACTGTGTGCAGAGCACTGTACTAAGTGCTTGGGAAATATTTAATGCAGAGTAACTGTTCAATAATAAATACAAACTGATAGATGCACAATATTTTACACCAATAAGTGATACCACTGAAACCACAAGTCAAATGGATACATCCCATAGCTATCTTTTCAATAAACTTTGCCTTTGAGTAGATAGATGTTAGGGAAAGAAAGAAGCAAGAACATTACAGTGGCTTCCTGAGCAGATACAAAAGAATCACCCTTGTTCAAACAGGCCTTTTCTAACACTAAAGGCTGAGCTGATATCTGAGGTAATTTCCTTTGGTTTTCCAAATCACCCTGCTGATTTGCTCTTAAAGCACTGTTTACTTCTTCAGTTTAAGGCACTCACAACTTTTGTTGTGTGGCATGTGTCTACAAAGGAGAAAAAAAAGAAGAAAGATTCTGTAAGGATTATAGACTTTCTGACTGTAAAGGGTGTTGGGCCTTCAGTCTATATCCTCCCATTACCTATAAACATCCCCTTGGATGTACGTTCTCTTTTTAATGGTTATTTTAAGATTTGTAGATCCTTGTCATATGATTCAACCTCACTAATCACACTTTGTGGGATGTTTTCAGGGAAATCTCTGATTTGCTTATCAAAAAGTAAATGGCACATCTTTAGCTCTTGCCACTTATATGTCTCAGGAAAGAATGATCCCCTCTGCCAGAAACTGTCGTTGCCTTTTGAATGAACAATTGTTAACTTTCCTTTTACATTAAATTCATCAAATCAAAACACTTTTTGTTTTGTGCCTATACTTTTCTAACTCTGTTTTGCCACTTTTAATTTGGTCAATCCTATTTTAATGATGACAGTAATAATGGCACTTACTAGGTGCTAAAGTACTTAGGAGAGCTTGGGAGACCCGGGTTCTAGTTCTATCTTTGCCATAGATCTGCTGTATGAACTTGGGTAAATCGTTTAACCTCTCCATACTTCAGTTCCCTCATCTATAAAATGGAGATAATGTATATCCTCTTCCTCTTAGACTGTGAGCCCTGTGTGGGACAGCATCCATCTGATCTGATAATCTTGTGGCTTATTCAGTGTTTAGCAAATGTAAGCACTTAATAAATACCATAATTATTATGAATATGATTATGGGATAGAATCCATGCCTGAAGGAAACAAGGCTTAAAGAATGATCAAGTGACATTGTTTCTTTATGCCTGGCAAATCTATGAACTAAGGATCAATCTCAAATGAGAGATTTTACAAATTATTAATGTTATTTAAAAACATGAAAGGGAATGGTAAGTGGGGCCAACAAAGAAGCGGAAGAAAGAAAAAAAAACTCAAAGAGATCAATTTTTTTTTTTTTTTGCCTCATAACTGGTACTAAATTGAGCCTCACGATTTAGCTCTTTGTTCTTTAACATAGGTGATTGCTATCCCGGTCCTACCTCACTCTGAAATGTAAAGTAGATTACCTTGTATGTTCTGTCCTCAATGATACATTTTTAGTTTTTCAGCACTCTAAACTGTACATGGCTTCCCCATCTCAATTTCCAGCAAGGTGATTACTGATTTTGTATGAATACAACTTTACGTTCCTGCAATTTATTCCATTTCTGATAACTCCATTCATAGTTTATTTGTTGTTCCATTTCAAAATATTACTGGCCAGATCTTGGTCTGTAAATATCTTTATTACTGCTGACATTTTGCTCTGGGCTTAAAATGAGAAAGACGATTCATTTGCCCTGTCACATTCTAGGCAGAGAGAAACAGAAAATTGTTCTGGCTCCTTCTGGGCGAAGGACTGATAATAATAATAATAACAACAATAATAATGGCATTTATTAAGCGCTTACTATGTGCAAAGCACTGTTCTAAGTGATGGGGAGGTTACAAGGTGATCAGGTTGTCCCACGGGGAGCTCACAGTCTTAATCCCCATTTTACAGATGAGGTAACTGAGGCACAGAGAAGTTAAGAGACTTGGCCAAAGTCTCACAGCTGACAATTGGTGGAGCTGGGATTTGAACCCATGACCTCTGACTCCAAAGCCTGTGCTCTTTCCACTGAGCCACGCTGCTTCTCTAATGAGGACTGATGAGGATGGTAGAATAAGCAACAGCAGTTTCAAATTGTTGACTAGTTACAATCATGGTTGCTTGAAAATTTTTAACCTGAACATAATGACACATTCAGAAATAATTCAAAATAAATTTCTGGAATTTTCCTACACTGTTCTCTACAGCGTGCATGGCAGGTAGGTATATATAAGTATGGTTATACATGTGTATAGACCCAAATCCAATTTTTCTTAAAATTCTTAGGTGACTAAAGTAAGTTCATTCATTCCTAGAATTCTTTCAGGTCGTAAGTTTGGGGTTATGCTAATTTAGGGTTCTGACATATCTGTGTGTAGGTATAAATTGGTTTGAAAGGACTATGACTATTGTCAACCTCATTTTCATCACCAACAAATGGTCATATTAAGTCAGTAAATCGATTCACTGCTGAGGAAAAAAGAGCTTGTTTCAGAGTCTAATAGTGAAGATGCCCCAAATCAAGAGATTGCAAGTGTTTGAAGATGCCTAATGGACCCTCACCAGAAGGAGCCTGTCTTGCACTGAGCTTTGGCTGTTCAAGCAATGGAAATGGCAGATGTCCATGGCAGATGGAAATGGCTGACAAGCCATGCTACCTTCTGGTAACTGGCATCGCTCTCCTCCGTGTCACTGTGGAGATTCCATCCCATCCTACCTTCCACAATCAATGTGGGTAAGACAAAAGCACCCGCAGAAAGAGGCCTCTGCAAAGCCCAGGGAAAAATTATGGCTGCTATAGCAGTCACTCTGATTATGGATGTGCTTTGGAATCTGATCCACAAGGGACCTAAAATCTGCTTCCATAGTCACAGTGCCCCATTGCACTATTTTTACTGGCATATGCATCCTTGTCTTTCATGCTGTTTCAGTGTTTAATTGTTTCATCTATCCTTATGTGTCTGTTGCCAATCCCTTTTTCCTATTTATGTTTTAAGACTGTGAACCCCTTGAAAGCCAGCGACCACATCTAATTCCCACCTGCATAGTCTAACTCAGGGCTTAGTGAAAGCCAGCGACCACATCTAATTCCCACCTGCATAGTCTAACTCAGGGCTTAGTACAGTGCCCTGCTTAGTAAGAACTATTACTATTAGTCCTTCATGGGAGTCAGCTGTTGGAGGAGTGATGTCTATATCTGGTCACAATTCATTCAACCTCCCAAGTACTGCTACTTGCATTTATTTGCATCCACTTTAATCTGCCCTAACAGAGAGGTTTGGAACATGTTTTTGGATCCTATTTCAGGCAAATGGGGAAAATGAAGGGAGAATGAAAAGAAGAGAGAATGAAACTCTCTTCACACCAAAAGGAGCTCAAAGAGCATCTTTCAGATTCCAGCGTGGCTCAGTGGAAAGAGCACGGGCTTGGTAGTCAGAGGTCATGAGTTCTAATCCAGCCTCTGGCACTTGTCAGCTGTGTGACTTTAGGCAAGTCACTTAACTTCTCGGTGCCTCGGTTCCCTCATCTGTAAAATGGGGATTAAGACTGTGAGCCCCACGTGGGGCAACCTTGATTACTTTGTATCCCCCCCCAGTGCTTAGAACAGTGCTTGGCACATATTAAGCGCTTAATAAATACCACCATTATTATTCAACCTCCCAAATAATGCTACTTGCATTTGTTTGCATCCACTTTAATCTGACACTTTAATCAGCCAAGACGGAGGGGTTTGGAACATGTTTCCAGATCCTATTTAAGGCAAATGGGGAAAATGAAGGGAGAATGGAAAGGGGAGAGAATGAAACAATCTTCACCCCAAAAGGAGCTCAAAGAGCATCTTTCAGATTCCAGAAGGAAGATGTATGTGGAATCTTGATTACACACCACTCAAATGCTCAGCACCAATAAGGTGTATTTTATTTTAGGGAGTTAGTCCTGTTCTTGGTCTAGACTGTAAGCTAGCCCACTGGTGGTGAAGGTTTCTGACTGATGGACCACTGATGACATTCCACAAAGTTCTAGAAGGAATCCTAGGAAAGGCGGGCATTGAAGACAGCAGGAGCTATCAAGGCAAGAGAAGCAAAATGGTTTAGTGGAAAGAGCACAGGCCTGGAAATCAGATCCTGGGTTCTAATCCTGGCTCCACCACTTGTCCTCTGCATGACTTTGGTCAAGTCAGTTCACTTCTCCGGGCCTCAGTTACTTTATCTGCAAAATGGGGATTAAGACTTGTGAGCCCCATGTGGGACAGGGACTATGTTCAACCTGATTTTCTTGTATCTACTTCAGTGCTTAGTACAGTGCCTGGCACAGAGTACGCACGTAACAGATACCATAAAAATTCCAAAACGAAACAAAAAAACATCTGCTGGGTCTTCACATTTTAGTGGAGAACTGGCATGATGCTGCAGTCACTCTGCCTGTGGATGGGTCCTGACTAAAAAACAAAACAAAACAAAGAAACCCCTGCAAATTTAGTGTGCCATTCCCAAGGGGCAGCACCCCTGTCTTGCTCTACTCCACTCCAAGCCCAAGCAGGGACACAACTGGCAGCAATGCCAGTGCAAATGGCATTGCCCTGAGCACTAGCATTATAATCCTTTTCTCTTAGCAGGTCCTCAGTCCTTAAATCTTCTGACTGAGGTTCATCTGTCATCCCCTCCATCATCATATTTAGGGAGATTTGGATGAATTGAGATTGGAAAGAGATTAATGTTGCCTTTCCAAAACTACTTTCAAGAGAGATAAGCATTAACCTGGCAATGCAAAAAGAAAAACAACCAGAATCCTACCAAAATCCACAGTAAATAATGGTGCTGTGGAAAACTGTAGTTTCGAATAAGTAGAATAATAATTCTCCTTGCTGGCCTCCCAACCTCCCATCTCTCCCCACTCCAATCCATACTTCACTCTGCTGCCTGGATCATTTTTCTACAAAAGTGTTCAGAACATGTCACCCAACTCCTGTGGTTGCCCATCCACCTCCACATCAAACAAAGATTCCTCACTATTGGCTTTAAAACACTCAATTACCTTGCCCCCTCCTACTTCAACTCACTACTCTCTTAATACAACCCACCCTGTGCACTTCACTTCTCTAATACTAACCTTCTCACCTTGTCTCAGTCTCACCTCTCTCACTACCGACCCCTTGCCCAGGTCCAGCCTCTGGCCCGGAATGCCCTCCCTCCTCAAATCCAACAGACAGTTACTCTTCCCAGCTTCAAAACCTATTGAAGGCACATCTCCTCCAAGTGGTCTTCCCTAACTAAGCCCCCCTTTCCTCTTCTTCCATTTCCTTCTGTGTCACCCTGACTTGCTCCCTTTGTTTTTCCCCCTCCCAGTCCCACAGCACTTATGTACATATCTGTAATTTATTCATTTATATCAGTGTCTGTCTCCCCACCTCTAGATTGTAACCTCATTGTGAGCAGGGAATATGAAGTGTTCAGTAAATACCATTGATTGAATGATTGTAAGCTTCTTGTGAGCAGGGAATATGTGTACCAACTCTGTTGTATTGGACTCTCCTAAGCGATTAGTACAGTGCTCCACACACAGGAAGTGCTCAGTAATCACCATTGATTGATTTATTATAAGCTCCTGGTGAGCAGGAAATGTGCCTACCAACTCTTGTATGGGACCCTCCCAAGTGATTAATACAATGCTCTGCACATAGTACAGTGTTCTGCACAGAGTAAGCACTCAATAAATACGACCGAACTAATGACTGAATAGAACAATTACCGTCATGTTTGAGTTGGCCACAAATACAGCAGGAACAAAACAAGACTTCTCGTTTCATAACTGCCAAATACACCTTTTCCAGACTTGTCTTCCTTCCTTGTGACCAAGATTTGCAAATAATAATAATGGTACTTGTTAAGCCCTTACTATGTGCCAAGCACTGTTCTAAGCGCTAGGATAGACACAAGGTAATCAGGTTGTCCCACTTGGGGCTCACAGTCTTAATCTCCATTTTCCAGATGAGGTAACTGAGGCACAGAGAAGTGAAGTGACTTGCCCAAAGTCACAAAGCTGACAAGTGGCAGAAAAGGGATTAGAACCCACAACCTCTGACTCCCAAGTCCGTGCTCTTGACACTAAGCCATGCAGCATCTTTGATCAAGATTTGCAAATTAAGCCTTTGCAAAAGAGCCAGTTACTTGATTGAGACTTTCTAAATCTGTCTAAAGGCATTCGTAGGTGTCTAATGATGTTACGTGTTCCTTGAAACAGTAGGCTATGACACACAATCACTAACATCCACATCCTCTCCCTGATTTACATTAATGCAGAAAAAGTTTGCAAAGGGATCTTGATCTCATTTTCATGCATTCTCCTAGGCAAGGTGCAGATACCCTCCCGGGCAGACAATTTTTAAATCTAGGTCTCCAGCCCTGACTTCTCACCTGTGTTACAGTCTTATATCTCCTACAGCTTTCACCTGGATGACTTGCAGTACTTTCAATTCAGCATGCCAAAAATTGACTGTTTTCTTCCTTCAGTCACAGCACCAATCACTGACAACCCCACTCACTTAACCTTGTCTCAGAATCTTGCAAACTTTTTGTCATCTTTGATGCTTCAGTTTTTTTCAACTTGCATATTCAGCCTGTCTTTAATTTTCCTGGTTCTTGTTTTACAGTATTTCATAGTTATACTACTACTGCCATCTTCAACTCCTCACTCTCCAGTGGCTTCTTGCCCACTGCTTTCAAACAAGCTCACATCTCCCTAACAAAACCCTCTTTTGACCTCACGGCTCCCTCCAGTTATCACCCCATCTCCCTTCTATTATTCCTCTCCAGTTGGGCGAGTTGTCTGGACCATGTGTTTGAAATTCTTTTAGACTGTGAGCCCACTGTTGGGTAGGGACTGTCTCTATATGTTGCCAATTTGTACTTCCCAAGCGCTTAGTACAGTGCTCTGCACATAGTAAGCGCTCAATAAATACGATTGATGATGATGTGTCTGAAATTCCTATCCTCTCCTTGAGCCCCTACAGCCTGGCTTCCGACCTCTTCTCGGCAGAAATGACACTCTCAAAGGTCACAAATGATCTCCTTCTTACCTGTCTACTTGTTCTGTTTTGCTGTCTGTCTCCCCCTTCTAGACCATGAGCCCATTGTTGGGTAGGGACTGTCTCTATATGTTGCCGAATTGTACTTTCCAAGCGCTTAGTACAGTGTTATGCACACAGTAAGTGCTCAATAAATACGATTGAATGAATGAATGAATGAATACCACTAACAGTGACATGTGTTAAGCAATTACCACCAGCAAAACACTGAACTAAACACGGGGGTATACACCATACTATAATCCCTGTCCCACATTCATTCATTCAATTCATTCAATCGTATTTATTCAATCGTATTTATTGAGCGCTTACTGTGTGCAGAGCACTGTACTAAGCGCTTGGGAAGTACAAGTTGGCAACATATAGAGATGGTCCCTACCCAACAATGGGCTCACAGTCTAGAAGGTTCAGGTTCGTAGTCTAAAGAGGAGGGAGAACAGGTATTGAAACCCCATTTTACAGGTGAGAAAAGTGAGACATAGAGAAGTTAAGTGACTTTCCTCAGGTCACACAGCAGGCAAGTGGAAGAGTTTGGGATTAGAATCCAGTTTCCTTTCCAATTATGTGACCACTATCTTGATTCAAGCCCTACCAATATGCTTATATTCATAATTTTATATTAATGCATGTCTCCCTTTCTAGAATGTGAGCTTGTTGTGGACAGGGAATATATGTGTTATATTGTTAAACTGTACTCTCCCAAATGTTTAGTGCAGTGATCTTCACATAGTAAGTGCTGAATAAATATGAAGGATTGATTAATTGACCATGGGTAAATCACAACTTCTCTATGCCTGTTTTCTCATCTGTGAAAAGGCCAAATAGCAGACAAGTGGAGGAGCTGGAATTGGAATCCAGGTCATTCCGATTCCCAGGCCCATTCTCTATGTACTAGGCAACACAGCCACTTAGCAGCTACTCAGTGGATGCGGCCTACCGTCAAGTCATTGGTGAGGAAAACACAGAGATTAAAGTTCTCCATAAAGCAAAGCAAACAAGAAATCATCAACACTTGAAGATCCTCATGACCCCGGCACAAAAGTTCATGTCAAAACCCGAGCTGAGAAATTCAAAACAGGCAAAGGAAATTGTATCACAGTAATCAAAACTGTGGTCTTTCTGAAGCTCATACTATGTGCCAGGCACTGTACTAAGCATTGGTAGTATATACAAAATGACCAGGTTGGACCCAGTCCCTGCCCCACATGGGACTCACATCTCAGTAGGAGGGAGGAAAAGTACTGAATCTCCATTTTACAGAGATGTGGAAACTACAGAGAAGTTGTGATTTGCCAAGGTCACCTAGAAGGTGCATATCAGAACTGGGATTAGAACCCAGGTCTTCCAACCCCCAGGCCCAGGATCTTTTTTGTTTTTTAATCCTTAACTCTGCTCTCTCATTCACCCCACACATCCAATCTGTCACCAAAAGCTGCCAGTCTCACTTCCACAGCATCGCCAAGATACACCCTTTCTTCTTCATCCAAACCGCTACCTTGCTGGTTCAATCTCTCATCCTATCCTGACTGGATTACTGCATCAGCCTCCTTTCTGATCTCCCATCCTCCTGTCTCTCCCTGCTGAGGTCTATATTCATTCTGCTGCCCAGATTATCGTTTTACAGAAACGCTCTGGGCATGTCATTTCCCTCCTCAAAAATCTCCTGTGGTTGCCTATCAACCTTCACTTGAAGCAAAAACTCCTCACTTTTGGCTTCAAAGCTGTCCATCACCTTACCCCCTCCACCTCACCTATCTTCTCTCCTTCTACCCAGCCTGCACACTCCACGCCTCTGCTGCTAACCTTCTCATTGAACCTCATTCTCACCTGTCCCGCCGTCGACTCCTGACCCACGTCCTTCTTCTGGCCTGGAATGCCCTCCCTCCACACATCTGCCAAACTAGCTCTCTTCTTCCCTCTGAAGCCCTAATGAGAGCTCATCTCCTTCAGGAGGCCTTCCCAGATTCCTCTTCTCCTCCTCCCCTCCCCATCGCCCCCTCCCACTCTCTGCCCTACCCTCTCCCCCCCACAGCTCTTGTGTATATCTGTACATATTTATTACTCAATGTATTTTATTAATGATGTGCATATAGCTATAATTCTATTTATTTTGATGGTATTGACACCTGTCTACTTGTTTTGTTTTGTTGTCTGCCTCCCCCTTCTAGACTGTGAGCCTGTTGTTGGGTATGGCCCATCTCCATATGGTGCCAATTTGTACTTCCCAAGCGCTTAGTACAGTGCTCTGCACACAGTAAGCACTCAATAAATATGATTGAATGAATGAATGAATTTAATGTATTTGCTAAGCACTTACTATGTGCCAGGCACTGTAATAATAATAATAATAATGGCATTTAATAAGTGCTTACTATGTGCAAAACACTGTTCTAAGCACTGGGGAGTTTACAAGGTGATCAGGTTGTCCCACGTGGGGCTCACAGTCTTAATCCCCATTTTACAGATGAGGTAACTGAGGCACAGAGAAGTTGAGTGACTTACCCAAACTCACACAGCTGACAATTGGCGGAGCCGGGATTTGAACCTATGACCTGTGACTCCAAAGACAGTGGCTCTTTCCACTGAGCCACGCTGCTTCCCCTGTACTAAGCTCTCAGGTAGATACAAGGTTGGACACAGTCCATGTCCCATGTGGGGTTCACAGTCCTAATCCCCATTTTACAGATGAGGCAACTGAGGCCCAGAGAATTAAAGTGACTTGCCTACTGGAGAGAGCACAGGCCTGGGAATCAGAAGGACCTGTGTTCTAATCTCAGTTCTGTCACTTGTCTGCCATGTGACCTTGGACAATCACTTAACTTCTCTGTGCCTCAGTTACCTCATCTGTCCAATGGGGATTAAGATTGTAAACCCCATGTGGGACAACCTGATTGCCTTGTACACCCCCCAGCGCTTAGAACAGTGCTTTGCACATAGTAAGCACTTAACAAATACCATCATTATTATTCTTATTTGTTTGCTTGTATCCACCCCAGAGTGTAGTACAGTACCTGGCACATAGTAAACACTTAACAAATACTACTATTCTTATAAGAACCCAGATCTATCTAACTCCCAGGCCAATGTCTAAGCCACTAAGCCACTCTAAGGCTGAAAAAATTCAAGGCTTGACAGATTGATGCTAAACTGAGGATATTTACCAAAGTGGCTTTTGCAACTAAATTCCCCTCTGTGCTCCTGGACCCTCCTCGATCAGAAGGGGGCTATATCCCATCCGGCCAAGCAGGAGCAAATGAAGCCTGGGATTTTAATATGATTCCCCTGTGAGATTTTAAGCTTCTTGAAGTCAGACATCATGAACACTAATTCTACTGTATTCTCCCAACCACTTAATACAGTGCTCGGCACACTCTGTGTTCGCAATAAATACAACTGATTGATGGGTTAACATCTGGGTGCTCAATAATAATAATAACAATGATGATGGCACTTGTTAAGCGCTTACTACGTGTGAAGCATGTTCTAAGTGCTGGGGGGATACAAGGTGATCAGGTTGTCCCACGTGGGGCTCGCAGACTTAATCCACATTTTTCAGATTTGGTAACTGAGGCTCAGAGAAGTTAAGTGACTTGCCCAAAGTCACACAGCTGACAAGTGGCAGAGCCAGGATTAGAACCCACGACCTCTTCCCCTCCTCCCCCTCTCCACCCCCCTGCCTTACCTCCTTCCCTTTCCCACAGCACCTGTATATATGTATATATGTTTGTACATATTTATTACTCTATTTATTTTACTTGTACATATCTATTCTATTTATTTTATTTTGTTAATATGTTTTGTTTTGTTCTCTGTCTCCCCCTTCTAGACTGTGAGCCCACTGTTGGGTAGGGACCGTCTCTATATGTTGCCAACTTGTACTTCCTAAGTGCTTAGTACAGTGCTCTGCACACAGTAAGTGCTCAATAACTATGATTGATTGATTGATTGATTGACCTCTGACTCCCAAGCCCATGCTCTTTCCACTGAGCCATGCTGCTTTTCCACAGGGCAAGCCTCATTCTCCTGGTACATAGTGGATGGGAGGCCTTCTGTTCCTATTTCCTCCTCTGCAGAGGGGAAAGACAAAAGGCATGCTGCCTTCCATTCTCTGAAATCAATGAACCAGTGCAATATAACTGTCTTCGTATGTTCCAGTTCCTTGAATCACAGAAGGTGACTATTACTTTGATCCATTTATCCATCTCTGTTGTATGTCCTTTCTCCCTGCCCCTCACCATCCCATCCTAGAGATCCATCTCATTCTCCCTGCTTGGAGGCCCAATCTGACCGAATCAATTGGGAAATTCATTACCAGTGACAGATATAGGCAAGAGCAAGCCATCCGCTCGAAATGTCCGTGCTGGGTGGAGATTCGAACACCAGAAAAAGTAAAGGAGACATGAAGGGGACAAGGACTGACCAGATCTCCATCTTGATCTAAGTGATTCAGGAATCCCTTATCTAAGTCCCTGTACTGCAACTGGGTTCACGGTGTGTGCCGCTGCCAGCTTCAGACAGATGTGGCAGCTTTATGAATTTCCTCTGAGAGCAACAGCTGAAACTTTGATTTTCTTTCTATTCAACTCGAGGGTTGCTATACACCACGCCTTTTCACTTTGATTTCTTATCGGTTATTGAAGGCTTTAATAGTAAAAAAACAAAATCTAGGACACATTTCAGTTTTAACATCTATTTTCCTCTTCGTATAATTTATAGGGGGTCAAGGAATGAGAATGGGGGAGACAGTTGATGATGTCTCTTTAGCAATGCCTCTCCAGCCGGGAGGATGAGGAAGCAGCGGCAGTGCCTCCTTGTCTCCCCTCCCACCCCAGCCCCACCACAATCTGCCCCTTCTTCTCCACTGGGAACATGAGAAAAACATCATTAGCAGGATGTGGGCTCAATGATGACCTGACACCTGTCCACATGTTTTGTTTTGTTGCCTGTCTCCCCCTTCTAGACCGTGAGCCCGTTGTTGGGTAGGGACCATCTCTATATGTTGCCGACTTGTACTTCCCAAGCGCTTAGTACAGTGCTCTGCACACAGAAAGCGCTCAATAAATACGATTGAATGAATGAATGAATGAACTTTCAGAACGTTGGTAAGGCTGTGGGTTTCACCGAGACTGTGACTGCAGCCACAACTGGGATTGTGAACCTCAAGGGGCCTAAAACTCTGCTCCTTTAGCTGTGATGCCCTTAGCCTCTTTTTTTTTAAATGGAATTTGTTAAGCACACACTATGTTCCAGGCACTGTTCTAAGCACTGAGGTAGATATAAGCTATTCAATTTGGATGCAGTCTATGTCCCACATGGGGCTCACGCTCTTAATCCCCATTTTACTGATGAGGTAACTGAGGCCCAGATAAATGAAGTGACTGGCCCTAGGTCACACAACAGACAACACACAACAACAAGTATTAGAACCTGGGACTTTCCAACTCTCAGTCCCGTGCTCTGTCTACCAGGCCATGCTGCTTCTCTATTCTATTTGGCCACAATTACTGTATATTTCAAAGAATTGGTAGATGGATTACTAGGCACTTTGCAGAGTTAGTGAAGGATCTTAGCCCATTTCCTCTGTATTGCTCTGGATACTGGATGGTTGCTTATGCGTTGTTTTTTTTTATTTTACGGTATTTGTTAAGTGCTTACTATGTGTCAGACACTGTTCTAAGTGCTGGCGTAGATACAAGATAATCAATATGGACACTGTGGGGCTCACAGTTTTACATACTTTCATGCTTTTATTCAGTCTTACATACTTATAAACATACCGGGACATAGTAAGTGCTTAACAAATACAATCAATTGGATGGAATACCAACAGGGAGATTCAAATATTTCTCGGGTTCAGAGGTACCGCACCATGACATTGCCGACATTATTAAATTGCTGAAAAATAGATTCCCAGCATTTATCCAAGGGGGCAGCCCACTGGACTAGAAGAAAAAATGGCCTGGGAGTCAGGCAGAGGACTTGGCTTTTAATCCTAGCTCTGTTGCTTGCCTGCTGGGTGACCTTAAGTAAGTCACTTGTTTATAATAATATAATAATAATAATGATGGCATTTATTAAGCACTTACTATGTGCAAAGCACTGTTCTAAGTGCTGGGGAGGTTACAAGGTGATCAGGTTGTCCCATGGGGGGCTCACAGTCTTAATCCCCATTTTACAGATGAGGGAACTGAGGCACAGAGAAGTTAAGTGACTTGCCCAAAGTCACACAGCTGACAATTGGCAGAGCCGGGATTTGAACCCATGACCTCTGACTCCAAAGGCCGTGATCTTTCCACTGAGCCAAGCTGCTTGTTTGTGCTCTGCCTCAGTTTTCTCAACTCTAAATTTGGAATTAAACACCTGTTCTTTAGACGAGCCCCCTTTTTCCTCTCCTCCTCTCCATCCCCCCTTGCCCTACCTCCTTCCCCACCCCACAGCACTTGTATATATTTGTACAGATTTATTACTCTATTTATTTTACTTGCACATATTTACTATTCTATTTATTTTGTTAATGGTGTGCATATAGCTGTAAGTCTATTTGTTCTGATGATTTTGACACCTGTCTACATGTTTTGTTTAGTTGTCTGTCTCCCTCTTCTAGACTGTGAGCCTGTTGTTGGGTAGGGACCATCTCTATATGTTGCCGACTTGAACTTCCCAAGCGCTTAGTACAGTGGTAAGCGCTCAATAAATACGATTGAATGAATGAATGAATGAATACCCATATATTCAATGAAAGTATACTGAAAGTGTGTTCTACTTTGTTTAGATTAAATTGTGAGCCCCTTGAGTGTCCGAGGATATAGAGTTCTTCCAGTTCTTGATCCTATGATTCTATATCCTTGGGCCTTCAAGTAGCTCCCATTTAATTCAAACAATACAGATGAACACACTTTCAGTATACTGTCACTGAATAGCAAACAATTACCTGCTCCAAGTGAGAAATAACTAAAACATCCTGAGGAGAGAGTTACCTTAAATTTCTTTAAAGTTATCCCAAGGATGGAGACAGGTCTGCGACAGGAGTGTGCATTGCATAAGAGATGTCTGGCCGCCTTAGAAATATGTCTGGGCGTCCTATCAATTTTACTTTCCCTGAGGCCAACAGGTCAAAGGATGATCTAACACGGTGTAACCTCCCCTTGCAAGGCATATGAAGCAATCTGTCATCAGCCTGGTGCCCACCCCCAACACGTAGGTCCGCTGGGCCAGGCAGTGGCCACAGTACCGCCCACAGGGTCTGGGGGTCACCTGTGCCTTGGACCATTGCTCGCTCTGGGGAATTTGCTTTTTGTCATTTTTAAAAAATAAAAACAATACCAACAGAGCAGCATGACCTAGTGAAATGAGCATGGGCCTGGAAGCTAGAGGATGTGGGTTCTAATCCCAACTCCGCCACTTGTCTGCTGTGTGACCTTAAGCAAGTCACTTCACTTCTCTAGGCTTCAGTTACCTCATGTGTCAAATTCATTCATTCATTCAATCGTATTTATTGAGCGCTTACTATATGCAGAGCACTGTACTAAGCGCTTGGGAAGTACAAGTCAGCAACATATAGAGACGGTCCCTACCCAACAACAGGCTCACAGTCTAGAAGAGGGAGACAGACAACTAAACAAAACATATAGACAGGTGTCAAAATCATCAGAACAAATAGACTTACAGCTATATGCACACCATTAACAAAATAAATAGAATAGTAGATATGTACAAGTAAAATAAATAGAGTAATAAATCTGTACAAATATACACATCATCATCAATCGTATTTATTGAGCACTTACTGTGTGCAGAGCATTGTACTAAGCGCTTGGGAAGTACAAGTTGGCAACACATAGAGACAGTCCCTACCCAACAGTGGGCTCACAGTATAAAAGGGGGAGACAGAGAAAAAAACCAAATGGGGATAGAGACTTTGAGCCCCATGTGGGACAGGGACTGTGTCCCACTCAATTTGTTTGTATCCACCCCAGCACTTAATATAATGCTTGTCACATAATAAGCACTTAACACATAGCACAATTATCATTATTATTATTATTATTATCTCCTCCACTCGCCCTGTAGGGAAACAGACCTTGGGCAGCACAAACTCTCAGAAATTGTACAGAGTTGCTTTGGTTTATATGACTTTCCAGCTTTTAAAGGAAGGAGAAATTTTCCCATTCTGTAGCTTGGGATGATGAATGGGGAGATGGACCTTTCCCAACCCCTGCCAGAGTGTTTTCTCTCTGTCCCCTGGTGAAGGGGTGGAAACAGAGCACATATCGCTCTTCGCCCAAACAGCCTAGTAGTGGTCTTAGTAGGAGCGATAGCTCTCCGTGACAGGTTAGTAGAGCCCTGGCTGCAGTGACCCAGACTGGAGTCCCCCCTGCCCCTGCTGCGGAGCTCAGATAATAATAGTAATTGTAATAATAATAATTACAGTGTTCTTTAAGTGCTACTGTAATAATAATAATGGCATATGTTAAGCACTTACTATGTGCCAAGCACTGTTATAAGCACTGGGGGGCTACAAGGTAATCAGGTCGTCCCACATGGGGCTCACAGTCTTAATCCCCATTTTACAGATGAGGTAACTGAGGCACAGAGAAGTTGAGTGACTTGCTCAAAGTCACACAGCTGACAAGTGGTGGAGCCTGGATTTGATCCCATGACCTCTGACTCCAAAGCCCATGCTCTTTCCATTGAGCCACGCTGCTTCTCTAATGTGCAGATGTACTATGTACTATGTTCCAGGCACTGTACTAAGCCCTGGGGTGCATACAAGCAAATCGAGTTGGACACAGTCCCTTTCCCTCTTGGGGCTCACAGTCTCAATCCCCATCTTAAAGATGAGGTAACTGAGGCTCAGAGAAGTGAAGTCACTTTGCCCAAGGTCACACAGCAGACAAGTGGTGGAGCCAGGATTAAAACCTATGACCACCTGAATGCCAGGCCCGTGATCAATCCACTATGCAGGTCACCCACACACACTTCGGTGTCAAGAGGAAACCACACAGGCTCGTGTCCCTAGTCTGCTCTCCACAAGTGAGCTCCTTTGTTCTATGGAGCTTCACAGAAAGTCCTGCCTCCCTCTTCCCCAGCAGTGCTCCTGCTTGAAAGTTCAGGCGACCTCCTGATTTAAACTATAAGCATTGGATCAGTAGCCATTGATAAACACCCGTTTATCATATCATCTTGAAGGATTTCACCTGAATAAAGTCTCATAGAGCAAAATGGGCCAAACCATCATGGAACTATGGACACCACAATACTTCCCTTCATAGAGAACTCCAATGTTTTAAGATGCTGATAAAGTTCTTCCTTATGTCCAACTGAAATCTCTCGTGCTTTAATTCCAATCCATCCGTCTGTTCATAGGGGGCTTGGAGAAGAGCTAGCTTGGATTTTCACCAAAAAACATTTGGTTGAATGACAGTTATTCAATCCTTTTTTAGCTCTCAAATAACCTCAGTTCCTTTCAACTTTTCTCATGAACCTAGTTTTCATTCTTTCAAGTCACATTTGTTGCTTTATGGCCTAGTGGAAAGAGCAAAGAACTAGGAGTCAGGATACCCATAACCTAATCCTGGCTCTGCATTTGCCTGCTGTGTAACCTTGGGCAAGTCACCAAACTTTGTTATGCCTCAGTTTCCTCACTCATAAAAAGGAGATTAAAGACTTCCCTCTTTGATGAATAAATGCTTGCACAAGTACCATTATTATTATTATCATTCCCCAGTTTATCAATCACCTCTCTCCCTCTGTCTCTCTCTCTGTGTCTCTTCTTCCAAGTTTTCCTCTCACAAGGGTACTTTTTCAGTCTAGGGCCAGGGCCAAAGCTCTGCCTGTCTACATTCCCAACCTTATTCCTTGTTAGGGTTCTGCCACCTCTCCATTAGCATTGGTAATTGAGCAACGGTTCTAGTTACAGCTAAGAATTCCATCTGCTTCCATCTCTGCTCCTGTCTCAGGCGGTAACAAATATGTCTTTATTAGGAGTCTGGGTGAAAGAGCCCTATACTTCTTGAAAGCCTTTCCTTTTAAATGATTTCTGGTGCCTGTTGGAGTTGAGATCTGCCTCTCATTTGCTAAAGGCTATTTCTGATTTATTTCCACCCTTAGGTGGCTCTGGGGAAAAAAATAAGCAAGGTTAAAAAATAACTAAAAGAACATAATCCTAAAGAATTGGGATAGAGCACAGAACCTTTATTTGGGGAGTTGTTTGGAATTTGGGAAATACATTTTCTCCCTAAATTCTTTCTTCCTTTTGAAAAATCATGTTAAACTGTAGGAATGACTTTTCAGGGAAATGCATTTTTAATGTTTGACAGGATAGGATAGCATCACTTTTTTTTTAACCTGGCACTTTTCAAGTCACAGATCTGTTAAAAGAGGTTAGTTATTTTGATTTTTTTTTATTCCAGAGGCAATGAAAGAAAACCAGGCTAACAATTTTTTTTGGCAAAAGGGTGATGATAGAAAGTCAGAGACAGTTATTACAGTTTCAACTCGAATCATTTCCAGCAATGAAAAATTCCTCCTCCCCTCCAATTTTTGAGGAGGAAATACATTCCAGAAGCAGCGTGGCTCAGTGGAAAGAGCCCGGGCTTTGAAGTCAGAGGTCATGGGTTCAAATCCCGGCTCTGCCACTTGTCAGCTGTGTGACTTTGGGCAAGTTACTTGACTTCTCTGTGCCTCAGTTCCCTCATCTGTAAAATGGGGATTAAGTCTGTGAGCCCCACGTGGGACAACCTAATCACTTTGTATCCTCCCCAGCGCTTAGAACAGTGCTTTGCACATAGTAAGCGCTTAATAAATGTCATCATGATTATTATTATTATTATTATTATTATTAATTTATTTTTAGGCAATGTTTTATCCTAATCCTCCTCGACCTCTCAGCTGCCTTCGACACTGTGGACTACCCCCTTCTCCTCAACACGCTATCCAAACTTGGCTTCACAGACTCTGTCCTCTCCTGGTTCTCCTCTTATCTCTCCGGCTGTTCAGTCTCTTTTGCTGGCTCCTCCTCCCCCATCCATACTCTTACTGTAGGGGTTCCTCGAGGTTCAGTTCTTGGTCCCCTTCTGGTCTCTATCTACACTCACTCCCTTGGTGAACTCATTCACTCCCACAGCTTCAGCTATCATCTTTACGCTGATGACACCCAAATCTACATCTCTGCCCCTGATCTCTCTCCCTCCCTTCAGGCTCGTGTCTCCTTCTGCCTTCAAGACATCTCCATCTGGATGTCTGCCCACCATCTAAAACTCAATATGTCCAAGACTGAACTCCTTCTCTTCCCTCCCAAACCCTGCCCTCTCCCTGACTTTCCCATCACTGTAGACGGCACTACCATCCTTCCCATCTCACAAGCCCGCAACATTGGTGTCATCCTCGACTCTGCTCTCTAGTTTACCCGTCACATCCAATCCGTTACCAAAACCCGCCGGTCTCATCTCCGCAACATCGCCAAGTTCTGCCCTTTCTTCTCCATCCAAACCACTACCCTGCTGGTTCAATCTCTCATCCTATCCCGACTGGATTACTGCATCAGCCTCCTCTCTGATCTCCCATCCTCCTGTCTCTCCCCACTTCAGTCTATACTTCACGCTGCTGCCCAGATCATCTTTGTGCAGAAATGCTCTGGGCATGTTACTCCCCTCCTCAAAAATCTCCAGTGGCTACCAGTCAACCTACGCATCAGGCAAAACTCCTCACTCTCGGCTTCAAGGCTGTCCATCACCTCACCCCCTCCTACCTCACCTACCTTCTTTCCTTCTACAGCCCAGCTCACACCCTCCACTCCTCTGCCGCTAATCTCCTCACTGTAGCTCATTCTCACCTGTCCCGCTATCGACCCCCAGCCCACGTCCTCCCCCTGGCCTGGAATGCCCTCCCTCTGCACATCCGCCAAGCTAGCTCTCTTCCTCCCTTCAAAGCCCTACTGAGAGCTCACCTCCTCCAGGAGGCCTACCCAGACTGAACCCCCTTTTTCCTCTCCTCCTCCCCATCCCCCCCACCCTACCTCCTTCCCCTCCCCACAGCACCTGTATATATGTCTGTACAGATTTATTACTCTATTTATTTTACTTGTACATATTTACTATTCTATTTATTTTATTTTGTTAATATGTTTTGTTTTGTTGTCTGTCTTCCCCTTCTAGACTGTGAGCCTGTTGTTGGGTAGGGACTGTCTCTATGTGTTGCCAACTTGTACTTCCCAAGCACTTAGTACAGTGCTCTGCACACAGTAAGCGCCCAATCAATACAACTGAATGAATGAATGAATGAATGAATGAATGTGATCTGGGATAGGAAGAAAACTAACTTCAGGCAGGACAACTGGAATACAGACTCCTACTGCAATGGACAGCATCTTGATTCTGTTGACCTCTCCCAAACTCTTAGTACACTACCTCATACTCAGTAGATGTTCAGTAAATAAATAGCATTGATTAATTCATGGGGAGGAGCTGCCCTCAGTCTCACAGTATTCATGTATGTACACATAATTTATTTTAATGTCTGTCTCTTTCTCTAGACTGTAAGCTACTTGTGGTCAGGGATAACATCTCTGTTGTACTCTCCCAAATACCTAGCAAATAGTAAGTGCTTGGAAAATACCATTTTCTGATTGATTGATGGTACATATTTGTACAATGCCCCAGGAAAGGATGAAAGGGAGGTCCTGGATGTCAAATTTTAGTTATTAATGAAGAGATTTAAGTCCAGGATCTCTATGGTTCAGAGCAAGAGAACCATGCTGTAGGAGTGATTGCATCCAAACAAATTTGACTTTTCTGCTAAGGACCCAAATTCCCACAAAGACTCAGCATTTTAATAAAGAGAACTAGGATAAAATGTCAACCTTAAGTTTCAGTTGAAAGTGGCTAGAATTGAAACTAGCCTTTGGAAACCTGAATTATTTTGTTAATACTGCCTTAGAAACTCTGGCAACAGCAATGTCAGAAGTACTGGTCTAGGTGCCAAAAGCCATGCAAGGAGAGACAAAAAGGAAATTAAGTAGGCCAACAGGGAGTAAGGGAATATCAGAGTTAATAATTAGCCAGTTTTTGGATATTGAGAAAACAACTAAAGGCTAGGGACTCAGTGAGACCACCTGAGTTCCATTTAGAATTGCAAAGTAATTTGACTAGCTTCCTCACCAAAGATTTTTCAAATAGATGTCAGTCAATCAATTAAGAGCACTTATTTAGTACATACTTCAGAGCACTGTACTAAGTACAATACACCACAATCGGTTTCCTCTACTCGTGTAATTGCGTGTGAACTGTAAACTCATTGTGGGTCATCATCATCAATGGTATTTATCATCATCATCATCATCAATTGTATTTATTGAGCGCTTACTGTGTGCAGAGCACTGTACTAGGCGCTTGGGAAGTACAAGTTGGCAACATATAGAGACAGTCCCTACCCAACAGTGGGCTCACAGTCTAAAAGGGGGAGACAGAGAACAAAACCAAGCATACTAACAAAATAAAATAAATAGACTAGATATGTACAAGTAAAATAAATAAATAAATAGAGTAATAAATATGTACAAACATATATACATATATACAAGTGCTGTGGGGAAGGGAAGGAGGTAAGATGGGGGGGTGGAGATGGGGACGAGAGGGAGAGGAAGGAAGGGGCTCAGTCTGGGAAGGCCTCCTGGAGGAGGTGAGCTCTCAGTAGGGTCTTGAAGGGAGGAAGAGAGCTGGCTTGGTGGATGGGCAGAGGGAGGGCATTCCAGGCCCGGGGGATGACGTGGGCTGGGGGTCGATGACGGGACAGGCGAGAACGAGGTACGGTGAGGAGATTAGCAGCAGAGGAGCGGAGGGTGCAGGGTGGGCTCAAGAAGGAGAGAAGGGAGGTGAGGTAGGAGGGGGAGAGGTGATGGAGAGCCTTGAAGCCCAGGGTGATGAGTTTCTGCCTGATGCACAGATTGATTGGTAGCCACTGGAGATTTTTGAGGAGGGGAGTAATATGACCAGAGCATTTCTGGACAAAGATAATCCGGGCAGCAGCATGAAGTATGGATTGAAGTGGGAAGAGGCATGAGGATGGGAGATCAGAGAGAAGGCTGATGCAGTAGTCCAGACGGGATAGGATGAGAGCTTGAATGAGCAGGGTAGCGGTATGGATGGAGAGGAAAGGGCGGAAAGGGCGGGTCATGAATGTGTTATATTGTACTCTCCCAAGGGCTTAATACAGTGCTCTGAAAACAGTAAGTACTCAGTAAATACAACTGACTGACACTGGCAGACTGCTGGCAGAAACCAAGGCAGGCTGACCTCCTCCATCTCAAACTCATTGTCACTTGCCATAACTCTTTCCTCTCATCCACCCAGCAACATTACTTCTCCACCCTTAGTGATGCTTCTTCCCACAGCCCAACCCTGCTGTTTCAGACTTTTGATTCTCTCCTAAAGCCCTTGTCCCCCAACCTTCATTAGCGCAGCATGGCCTAGTGGAGACTGTGAGTTTGTTGTGGGCAGGGATTGTCTCTCTTTAGTGCTATATAGTAGTTTCCCAAGTGCTTAGTACAGTGCTCTGCACACAGTAAGCACTCAATAAATATGATTGAATGAATGAATGAATGAACAAATGAATGCTGTAGGGCTGGGAGAGGGGAAGAACAAAGGGAGTAAGTTAGGTGATGCAGAAGAGAGTGGGAGAAGAGGAAAGGGGGAGCTAGTTTGGGAAGGTCTCTTGGAGGAGAGGTCACTTCATTTTTCTGGGCCTCAGTTACCTCATCTGTAAAATGGGGATAAAGCTGTGACCCCTATGTGGGGCAGGGACTGTGTCAGACCCAATTTCCTTTATATATTTACCGCAGTGCTTAGTATAGTGTCTGGCACATAGTAAGTGCTTAATAAATACCATAATTATTATTATTGTTCCCCATCTTTTATCACTAATGAATCTTGCTACCTATTTCATCAACAAAATTGAAATCAACAGGTGTGATCTCTCTAAAATGTCCCCTACACATCTCTACCAACCTTCTTTGACTTTCTCATCGTTCACCCACCTCTTCTTCAAATCAATCTCATCTGACCCCATCCCTTTACATCTTATTAAATAATAATAATAATAATAATGTTGGTATTTGTTAAATGCTTACTATGTGCCAAGCACTGTTCTAAGCACTGGGGCAGATACAAGGTAATCAATTTGTCCCATGTGGGGCTCACAGTCTTAATCCCCATTTTACAGATGAAGTAACTGAGGCATAGAGAAGTTAAGTGACTTGCCCAAGGTCACACAGCTGACAAGCGGCAGAGCTAGGATTAGAACCCATTACCTCTGACTCCCAAGCCCACGCTCTTTCCACTAAGCCACGCTGCTTCTCATTTTAGCCATTAAAACATTTGCCCACTCCCCATTTCTCCCTCTGACTGCTATTTTCAAACACTGCCTTCTAAAATGGCTCCTTCCTCACTGTTTTCAAACATCCTCATCATCATCAATGGTATTTACTGAGAGTTTACAGTGTACAGCAATCCAGCTTCCATCCCCTTCATTCCACCAAAACTGCCCTCTCTGGGGTCACCAATGACCTCCTTCTTGCCAAATCTAATGGATTCTATTTCATTCTAATCCTCCTCAACCTCTCATCTGCCTCTGACTCTCTGACAATGGAGGTCCCTCATGGCTCAGTTCTGGCTCCTCCTCTATTATTCTTCTACAACCACTCCCTACAACTCATTCTCTCCCTAAGGCGTCAACTACCATCGCTAGGCAGATGATTCCCAAATCTACAACTCCAGCCCTGACCTTTTTCCTTCTCTGCATTCTCACATTTCCTTCTGCCTTCAGGAGATCTCTACCTTCACAGAATCACTAAGATCCACAGCTTTCTCTCAATACAAACTACTATCAAGTTAGTCCAAGCACTTGGATTATCCCACCTTGAACACTGTATCTATCTCCTTGCTGACCTCCTATCCCACCCTGCTCCAGTTATCCTGCTCCAGGATCCCACTGATCCTGCTCTGCTGCCTGGATCAGTTTTCTACAAATAGTCATAGCAGCATAAATGGAGAGGAAAGGGTGGACCTTAGCGATTTTGTGAAAATTGAAGTGACGGGATTGGTGACAGATTGAATATGCGCTTTGAATGAAAGTATTGTAATAAGTGCTTGGGAGAATACAACGGAGTTGGTAGAAACATTCCATACCCACAGAGGACCTACAGTCAATAAGGGGAGACAGAGATTAATATAAATGAATAATTTATCATATATAATGTGGAGATATGTACTTGGTGCTGTAAGGTTGGTGGGCGGGGTGGGGGAGAGAGATATCAAGCCTCCAGAGAAGGTAGTTTAGGTATGGAGACCAGATGGGTCATGAATGTTTTTAGAATATTGGAGGGGGGTCCAAAGATTGGAGGTCTTTGTGGTGGGAACAGGACAGATTTTCTGGGGGTGGGTGTTTGGGAAAGGCAGCAGGTGAGGAGGTAGTGATCTGACAGAGAAATTTCAGAGTTGGTGAGGGTACAGACTGAACCTTGACTAAAGATTATGAGATCAAGTGTGTGCTCAAGTGTGCGAGGTGGTATGGAACAGGAGGTCACTGGAGTTAAGAAATGAGAGGAGGTGGATAGTGAAAGGATCTTCAGGGACATCCATGTGGATATTCATGTCCATAAAGTTTAATGTAGGGATGGAGAATGAGAAAAGGAATGGGAAACAGGGATCAAAATGGTTCAGAAAGTTGGAGGTGGAATCTTGCAGGGGGAGAGGTGGCAGATGACCCTGACTAGTAATCAAATAGGGCACTACTCTCCTGGTTCTCCTCCTATTCTCTGGTCTCTCCTTCTTTGTCTGTTTTTCAAGATCTTCCTCCTACCCCTAATTGTGGGAGTCCCTCAGAGACTCAGTTCTGGGCCTCCTTCTGTATTTCATCTACACCAACTCCCTTGGAGAGCTCATTTGCTTCAAAAGCTTCAACTGCCATCTCTACATGGATGATCCCCAGATCTACTCCTCCAGCCTGGAATTCTCTCCTTCTCTTCAGTCTTACCTTCCTCCTGTCTTCAGGACATTTATTCTTGGATGTCCTGAAAACACCTCAAACTTAACAAGACCAAAACATACCTCCTTGTGTTTTACACAACTCTTTCCTCCTCTACAACTTTCCTGTCATTGTAGACAACACTACAGTCCTCACTGTCTCATAAGCCCATAATTCTGGCAACATCCTCACTCACAGACTCTCCCAAGTGCTTAGCTATAGAGAGCTCTGAAGACAGTAATCTCACAATAAACGTGACTGAATGAATGAATGAACTCATCTTTCTCATTTAATCTTCACATTCACTTTATCTCCACCATTCACTTTGTAGAATCCAGTTGATTCTACATTCACAATATATCTAAAGTGCTCTGCACACAGTAATCACTTAATAAATAATATTACTACTACTCCTCTAGAATCTGCCTCTTCCTTTCCATACAAACTGCTACCATGGTAGTCCAAGCCCTTATCATATTCCACTTTGATTACTGTATCAGGCAATAAGCCTGATTGAAGGCACATCTTCTCCAAAAGGCCTTCCCTGACTAAGCCCTAATTTCCTCTTTTCCAACTCTCTTATGCATTGCCCCGATTTACTATTTTAATTCACCCTTCCCTCAGGCCCATGGTACTTATGTACATATCCTCAATTTATGTATTTATATTAATGTCTGTATCCCTCTGTAATCTGTGAGCTCTTTGTGGGCAGGGAATGTGTCTAAGTACAGTGCTCTGCACACAGTAAGCACTCAATAAATATGATGGATTGTCTGATTGATTGATCAGGCTCCTTGCTGACCTCCCAGTCTCCATTCTCCCTTTCCAACAGACCATCACTTTTCCCATCTTCAAAGTGCTACTGAAAATCATATCTTTTCCAAGAAGTCTTCCTAATATCTCATTTCTGGACCCTATCAATCAATCCAATCATTGAGCACTGTACAATGGGCACTAAGTTTGTAAAATGGAGATTAAATCCTATTCCCTCCTATTCAGAGTGTGAGTTCCACATGGAACAGAGATGGTAACCAACCTGATTATCTTGAATCTACCCTAGTGCTTAATTCAGTGCCTGGTACTTAGCAAGTACCATTACAATGAAAAATGGTAGTTGGGAAGAGACACACTTCAAGAAAGATTCATGATTCATTGAACAGGACCATGTGATCAAGAAGGGCTTTGAAGATGGGAAGAGCTGTAGTCTGGCAGATTTGAGGGCATTCCAGGCCAGAGGAAGGGGGTGAGTAAGAGGTCAGAGATGGGAGAGATGAGAAGAAGGCACAAAGAGGAGGGTGGCTTGAGAGGAACAAAGGGGCCAGGCTGCAGCAATAGAAGAGAGTAGACAGTAGGAAGTAGGGAGCTGAATGAGTACCTTTTTTATGGCATTTGTTAAGTGCTTTGTATGTGCTGGGCACTGTTCTAAGCGCTGGGGTAGATGCAAGGTTAACAGGCTGGACACAGTCCCTGTCCCACATGGGGCTCGCAGTCTTTACCCCCATTTTACAAATGAGGGAACTGAGGTACAGAGAAGTGAAGTGACTGCCCCAAAGTCACACAGCAGATAAGTGGCAGAGCCGGGTCTAGAACCCAGATCTTTCTGACTCTGAGGCTCGTGCTCTATCCCCTATGTATCGCTGCTTCTTTTATGACACATAGAAATGTGGAAAAAAGATAAAAAACAAAAGACAAGAAGAAATGGCCAATTTCAGCATGGATAAGTGCAAGTAATGGAATCTTATGTGGATGCCCTAAGGTTCAGTTTTATTGAACATTTTCAAGAGAGGTGCCCAGTGAAACCTCCAAGGGTTCAGAAAACATGATGATTTTCAGGGAGTGAAATACAGTGCAGATGTATCTGAAAATGAAGACTACAGAGTTCTGAGAAAACTGGACTGGAAAATGGCAGCTACATTTTCATATGAGCAAAACAATTATTTTTAAAGAACAATAATCCAAACTACAACTACCTAATGACAGGCTTTCAGTGATCAGTCACAGCTCAGAAAAGAGAGGTAGACTCTAGACTGTATGCTCATTATGGGTAGGGACCATGTCTGCTAATTCTGTTGTATTGTACTCTCCCAATTGCTTAGTACAGTGCTCTACACATAGTAACCACCCAATAAATAAAATTGATTGATTGATTGATTGAGATTTTGGAGTCAATCTCAAGTGTTTCCTCAACCAATGACTTACTCAGTGATAAAAGCCAAGGAGGCTAATCAATGATGGACATAATCAGGAATGGTAATAACAAGAAATACGACAAATTTGCCACTAAAAAAACCCCCTGATGTCCACTCCCAGACGACTGAATTCAAAATGCCTTCAGTGTGTGATTGAAGCCAGGTAGTTCCTCTCTTATTTAGATTTCATGTGAACATTCTTTATTTCAGACACTCAGTGGAATTTGCCTTGGGCAATTGAATTTCAGCTGACAGTAAATTAATGGCTAAAATGGCATGATTAGTTGAGATTACAGGCTATTGAGAACCTGCCTGAGCATTTACTGCTGTCATAATACTAGGCCGTTTACTATTTGGAATTAATAAGGGTCATAAAGGAGGTATGATTCCACTACACTAGCCTCCACATAAATTTAAAAATCTGTCTTCATGTTTAATATTTCACTGATGTGCTGATTAAATGAAATAAACTTTATGATGAACTTGTTAGGACTTGAAAAGTTGCTTTCCCAAGGAAGCTCTTTCATCTTCAATGTATATCATGCCCAGTGCTTAGTATAGTGATTAGCACATGCACACTGAAAAATGTGGATTGAAACTGTGTACCCATATAGGCCAGGAACTGTGTCCAACCTGATTTGTTTGTATTCACCCCAGCACTTGGTACAGTGTGTGGCACATAGTAAATGCTCACCAAATAACACAATTATTATTATTATTATTTCTATTAACAAATATTTACAATTTTATTTTTATTATTATCTCCCAAACAATGTAGGCAAACTTAGATGGAGAAGCCACGTGGCTTAGTGGCTAGAGCAAGAGCCTGGGAGTCAGAAGGACCTGGTTTCTAATCCTGGCTCCAGCACTTGTCCGCTGTGCAACTTTGGGCAAGTCACTTAACTTCTCTGTGCCTCAGTTCCCTCATCTGGAATATGGGGATTAAGACTGTGAGCACCGTGTAGGAACTGATTACTTTGTATCTATCTAACCTCATGCTTAGAACAGTGCCTGACACACAGTAAGCGCTTAACTAAGATAATAAAAAAAAATGTATGAGCCTTTTACACAAATGAGCTAACCCAGCGTTAGATGCAAGAGGCTAAGTGAAAAAAAGACATTAGTTCTGATTCTCTGTCATTGTCGGCCCCTACCTCAAACTTCACCTGGCAAGTAGCAGCACAGTACTTCCTCAAAATGACTTTTTGGTGATAAATCAATCAATCAATCAATCAATCGTATTTATTGAGTGCTTACTATGTGCTTACTATGTGCTTACTATGTGCTTACTATGTGCAGAGCACTGTACTAAGCGCTTGGGAAGTACAAATTGGCATCACATAGAGACAGTCCCTACCCAACAGTGGGCTCACAGTCTAAAAGGGGGAGACAGAGAACAGAACCAAACATACCAACAAAATAAAATAAGTAGGATAGAAATGTACAAGTAAAATAAATAAATAAATAAATAAATAGAGTAATAAATATGTACAACCATATATACATATATACAGGTGCTGTGGGGAAGGGAAGGAGGTAAGATGGGGGGATGGAGGGGGGACGAGGGGGAGAGGAAAGAAGGGGCTCAGTCTGGGAAGGCCTCCTGGAGGAGGTGAGCTCTCAGCAGGGCCTTGAAGGGAGGAAGAGAGCTAGCTTGGCAGATGGGCAGAGGGAGGGCATTCCAGGCCCGGGGGATGACGTGGGCCGGGGGTTGATGGCGGGACAGGCGAGAGCGAGGTACAGTGAGGAGATTAGTGGTGGAGGAGCGGAGGGTGCGGGCTGGGCAGTAGAAGGAGAGAAGGGAGGTGAGGTAGGAGGGGGATAAAGTGTTCCAAGAAAAGTATATTAGCTCTAAGTGGGTTTAAATGAGAAGGCATTATTTACTTTCAGGTTCTCTTAGGGAAAGAGTTTTAAGGGTCTCAGTAATAAGATGGAAAAGGACACCCGGCTGAACTTTCATGGCATTGTCTTCAGCATTAAAAGGGCACATAATCATGGGTGCCGTGCCGATTTGCCAGAGCCTCCCTCCCCTCCCCTATCAATTTTATTTCCAAATGTCAAGTAGTGGTCTGAGCCTTTGAAAGGTTTCTTACACACCAGAGGCAAAGGGAATATTAAGATATATCCTTCACATTTATGAAAGCCATTTAATCATTTATAGAATTTGGTACTATTTTAAAATAACACCAAACTTCATTCATGGGAAAAATAAGGAGAGTAGAACATAATAATAATAATGATTACAATAATTGTGGTACTTGTTAAGTGATTACAATGTCCCAGGCACTGCACTAAGGACTGGGGTAGCTACAAGGTAATCAGGATGGACAGTCCCTGTCCCCCATGGGGCTCACATTCTTATTCTCCATTTTCTAGATGAGGTAACTGAGGCACAGAGAAGCTAAGTGATTTGCCCAGGTCACACTGCAGACAAGTTGCAGAGCTGGGATTAGAACTCTGGTCCTTCTGATTCGAAGGCCTGTGCTTTAGCCACTGTGTTTCCTCGTCTTCCTCAATAGGTCATTCTACTCTATAAATATGCTGAAGCTGAGCTCTTCCATTACAGATTAAGGGATTAGAAGACATGAAATGAACTCGCAAAGGGCAATGACCCTATTTATGCTGTGAAAGTGCCCCCTGAATTAGACTGTGGACCCTAGTGAGGTTAGGGGCCATATCTGATTTGATTTTGTTGTATTTGTTCCAGTGCTGAGCACAGGGGTTGGTTGGCACATAGTGAGTTCTTAATTTAATACCACTGTCATTCTTATCATCATCATTAGTACACTAATTCCGTCTAGGTACATATTAATCAATCAATCAATCAATGGATCGATCAGTCATTTTATTGAGCACTTTTTGTGTGCAGAACACTGTACTAAGTGCTTGGGAGAAGACAATATAATAGACTGATTTGGCATGTTCCCTTCCCACAACAAACGTATGGTCTAGAGGGGAGACAGACATTGATATTAATAAGTAAATGTATCATAGCACTTAGTACACTGCCTGACACATAGAAAATGCTTCACAAATAACATTTAAAGAGACATTACAGGGATGTAAAGAAGTACTGTGGGGCTGAGGGAGCAATGGATAAAGGGTGCAAATCCAAGTGCAAGGGCGACACAGAAGGGAGTAGAAGACGAGGAAATGAAGGCCTAGTCGGGTAAGGCTTCTTGGAGGTGTGCCTTCAAAATGGCTTTGAAGGTTGGGAGAGTGATCATCTGTTGGATATGAAGAGGGAGGGCATCCCGGGCCAAAGGCAGGACATGGATGAGAGGTCGGTAGTGGGATGCGATCTAGGTTCAGTGAGAAGTTTAGCATTCAAGGAGGAAAGTGTGATGGCTGGGTTGAAGTAGGAAATCAGGGAGGTCAGGTAGATGGGGGAAAGGTGGTTGAGTGCTTTAAAGATGACCGTGAGGAGTTTCTGTTTGATGAGGAGGTGGATAGGCGACCACTGGAGGTTCTTGAGGAGCGGGGAAACATGAACAATATTTTTAAAGAAAAATGAGCCAGGCAGCAAAGTGAAGTATGGACTGGAGTGGGGAGATACAGGAGGCTGGGAGGTCAGTAAGGAGGCTGCTACAGTAATTTAGACAGGATAGGATAAGTGCTTGGATTGACATGGCAGCAGTTTGGATGGAGAGGAAAGGGTGGATTTTGGTGATGTTGTGAAGGTTGGACTGACAGGATCTGATGATACAGTGAACATGTGGGTTGAAAGTGAGGTGAGTCAGGATAATGCCAAGGTTATGGGCTTGTGAGACAGGAAGGATGGTGACACTGTCTATGGGGAGAGGAAAGTGGGGGAAGGATGGGGTTTGTTTTTGACATATTAAGTTTGAAGTGGTGGTGGGACATCCAAGTAGAGATGTCTTGAAGGCAGGAGGAAATGTAAGACTGTAGAGAGGGAGATAAATTGGGGTAAAGATGTAAATTTGCCAATCATAATAGTAACAGTAACAATGGTATTTATTAAGCACTTACTATGTGCCAAGCAGTATTCTAAGTGCTGGGGAGGATACAAGGTAACCAGGTTGTCCCACGTGGGGCTCACAGTCTTAATCCCCATTTTACAGATGAGGGAACTGAGGCCCAGAGAAGTTAAGTGACTTGCCTAAAGTCACACAGCTGACAAGTGGCAGGACCGTGATTAGAACCCTTGACCTCTGACTCCCAAGCCTGGGATCTTTCCATTGAGCCACACTGCTTCTTCATATGCATAGAGGTGGTAGTTGAAACCATGAGAGGGAATGAGTTCTCTAAGGGAACTCTAATAAAGTTCTTTGTGGTGTAGATGAAGAGTAGAAGGGAATCCAGAATTGATTCTTGAAGGACTCCCAGAGTTGGGGAGTGGGAGGCAGAGGAGGAACCCACGAAAGAGACTGAGAATGAGCGGTCAGAGAGTTAGGAGGAAAGCGAGGAAGGAACAGTGTCACAGTGAAATCAAGGTTGGGTAATGTTTCCAGGAGAAAGGCATGGTCAATAGTGTAGAAGGTAACCGAGAGGTCGAGAAGGAGTAGGACTGAGTCTATGTTATTGAATTACAGAGTTACTATTGCTTTCTAGCAACCAATCTGTAAGCACAATCAATATCAGAATTGTGCACAAACAATATTAGGGTTAGAATAATAGGAGACTAACAAGATCCTTAGACTGTGAGCCCCATGTGGGATAGGACTGCGCCTGATCTGATTATTTTGTGTCCATTCCAGTGTTTAGTACAATGCTTGGCACATAGTAAGTGCTTAACAAATGCATTCATCATCAACATCATTCATTCATTCAGTTGTATTTATTGAGCACTTACTGCGTGCAGAGCAATGTACTAAGCACTTGGAAAGTACAATTTGGCAACAGATAGAGACAATCCCTACCCAACAACGGGCTTACAGTCTAGAAGAGGGGGAGACAGAAAACAAAACAGAACAAGTAGACAGGCATCAGTAACATCAAAATAGATAAATAGAATTATAGATATATACACATCATTAATAAAATAGAGTAATAAATATGTACAAGTATACATAAGTGCTGTGGGAAGGGGAAGGGGGTAGAGTAGAGGGATGAAGTAGTGGTGATGGGGAGGAGAGGAGGAGCAGAGGAAAAGGGGAGGCTCATCATCGTCATCATCCATAACTAACAACCAAATATCAACTCGCAAGTGATCAAATCTGTTTACCAAATGAAAGGTAAAATAAATTACTGGGATTTTGGGGAGCAATTTTGAGTGTTTAGCTTTGTTTTAACTGTGCAAGAGTTCTAAAAGAGCCATAAGATGCAACAACTCAACATTCCTAAAATGCAAAAACAGAGCAACCAATTGGCTTTAGAATGAACAGTTTAACTAAAACCCTCTGCAGGAGCTGGCAGCTAACCAATAATTTTTTTTCTTAAAATAAGAGGTGCATCTGTTATTATCCCAGTGAACACTGAAAAAAGAAGCCACTACATGGGGAAAAGTGGTCTTACCTCATACTCAAAGTCTTCTGTTCTATCTGCATCAGCAGGCAGGCTGGATAGATATTCGTTCCCTTCATAAAATTCATGTTCCATTGGATGAAGAGAATGGCAGCTATAAGGGGAGAAAGCAGTATAATGGGGATAGATAAGAAAAAATGTTTTCAAGTGTTTAAAAATGATAAATAGAACCCCTTTCTAGTCATCTTCACTCTGCCATCTGACCTGAAATGTCTGGCTGTCTAAAATAATAATAATAATAATAATAACAATAATAATAATAATAATAGCATTTGTTAAGCGCTATGTGCAAAGCACTGTTCTAAGCGCTGGGGAGGGGGATACAAGGTGATCAGATTGTCCCACGTGGGGCTCACAGTCATCATCCCCATTTTACAGATGAGGTAACTGAGGCACAGAGAAGTTAAGTGACTTGCCCAAGGTCACACAGCAGACGTGGTGGAGCTAAAAGGTACACAACCCTAAAATAAACTATTGCTTTTGCTACTCACAGGCACAGACATAGTCAGTTCCATTTTTCAGAGTCAACACTAAGGGTAAAAATCCTTTGACCAGATCTGCCTGCTGAAAAAACTTTTAATGGGCCACAATGCTCTACTGATGCTCTCTGGTGGTGTTGCATTTTCCCAGATGTGAATTCCTCTATACTCATTCATTCATTCAATCTCATTTATTGAGCACTTACAGTGCACAGGGCACTGTACTAAGTGCTTAGGAGAGTACAATATAACAGCAAGCAGATAAATTCCCTGCCCACAATGAGCTTACACTTACATGCTGCTTAAGAGAGGCAGCGTGGCTTAGTGGAAAGAGCACGGGCTTGGAAGTCAGAGGTCACAGGTTCTAATCTCGGCTCTGCCACCTGTCAGCTGTGTGACTTTGGGCAAGTCATTTAACTTCTCTGTGCCTCAGTTATCTCATCTTTAAAATGGGGATTAAGACTGTGAGCTCCACATGGGACAACCTGATAATCTAGTATCTACCCCAGCATTTAGAACAGTGCTTGGCACATAGTAACCCCTTACAAATACCATCATTATTATTATTACACATAAGCACCCTGCCTTTCAGATGGCAGATTAATATTAGGGAAGCAGCGTGGCGCAGTGGGAAAAGCCTGGGCTTTGGAGTCAGAGGTCATGGGTTCAAATCCCAGCTCCACCAATTGTCAGCTGTGTGACTTTGGGCAAGTCACTTAACTTCCCTGTGCCTCAGTTACCTCATCTGTAAAATGGGGATTAAGACTGTGAGCCTCCCATGGGACAACCTGATCACCTTGTTACCTCCCCAGCGCTTAGAACAGTGCTTTGCACATAGTAAGCACTTAATAAATGCCATCATTATTATTATTTATGAAAGGGGGCATTTTAACACTAAGGACCATTTAAAGTTAATTAAAAGGTGTTTTCCAAGCACAAACCTTTTAGGCTAAAACATGGATAAATCTTCCTTTCCTCTCTTCTCTCCTTTACTGAGTAGGAAGAGAAGATGTACCAAGGTAGGAACAATGCGTGTTTAAACAGAACTCCCTGTTAATCTTTCTAGCAAAGAACATCTTTTATAAGACCTGAAGTTTCACCAGGCTAGTGAAGCAGGGTGGGCTAGCCCCTCGCAGAACCTGTAGGACACCCACCCAGAGGCACTTTGGCTACTGGGCAAATGGAGAACAGGTAGGAGGGAACATGACAGACTGTTCCTGTTCTCTTTGTGTTCTTTCTCATCTTCCTCCAGGCCTCTGAGTCCTACCAGGATGCAAAGTCCTCCAGCCTGAAAGTACCTTGAGGACAGGGAATATGTCTACCCCCTCTATTACACTGTACTCTCCCCAGCATTCAGTTCAGTGTTCGGCACACAGTAAGCACACAGTACACACAACTGACTGATTGAAAGCATCAAGCAAAACACCAGGGATCGGGCAATTGCCTAAGAGGAATCCAAGGGTGATGGCCTTCATTCCCATCCCTGTGTTTGTCTCTACTCCTTTTTTATGGTATTTACTAAGTGTTTACTATATGCCAGGCACTGTACTAAGCACTGGGGTAGGTATAAGCTAATCCGGTGGGACATAGTCCATATCCCATATGGGGATCACAGTCTTAATCCCCATTTTACAGACGAGGTAACTGGGGCACGAAAAATTGAAGTGACTTGCCCAAGGTCACGCAGCAGACAAATGCTGCTGTGGACAGGGAATGTCACTGTTTGTTGCATTGTACTTTCGCAAATGGTTAGTAAGTGCTCTGCACACAGTAAGCGCTCAATAAATGTGATTGAATGAATGAATGAAAAAGTGGTGGAGGCAGGATTAGAATCCAGGTCCTTCTAACTCCTGGGCCCATGTTCCATCCACTAGACCACACTGCTTCTCCATCAAGCTCCCACGGCTTCAACTATCATCTCTACGCTAATGACACCCAAATCTACATCTCTGCCCCTGCTCTCTCCCCCTCCCTCCAGGCTTGCATCTCCTCCTGCCTTCAGGACATCTCCATCTGGATGTCTGCCCACCACCTAAAACTCAACATGTCTAAGACTGAACTCCTTGTCTTCCCTCCCAAACCCTGCCCTCTCCCTGACTTTCCCATCGCTGTTGACGGCACTACCATCCTTCCCGTCTCACAAGCCCACAACCTTGGTGTCATTCTCGACTCCGCTCTCTCGTTCACCCCTCACATCCAAGCCGTCACCAAAACTTGCCAGTCTCACCTCCGCAACATCGCCAAGATCCGCCCAAGCTCTCATCCTATCCCGTCTGGATTACTGTATCAGCCTCCTCTCTGACCTCCCATCCTCCTATCTCTCCCCTCTTCAATCCATACTTCACATCGCTGCCCAGATTGTCTGTCCAGAAATGCTCTGGGCAAGTTACTCCCCTCCTCAAAAATCTCCAGTGGCCACCAATCAACCTATGCAGAAACTCCTCACCTCGGCTTCAAGGCTGTCCATCACCTTGCTCCCTCCTACCTCACCTCCCTTCTCTCCTTCTACAGCCTAACCCGCACCCTCCACTCCTCTGCCACTAGTCTCCTCACCATGCCTCATTCTCGCCTGTCCTGCTGTCGACCCCCCGGCCCACGTCATCCCCCTGGCCTGGAATTCCCTCTCCCCACACATCCACCAACCTAGCTCTCTTCTTCCCTTCAAGGTCCTACTGAGAGCTCACCTCCTCCAGGAGGCCTTCCCAGACTGAGCTCCCTCCTTCCTCTCTCCCTCCTCCCCATCCCCATCCCCCCAGCCTTACCTCCTTCCCCTCCCCACAGCACCTGCATATATGTATATATGTTTGTATGTACTGATTACTCTATTTTATTTGCACATATATATTCTATTTATTTTATTTTGTTAATATGTTTTGATTTGTTCTCTGTCTCCCCCTTATAGACTGTAAGCCCACTGTTGGGTAGGGACCATCTCTATATGTTGCCAACTTGTACTTCCCAAGCACTTAGTACAGTGTTCTGCACACAGTAAGTGCTCAATAAATACGATTGAATGAATTAATGAATCAAGTCCCAAAAGGGTAATGCGGGAAGATCCCACAGTGCCCCGGGGGTCTCTGCCTGACACTTACCCCTTTGAGGACAGAGAACAATCACATGTTCTTCAGTTCTGCTCAGACATGATGTTGGACAGAGTATGGGCATTGGTTTGGCATCCCCAGAGCTACAGAATGCACTGCTCAACTACTCAGCTAAAGGTGGCCAGCTAAAGTCGAAGGTATGGCCCAAAAGTTGAATGAACAAAAATGAAACTGAAATATTATTTAGAATTTGTCAAGTACCATGTGCGTATGTACAGTCCAACTGCCCATTAGAGCTTTGCTATAATTCAGGATGGTAACATAAACCAGAGTTAAAAAAAACTTTTAGGTGGAAAAAAGGAAAGTCCTGGCTTTAGTTTAGTATTTGTGATTCCCGGAAAAACAGTTTGCTCTTGTGCCTATGGCAGAGAGTAGCATTTTCCTAGCTAAAATTTTAACATTTGAAAGTGACAATCAGTTGCGGAATGACACTGTAGATCAGCATCAGGTGGCATTAACTTAGATTTTATTGTTTTTCCAAGGGATGTGCAGCTTGCCTGGTGCAAACCTGATAAATGTGATCAATTCTTCATTCTCCAGGATCTATAATGTGATTCTTCTCCTCTTCTCTCAACCTCCCCTGATTCTTGATTGACTTGAATACACAGACTACAAATCCCATTTCCACAGCACTTTGTACTGTTCTTGGCATTAAATGGTGAGATATCTCTAGTGACTTCGCACAAGGTGTCTTTTTACTCAATAGCATGTGAAAGATAACACCTTGAAATGAAATATTTACATTTGTTCACTAAAAACATCTAGTTTGTAATCTTTTATTTTTGGTACAAATTTGCATTGCTATTTAATAATAACTGATATTTGGTAATCACTTACTATTTGCCATGCACTGTACTAAATTCTGGGCTAGATACAAGATAATTAGCTCAGACAGAGTCCCTCTCCCACATCGTGCTCACAGTTTAACTAGGAGGAGAACATGTATTGATTCCCCTATTTACAGCTGAGGAAACTGAGGCACAGAAAAGTTGTGTTGTTTTCTGTACTTTCCTACCGAGAGCTTACCTCCTCCAAGAGCTCACCTCCTCCAAGAGGCCTTCCCAGACTGTGCCCCCTTCTTCCTCTCCTCCTTCCCATCCCCCCACCCTACCTCCTTCCCCTCCCCACAGCACCTGTATATATGTTTGTACAGATTTATTACTCTATTTATTTTACTTGTACATATTTACTATTCTATTTATTTTGTTAATGATGCACATTTTGCTTTAACTCTTTTTGTTCTGACGACTTGACACCTGTCCACATGATTTGTTTTATTGTCTGTCTCCCACTTCTAGACTGTGAGCCCGCTGTTGGGTAGGGACCGCCTCTATGTGTTGCCAACTTGTGCTTCCTAAGCACTTAGTACAGTGCTCTGCACACAGTAAGTGCTCAATAAATACAATTGAATGAATCAACGAAGTGACTTTCCCAAAGTCATACAGCAGGCATGTGGCATAGCTGGGACTGTAACCAAGGTTCTCTCATTCCCAGGACCATGCTCTTTCCTCTAGGCCATGTTGCTTCTCTTTATTTAATCATGTAAATATTCCTTATATATTTATCATTGTTTTAAATCTTTTATATTACTTACATTTGGAGGTTTTACAAATACATTGGTGCAATATAAATACCATTAAAAATTGGTACACTTTATTTTATATATATATATATATCATATTTATTTTTTCTTATGGAAACTATACTTCATTTAAACCACTTTTTTTTAGCACTCTAAATTTGTGGACCTAGTTTAGACAGTTAACCGGAGAGTGTCGGTATTTATATTTCCATAATCATATAAAGCCAAAGTGTATCATTTTCGGTCATACATTTCAGCCACTCAAACCACTTTTTCTCAAAGAGGTTTTACTAATTGAAAGCACGTGTACTTTTTGGGCTTCATTTATTCAGACAATTAGCTATGAGAAATCTGAGCAATTAACCCTCAAAAATAAGTGTAGCTAAAGACCAGGAACAGTTATTGGATGAATCAAGGACATCAGTTTTTTGCACAAAAAATTGCTAGTCCTCATAAGGGGCTGTGCTCCACTAATTCAGAAATGTTCTGCAATGATCCTTGTTCAAGAACTCTTAAGAATCCTGGGTGATAGGAAAAATTCCTCCAGTGTTGGAATTCTCCCATAAGATAATGCCAAAGGAGGGGAAAGGTATAAATAATAAAACAGGGCTTCAAAATTTTGGAGGTTGCTTTGCTATTAAAGGAAAATCCTCCAATCATGTTTTCAATAGAGTCAAAATTTGGGAGTGAACATTTCAGAGCTCATTTTAATCATACTGCATTTGTTGAGGTTTTGGAATTATCAGTAATCATTTGCGTTGGAGAACTGCATTTTAATTAAATCCATTTCCTTGTTTATGCTTTGTATCTGTACCTTTTAAGCGTTTAATATTCTTCCCACCTTCAGCTCTCAGCACTTATATCATCATCCATAATTTATTCTAAGGACTGTCTCCTCCTCTAGATTGCAAGCTCCTTGTAGGTAGGGAACTTTGCCAACTCTGTTGCATTTTACTCTGTTGCATGGCACAGTGGATAGAGCACAGGCCTGGGAGTCAGAAGGTTATGGGTTCTAATTGTCTGCTGTGTGGCTTTGGGGAAGTCGCTTCACTTCTCTGTGCCTCAGTTACCTCATCTATAAAATGGGGATGAATACTGTGAGCCCCCTGTGGGACAACCTGATTGCCTTGTAACCTCCCCAGTGCTTAGAACAGTGCTTTGCACATAGTAAGTGCTTAATAAATTCCATCATCATTATTATTATTATTACTTACCATGTGCAGAGCACTATATTAAGTGTTCAATTTGCTTGTATCCACCCCAGCACTTAGTACAGTGCCTGGTGTATAATAAGCGCTTAATCAATCAATCAATCAATCATATTTATTGAGTGCTTACTGTGTGCAGAGCACTGTACTAAGCGCTTGGTAAGTACAAGTCAGCAACACATAGAGACAGTCTCTACCCAACAGCGGGCTCACAGTCTAGAAGGGGGAGACAGAGAACAAAACCAAACATACTAACAAAATAAAATAAATAGAATAGATATGTACAAGATAAATAAATAAATAAATAGAGTAATAAATATCTACAAACATATATACATATATACAGGTAGCTTAGCACAAACTACAAATATAATTATTAATATTATTACAAATACCACTGATTGAGTGACTGAGGGGAGGAAAAGTGAGTGTGACCACCCATAGAGGAGACTCTAATGCTAACAGGCCACCTCTTTTGGAATCTTAATAAGGTTTCTGGCAACTATCTGATTTTTATTGGTAGCATGTAGTTTTCGATGGATGGATATAAGACGAAATCATCAGAGCTAGGACTCAATTTGGCTGTGGACCTCAAGATGCATTAGTACAGGTCTGAGAGGAAGAACGTCAGTGATATCTGTCTAACAATTGGACTCTGACACAGCCTAGACAATTTCCAGACAGAGATAGGAGTCTGTCTTCATAATTGGTAAGGTCGTTTCTGCAAGTGGCAATGTACTTCAACTGACTGATGAGTGGCGTATCAGGAGAGATAGTGAAGACGTACCTGTCCGAGAGAAGGAATGGACAGATGTCAGGAACGGGAGGGGTGGAAGGCCTAAGCTTGGCCAGAGCCATGATGTGCTCAAAGGTGATGTCCGTCTGGGTGCTGGCATTCATGAGCTGAACATCCTGGGGGCTTGGATGGGTTGTTGTTGTTTTGCTGTTTGGTGTTCTCCGTAAAACCTGAACTACAATGGGCTCCTTGGCATTACGAAAAGCTTCCACTGCCTCTTCATGGGTGGCCTTGGACAGATCCTTCCCATTGACCTGAAAGGAAACAGACACATTAACCGCTGCAGGCCAAACAACAGTGAGGTGGCAGATTGAAGGCGATATTGAAGTGAACTTTAAGTTATTTAACAGAATACTTAATTAGATGCTGACATTTATTGACATTTCCACTGGCATTGAAGCTAGCAGAGGAGATAAGGCTTGGGTAAAAATCGCGCTCTTTGTTTTTTGCTAGGAAATAGAGACAACAACCACACAAGTATAAGGTATTAGCAGTGAATATTAAAAACAAATTATCAGCCCCTTGTTTTTTGCTAGGGAATACAGACAACCACCACACAACAATTCTAAGAAATTAGTTGAATAAAAAAAATAATAATAATCAGCCCAAGGGTGAAGCAGAGAAACAGCGAGGCCTAGTGAACAGGCTTGGGAATCAGAGGACTTGGGTTCTAATACCGGCTCCGCCACTTGTCTGCTGCATGACTCTGAGCAAGTCATTTTACTTCTCTGTGCCTCAGTTCTCTCATCTGCAAGAATGGGGATTCAATCCCTGGTCTACGTCCTACTTAGACCATGAGCCCCTTGTGGGACCTGATGATCTTGAATCTACCCCAGCAATTAGTGCAGTGCTTGGTACATAATAATAATAATGATAATGGCATTTATTAAGCACTTACTATGTGCAAAGCACTGTTCTAAGCACAGGGGAGATTACAAGGTAATCAGGTTGCCCCATGGGGGCTCACAGTCTTAATCCCCATTTTACAGATAAGGTAACTGAGGCAAGTAGAAGTTAAGTGATTTGCCTAAAGTCACACAGCTGACAATTTACCATTGACATAGTAAGTGCTTAAAAATACCACAATTATCATTGTTATTATCATCAGAGATGAAAAATCATCTTCCTGGACATTAACATGTTTTTTTTTTCCAGACTGAAAATTTTCCCTCCACCATTTCCCAATCACGACGTAGTGAAAATAGCATGTCTAATGTTAGTGGACGTCGGAAGCCCAAAGAGCTTCAGTTCCAAAGCTCCGAAAATAAGGTTGCATTATGATTAATTGATGCATCCTTATTTTCCCATGAGATGGAAGTTCCTGGATTTACTCAAATTTTCTTGGTTAATGCACATGAGTAAAAAGTGTCAGCTCCATGGAATGTAAGGGAGCTAAAAGATTTTCAGTATGGGTGGGCAGATCCAGTTATCTTTTGTCTTGGAGCTGGTAAAGTACCTCAAAACCAATGCTCAGAAGTTTCTCTTTGGTATGGAGGGAAATGGATACTACAATCACTGATACCTATTATCAGGACATATCTATATGATTCTCCCACAAGCGTTTTCCATCGACTCCTCAAACTCAACAGGTCAAAACTGAGTTCCTCATCACCACCCACTAATCCTCTCCTCCACTTCAGTTTTCCATCCCAGGTGATACCACCATCTTTTCTGTCACTCAAGCCCACAACTTTGGCGTTATCCTTGACTTCTCCCTCTCTTTCAATCCTGTGTTCAATCTATTACCAAATCCTGAAAGGTTTTCCTCTACAACATTTCCAGAATCCATTCCTCCAAACAGCCTCTGTGACAGGCCCCTGACATGTCCACCTTGCTTATCTTTTTGACTTCATCATCTTACCTCTTTGGTTCATATTTCACTTAGTTACCCAGCTCATCTTTCTGAAATGTCATACCATACCATACCATACCATACACCTTCCTCACCTTCCTTCTCTCCTTTTCCATGCCCACTCTGATCCTCGGAGACTTCAACATCCACATGGATATCCCTGATTACTCCTCTGCCGCCCGCCTTCTATCTCTCCTCGACGCTGCCAACCTCTTGCTCCACCCCACCTCACCCACTCACCAACTTGGTCATACCCTCGACCTCATCATCTCCTACCGCTGCACTGTGTCCACCCTCACCAACTCTGAAATCTCTCTCTCTGATCAAAATCTTCTCACCTGCCTCCTCACTCACACTCCTTTCCCCTGTAAATCCATATTACTCCCTCACAGGTATCTCTGCTCTCTTGACCCCATCCATCTTTCTGAGCGCCTCACACCCCACCTTGCCTCCCTCTCCTCTCTGCCAAGTCTTGATGATCAGATTACTGCTCTCAACTCTACCCTTTCTACTCAGCTAGACTCACTCGCTCCCCTTTCCCTTCACCGCTCTCGTACCACTAACCCACAGCCCTGGATCACTGCCACTGTCTGCCTCCTTCGCTCTTATGCTCGAGCTGCCTAACGCTACTGGCGAAAGTCTAAACACCATGCCAACCTCGTTCACTTCAAGTTTATCCTTTCCTGCCTTAACTCAGCCCTCTCCTCTGCCAGACAAAACTATTTCTCCTCCTTTATTGACACCCATGCCCATCTTCCCTGCCAGCTCTTCCGTACATTCAACTCCCTTCTCAGGCCCCCGGTTCCTCCCCCTCCTCCTTCCCTCACCCCAACGATCTGGCCTCCTACTTCATTAACAAAATTAAATCCATCAGGTCCGACCTCCCCAAAGTCACTCCCCCCGACTTCTCCAACCTCCCGGCTGTCAACACTCTTTGTTACTCTCCCATCCTTCCCAGCAGTATCCTCAGAGGAGCTCTCCTCCCTCCTCTCAAGTGCTACTCCGGCCACATGTGCTGCAGACCCCATTCCCTCTCATCTCATGAAATCTCTCGCTCCATCCCTTCTCCCCTCCTTAACTTCCATCTTCAACCACTCACTCTCCACTGGTTCCTTCCCCTCTGCCTTCAAACATGCCCATGTCTCTCCCATCCTAAAAAAACCCTCTCTTGACCCCACCTCACCTTCTAGATATTGCCCCATATCCCTCCTACCATTCCTTTCCAAACTCCTTGAACGAGTTGTCTACACGCGCTGCCTCAAACTCCTCAACACCAACTCTCTCCTCGACCCACTCCAGTCTGGCTTCCGTCCCCTACATTCCAGGGAAACTGCCCTCTCAAAGGTCACCAATGACCTCCTGCTTGCCAAATCCAACGGCTCCTACTCTATCCTAATCCTCCTCAACCTCTCAGCTGCCTTTGACACTGTGGACCACCCCCTTCTCCTCAACACACTATCTGACCTGGGCTTCACAGACTCCATCCTCTCCTGGTTCTCCTCTTATCCCTCCGGTCGTTCTTTCTCAGTCTCTTTTGCCGGCTCCTCCTCCCCCTCCCATCCCCTTACTGTGGGGGTTCCCCAAGGTTCAGTGCTTGGTCCCCTTCTGTTCTCGATCTACACTCACTCCCTTGGTGACCTCATTCGCTCCCACGGCTTCAACTATCATCTCTATGCTGATGACACCCAGATCTACATCTCCGCCCCTGCTCTCTCCCCCTCTCTCCAGGCTCGCATCTCCTCCTGCCTTCAGGACATCTCCATCTGGATGTCTGCCCGCCACCTAAAACTCAACATGTCCAAGACTGAACTCCTTGTCTTCCCTCCCAAACCCTGCCCTCTCCCTGACTTTCCCATCTCTGTTGATGGCACTACCATCCTTCCCATCTCACAAGCCCACAACCTTGGTGTCATCCTTGACTCCGCTCTCTCATTCACCCCTCACATCCAAGCTGTCACCAAAACCTGTCGGTCTCAGCTCCGCAACATTGCCAAGATCCGCCCTTTCTTCTCCATCCAAACCACTACCCTGCTTGTTCAAGCTCTCATCCTATCCCGTCTGGACTACTGCATCAGCCTTCTCTCTGATCTCCCATCCTCGTGTCTCTCCCCACTTCAATCCATACTTCATGTTGCTGCCCAGATTTTCTTTGTTCAGAAATGCTCTGGGCATGTTACTCCCCTCCTCAAAAGTCTCCAGTGGCTACCAATCAATCTGCACATCAGGCAGAAACTCCTCACCCTCGGCTTCAAGGCTGTCCATCACCTTGCACCCTCCTACCTCACCTCCCTTCTCTCCTTCTATAGCCCACCCCGCACCCTCCACTCCTCCGCCACTAATCTCCTCACCGTGCCTCGTTCTCGCCTGTCCCGCCATCGACCCCCGGCGCACGTCATCCCCCGGGCCGGAAATGCCCTCCCTCTGCCCATCCGCCAAGCTAGCTCTCTTCCTCCCTTCAAGGCCCTACTGAGAGCTCAACTCCTCCAGGAGGCCTTTCCAGATTGAGCCCCGTCCTTCCTCTCCCCCTCGTCCCCCTCTCCATCCCCCCCATCTTACCTCCTTCCCTTCCCCACAGCACCTGTATATATGTATATATGTTTGTACATATTTATTACTCTATTTATTTATCTTACTTGTATATATCTATTCTATTTATTTTATTTTGTTAATATGTTTGGTTTTGTTCTCTGTCTCCCCCTTCTAGACTGTGAGCCCGCTGTTGGGTAGGGACTATTTCTATGTGTTGCCAACTTGTACTTCCCAAGCACTTAGTACAGTGCTCTGCACACAGTAAGCACTCAATAAATACGATTGATTGATTGATTGATTGATACACTCCTTAGTACACCCCTACTTAGTAAAAACCTCCAAATGGTTGCCCAGTCTTTTCTGCCTCACTCACAAGCTCCTGACCATTGGCTTTAAAACACTCCATCAACTCTTTCTCTAGTATAATAATTGGGGAATTTGTTTTTTATGGCATTTATTAAGCACTTACTATGTGCAAAGCACTGTTCTAAGCACTGGGGAGGTTACAAAGTGATCAGGTTGTCCCAGGTGGGGCTCACAGTCTTCATCCCCATTTTACAGATGAGGGAACTGAGGCACAGAGAAGTTAAGTGACTTGCCCAAAGTCACACAGCTGACAATTGGTGGAGCTGGGAATTTGTTAGGCATTTATTATGGGCCAAGCCCTGTACTAGGTACTGGGATAGATATGAGATCATCAGATGGGACACAAGTCCCACATAGGGCTCATAGGCAATGTAGGTAGGGGAACAGGGATTGAATCTACATTTTACAGACGTGGAAACTGAAGCACAGAGAAGTTAAGTGACTGGCCCAAGACCACATAGCAGGCCAATGGTGGAGTTGGGATTAGAACCCAGAACTCTGATTCCCACATCCATGCTATGCTATGTTATGTATCCACACTCTTCTCCCACTACACCTCAGCTCTCAATTACCGTTCCTTTCCAGGTAACCTACTAAATTGTTCCTTGTTTTTTCATCTTTTCCACCACTCGCCTCCTGCTCATTCATTCATTCAATCATATTTATTAAGCGCTTACTGTCCACAGAACACTGTCCTAAATGCTTGGAAAAGTACAGTACAACAATAGAGAGTGACAATCCCTGCCCACAATGAGCTCACAGTCTAGAGGGGGGCAGACAGACATCAATACAAATGAACAGACATAAAAACAATGAATTGATTGTATTTGCTGAACACTTACTGCGTGCAGAGCACTTTACTAAGTGGTTGAAAGTATACAATATAACAAAGTTGGTAGATATGTGCCCTGTCCACAAGGAGCTTGGAGTCTAGAAGGGGAAATGAGAATAAACACAGAAATGAATGTAAATGAATAATTTAGGGATATGAACATAAGTGCTGTGGGGTTGGAAGTGGGGTGAATAAAGGATACAAATCAAAGTGCAAGGGTGATGTGATAGAGAGTGGGAGCAAATGAAATGAGGATTTAGTCAGGGAAGGCCTCTTGGAGAAGATATGCTTTTAATAAGGCTCTGAAGGTCAGAAGAATGATCGTCCTTTGAATATGAAGGGGGAGGGAGTTCTAGGCTAAAGGCAGACCATGGGTAAAGGGTAGATGGGGAGATAGATGTTATCAAGGTCCAGTGAATATGTTAGCATTAGAGGGGAGGAGTGTATGGGCTGGGTTGTAAGTAGGAAATCAGAGAGATAAGGTAGAAAGGGGCAAGATGATTGAGTTTTTTCAAGCCAATGGTAAGAAGTTTCTGTTTGATGGGGAGATGGATGAGCATCCACTGGAGGTTCTTGAGGGGTGAGGAAACGTGGCCTGCCCAGTCCATGTCCTCCCCACCACTGGGAATTCCCAACCCATTCATATCTTATGAACCACAGTTCTCCCCTTCTTCAAAACACTTCTGAGAGCATATCTTTTCCAGGAAGCCTTCCCTGAGCACTCTCTAGTCTCCCTGATTTTGAATCCCTCCTAACTTCAGCTCCTGTCCCACCTAACCACAAAGGTCACTAAAATTCCCATAGCACTTATGTCCATAGCATAATAAATACTCTCTTACTCCCCATTTCTAAACTCCTTGAAAGCAATAATTGGGCCAATCAATCAATCAATCATATTCACTGAGCACTTGCTGTGTGCAGAGCACTGTACTAAGAACTTGGGAGGGTACAATATAATAGAGTTGGGAGACATCTTCACTGCCCACATCGAACTTATAGTCCAGAGGTTTCAACTTTTTGGTGGTTTCCCAAGTGCTTAACACCAAGATGTTTGCAGGCTCAACAAATACTGTTGATTGAGTGATTATTGAGTACCTATTGATTGCAATGCTCTTCCTAAGCTCTTAAATAATAATAGTTATTATTATAGTTGTTATTTTCTAAACACTTACTATGTGCAAAGCATGCTAAACACAGCCCATGAGCCCGTTGTTGGGTAGGGACCGTCTCTATATGTTGCTGATTTGTACTTCCCAAGCACTTAGTACAGTGTTCTGCACACAGTAAGTGCTCAATAAATACGACTGAATGAATGAACAGGTACTGAATCTCCAGTTTTACAGATGAAGGAACTGAGGGACAGAGCAGTGATGTGACTTGCCCAGGGTCACCCAGCAGACAAGTGGCAGAGGCTAGATTAGAACTCAGGTCCTCAGATTCCCAAGTTTATGCTCTTTCCACTGTCATGCTACTTATTATTCAGGGTCAGCAGTGGTAACAACAGAACACTTTCAGGTTAGTCCTAATAGTTGCTTTTCCAACTATTTAATTTCTAGGGCATTCCACTGCAATACTAGGTTTCAAATTTTTCCCATTCAATCTCTGCTTCCAGTGATGATGATGGAGTCTCCTATTGTTAAAAAAAACCCAAAACCCCCAAAATAATAATAATAATGAAAAAATAGGCCAGCCTCAGCCCAGCCACAAAAAACTTTGGGACTGAGAATACGTGTAAAGGAATTGACAATAATGACAATGGTTTGCAGAACACCACTCACAATTTCATCTCTGGCAGTCATGATCCCAGTAGAGAAACTGGTGTAGCAGATTGCAAAATGCACACAAGATTTTGCAAACGAAAGCTATTTACAGCCAAAGTGACTGCAACAATGGAACTCTGCTGTATCTTAGGATTCTAAATCAGCAGGCTGTTGCCATGGTAGCTGTCTGCATTGTCCAGCTATTTTCAGGATCCCTGTTGAGCTAGTCCACCACGGGAGATGTCCTAGATGGTTTATCTTTAAGAAACCTCTAACACCGGCAGCCCAGTGCCAACAGGCGCTTTCCTTTTTCTTGTTGTTCTACCTCCCACCCTCATCGTGGTTTGGTGATGGGTCAGTAGAGGCAAGCAAAGTGAGAAAGGAAAAAAAGACATTGGATCAGATGTTTCCATAACATGAAAACGGGTGTTTCACACCCTCAGAACATTCACTGCATCCGTGCCAAAATTTGGAAACTGTTGTAATTATGATCAAAGAGGACAAGAAAGATGGTGTAATATCTGAGGCTCTATGCCCAGAACTCTGGGGAGATGGGGAGTTCTCTTGTTTCCACCAAGGACTGGAATATGGCCTAATGGATAGAGCATGGGCGTGGAAGTCAGAAGGACTTGGGTTCTAATTCCGGCTCTGCCACTTGTCTGCTGTGTGATCTTGGGCAAGTCACTTCACTTCTCTGTGCCTCAGTTACCACATGTGTAAAATGGGGATTAAGACTGAACCCCACATGGGATAGGGAATGTGTCCAAACTGATTTGTGTTGGACACATTAACTGGGTAGGACAGTCCCTACCCACACACACTTGGAAATAATGGCTAAGCTGTGGACAGACTTTTTCCTTGGCTCCAAGCAGAAGCTCTCCACAACAAGCTTCACTCACCCCGTCTGTTGGTCCACGGGCCGCCTAGCAATTCCCGTATGCTTTCGTTCTTGGGAATTGATGGGATTTTATAAGAATGGGCCAGGAGCATTGAGCTAATTTGTTGCCCACTTCCTCCATGTGAAAGCCTACAGCTTCTCTTCCCTTAGTCCTGGTCCCTTCGGATACCTTGAGAAGTCATGGTAACAGTTTGGAATAAGCTCCCTACCCACCTGGGGCCACAGTCCCTGAAGAGAAATGGGAGCCCCATCACTGGGTTTGCCGGTTTCCATAGGGCTCACACCCACATGGCCTAGTGGAAAGAGCTGGGGCATGGGAGTCAGAAGGACCTGGGTTCTAATCCCAGTTCCGTCACTTGTCTGTTGTGTGACCTTCTCTCCTTCTACATCCCAGCCCGCACACTCCGCTCCTCTGGTACAAACCTCACTGTGCCTCGTTCTCGCCTGTCCCGCTGTCGACCCCTGGCCCACGTCCTACCTCTGGCCTGGAATGCCCTCACTCCTCAAATCCGCCAAACTAGCTCTCTTCCCCCCTTAAAAGCCCTTCTGAGAGCCCACCTCCTCCAGGAGGCCTTCCTAGACTGAGCCCCCCTTTTCCTCTGCTCCCCTCTCCATTGCCCCGACCAACTTCCTTTGCTCTACCCACCCTGCCCCTCAGCACTTGTGTATATATGTGCACATTTATGATTATAATTTTATTTATTTTTATTGATGATGAGCATATATCTATAATTCCATTTATTTATGATGATGCCACCGATGCCTGTTCACTTGTTTCCCCCTTCTAGACTGTGAGCCTGTTGTGGGCAGGGATCATCTCTGTTGCTGAATTGTACCTCCCAAGCGCTTAGTACAGTTCTCTGCACACGGTAAGTGCTCAATAAATACAGCTGAATGAATGAATGAATAGTGTGTGTCTACCCCAGCACTTAGTACAATGCTTGACACATAGAAAGCACTTAACAAATACCATCATAATCATTATAATTATTTCAAACTTTGAAGCATTTACCAGGTGAAATCCTTCAAGGTGACCAGAGAAGCAATTTACTACTAATAATTGTGGTATTTGTTGAGTGCCTACTCTGTTCCAGGCACTGTACTAAGAGCAGGGGTGGATACAAGGAAGTTGGGTTGGACACAGTCCCTTTCCCATGTGGGGCTCACAGTCTCAATCCCCATTTTCCATTGAGGTAACTGAGGCCCAGAGGAGTGAAGTGACTTGCCCAAGTCCATACAGCAGACAAGTGGCAGAGCCAGGACTGCCTCCTTCTGACCTCCTTCTCTCAGTACCTCTTCTATTGTCTAAGTGGTTTGAATTACATAGTCACCAGCCTAGCAAAAAAGGGGGCACAGCTGGAGAAGAGAAAGGGGGGACATTAAAAATAATGATGATAACAACAATGATTATGGTATTTGCTAAGTGCTTACTATGTGCCAAGCACTGTACTAAGCACTGGAATGGATACAAGCAAATTGGGTTGGACACTGTCCCTGTCACACGGGGGTTCACAGTCTCAATCCCCATTTTAAAGATGAGGGAACTGAGGCCCAGAGAAGTGAAGTGACTTACCCAAGGACACAGCAGAAAAATAGTGGAGCCGGGATTAGAACCCACAACCTTCTGATTCCCAGGTCTGTCTAGTCATTACGCCGTGCTGCTTCCCCGGATTCCATGGAATCACATTCCGTGATTCCCCGCTTTTGTTCCTCCCACAGTCCTTCGGGGTCTCCATCTTTTCCGCCTCATCTCTGTCCTCTGGAGGGGCAGTGGTAGCACAACAACCCTTCTCTCCTTCTCCAGCCCAGCCTGCACATTCTGCTCCTCTGGCGCTAACCTCCTCACTGGGCCTCGTTCTCGCCTGTCCCACTGTCATCATCATCAATTGTATTTATTGAGCGCTTACTGTGTGCAGAGCACTGTACTAAGCGTTTGGGAAGTACAAATTGGCAACATATAGAGACAGTCCCTGCCCAACAGTGGGCTCACAGTCTAAAAGGGAGAGACAGAGAACAAAACCAGACATACTAACAAAATAAAATAAATAGAATAGATATGTACAAGTAAAATAAATAAATAAATAAATAGAGTAATAAATATGTACAAACATATATACATATATACAGGTGCTGTGGGGAAGGGAACGAGGTAAGATGGGGGGGATGGAGAGGGGGACGAGGGGGGATGTCGACCCCGGCCCACATCCTACCTCTGGCCTGAAATGCCCTCCCTCCACACATCTGCCAAACTAGCTCACTTCCCCCCTTCAAAGCCCTACTGAGAGCTCACCTTCTCCAGGAGGCCTTCCCAGGCAGAGCCCCCCCTTTTCCTCTGCTCCTCCCTTCCCCATCGCCCCCACTCCCTCCCTCTGCTGTACACCCTTCCCCTCCCCACAGCACTTGTGTATATTTGTACATACTTATTACTCTATTTTATTAATGATGTGTATATAACTATAATTCTATTTATCTATTTTGATGGTATTGATGCCTGTCTACTTGTTTTGTTTTGTTGTCTGTCTCCCCCTTCTAGACTGTGAGCCATTTCTTGGGTAGGGATTGTCTCTGTTGCCAAATTGTACTTTCCAAGTGCTTAGTATAGTGCTCTGCACACAGCAAAAGCTCAATAAGTACGATTGAATGAATAAATGAATAAATGAATGAATGAATGAACAACAACACTTTCCCAAAGGAGCTGCGATGCAGTGTCCTCTTATCTCTCTGTCCGTTCATTCTCCGTCTCCTTTGCGGGCTCCTCCTCCCCTTCCATCCCCTTACTGTAGGGGTTCCTCAAGGGTCAGTTCTTGGTCCCCTTATGTTTTCTATCTACACTCACTCCCTTAGTGAACTCATTCATTTCCATGGCTTCAAGTATCATCTCTACGCTGATGACACCCAAATCTACATCTCCGCCCCTGCTCTCTCTCCCTCCCTCCAGGCTCGTATCGCCTCCTGCCTTCATGACATCTCCATCTGGATGTCTGCCCACCATCTAAAAATCAATATGTCCAAGACTGAACTCCTTATCTTCCCTCCCAAACCCTGTCCTCTCCCTGACTTTCCTGTCACTATAGACGGCACTACCATCCTTCCCGTCTCACAAGCCTGCAAGTTGGTGTCATCCTCAACTTTGCTCTCTCATTCACCCCACACATCCAATCCATCACCAAAACCTGCTGGTCTCACCTCCACAACATCACCAAGCACCACCCTCTCCTCTCCATCCAAACGGCTACCTGCTGGTACAATATCTCATCCTATCCCGACTGGATTACTGCATCAGCCTCCTCTCAGATCTCCCATCCTCCTGTCTCTCCCCACTTCAGTCTTACTTCACTCTGCTGCCCAGATTATCTTTGTATAGAAACGCTCTGGGCATGTCACTCCCCTCCTCAAAAGTCTCCAGTGGCTGCCTGTCAACCTACGAATCAAACAAAAACTCCTCACCCTCGGCTTCAAGGCTGTCCATCACCTCATCCCCTCCTACCTCACCGACCTTCTCTCCTTCTCCAGCCCAGCCCACATCCTCCGCTCCTCTGCTGCTAACCTCCTCACTGTACCTCATTCTCACCTGTCCCACTGTCAACTCCCGGCCCACGTCCTCCCCCCGGCCTGGAATGCCCTCCCTCCACACATCTGCCAAGCTGGCTCTCTTCCTCCCTTCAAAGTCCTCCTGAGAGCTCACCTCCTCCAGGAGGCCTTCCCAGACTGAGCCCCCTCCTTCCTCTCCTCCTCCTCCCCCTCCCCATCCCCCCACCCTACCTCCTTCCCCTCCCCACAGCACCTGTATATATATTTGTACAGATTTATTACTCTATTTACTTGTACATATTTACTATTCTATTTTATTAATGATGTGCATATAGCTATAATTCTATTTGTTGTGATGATTTTGACACCTGTCTACATGTTTTGTTTTGTTGCCTGTCTCCCCCTTCTAGACTGCGAGCCCACTGTTGGGTAGGGACCGTCTCTATATGTTGCCAACTTGTACTTCCCAAGTGCTTATTACAGAGCTCTGCACACAGTAAGTGCTCAATATATATGATTGAATGAATGAATGAATGAATGAATGTGGCTTATCAGGGTGTGTGATGCTCACAGGAACAACCCCTTCTAGACTGTGAGCCCGTTGTTGGGTAGGGACCGACTCTATATGTTGCCAACTTGTACATCATCATTATCATCATCATCAATCATATTTATTGAGCACTTACTACATCCCAAGCACTTAGTACAGTGCTCTGCACACAGTAAGCGCTCAATAAATATGATTGAATGAATGAACCCCTCTCCCTCCCTGTCAACAAAGAGCTGGGATGCAGCCTTGTGAGGAAATTTCCAGGACCATCCTTGCATCCATTTGCATAAGATTGTATCAAATGATTGACAGATGTTCTGAAAGAATCCCACCTGCAGGAGCCAATCGGAAGGCTTGGCTCATTATTGGGACAAAAATCGACCCCTTCATTTGGGTGGGGGTAATCCAATCAAAGAAACCTTAGGCAGTTAGCATCCCTTGGGGGTAAGGGGCATTGCTTCATGGGAAAATGAAACGCGAGATCTTGACCACGCCAAGATTGATAATAATAATGATGATAATGATGGCATTTGTTAAGCGCTTACTTTGTGAAAAGCACTGTTCTAAGCACTGAGGAGGATACAAGGTGATCAGGTTGTCCCACGTGGGCTCACAGTCTTAATCCCCATTTTACAGATGATGTAACTGAGCAACAGAGAAGTTGTGACTTGTCCAAAGTCACACTGCTGACAAGTGGCGGAGCCAGGATAGAACCCATGACCTCTGAGTCACAAGCCAGGGCTCTTTCCACTGAGCCATGCTTCCTGATGTAACAAAAGAAATGTCTGAACCTTTATATTGACAAGAAAAGTGTCATGGCCTAATAGAAGGGTATGAGTTTGGGAGTCAGAGGGCCTGTGTTCTAATCTCACCTCTGCCACTTGCCTGCTGTGTTACCTTGGGCAAGTGGTTTAACTTCTCTGTTCCTAGCTTTCCTCACTGTAAAATAAGGGGTTCAATGCTTGTTCTTCCTCCTACTGAGACTGTGAGCCCTATGTGGGGCAGGTAATAATAATAATAATAATTGTGGTATTGGTAAAGTGCTTACTATGTGCCAAACACTGTACTATGCTCTTGGGTAGAGACAAGCAAATTGAATTGGAAAGAGTCCCTGTCCCAGGTGTATGCTCTATTCACTATGCCAAGCTGGTACTGTGTTTGATGTGATTATACTGTACATACCTAGCAGTTAGTAAAGTGCTTAGCACATAATAAGTGTGTAACAAGCCTAGTGGTTAGAGCACGGGCCTGGAAGTTAGAAGGACGTGGGTTTTAATCCCACTCTGCCATTTGTCTTCTGTATGACCTTGGGCAAGTAAGTCACTTAACTTCTCTCTGCCTCAGTTCCCTCATCTGTAAAATAGGCATTATGACAGTGAGCCCCATGTGGGGCATGAAATGTGTCCAACCTGATTAGCTTGCATCTACCCCAGCATTCATTCATTCATTCATTCAATCATATTTATTGAGTGCTTACTGTGTGCAGAACACTGTACTAAGCACTTGGAAGTACAATTCAGCAACAGAGACAGTCCCTACCCAACAACGGGATCACAGTTTAGAAGGTGCTGGCATGTAATAATAATTGTGGTATTGGTTAAGCATTTACTGTGTGCCAGTAACTGTACTAAGTGCTGGGTAAGCCCTTAACAAATACTATCAAACAAAACAAATACCACAGTTGTTATATTATTATTGCTCATTCATTCATTCATTCATTCATTCATTCAATCATATTTATTGAGCGCTTACTGTGTGCGGAGCACAGTACTAAGCACTTGGGAAGTGCAAGTTGGCAACATATAGAGACGGTCCCTACTCAACAATGGGCTCACAGTCTAGAAGGGGGAGACAGACAACAAAACAAAACATGTGGACAGGTGTCCAGTCATCAGAATAAACAGAAGTAGAGCTAGATGCACTTCATTAACAAAATAAATAGAATAGTAAATATGTACAAGTAAAATAAATAGAGTAATAAATGTGTAGAAACATATATACAGGTTCTATGGGGAGGAGAAGGAGGTAGGGCAGGGGGGATGGGGAGGAGGAGAGGAAAAAGGGAGTTCAGTCCTGGAGGAGGTGAGCTCTCAGTAGGGCCTTGAAGGGAGAAAGAGAGCTAGCTTGGCGAATGGGCAGAGGGAGGGCATTCCAGGCCAGGGGGAGGCCGTGGGCTGGGGGTCGGTGGCGGGACAGGCGAGAACAAGGTACAGTGAGGAGGTTAGCAGCACTGGAGTGGAGGCTGCGGGCTGGGCTGTAGAAGCAGAGAAGGGAGGTGAAGTAGGAGGGGGTGAGGTGATGGACAGCCTTGAAGCCGAGGGTGAGGAGCTTTTGCTTGATACATAGGTTGACTGGTAGCCACTAGAGATTTTTGAGGAGGGGAGTAACATGCCCAGAGGGTTTTTGCACAAAGATGATCTGGGCAGCAGCGTGAAGTATAGACTGAAGTGGGGAGAGACAGGAGGATGGGAGATCAGAGAGGAGGCTGATGCAGTAGTCCAGACGGTGTAGGATGAAAGCTTGAACGAGCAGGGCAGCAGTTTGGATGGAGAGGAAAGGGCAGATCTTGGCGATGTTGCGGAGGTGAGACCAGCAGGTTTTGGTGACGGATTGGATGTGAGGAGTGAACGAGAGAGCAGAGTCGAGGATGACACCAAGATTGCGGGCTTGTGAGACAGGAAGGATGGTAGTGCCATCTACAGTGATGGGAAAGTCAGGGAGAGGGCAGGGTTTGGGAGGGAAGATAAGGAGTTCAGTCTTGTTATTGTTATTGTTATTACAAGGTGCCTCCTTTGGGAGTGGAAAGGAACACTTAAGAGGTTTCTCTTCTGATCTCTTCCTCTTTCTTTGTCCCTTCCATAATATTGTGATGTAACCCTGGGAATTATATACATTAATGTGATTATTTAGCATGAAACCTTGTGCAGATTCTTAGCTGGAAGGAATAAATGTCTCATCTCTGAAAGAATCAAGGGTACTATCTTAAGTGGTTGGGGAAATCAGTCACTTTTCAGCAATCATTGCAAAAGATGTGTGAATACATTTGTTGCAGCAGATGGGCTAATTAATCCATAAGCAACTTGTGAATGTTAAGCTAAGAATATATCTTTCCCCATGTAAACCATATCACTGCCATGTTTGATGAAGCTTCTGTGTAATGAACAATCTCTCCTTTTGGATAAAGTGCAAAGTCAGGGCCACTTGTCAACAACTTCCCCAGTGACTGGCCTTCTCTCCTTGGACTGTGTCCAGCTCTCCTTCATTATCCTTCTAAATCCAGCCACATGCAAAATTTTCATCAATATCAGAAAACAAACACATTTTTTTTCTCTGAATCACAAACAAATGCCCCAAATTACCAAGTAACACTGGCGAGCTGCCATTCTGGGTTGTATTCAAAGAGCTTTCTAGCACCCCATGCATCTCAATGAGGAAAGTCAGCCATTTTCACTCCAAATAAGAAAAAAAAATAAAATAGCCATAGATCTATATTCACTAGAAAGACTATTGGGTGATGGTGGTCCCCAAAATTTATCAGAATCTGGTTTAAAAACACAACCTTTTTAGCAGCGCAATTTTCCTAGGGAGTTTGACTGTGCCTGATTCTTGTGTACTTTTCCCTGGAAGTTTGGTACAGGGTTTTGAAGCTTTGAAGTCTAATCTATGCCTAATAGATACTATTTTTACTACTGTGAATACCAGCTCCCTCCAACCTCTAGGTAAGAATAAGAATAAAAAGCTTGCCATCTTGAGTTGCTTTTGAATGAAACTGGAAATATAAAACATCAGTCTCCTTGAGGTTTTCATTTTTTCATTCATTCCTTATTATTATTATAAGTGCTGTTGAGTCGTTTCCGATTCATAGCGACTCCATGGATATACTTTCTCCAGAACGTTCTGTCCTCTGCCATAATCCACAATCTTTCCAATGGTTCTTCCGTTATCGTTATTATGGTCTCTATCCACCTAGCTGCCGGTCTGCCTCTTCCACATTTCCCCTGGACTTTTCCCAGCATTAGTGACTTTTCCAGAGAATTAGTTTTGCTGATTATGTGTCCAAAATGTACTAATCTAAGTCATTTTGCCTTCCAAAGACCACTTTGGTTTCATTTGTTCCAAAATCCATTTGCTTGCTTTTCGAGCAGTCCATGGTATTCACAAAAGTCTTTTCCAACACCACATTTCAAAAGAATCGATGTCCTTTCTATCTTGTTTTTTCACTGTCCAGCTTTTGATCCATACATTGTCACTGGAAACGTGCATACCCTATTATGCCTCAATTTCCTCATCTGCAAAATGGGTATTCAATACTTGTTCACCCTCCCACTCAGACTGTGAGCCTCTTGTGGGACAGGGATTGGGTCTCATCTGATTATTTTGTATTTACCCCAGGACTTTGTTCAGCTCTTGAAATTAGTAAGTGCTTAATAAATATTTATTATTATTATTATTATTCAATAACACAACCTCTGTATCATAGGAGAATTGTTCTATGTTGCTTTAAAAGTCACATAAATTTTCTGGAAAGTCAAACTGAAACCCTGAAGATCAGTTTCCCATTTAGCCGTCAACTGGAAAGGAGGTGCATGCCAGCCTGAAATACATCTACTTTAAAATGGAAATATTGAAAGGGACATTCCATTTTCAAGTTCACTCTAGCACAAATGCATAGATATATGGGTCGTTCAGGCTTATTTCTGCATTAGGCCTTTTCCCTTCAGGATTTATCCATTTGAACATTAATGATTTTACTTCAATCATTAGTACATATTAAGACCAAAATATTTTTTTATGAAGTTAAGGAACAGATGGGAAATTGAGTTTTTAAATGTTGATACTAGATCCCAGGTGGACAGCTGTTGTTCAAGATGGAATTGTAGCATGAGAATGAAAAAAAATCTTCATTGCAAAAATCATCTTCAGAGCAGGAGTTCTGCACAATGAATTCAGAACACACGTCTTGGAGTTTGTTTTCCTTCTGCTTTCTGCTTTGATTTCTTGTCTCATTTTCTTCTTTTTGCCCTAGGTGCATGTCCTTGGTGTCGCCCCACCTTTTTTCCCTCTCACCTCTTTTATGTATTCCATTTCAAATCCCTCGCGTTAGTTTTTGTTCCTCTGATCTCTTGCCACACTTCCCCTTCCTTATGTTTTCCTGGCTAGTGATATAACAAGGTCGGAGTGTACTGATTGTGCAAATTACTTTTGACATTGGCAACTATTTCGACCACATTATGATTCTTCCTTAGGGTAATGTTGATTAAACTAGCTGAGGCATGCATAAAATGTATTAATTGAATGCCTCATAATTAAAATAAAGTTCTTTAATAATTGAAAACTTTAAGAAATCAAGTTTTTTTCTTGAGTATTTGATACATGTAATAATGATAGCATTTATTAAGTGCTTACTATGTGCAAAGCACTGTTCTAAGCACATTTAATAATAATAATGGTATTTGTTAAGTGCTTACTACATGCCAAGCACTGTTCTAAGCACTAGGGTAGATACAAAGTAATCAGGTTGACCCACGTGGAGCTCACAGACTTCATCCCCATTTTACAGATAAGGTAACTGAGGCATAGAGAAGTGACTTGCCCAACGTCACACAGCTGACAAGTGGCAGAGGTGGGATTAGAACCCATGACCTCTGACTCCTAAGCCCGTTCTCTTTCCACTAAGCCATGCTGCTTCTCATATGAGTTTATTTCTCATACACTTTGCTGAGCCACTCCTTTATGGCAATCAAAATGTTTATAGACCATATTTGTGGTTTCCAAGTCATCGCCACTTTGAAAACAAGTCAATTATCACATCTAAAGCAGCTCCTCTGTCAAGTCACATGTGCTCAAGGCAAAACCATAATACAACAGCTTTCTTGGAGAGCACATAACTAATTCAGGAATTCCTTATAAAGCCCTATCAGTTCAAATTAGAATTAATTCATTAGAATTCATAAAGTACAAAGAATGAAGTGAAATGGAAGGATCCACAAGTCCCTAAACTGTTTGTTTCATCACTTTATCCTTTTAAGGTAATCAGTTCCCATACTTCACAGAAACGTTTTTTCTCTGAAAGGGGAATAGAAAATATCCCTACAAGCAATAGAACCATGAACGGGCATCATCGCATGAATAGTGCACTTATCACTGTCATAACAATTCATCCAACGGCTATCGCCTGTAATCCTGTACTCCTTTAAGATGAATGATTTTTAAAGATAGATGGTTGCCTTCTGGCTAACTGTGGGGATGCTTTCATTACAATAAAATGACTTTTTATTTCTCAAATGATTTTATTAGCAGTGAGCTGTGGAGAAAAAGTCTTAAGGAGTCCACAGAACAAATGTTAGGATAACTGGGAAGCAATCAATCAATTGTATTTATTGAGCTTACTGTATGCGGACCACTGTACTACGTGCTTGGGAGTGTAGCACTGTCACCTTCTATTTGGTAAAATAACTCTAAGCTCCTACTGCGGAAATGTTACTGAAATTCTCCACTGAAACTCACCAGGCATTTTGCAGGATGTTTTTCATACAAGCAGTACCCAAGTACAACTGAGCTGTCACAGAGGATTTTGACCAGAAAAAAATATATATACATCTACCACAGGATTTATAGAGGGAGGGTCTGGGGAGCATTAGGATTACAATAAAGATGTAATTTCAAATGAAAGAAAGCTTAATAGTAACGTATAGTACTTGGTTCAATATTTTGGGCACAAATAGATATTGGACCTGAAAGTTCCAGAGAAATTTCAAAGGGAAGCTGGGACTTTTCTTCCTCCAGTATCCTAAATACTTTATTTCAGAAATATCTGCTCCTGAACTGTCCAGTACTTAGTATGATGGTTTAAGTTAAAATAATTTAGCAAAATCTACCAATTTAGAATATTTTAGCACGGAACATATTTATTCCTTACATTCCTTCATTACATTAATCAATCAATAAATGCTATTTATTGAGTGCTTACTGTATGCAGAGCCCTGTACTTGGGACACTACAATACAACAGACTTGGTAGACACCTCCTCTGCCCACAGTGAGCTTACAGTCCAAGAGGGGAGACGGACATTCTAATAATAAATTAGGAGTAAATACATAAGTGCTATGGGGCTGAAGGTGGCAAGTACTTAAAGGGTACAGATCTGAGTGTAAGGGTGACACAAGAAGGAGAGCGAATAAGGGAAATGAGGGCTTCATTGGGGATGGCCTCTTGGAGATGATCCATCTTTAGTACGGCTTTTGAAGGTGGGGAGAGTGGAGAAAGTCGTTAATGACAACATTCGCAACATTCATTTATGCACTCAACTCATTCATTCATTCAGCAGTATTTATTGAAGGCCTACTGTGTACAAAGCGCTGCAATTTATTAAGTACTGGGAAAAAACTTTACCCACATTGTAAACTACAAGTAATTGAATTTATATAGTAGAATTTTGACAAAGTCAAAACTGCAGGATCAGGATGTTGGTCGATCTGCAAATCTAAGCTCTGCAAATAGAGTTCAGGTGACACGAAACCACCTGCTTCAGCAACAACCACGGAGAAACAGAGGTTTCCAGGAAAATGAGAAATGTCTCAAGCCACCTGAAATGACAAACCTTCAATACCTGAGGTGGAGTGGGAGTGTATAAATCACTCTTGACTTCTGAATTCACTGTGATACTTCTTGGGCTCAGGTGTTGACAGGAAACTCCAGTAGGCCACCTCACTTCACCTCACCTTTTTAGCCCTCTGAATGACGTACCCTATAAACATCTTTCATATAAATTATTTTCCCTGACACTGTTCAGTCCAGCTCCACAGCCTCTATGATAAAGACAAACATTTTCCTGGCCTCCCCTCTTTCTACAAAGGCCAGCTACAGAGCAGAGGGAGGGAGGGAGGAGCGCATGCTGGGAGTAAGAGGGATGGGGCGGTACTATGGGCAGTCCAGAGTCTTCTCATCTAGAATGCAAGCTTGCTGTGGACAGGGAATGTGTCTGTCTACTGTAATATTGTACTCTCCCAAAAGTACATACGATGCTCTGCACACAGTAAGCACTCAATAGATACAATGAAATAAATTCATTCATTCATTCATTCAATCATATTTATTGAGTGCTTACTGTGTGCAGAGCACTATACTAAGCGCTTAGGAAGTACAAGTTGGCAACATATAGAGACGGTCCCTACCCAACAGCGGGCTCACAGTCTAGAAGGGGGAGACAAACAACAAAACAAAACATATTAACAAAATAAAATAAATAGAATAAATATGTACAAGTAAAATAAATAGAGTAATAAATATGTAAAAACATATATACATATATACAGGTGCTGTGGGGTGGGGAAGGAGGTAAGGCGGGGGGATGGGAAGGGGGAGGAGGGGGAGAGGAAGGAGGGAGCTCTCGCTATGGTAGCATACCTAAAATAAATCTGGCAGACATTGACCTCCATCACCCAGGTAAACTAAAGCTCATGTGGGCCGGGAACACGTAAACCAACTCTCTTATAGTGTACTCTCCCAAGTGCTTAGTATAGTGCTCTGCACACAGTGAGTGCTCAATAAATGCAATTGACTGACTACTTTCCCGTCGTGAGCACGTAGATAATACATTTCATTTTTCTCTGCCTCAGTTTCCTCATCTATAAAATGGAAAAGAAAGGCCTGTTCCCTTTCTAGTCTGAGCCCCAAGTGATCTGATATTTTGTGTCTACAGTAATGATAATAATAATGCTAACAGTATCTGTTAAGTACTTACTATGTGTCAAGCACCGTTCTAAGTTCATTCAAGGTAATCAGGTTGGACATAGTCCATGTCTCACAAGGGGCTCACAGTCATAATCCCCATTTTACAAATGAGATAACTAAGGCACAGAAAACTGAAATGACTTGCTCAAGGTCATATGACGGACAAGTGGCAGAGCTGGAATTATAACTCAGGTCCTTCTGACTTCCCAGCTCATTCTCTATGCCCTAGGCCATGCTGTTTTTCTACCCCAGTTCACTACAGTTACTATGGCTTTACTCATTGTAGGTGTAGTCACCTACTGTCCTTTAATACTTTAAACTTGTGTCCCCATAAATCGCCTGAACATACCTTCCTCTGCCAGCAAGTTGGCCCTTCACCTTAACCCTGAGCATATCCTAAGCAGCTTAAAAAAAAACCTACTTTCCCACCCCAGCCATCACTGTCCTTTCCAACCCACAATTCCCTCCCAGCCCACTCGGTGGAAAGGGGGAATGAGTGATTATGTGTGGCAGGAGAAATCCACATTTAAAAAGGCTCAGAGGGTAGTTTGGGTGCTCAGAGGGTAGTTTGGGTGTTACCAATAATAATGGTATTTGTTAAGCCCTTGCTACGTGCCAAGAACTGTAGTAAATGTTTGGGTAGATACAAGATGAGAAGCAGTATAGCATAGTGGATAGACCACGGGCCTGGGTGTCAAAAGGTCATGACTTCTAATCCCAGCTCCACCACTTGTCTGCTGTGAGACTTGGGGCAAGTCACTTTATTTCTCTGTGCCTCAGTTACCTCATCTGGAAAATGGGGATTGAGATTGTTAACCCCACAGGAGACAGGGACTATGTTCAACCCTGATCCAACAGATTTATTACTCTATTTATTTTACTTGTACATATTTTCTATTCTATTTATTCTATTTTATTAATATGTATTGCTTTGTTGTCTGTCTCCTCCTTCTAGACTGTGAGCCCGCTGTTGGGTAGGGACGGTCTCTATATGTTGCCAGCTTGTACTTCTCAAGCGCTTAGTACAGTGCTCTGCACACAGTACGCGCTCAATAAATACAATTGATTGAATGAATGAATGAATGAACCCGATTTGCTCGTATCCATCCCAGTGCTCAGTAAGGTGACTGGCACACAGTAAGCACTTAATAATTACCATAATAATTATTAGTATTAGTAAAATAATCAGATCAGACAAAGCCTTTGTCCTACATCTGGCCCACAGCCTGACTGGTGGTAGAGAAGATATTGAATTCCCACTTAATAGAAGAGGAAATGGTTGCTCAGTGAAATTAACTGACTTGCCCAAGGTCACACAGCAGGCAGGTGAGAGAGCCTGGATTAAGGCCCAGGGCTTCCAACTCCCAGGCCCAGGCTCTTTCCAAAGGCCATAAATGCTTTTCTTAACAGAGCATTGGAGAGGCCTACATGACAGATGAAAGGAGAGTGTAGTTAGTGGGGACCATGGAGGAAGGCTCGCTATGAAGAGCCTGGAAAAAGTCATGAAATGTGCTGATGTAACAATTGCCACGAAAATCAAATTGTCAACTCTATAGTGTTTCCAGTGACAGTGTACGGATCTGAAAGCAGGACAGTGAAAGAACAGGACAGAAAGAACATCGATTCTTTTGAAATGTGGTGTTGGATAAGGCTTTTGCGAATATCATGGACTGCCCAAAAAACAAACAAATGGATTTTGGAGCAAATTAAACCAAAGTGGTCTTTGGAAGGCCAAACGACTCGACTTAGATTAGCATATTTTGGACACATAATTGGGAGGACTAATTCTCTGGAGAAGACACTAATGCTAGGAAGAGTTCAGAGAAAACATGGAAGAGGCAGACTGGCAGCTAGGTGGACAGAGACCATAACAACAACAATGGAAGAACCATTAGAAAGGTTGAGGATTATTGCAGGGGACAGGATGCTCTGGAGAAAGTATATCCATGGAGTCTCTATGAAGCAGGTGGCTTAGTGGAAAGAGCACGGGCTTTGTAGTCTGAGGTTATGGGTTTAAATCCTGGCTCCGCCAATTGTCAGCTGTGTGACTTTGGGCAAGTCACTTAACTTCTCGGTGCCTCAGTTACCTCATCTGTAAAATGGGGAGGAAGACAGTGACTGCTCCCCCCGTGGGACAACCTGATCACCTTGTAACCTCCCCAGCACATAGAAGAGTGCTCTGCACATAGTAAGTGCTTAATAAATTCCATTATTATTATTATTATTATTATTATGAATCAAAAACGACTCAATGACACAACAATAATAATAATGGAGGGAGAGTGGTATGGACAGAGAATCTAAACACAAATAAAAAGGGCTACCTGGGTGATAGGTAGCAGGTCCAGGGAGATCTATGCCTGCAACTATGTCAAACACTTTCCTCAGAAACTCACCTGAAGGTTCAAGCAAGCTTTGTCTTCCGTGAGTGTAGTACAGTTCACTGCACACAGCATATATCCAAGAAATACTACTGATTGCAAAACTCTGATTTTCAATCTTGGTCTGAAGCTCTCTTGTCTCATCAGACCCGGGATGAATGAAGCTGGAAGACTACTGGAAAAGTGTGATGGGGAAGCTAATGCTTCCTCCAACACAGCTGGAACAGTCAATATTATTTAATAGAAATATTATTTATTTTTGCCTTCTCTGGGTTGTGCTAAGTGCTTAGGAGAATACCCCCAGAGAATTGGCACATGTGCTCCTTTCTGAAGTAATGCAAAAAACACTAGTTAATAATAATAATTATTGTTATGGTATTTGTTAAATGCTTACTATGTGACAAGCACCATTCTAAGAGCTGGGGTACAAGGTAATCAGTTGTCCCACGTGGGGCTCACAGTCTTCATCCCCATTTTACAGATGAGGTAACTGAGGCACAGAGATGTTAAGTGGCTTGCCCTAGGTCACACAGCTGACAAGTGGTGGAGACGGGATTAGAACCCATGACCTCTGACTCCCAAGCCTGGGCCCTTTCCACTAAACCATGCCGCTTCTCCCTCACTCCATCCACAGATATTTTTAAGGAATGACTAATCTTCCAAACACATCTGAATGCTTCAGACATCACATCACCTGGAGAGAGGAGGTGGGCCCATTTGATTTCTCTGCACTCCTTCCAGCTTTAAGATTCTATGAGTTTAGTACTGCTAAAACCATGAACTCAAACTGGAGAAGGAGAAGGTTGAGAAGCAGAGTGGCCGAGTGGAAAGGGCACAGCCCTGGGAGTGAAGGGATCTGGGTTCTAATCCCAGTTCTGTCTTTTGTGTGATCTTGGGACAGTCGCTTAACTTCTCAGTGCCTCAGTTACCTCATCTTTAAAATGGGGATTAAGACTGTGAGCCCACATGGTACACGGGGTATGTCCAGTCTGCTTAGTTTTTATCTACCCCAGCACTTAGTTCAGTACCTGGCACATAGTAAGCACTTAACAAATACCATAAAAAAATGAACCAAAATATGATGGTAATCTATCATTCTTTCCTGATAACTGGTTCACAGTCATGTCTGATTTAAAGTTACTTTTCTTCCAAATATTTTAAAATTATAGTGATTTAGAAGAGTCTGTCTTCTAGCCTGTGAGCCCATCTTCTAGACTGTGAGCTCATCTTCTAGACTGTGAGCCCATTGTTTGGTAGGGAGTGTCTCCGTTGCCAAATTGTACTTTCCTAGCGCTTTGTACAGTGCTCTGCACACAGTAAACGCTCAATAAATATGATTGAATGAATGAATGAATGCAGAGTCTTATTACAGTTCAGTAAGACTCATGGATTTGGAAACTTTTGTGTTTTCAAAATAAAAAAAAACCATTTTGGTAGGCTATTTTTCATAACCCTAATCCAAAAAGAAGAGGAAAACATTCTATATTAGATCAAAGGAAACAAGTAGGGGAGTTAATCCTAAACAGCAGTTCTAGAATAATAATAATAAGAATAATAATTGTGGTTTTGTTAAGTGCTTACTATGCACCAGGCACTGTACTAAACACTGGGGTGGATACAGGCAAATAGGATTGGACACAGTCCCTGTTCCACGTGGGGCTCACAGTCTCAATCCCCATTTTCCAGATAAAGGAACTGAGGCACGGTGAAGTGACTTGCCCAAGGTCACACAGCAGGCAAATGGTGGAGCTGGGATTACAACCCAGGCCCACGCTCTATCCATTATGCCATAGAAGCACTTATTTTTTCCCAACAAAAACATATGGAATGGGTCTTCCAATTCTGTTGCATTGTACTCTCCCAAGCACTTTAGAACAGTCTTCTGCACAAGCTAAGTGGTCAATAAATATGATAGACTGATTGATCACTTCCGAGTACTTGAACCCTCCCTATCTCACTAGCCTTGCTGCCATGATTTGTGATGTTACCCTCACAGCTGGGACCGTCTGCTATGCCAATTATCTACAAATTGAGGATTTGCACAAAAGACCAATTTGCACATTGGATCAGAGCAGATTGGCTGGAGTCAAATTCTGCCTAATTTTTTCTAATTATTATTAATAATCCTAATGTAGTATTTATAATCATGATGTTTATTATGTGCTTACAATGTACCAAACACTGGGGCACTGGGGTAGAAACAAGATAATCAGACCCACTCAGCTCTCCAAGGGAGCTCATCAAATCACATCTATCAATTAAGAACTATATGCAGATGACTGCCAAATTGTCAGCTCCAGCCTGATACAACTCCTGCCCCACAAATTCATATCTTCTTTTACCTTCGGGGCTTTTCCATGCGAATAGCCTGCTGATATCTTCAGCTTAAAAACGGAACTTTCCACCTTTCTCTCCCTAGATTTCTTTACATTTTTAGTGGTGTTTGCCAAGTGCTTACTATGTATCATGCAATGTACTAAGTGCTAAAAGCTAATCAGGTTGGACACAGTGAATGTCCCACTGACAACTTGATACCTGTCCACATGTTTTGTTTTGTTGTCTGTCTCCCCCTTCTAGACTGTGAGCCCGTTGTTGGGTAGGGACCATCTCTATATGTCGCCAACTTGTACTTCCCAAGTGCTTAGTACAGTGCTCTGCACCCATTAAGCGTTCAATAAGTATGATTTAATCAATGAATGAATGAACATGGGGCTCACAATCTTAGTCCTCATTTTCTAGGTAACTGAGGCACCACGAAGTTAAGTAATTTTCCTGACGTTGTCTCCCATCTTGTATCTACCCCAGTGCTCAGTTCAGCACTCAGTGCATAGTAAGCACTTAACAAATACCATTAAAAAATATGAATTTACGTATCTTGGCTTCCTTTATGTGACTGAAGTTCCTCTTAGCAGGGACCATGTCCTTCCTTATATGTTTTTTGAAATTGTGGTGTAAGGCATTATGACATTTATTCCATTTTTACTATGCAACGAACACTGTAAAAAGTACTGGATCAGTGAATAGGAAAGGTTTAAAGCATTAAAGCCTTCAACCCTCAATGAGTCATTTAACATAAAAAAAAATCACGAGTTAGCATATGTTTAATCCTTACATTAAATGAAACATTTCATATCTAGTGACAAACTGATGGGTGTGTTCAAAAGCTAGAATTCTCAGATAATTTGATTGACTGTAATCATTTTCTCTGATGAAATAGCTTGAGGCATCTAAAGAGTAACTGGGAAATTAAGCTGGATAACCACAAAGTAAGTTGGCTAAACTGTCAGTTAGCATTCAAAGTGTTTTAGATTGAAGAATAGAATAGATGGAGATTGATCTCTCCGTAATTAACCCAAGGCATTGATTTCAGGATTTGTTATTTCCTTTTGCCCCACTGCCACAAGAGCTTGCTTTAAATTGTTTTCCTAGCAATTGTTGTTTGTTTTGCCTGCTGTTGTCCTCTGTTCTAAGTCACCATAAAATAGCCGCTTAGGTATCTTGTTTCCCCTCAGGAGTCTGCCTAGTCCTGAAAAAGCAAAAAGCTGATTGCTTTATTGGCTACCTTGTATTTTCATTTCAGCTTCACTGCCTGAAGCCTAACAGTTTGACGTGGTTCAATAAAGGAATACTTTTAAAAGCTTGCTTTGATCAGAAAAGGATTATGTAGGAATACTGTATTAAATTAATTAGCATTGCCCAGGTAAATAATTTGCAACTGTTAGGCACATGATAGGTTTGTGGTTTCCCATTCCATGACTCACACAAGGCAGGGCTAACGGAAATACTTTGTTCAGATTCTTCCAGGTAAAACACTGGTTTCTGATCTGCCCCTCCTACTGGGATAAGAGATTACAGAAATTGTGGAGGATGGGGGAAAGTTGTTTGGACAGATGATCAGAGGGTGATATGAGTTGAGTCACTTGATCAGGACTCAATCAGCTCCAGAAAAATTGAGGATAAATGGGTGCTATCTGGAAAGTTGGGGAGGTAGTCAACGAGAGCATTCAATCCACCAGTCAATCACTGTACAAATGCTGGGGAGAGAACAATAGAGTTGTTAGACAGCAGCATGGCATAGTGGAAAGAGCACAGGCCTGCGAGTCAGAAGGTCATGGGTTCTAATCCTGGCTCTTCCACGTGTCTGCTATGTGACATTGGGCAGATAACTTCAGTTCTCTGTGTCTCAGTTACCTCATCTGTAAAGCAGGGACTGAGACAGTGAACCCCACAGGGGACAGGGTCTGTGTCCAAACCGATTTGCTTGTATCCACCCCAGTGATTAGTACAGTGCCTGGCACACAGTAAGCACCTAACAGATATTATTATTATTACTATCATTATTATTATTATTATTTATTTTTTTTTTTTATTAACTGTCCTGCCCTCAAGGAATTGAAAATCTAGTGTTTTGTGCTGGCAGCTTTTCTCTGCTGCCCCATGAATTGTCATGAAAATCTCATACTTATGTACTCTGTTGCTTCCGCCTTCCTTTAAAATGTATTTTAGTTTGTGTCCCCCTGACCTAGTTTACAATCTAGGTCCTTGAGGGCAGGGATAACACCTACCAACTCTATTGTACTCTCTCAAAAGCTTAGGATAGTGTGCTGCATAGAGTAAGAGTACAATGAATAATACCGGTGGATTAGTTGTGATGGATGTTCTACACAGTTGAATTTGGATGAACACTCAATCACTGGGTCTAATGTCGCTAGAAAGCTGACTAGTGCACATCAATAACCATGGTTCATAATTCTGAAAACAGCTTTCCTAAGAGGAAAACCCATATATTCAATCTGTAACCCACACATTCAATGTCACCAAATCCTGTCAGTTCTACCTTCACGACATCGCTAAAATAAGCCCCTTCCTCTCCAACCAAACTGCTATATTACGCTGATCCAAGCACCTATCCTTTCCCACCCTGACTACTGCATAGGTCTCTTTACTGCTCTCCATCCCTCCTGTCTCTCCCCACTTCAGTCCATACTTCACCCTGCTGCCTGGATCATTTTTCTAAAAAAAAAAAATGAGTCCATATTTCTCCATTCTTCAAGAACCTTCAGTGGTTGCCAATCCACCATCACATCAAATAGAAACTCCTTACAATTGGCTTTAAAACATTCAATCAGCTTGCCACCTCCTATCTTACCTCACCAGTTTCCTACAACATCCTAGCACACTCAATGTACAACCTACTCACTGTACCTCCATCTCCTCTACCTCATCGCCAACACCTTGTCCACATCCTGCTTCTGGCATGGACCTCTCCCCTGCCCTTTAAATATATGATAGATTATCACTCTCTCCCCCTTCAAAGACTTATTAAAACTACCTCTCCTCCAAGAAGACTTCCCTATCTAAATCTCCATTTCCCCTACTCTCTCTCCCTTCTGTGTCACCCTTGCACTTGGATTGGAGCACTTTATTTGCCCCACCCTCATCCCCACAGCACTTATGTACATGGCCATAATTTATTTTAATGTCATTCTCCTTGGAGCAGGGAATATGTCTACCAACTTGGTTTTATTTTATTTTCCCAATCCACTTAGTAGAGTGTTCTGCACACAGTAAGCACTCAATAAATATAATTGATCGATGAACAATTTATGTTTTGTGGATAATTGTGTTTCTTATCCTTTTAGGTCATTAAACAAGTGTCAGCCTGGTAAAATTCTGTATTTTAGACACATTTTGGAAAGAAATAAAATAGAGCAGAACATTCAGCAAGTCAACTCAAATGACTGAAATCTTGCAAACCCTAATCATTACATCTCCTCGGGATGCTTATTTTGAAAATACTAGTTCCAGGGTTGTTCAGCAAAGGCTTTTGAAAACATTTACTTCCTCAGTACAATTAACAGCTGTAGCCTTTAAAAATTATTTTCAGCAGATAAAACAATCATGCCAAAGCCTAGTAAAAGCTCTCCACTCTTCCATGTCTGTACAAATTACCTTGCATCTCCAATGATTTTATGTACATTTAATCACTAAAGATTAATTAGATGGCATACGGAAGCCAGTGCACCACTGAAGAGCTAACTTCAGTTTAAGTGCACAGGCAACTAACTTGTGGCTTTTTAGAACAATTTTAATTAAAAATACTAGAAGAATCATTCAGCTGAAAATATTAGGAGCTCTGGGATGGGCTTAGCATAGCTAATTAATTGTATATTTAATCATAGCAGCCTTTGGCTGTAATTAATAATCTATTTTCCTCTGGTTATAAATATTGTAGTTCTGTAAAACAAAATATACAAATAACAGAATACCATTGCACCAACAGAGCGGTGCAGAAAATGATAATTTCTTCTCCAAACTACAGAATAGCGATTGCTTACTTTTTGAAATGAACAGGCCAATATCTCTTTTACCAGCTCATCAAATATCTGCCCCAAAGCAATGCAGACTTTTCAGAAGCAGAGAGACTAATCCAAGAGAGGTTACTAGAAAACAGTAGATTGTTTAGCAAGGGTTGATTTTCTCTGAACCGTAAAGAGCTACAACTTTAAAGGAACTTGACCTAACTCCTTCCCCAAGCAAATATTCAACACAGCTCCAGACAGATTCTCATTCTCCACTTTCCTGGCAGAATGAAAATGGCAAATTTCCAACGGCTGCTAGCTTGATTAAATGTGTAATTCATTCAGCCTACTTAAAACACCCTCTTTTGAGAGCTGTATAGTTCCTTAGCTTTGAGAGCCAGGGAAATAGAACTTTTTTTTTTTTTTCACAAGGCAGAAAAGCCCTGCTTGAATGTTTGGTCTTCAAGACAAGACTTACTTATTTGTGTGGCTGAAGTTCCCAATTTGCTGCATGCTTTTCTTTCACATGGTCTAAATGTTCTCTTCCACTCTTTGCCCCTTTAAAGCAAACTCTGACAAAATTGTTTTGTAAACATTCTTGACTGCACCGGAGGGGAAGGAAAAACTAATTTGCCCTAAGACATCTTCTACTATAATGAGAAAGCATGGCCTAATTATGTGTGGTTATGGGTTTATCCCTGTTATAGTGCCTTTTGAAGAAATTTCTAAAACTCTGAATTCTTTTACTAAATGGATTTTTTAAAGTCACGGATCATTTCCTTGGATATATATTTTTCATAATCTGTCATATTAGCTTGATTGGATATTTTTCTTTTTTTATATACATTTGACACAATTGCTTTGCAACCTGGTCAGTTTAAATTATGCAACCACCACATTATTGGGGGCTATGGTTTCATTGTAAATACTTGAGAATTGGGTGAGAACAGACGGCAATGACCACTGTCAACTGCTTCAAACACAGTAATAGGATAAATACCCTAAATTCATTGAGTTCAGTGAAGGGCTAGGAACTGGATGAAAGGCAGAATGAAACAGAGTCCCTGAATTAAGCAATAGAACAGGAATGGAATGAGGAAAATATATAAATATGATCCTATCTAGCTAATTATTAATTACTTTTTTCATTTATTAGTCTTGCACTTCCCATGGAGTTGGGTAAATCATTAATAATCTGAAAATTGTTCACTGAAGATGCTTAGTATGACCCAAGAAAGACTTCATTGGAGGACAGTATTTTGCAAATGGGTTTTTCAATGAGTGGGGAGATTGCTCCATGCATAGAAAGATAAATGAAAACTCTGATGAAATTGGGATATGAAGAAGGAAAGGAGTAGGTTTTTGCTTTGGTTGAGGAAAAAAGGCAAAAAGAGAAGAAAGTGGAAGTTAATGGACATTGTAACCAAATTATATTGATGGAACTACCTTTTCAGTGAGAAATATTCCCCTATTTTTTCCTTATCTTCTTTTGGTAATGTAACCTGACATTTATTTGTATACACACTGTTGTTCATGAAAAAGAATCCAGGAATGGATTCCAGGTAATTGGGAGCCATTATTGTTATGGTATTCAATCAATCAATAAATAGTATTTATTGAGCATCTACTGTGTGCAGTACACTGTAATAAGCTCTCGGGGTATGATAATCAAGTCAATGGAAAGTTGATGTGTTCCATTTTAACACTTCCAATTGGTGATGTTTCATACTGTTCAATCAACCAATCAATCCAAAATATTTATTGAGCACTTACTGTGTACAGAGCACTCGACAAAGTACTTGGGAGAATATAATATAGTTGGTAGACGTGAGTGATCCCTACCCTCAAGGGGAAGACAAGCAATAAAATAAATTACAGCGAGAGGAAGCAACAGAGCACAAGAATATGTGCGTAAGTGCCTGTGGGGGTGGGTAAGGGATGAGTATTGAAATGCTTAGAGGGTACGGACCTAAGTGCATATGTAATGCACAGAGGAGGGTGTCCAGGATGGGGAGAAGAGAGGTTGGTTTGGGAAGTCTTCCCAGAGGAAATATGATTTTAGTAAGGCTTTGAAGATGGGGAGAGTGGTAGTCTGCAGGAGGAGGGAGTTCCAGAAAGGAGGGAATACATGAGCAAGAGATTAATGGCAAGGGACAAGATCGAGGCACACAATATATAGGTCGGTGTTAGAGGAGAGAAATGTGTGGTCTGGGATATAGTGGGAGAGGAGCAAGGTTGGACAGGAGGCTGATTTAGTGCCTTTAAGCCAATGGCGAGGAGTTCCTGGGGGACGAGAAGATGGATAAGAGACCCTGGGAATGTTTTTAGGAGAGGGGATGTGTGTGGAATACTTTTTTTAAAAAAATGATACAGAAAGCAGAGTGCAGTATGGCCTGAAGAGGGAGAAGGCTGGAAGCAGAGAGGTCAGCAAGAAGATCAAGCAGTCCAGGAGGGATTATGAACTGTACTTGGGCAAGCGTGATAGCAGTAGCTTCATTAGAGAAGTGGCTCAGTGAAAAGAGCATGGGCTTTGGAGTCAGAGGTCACGGGTTAGAATCCCAGCTCCACCACTTGTCAGCTGGGTGACTTTGGGCAAGTCACTTCACTTCTCTGGGCCTCAGTTCCCTCATCTGTAAAATGGGGATGAAGACTGGGAGCCCCACGTGGGATCACCTAATTGCATTGTATCTACCCCAGCGCTTAGAACAGTGCTTTGCACATAGTAAGCGCTTAACAAATGCCATCATCATCATCATGGGTCCGAATCCCAGCTCTGCCACATCGGCTTTATAACCTTGGGCAAGTCACTTAACTTCTCGGAACCTCAGTTACCTCATCTGTAAAATGGGGACAAAGACAGTGAGCCCCAAGTGGGACAACCTGATCACCTTGTATCCCCTCTAGCGCTTATAACAGTGCTTTGCACATAGTAAGCACTTAGCAAATGCCATCATTATTATTATTATTACTGGTCAAATGTTGGATAGAGAGGAAGGGGCTGATTCAGTAGAACTTCTTTATTTCACCTCTCCTTTCAATCAAGGATAGTGTGCATGTACATTTGATGCTAAACTTGAATACTTAGGGCCCCTGATCAGTGTTGCTGCACAAGGTGATTCAAACAATTTCCAGGATGCTAGTTAGTGTCATCTAAATCAAGACTGCCATCGGAAGTTCTTTAATAAATGAAGTGCGGATGTTATAGCATAGTTCATAAACAGGGAATTCTGTGTTGCTACATTTCACTTCAAATTATATATTCCCTAATTTATTATATGATGCATCATGTGCCTATGTATATACTTATTTTCTCTTCTCATCAAGTTTCTTTAGTCTGGCTCTCTCCAAATTTTACTGCAAGCAAGAATGTTCCTACCCTTACTACCCCTCCAATATTTGATCGGAACAACATTCATAATGCCATTTGGGGTCACAATTAAAGTACACGTGACTGAGTAGTCTGTCTCTTCTAAAGCCACAATCTTCAAAAACCTTTACAAAGAATAACAACTTATCCTCCACCACATCCATCCACATTTGTTCTTTTCCTTTAAGTACATCGTTATGAGCCTATCATCCAGGAAAAATCTAAAAGCTTTTTGAATCTTCCTCCTTTTTATGCCTGTGGTTTTCTGCTGATAACTACAACAGAGTTCAAGAGAAGCCAATATTCTTAACTTAGCGGTGGTCCTTGAATAATGTTCTTAGGTTCAACAATCGCGAGGTAGCTTGGGGTAGGAAGGTTGTGAACATTTCATGTTGTCAATACTATTTTTGAAGCTGAGCTCAAGACCTTTTAAATGACATCTTCAAACAGATTCTGATATCTTGAAGAACAGGGAGAAGGAAAAGGTTTGATCAGACAAGGAAAACATTTAAAATTTTTCTTTTATGTGAGTTTATGGAAACATAGAGAGTTCAATTTACATCAACACGATGTTCCTGCTTTTCATTTTGTAAAGTGAACACTCCATGCTACAGGAGGGAGGGAAGCTGGGCAGGGAGGGAAGCTGGGCAGGCAGAACAAATCCATACTCCTGATATATCCCATCTTTCAAACAGAAACTTGTTTTCATGATATAATAGAGAGTTCCTTCAGAGCATCATAGGGGCCCATAGTTATAGCATCAGAAACAGTGAGCCAATCAGAATAAAAATAATAATAATAATAATTATTATTATTATTAGTAGTAGTAGTATTGTATTTGTTAAGTGCTTACCATGTGCCAAGCACTGTACTAAGCACTGTGGTAAATACAAGGTAATCAGGTTGTCCCATGTAGGGTTCACAGTCTTAATTCTCATTTTTACAGATGAGGGAACTGAGACACAGAGAAGTTAAGTGGCTTGCCCAAGGTCACATAGCAGACAAGTGGTGGAGCTGGGATTGTAAATAAATACCTTCATTTATGCTCTCTCAAAAACTAGAACAATGGGAAAAACGTTTGAAATTTGTTTTCTTTCCTTCATACTGGTGATTTTAAAATCACCTAATTTTTGACCTTTTAAACTGCTGGATAGCTGAGCTGCCACCTTTCCAAGTCACCCTGGGGCCTCCATCCCAACATGCCTTTCTCCAGTCCACGTTAGGGAAGCAGCTTGGCCTTGTGGAAAGAGAACGGGTTTGGGAGTCCAAGGACCTGGGTTTGGGAGTCAGCGGTCATGGGTTCGAATCCCAGCTCTGCCACATGTCTGCTGTGTGACCTGGGGCAAGTCACTTAACTTCTCTGAGCCTCAGTTACCTCATCTGTAAAATGGGGATTAGGACTGTGAGCCCCACATGGGGCAACCTCCGGCGCTTAGAACAGTGCCTTGCACCTAGTAAGCGCTTAACAATGCCATCATTATTACTATTATTATTATTATCTTGGGCAAGTCATTTAACTGCTCTGTTACTTCATCTGTAAAGTGGGGATTGAGTGGGGACTGAACGCCATATGAAACAGGGCCCATGTCCAACCTGTTTACCTTGTATGTATCCCAGCTCTTAGAATGGTACTTGTCACATATTAAGCCTTTAACAAATACCATAATTATTATTATTTTTAAGAGCATCAACAGCAGCACACATTGTACCTCTCTAAAATGTGGAACACTAATAAGGCCCAAGATGAGTCGATGCGTGTACCTGTGCCTGTGGACACTGAGTCAAGAGGAGCCCCAAACTCTGCTCCTTTAGCCAAGATACCTGCGGGTCTTTTAGTCATTCTAGTTCTTCTGAAGTACTTTAGCCAGTTCTAATCCCAGCTCCTCCACTTGTCAGCTGTTTGACTTTCGGCAACTCACAACTTCTCGGTGCCTCAGTTACCTCATCTGTAAAATGGTTATTAAGGCTGTGAGACCCATGTCAGATGACCTGATAAACTTGTATCTACCGCAGTGCTTAGAACAGTGCTTGGCACATAGTAAGCACTTAACAAATAGCATTATTATTATTATTCCTTATACCTATTCTTGTTCATTCATTCATTCAATCATATTTATCGAGTACTTACTGTGTGCAGAGCACTGTACTAAGCACTTGTTCTCTAGGTTTTCATGTTCTTATCATATTCCTATTGTTTTTTCTTTCTTTATTAGGCTGTTTCCATTCCTCTCTCCCCATTTGCTCTTATATTGTGAGAACTTTGGGAGCCAGGGACCACGTATAATTCTCGTTAGCATATTCTTTCCCAGAAACTGGTACATTGCTTTGCACATAGGAAGCACATAATAATAATGATGATAATAATAATAATAATTAAAATTGATTTATTAAGTGCTTGCTCTGTTTCAAGCCCTGTACTAATTAAGCTCTGGGGTAAATGCAGTCAGATTAGACAGAGTCCCTATCCCACTCTCGACTCCCAATCTAAGGAGGATGGGAACCGGTATTGATTCTCCTATTCAGAGAGGAGGAACGTGAACATAGAGAAGTTAATTGTCTTGCCCAAGGTCACTTAGCAGGCAGGTGTCAGAGCTGGGACTAGAACTCAGGCTCTCTGACACTCAGGCTCAGGCTCTTTTCACTGGATCACACTGCTTCTCATAATTAATAATACCAATAATAATAATAGTGGTATTTGTTAAGCGCTTACTGTGTGACAGGCACTGTACTAAGCACAGTGGTGGATACAAGCAAATCGGGTTGGACATAGTCCCTGTCCCACGTGGGGCTTCCAGTTTCAAACCCCATGTTACAGATGAAGGAACTGAGGCTCAGAAAAGTGAAGTGACTTGCCCAAGGTCACACAGCAGACAAGCCCTTCTAGACCGTGAGTCTGCTGTTTGGTAGGGACCGTCTCTATATGTTGCCAACTTGTACTTCCCAAGAGCTTGGTACAGTGCTCTGCACACAGTAAGCGCTCAATAAATACGATTGAATGAATGAATGCAGAGGCAAAGCCGAGATTAGAACCCATGACCTTCTGATTCCCAGGCCCATGTTCTATCCACTATGCCATGCTGCTTCTATTACTACTAATTCTACTACTTCTACTACTACTACTAATAATAATAATGTGAATAGAGCATTACCTGAAATGTTTCTAATAATAATAATAGTCACAACTGTGGTATTTGTTAAATACTTACCGTGTACTAATACTGGGGTAGATAAAAAGATAATCAGGTTGGAAACAGTCCCTGTCCTACAAGGTCTAAGTAGGAGGAAGAATGGATTCTGAATCCCCATTTTCTAACTGAAGAAACTGAGGCACTAAAAAGTTAAGTGATTTACCCAAGGGCACACAGCAAGCAAGTGGCAGAGTCTGAATTAGAACCCAGGTCTTCAGACTTCCAGGCCTGTGCTCTTTTCACTAAACTACACTCCTTTCCCCAAGCAATATTTCACTGTTTATCATGCTTTAAACTCTTGTTTCATAATTTGGCTATCATAGCATAAAAGGCAGTTTATTTCATTTAAAGCAGAGAACTACAAAATCTAATGATCATGTTAGATACTTGGACATTTATACAATGCAACTAGCTCTTTCCAGCAAGCTTCTAGGACCAAACACCACAGTAAAATAGAGAATAGCTTTCTTTTGTCTCATTTATTTGAATTGTCCTTCCTTCCATATCTTAATTTTCCTTTCCAGGGAAGTTGTAGGCTTGGCTCTTAGCTCCTTTTATTTTTCTTCTCAGATTTCTTCACCTCCTTATTTCTTCCTGATTTTCTCTCTTTGCCAGACTCTGCCATCCCCGGACATCCCAGCCGTTCATGGTCCATGATAAATAGTCATTCTTCTCAGTTTCGCTCTTCCTTCCTCAGCTGTTTGCTTTTCCACTACCTTTAAGTGATCTTTCCCACCATGTCTCTCTATCCTATATCCACCTGCACAACGTATAACCGCAATCCATAGTAAATTACTTTGTTTCCTAAACATCAGCGTGCCCTAATGGCTAGAGCATGGGCCTGAGAGTCAGAAGGACCTGGGTTCTAATCCCTACTCTGCCACTTGTCTGCTGTGTGACTTCGGGCAAGTCAATTAACTTCTCTGTGACTTTGGGCAAATTACTTTATTTCTCTGTGACTCATTTACCTCATCTGTATACAGGGGATTAAGACTGTGATCCCCATGTGGGACAGGGACGGTATCCAAACTGATTATCTATCAGTGTGTGACCCATAGTAAGTGCTTAACAAATACCATCACTATTATTATTATTATCATTATAATGATGACATTTATTAAGCATTTACTATGTGCAAAGCACTGTTCTAAGCGCTGGGGAGGTTACAAGGTGATCAGGTTGTCCCACGCAGGGCTCACAGTCTTAATCCCCCTTTTACAGATGAGGTAACTCAGGCACAGAGAAGTTAAGTGACTTGCCCAAGGTCACACAGCTGGCAATTGGCGGAGCCAGGATTTGAACCCATGACCTCTGACTTCAAAGCCTGGGCTCTTTCTTCTGAGCCACACTGCTTTTACTGCCCTGAGGACAGTGCATCACAAGTGTCTTTGGAGCTGGGCTCCAGACCTCACCCACTTATGGTCTTTAAGAATAATAAAAATAGCTGTGGTATTTGTTAAGCACTTATTATGTGTCAGGCACTGTACTAAGCATTAGGGTAGACACAAGATAATCGGGTTGGACACAATCCCTGTCCTACAATGGGCTAACAGTCTAAGTGGGAGGGAAAACAGGTAGTGAATCACCATTTTACAGATGGGGAAACAGAGGCACCTAGAAGTGTTTTGCCCAAAGTCACACAGCAGGCACTGTGGGCAGGGACTCTGTCTACCAACTCTGTGGCATTGTACTTTCCCAAAGTTCACAGTACAATGCTCTGAACACGGTAAGCATTCAGTGGACACAAGTGATGATGATGGATGATGGTGATGATGATGATGATGAAGTGGCAGAGCTAGGATTAGAACCCAGGTCCTCTGACTCCAGGCCCATGCTCCAACTGCTTGGCCTCAATTCTGCTTTCTTGTCCTGTTACCTCTTTGAAGCTTGCCTGAGAAGGATAAATCTTTAATCACCTATGCGGATGCAACCATGTAAGATAAATCTGAGAGAAAAAAAATCCAAAAAAGAGCCCAGGCTTTGGAGTCAGAGGTCATGAGTTCAAATCCCTGCTCCACCAATTGTCAGCTGTGTGACTTTGGGTAAGTCACTTCACTTCTCTGTGCCTCAGTTCCCTCATCTGTAAAATGGGGATGAAAACTGTGAGCCCCCGGGATAAACTGATCACCTTATATCCTCCCCAGTGCTTAGAACAGTGCTTTGCACATAGTAAGTGCTTAATAAATGCCATTATTATTATTATTATTATTATTATGGTCTTCAAAGAGATACTTTTGACAGGTCAGAAATGAATGTAAGCTCCCAATACCCAAGGTCACACAGCAGACAAGTGGCGGAGCCGGAATTAGAACCCAGGTCCTCTGATTCCCAGGCCCGTGCTCTTTCCACTGTGCCATGCTGTTGCTTTACTTACTGAAGACTTTCTGTTCAGCAAAGGATCAAACGGAAGAAAAAGGGCTGGATGAAGGCAGGAGAGATTTCAGTTCTGCATAAGAAGAACTTCAGGAGTTTCAAGATGGTTGAAGTACTAATAATAGCTGCTGATTGGAGAACCAGTGTGGCCTAATGGATAGAGCATGGACCTGCTAGTCAGAGCCCGTTGTTGGGTAGGGACTGTCTCTATTTGTTGCCGACTTGTACTTCCCAAGCGCTTAGTACAGTGCTCTGCACACAGTAAGCGCTCAATAAATACGATTGAATGAATGAAATGGAGTGCCACTTGTCTGCTGTGTGACCTTGCTGAAATCACTTTACTTCTCTAGAGAAGTACTTACTTCTGTTAGAGAAGCAGCATGGCTCAGTGGAAAGAGCCCGGGCTTTGGAGTCAGAGGTCATGGGTTCAAATCCCGGCTCCGCCAATTGCCAGCTATGTGACTTTGGGCAAGTCACTTAACTTCTCTGTGCCTAAGTCACCTCATCTGTAAAATGGGGATTAAGACTGTGAGCCCCCCGTGGGACAACCTGATCACCTTGGCCCTGCTGAGAGCTCACCTCCTCCAGGAGGCCTTCCCAGATGGAGCCCCTTCCTTCCTCTCCCCCTTGCCCCCCTCTCCATCCCCCCATCTTACCTCCTTCCCTTCCCCACAGCACCTGTATATATGTATAAATGGTTGTACATATTTATTACTCTATTTATTTATTTATTTATTTATTTTACTTGTACATTTCTATCCTATTTATTTTATTTTGTTGGTATGTTTGGTTCTGTTCTCTGTCTCCCCCTTTTAGACTGTGAGCCCACTGTTGGGTAGGGACTGTCTCTATGTGTTGCCAATTTGTACTTCCCAAGCGCTTAGTACAGTGCTCAGCACATAGTAAGCGCTCAATAAATACGATTGATTGATTGATTGATTGTAACCTCCCAGAGCGCTTAGAACAGTGCTTTGCACATAGTAAGTGCTTAATAAATGCCATCATCATCATCATCATCATTCTCTGAGCCTCAGTTTCCTCATCTAGAAAATGGGGATCAAGACAGTGAGCCCTGTGTGGGACAGGAACTGTGCCCAACCCGATTAGCTCGCATCTACCCCAGTGCTTAGAAGAGTGCCTGGCACATAGTAAGTGCTTAACAAATACCACAGTTATTATTATCATTATCATTATGCACCTATTGCGTGCAAGGCACTATATTAAACACTGGGAAAAATATAAGTGTGAAAATTAGTCACAGGTCCCTGACTTCCAAATGGATGAAGGGAACTTGTAGTGCCTGTCTCTGCAGAGTCCTGGGAAAAGAATGCACACCCATCTGTCTGGGAGGATTAAATCACTTAGCTGTGTCCACCTACGTCTAACGAGGTGTCTTCAACTTCTACAGCATGAAGCAGCATGGCCTAGTGGCAAGAGCACAGGCTTGGAAGTCAGAGGATGTAGGTTCTAATCCCGGCTTGATACTTGCCTGCCGTGTGACCTTGGGAAAGTCACTTAACTTCTCTGGGCCTCAGTTACCTCATCTGTAAAATGGAGACGAAGACCGTGAGCCCCACGTGGGACAACCTGATTACCTTATATCTATCGTTCATTCATTCAATTGCATTTATTGAGCACTTACTGTTTGCAGAGCACTGTACTAAGCACTTGGGAAGTACAAAACAGCAACATATAGAGATGGCCCCTACGCAACAATGGGCTTAGAACAGTGCTTGACATACAGTAAGCTCTCAACAAGTGCCATTATTATTATTATTAGTAGTAGTAGTAGTAGTAGTAGTAGTAGTAGTAGTAGTAGTATTACAACACTTGGATAGGGAGAGAATGTAGACAAGTGGCAAGAGGATGGACCTAGGAATCAGGAAATCTGAGTTGTAGTTTCAGCTCTGTCACTGGCCTGATCCGATAATTAATAATAATAATGGTGGTATTTGTTAAGTGCTCACTAAATGCCAAGCACTTGATTTAGTGCTGGCGAAGAAACAAGTCGACAGCTTGTGTCCAATGTGGATCCCTATCCCTATCCCTATCCCAGAGAGGACTCACAGTTTAAGCAGCAGGGTAAACAGGTAATAATAATAATAATAGTCTTCTAGACTGTGAGCCCGCTGTTGGGTAGGAACTGTCTCTATATGTTGGCAACTTGTACTTCCCAAGCGCTTAGTACAGTGCTCTACACACAGTAAGCACTCAATAAATATGACTGAATGAATGAATAAATGAATCAATCAATCGTATTTATTGAGCACTTACTGTGGCAGAGCACTGTACTAAGCACTTGGGAAGTACAATGAATGAATGAAGCGCTTCCCAAGCTCTTAGTACAGTGCTCTGCACATAGTAAGTGCTCAATAAATACGATTGATGATGATGATGATTGATGAATAATAATAATAATAATAATGGCATTTATTAAGCACTTACTATATGCAAAGCATGGTTTTAAGTGCTGGGGAGATTACAAGGTGATCAGGTTGTTCCATGGGGGGGCTCACAGTCTTAATCCTCATTTTACAGATGAGGGAACTGAGGCACTGAGAAGTGAAGTGACTTGCCCAAAGTCACACAGCTGACAATTGGCAGAGCCAAGATTTGAACCCATGACCTCTGACCTTTTAGACTGTGAGCCCACTGTTGGGTAGGGACTGTCTCTATATGTTGCCAGCTTGTACTTCCCAAGTGCTTAGTACAGTGCTCTGCACACAGTAAGCGCTCAATAAATACGATTGATTGACTCCAAAGCCCGTGCTCTCTCCACTGAGCCATGCTGCTCTGTACTGAATCTTCATTTTACAGATGAGGAAACTGAGGCCCAGAGATGCTAAATAATTTGATAGCAGAAGTTAATAATGGGAAGTTAAATAATTTGCCATGGTTATTCAGCAGGGAAGTGGCAGAGCCGGGATTAGAACCTGGGTTCTCCAATCTCCAGGCCCGCGCTCTTGCCACATTGCTTCTCTACTATGTGACCTTGCACAGGCTACCTCACTTCTTTTAGACTGTGAGCCCACTGTTGGGTAGGGACTGTCTCTATGTGTTGCCAATTTGTACTTCCCAAGCACTTAGTACAGTGCTCTGCACATAGTAAGCGCTCAATAAATACGATTGATTGATTGTCGGTAAAATGGAGTGAGTGGGCTTCTACCATTGAGACCGTGAGTGTCATGTAAGACAGGGACTATGTTTACTACCATTATCTTTTGTCTGCTCTGTGACCTTGGCTAAGTCACTTAACTTCTCTGCACCTCAATTGCCTCATCTATAAAAATGGTGTTTTAAAACTGTGAGCCCCAAGAGAGACAGGGACTGTGTCTGATTAACTTGTATCTACTCCAGTGCTTAGAACAGTGCTTTGCACATTTTAAGTACTTAACATGCACCATAATGATCCTGTTTATTTTTGTCTTGAATGTATCCCAGCACTTAACCCAGTCCTTGGTATTTGGTGACCTCATATTAAATACCGTGATTAGTTATTATTATTGGATTTTTTGAAGTCTGGCAAAGGAATATATGTGTATATATATATATATATATATATATATATATATATGTATGTATGTATGTATATATATATGTATATATGTCTGTACATATTTATTACTCTATTTATTTATTTATTTTACTTGTACATATCTATTCTATTTATTTTATTTTGTTAGTACGTTTGGTTTTGTTCTCTGTCTCCCCCTTTTAGACTGTGAGCCCACTGTTGGGTAGGGACTGTCTCTATGTGTTGCCAACTTGTACTTCCCAAGCGCTTAGTATAGTGCTCTGCACACAGTAAGCGCTCAATAAATACGATTGCTTGATTGATTGATTAGGTTCTTATCAGGAAGTCCAAATAATGATATCTTTGGTTATATTTTAATGGCAAGTTTCAATTGGACATTTAAAACAGTACTTTACACTGAGCTGAAAATAGGTTAAATGCCTACATTCTCATCTCAATGAAAATTAAAACTACCAGTCATTTTATGACATTATTGCAGAAAGCTCTAAGAGCAGCCCTTAAAACAGGACCATCAGTTGCTTTGAAGTAAACTTGTAGCTAAAAGGATTAAAGATGATTGTTATTATCATCACAGAAAAGGATGTCTCGAGTGCTTAAGTTGCAGTCTGATGAATGGTGATCAGAACAGAGCAGCATGCTTGCTATTATTTATAGTCACATATACTCTCATATATATTATTTTAGATACACAGCATTTTATTTGCCTAATTTTATTTGGGCTTAGCATGAAACTTTCACACCACTTCCACGGAGTGAATATGAAAGACTTAGGGGGGCCATTTTTAAATTGAGTGGTCTGATTTTCAACTTGTCATCATCATCATCATCATCATCAATCGTATTTATTGAGCGCTTACTATGTGCAGAGCACTGTACTAAGCGCTTGGGAAGTACAAATTGGCAACATATAGAGACAGTCCCTACCCAACAGTGGGCTCACAGTCTAAAAGGGGGAGACAGAGAACAAAACCAAACATACTAACAAAATAAAATAAATAGAATAGATATGTACAAATAAAATAAATAAATAAATAGAGTAATAAATATGTACAAACATATATACATATATACAGGTGCTGTGGGGAAGGGAAGGAGGTACGAAGGGGGGGATGGAGAGGGGGACGAGGGGGAGAGGAAAGAAGGGGCTCAGTCTGGGAAGGCCTCCTGTCCCGCTCATGTGGTACTGATAAGGCACCAGACACCTTTATGTCAGGGATTTTTATTTTCAGTTTCCAGTCTTCCTCTGCTATGGCTTTTGCTGCCAACTTCTGTGAGTCAGAAGCAGTGTTTCTGGACCTGGTGTTAGTGTTTTTGGACCTGGGAGGGAAACACAGCAACCTCAGATTGAAGAGGAAGAGAGAGTTTGGGGGTTTACCCAGTGACACACTCATCAACCCTATGAATTCTGCAGACCTCCACAGAGAACCTTTGTGACACCATTACAACATCATCATCATCATCATCATCATAATAGTATTTGTTAAGCGCTTACTATGTGCAAAGCACTGTTCTAAGCGCTGGGGGGATACAAGGTGATCAGGTTGTCCCATGTGGGACTCACAGTCTTAATCCCCATTTTACAGATGAAGTAACTGAGGCAAAGAGAAGTTAAGTGACTTGCCCAAAGTCACACAGCTGATAAGTGGTGGAGCCAGGATTAGAACCCATGACCACTGAATCCCAAGCCCGGGCTCTTTCCACTGAGCCATGCTGCTTCTCAATGTATTACATACATTACACACCTAGCTGTCCTTTATTGTACAATTAGATAATGTGACATTCATTCATTCATTCAATCGTATTTATTGAGCGCTTACTGTGTGCAAGGCACTGTACTAAGCATTTGGGAAGTACAAGTTGGCAACATATAGAGACAGTTCTTACCCAACAATGGGCTCACAGTCTAGAAGGGGGAGACAGACAACAAAACAAAACACGTGAACAGGTGTCAAGTCATCAGAATAAATAGAAGTAAAGCTAGATGCACATCATTAACAAAAAATACATAGAATAGTAAATAGGTACAAGTAAAATAAATAGAGTAATAAATCTGTACAAACATATACAGGTGCAGTGGGGAGGGGAAAGAGGTAGGCCGGGGGGATGGGGAGGGGGTGAGGTAGGAGGGGGCTTGTCTGGGAAGGCCTCCTGGAGGAGGTGAGCTCTCAGTAGGGCTTTGAAGGGAGGAAGAGAACTAGCTTGGCGGATGTGCGGAGGGAGGGCATTCCAGGCCAGGGGGATGAGGTGGGCCGGGGGTCGATGGCGGGACAGGCGAGAACGAGGCCTGACGGTGAGGAGATTAGCGGAAGAGGAGCGGAGGGTGCGGGCTGGGCTGTAGAAGGAAAGAAGGGAGGTGAGGGAGGAGGGGGCGAGGTGATGGACAGCATTGAAGCCGAGAGTGGGGAGTTTTTGCCTGATGCGTAGGTTGACTGGTAGCCACTGGAGATTTTTGAGGAGGGGAGTAACATGTCCATAGCATTTCTGCACAAAGATGATCCGGGCAGCCACGTGAAGTATAGAGTGAAGTGGGGAGAGACAGGAGGATGGGAGATCAGAGAGGAGGCTGATGCAGTAATCCAGTCGGGATAGGATGAGAGATTGAACCAGCACGGTAAAGGTTTGGATGGAGAGGAAAGGGCGGATCTTGGCGATGTTGCGGAGGTGAGACCGGCAGGTTTTGGTGATGCATTGGATGTGAGGGGTGAATGAGACAGCAGAGTCAAGGATGACACCAAGTTTGCAGGCTTGTGAGACGGGAAGGATGGCAGTGCCGTCTACAGTGATGGGAAAGTCAGGGAGAGGGCAGGGTTTGGGAGGGAAGATAAGGAGTTCAGTCTTGGACTCATCTGTTCTAGTTGTGAGCCTGAGGGAGACAAATTCTACTGTTGTGACCGTCTGTGCCTTCCTGGTGCCAACTTTTCATTTTGGGATCAGGGAAACAAGATTAGTCTCCTCTGTAGACTTCTAAATTCCTTATAGGCAAAGTCTGCAGCTACCAACTCTGATGCACTGTACTTTCCCAAACCCTTAGCATAGTGCTCTGCACACCGTAAATGCTCAGTAAATACCATTGGTAGATCAATTGATTCATTTAAGAGGGTTGAAGATTGAGAGGAGAGAGGCCTCAAAGAGCTCATTGGTCAGAAAGCCATCAACCTGGGTCTTTTTAACCCTCACTGAAATCTCTCAGGCCTTGTCAGAATCAATCAATTCTAGACTGTGAGCCTGTTGTTGGGTAGGGATTGTGTCTATGTGTTGCTGAATTGTACTTTCCAAGCGCTTAGTACAGTACTCTGCACACAGGAAGCACTCAATAAATATGACTGAAGGAATTTAGTGAGCGCTTACTGTGTGCAGAGCACTTTACTGAGCACTTGGGAGAGTCCAACATAACAAAGGTGGTTAGACGCGGTCTCTGCCCACAACGAGCTTGCAGTCTAGGAGAGAAATGGCATGGGCAAGCCTAGGAGGGTAGCTATCCAGCTGTGAGGGCAATTGCTCCCTTTGCACACACCCAAGCCCCCACCCATTGGCACCTCTGTCTAACTCACTGTATGAATGTCAGGGGGACTGTGTTGGCTGTATCGAGAACATGGTGTCATTTCCGTTTGGCCTGTTTGTAAAAGTATTTTGGGGTTTCACACTATGGCTCCTTTTCTTCCCATTCTTATTTACAGTCTAGTGCCATTTGATAACTCTCCTCATGCAAACATTCCTAATGGGTAATCTGTATGGAAATCTAAAGCACAAAATGCAAAAAGTCTTAAATGACAAATAAATCTGAGCCCTCGGAAAACAAATAATAGTAACGTACTGTACATTCTGCAAGCTCCCCCCCGCAGACTGTAGGTTCCTTGTGGACACTTTGTGTGTACCAACTCTATATATCGTACTCTCCCAAGTGCTTAGTACATTGTTGTGCACACAGTAAGCACTCATTAAGAGCCTGGGCTTGGGAGTCAGAGGTCAAGGGTTCTAATCCCAACTCTGCCACTTGTCAGCTGTGTGACTTTGGGCAAGTCACTTAACTTCTCTGTACCTCAGTTACCTAATCTGTCAAATGGGGATTAAGACTGTGAGCCCCACGTGGGACAACCTGATTACCATGTATCTACCCTAGTGCTTAGAACAGTGCTTGGCACATAGCAAGTGCTTAACAAATGCTATCATTATTATTCTTAAATATGATTGTTTGATGGATGATATATCATGGGGTAGACAAAAGTGTGTTTAGTAATCTTAAAAGAAGCAGTGTGGCTTAAAGGAAAGAGCACAGGCCACGGAGTCAAGAGATCAGGATTGTAGCACTGGTGCCACCACTTTGCTGTGTGACCTTAGCCAAGTCACTTAACTTCCCTGGGCCTCAGTTACCTCATCTGTAAAATGGGTATTAATACCTGTTCTCCCTCTCTCTTAGAAAATGAGTCCCATGTAGAACAGGGATTGTATCTAGCCTTATTACCCATCACAGAGTACAGTGCTTGGCCCATAGGAAGCACCTAACAAATACCTCTATTATCATTATTATTATTAATAATAATAATACTATTATTATAAAATGTCTTCCATTTCCAACTATTGGCTATTTGACTAACAGATAAACTCCCTCCCCAACTTACCATTTCAAATAGAGTCTGTGCAGTCAAAACTAAGTAGTTGAGTTAAGTGATTATTGGTTCTAAAAGGCTGACAAGGGCTGAACAAAGTGTTTGAAGAGGCTCATAGAATGTCATTGAGTAGCACAGCTTCGGATGAGAAAGACAAGCCAAGGCAGGCTGTGAATTTCTTGGCAGACCAACTAATTTTGTTCTACAGCTAACACCCAGGGAAAGTCCGTCACCTTAGTCAGGCCTCTTGAACCGAAGGACCATGGGGAAAGAGTTTCAAAGGGCAAAATTGGTCTTCTAGGTACCCCTTTTCCCCCTCCCCCCACCACACACACATACACATGCTCGCACATACATACACACATAAAAACACAGCAGTGGTAGGTAAGGTGGAATGAAAGAGCTGTGAGAAAAAATAAACAAGACAAAACAATATGCCAGAGGGGCCAACTCTCCACTTAAACGACCTCCTTACTTTTGCAATTTCAAGCAAAATGGTTTCAAGCTCAGAAATGCATTTATCTTGGCTTTGAACTCTCAGGGGTACTGGAGCACTCCCATAGGTCTTTCCTAAATTAGAAAAAGTGTTGTGATTAGGTATGGAGGCTACCAAGGAAACCCAAATGAGAGAATCTGAGTTCTTTCATTTTGTACAGGTCTTCTGGACTGCACAAGACTTGTTCCCTCTAGTCTTTAAAATATTATGTGATATTTATTGGTGGATACCACAGAAAGAGCAGGATCTAACCCTGCGTTTTCTGAGGTTTTTGATTTGTTTGGCCGGCTGCAGAAGACACTTTCCCTGAATAGACACTTGGAGAAAGTTCAACCGCAGCCTGACACGATAATGAGGACACAAAATATAGATGAAAAGAACACAAGTCCAAATGTCTGATGAAGGGAGATTAGCATATAAATGCTCTGTATGAACAACAGCAGCCTTTGAATTAGCGCCTCAAAGAACAGTAGCTATTTGATTGGTTGTTTATTTTTTTTTTCCTTCTGAGAGGACACATCTGAGCAATGAATTGGGGCTTTAATAAGAACCCCCAAATCTATCCTAGAGATAAAAAGGACTAGTCGTTAGATGCCATAATTTATGGATACTGATTGTCCAGGACTCTGACAAGAACCATTAATTGTCCCTGTGTAACTACCTTTCTGAAGTCATATAGTCAATTTAGTCTGAGTTCTTACAAGATCAGAGAGGATCATTAAAGGAAGCTTGAGGCTAAGCACTGATAATAGGAGTATTTTAATATTCTTGATACTTTTACAAAGGAATTGCATGTCATACATCAATTCTATGAACTTCTTAAAGGCTCTCAAAGGGAAAAGAAATGCCAGCTGTACTCTCTCTTTTGCCTCAAATGCTTGTGAAGAAAGATATTATGAAAACCGTGTTCTATACTATTCATGAGGCACTTTAAAGATCCAAAGAAATCCTCAGAGTGGTCACATATTAACCTAACTTTGAGATATACATTGCTATTATTTGACTGTTCTCCAGATTCTTCCTGTTAATCTCCTGTTTTTAGCTTTCCTGATTGTGCTAAAGAGTAACAAATTATTTTTTTCAATCAATCAATCAATCAATCAGTGATATTTATTTAGTGCAAGTGAAACAAAAAAAACACAAGCCTTGTATTAAAGGGGATGATTTAATTCTCTGAAGAAGCTAATGACAATCACTTATGCATGAAGAATCATTAAGAAATCCATGAGCAAACAGCTCCCCATTCTCTGGGCCAAATTGAAATTGCATTTCTCACACCTCTCAAATGTGAATATGCCTACCAGCTCTTAGTGTACTTTCCCAAGTGCTTAGCAGAGTGCTCTGTACACAGAAAGTGCTTAAGAAATTTGATTAATTGATTGATTGATTGTCCAGCTTGCCTTTAACTTCCCATTGTGCAGTCACTTCTAAATGACACAATAGTCTAAAGCTGAAGCTGTCAGACTATTAAGAAAAGTTCTTAACACTGGAGTGCTTTAGACGGTAATTCTCAAGGGGCTAATATTAGGATTATCTTTATGATAATATCTCTAGAATTTACTGGTGAGATCTAAACGGCACTGCTAGATTCTAGTCAGTAGTTTCAACTGGGCTTTATGAAAATAGAGAACTGAGCAAAAAAGGGCTAAATGAATTTGTTTCCCATATGAAATCATAGAACGTGCATTATTGCATTACCAAGATAGAAAAATGGATTAAAACAGAATGCCACTGATAGTGAATGGCTTGTGATTAAAGTAGGGAGCCGATGTAAGCTCCTCTTCTAGACTGTAAGCGCCTTGTGGACAGGGAACACATAGTAATGATAATCCTGGCTCCGCCACTTATCTGCTGTGCTACCTTGGGTAAGCTACTTCCCTCCATCTGTAAAATGGGTATTAAACAATTGAGCCCTATGTGGGACAGGGACTCTGTCCAACCAATCACCTTGTAATAACCCCAGTGCTTAGAACAGTGCCTGGCTCACAGTCTTAATCCCCATTTTACAGATGAGGTAACTGAGGCCCAGAGAAGTGAACTGACTTGCTTAAAGTCACACAGCTGACATCTACATATGGTAAGTGCTTAATAAATTCCATTGATTGATTTATTGATTGATTGATAGGGTGAAGCCCAGGTGTCTGAACTAACACCCTGGAAGTCTCAAACACCCTACAATGTGGACTCCACTTCATAACTTGCTGTCACCACGCCAGCTTCTGCATCTGCCAGAAGCTACCCTTCAAGCGCCTATGCACCCATCAATCAATCACTCAATCCATCAATGATATTTATTGCAGAGCACTGTACTCTATGCTTGGGAAAGCGCTACACAAGGACCTTAAAGTTTATCGGAGGAGATGGACATTGAAATAGATTACGGGCTGTTTCCACAAAGCCACGCTGTTTCTCCATTCCCCGGCTCCCTCTCCCTTCTTTGTGCAAATAACAATAATAATAATGATGGCATTTATTAAGTGCTTACTATGTGCAAAACACTGTTCTAAGCACTGGGGAGGTTACAAGGTGATCATATTGTCCCACGGGGGGCTCACAGTAATCCCCATTTCACAGATGAGGTAACTGAAGCACAGAGAAGTTAAGTGACTTGCCCAAAGTCACACAGCTGACAATTGGTGGAGCTGGGATTTAAATCCATGACCTCTGATTCCAAAGCCTGTGCTCTTTTTTTAAAATGACATTTATTAAGTGCTTACTATGTGCAAAACACTGTTCTAAGTGCTGGGGAGGTTACAAGGTGATCAGGTTGTCCCACAGGGGGCTCACAGTCTTAATCCCCATTTTACAGATGAGGTAACTGAGGCACAGAGAAGTTAAGTGACTTGCCCAAAGTCACACAGCTGACAACTGGAAGAGCTGGGATTTGAACCCATGACCCCTGACTCCAAGGCCTGTGCTCTTTGCACTGAGCCATGCTTCTTCTCTGATCCATGCACTTAGATCTGCTAACTCTGGGCATTAGATGTTCCCCCACCTTCAACTCCACAGCACTTATTTATATATCTATAAATTATATTATTAATCATTTATTTATACTAGTGTCTGTCTCCTCCCCTAGACTGTAAGCTCGTTGTGAGCAGGGATCATGTCTGCTAAATCTATTTTAACTGTAATAATAATAATAATAATAATAATGGTATTTCTTAAGCACTTACTGTGTGCCAAGCACTGTTCTAAGTGCTGAGGTAGATACAAAAGTAAGCAGGTTGCCCCACGTGGAGCTCACACTCAATCCCCATTTTACAGATGAGGTGATTTAGGCACAGATAAATTAAGTGACTTGCCCAAGGTCACACAGCAGACAAGTGGCAGAGACAGGATTAGAAACCACGTTCTCTGACTCTCCTGCCCGTGCTCTTTCCGCTAAGCCACCCTGCTTTTCTCCCAAGTTCTTAGTACAGTGTTCTTCACATAGTAGGTGGATTAGCTTATTCCAGTCTCTAATCCCCATGTCAACCAGGAAGTTCATTTTATGTATACAAAATCCCTTCTGTGGAATTTAAGGCAATTTGCAGTACATAAGGAGGCCAGCTTTCATAGGAGAGTCCTTCAGCTATGTGATAATAGTAATTCAACTGCTCCACTAAACCAAAGGGCTTCAGAGCAATAGTAAAGGAGCCATTTATTACATTAATAGTTACATACTAACTAGGTTCGCTGATCTGTGGGGCTGGTAGAGAACTCCCGAGTCACTTTAAGAGGAAGTTAGCTTTCTACTTGTCACTCAAGAGTTTTAAATGGCCACTGATGCTTGGAGGGTTTTTCACCTCAAAGATGCATTTCCCCATATGTGTGTGCATGTACCTCAAACATATAGTTGATGTTTATCAATCAATCAATCGTATTTATTGAGCGCTTACTATGTGCAGAGCACTGTACTAAGCGCTTGGGAAGTACAAATTGGCAACACATAGAGACAGTCCCTACCCAACAGTGGGCTCACAGTCTAAAAGGGGGAGACAGAGAACAGAACCAAACATACCAACAGAATAAAATAAATAGGATAGAAATGTACAAGTAAAATAAATAAATAAATAAATAAATAGAGTAATAAATATGTACAACCATATATACATATATACAGGTGCTGTGGGGAAGGGAAGGAGGTAAGATGGGGGGATGGAGAGGGGGACGAGGGGGAGAGGAAGGAAGGGGCTCAGTCTGGGAAGGCCTCCTGGAGGAGGTGAGCTCTCAGCAGGGCCTTGAAGGGAGGAAGAGAGCTAGCTTGGCGGAGGGGCAGAGGGAGGGCATTCCAGGCCCGGGGGATGATGTGGGCCGGGGGTCGACGGCGGGACAGGCGAGAACGAGGTACAGTGAGGAGATTAGTAGTGGAGGAGCAGAGGATGCGGGCTGGGCAGTAGAAGGAGAGAAGGGAGGTGAGGTAGGAGGGGGCGATGTGATGGACAGCCTTGAAGCCCAGGGTGAGGAGTTTCTGCCTGATGTGCAGATTGATTGGTAGCCACTGGTAGCCATATATTTATGCCTCAAATATAAATACGTATTTATGTATGTTTAATATATTTATATATGAGGCGCACACACACACATACACACACACTAACTCTGCTCGATTCTATACTGGGGTATCCATAATTAGTCTGTGTGAAACAGTTCTACATGATCATACCAGTGCTAGCAGGCATCACTTTAGGGGAGCAGGGGCTCTACCACAGTCAGGGTTCCCCAGCTGTGTGGGAAGAAGCTGTGATGAAGAAAAAGATGTTTCTGCAAACGATTTTGATTAAATTAGCACAGGAATACTGATGCCAGCCAATCATATTTACTGAACGCTTACTTTGTACACTTAGGAGAGCACAATATAACACAGTTAGTAGGTACATTCTCAGTCCACAAGGAGCTTGCAGAATAGAGGATGTCCAATATACTAATTGCAATGGGTAATTTCAGTGCCAGAGTCAGAAATGATGCCCACATACGGAGGAAAGGTATGAAGCCCAATGGGATTGGAAAACTCAACCATACTGATTTATTTTCCTGGATGAATTCACCCAATACCACCCCACAATTCAAACCCCATTTTTTGCATACGGTACCAAATAAAAATATCCTGGTTGATCTAAATGGGGACATCTCATTGATTATAGGATAGAGACAGCAAGGCCTTTTAGAAAGGACCCTCAGTGGGATTCAGGCCTCAATTCTAATACTCAACCTGTGACCATGAGCAAGTCAGTTAACATCTCTGTGACTCAGTTTCTCTTATTTGTAAAATGGGAATTAAATACTGGTTCTCTGCTAATTCTGTTGTATTGTACTTTCTCAAGCACTTAGTCCAGTGCTTTGCACATAGTAACTTGTCAATAAATATTATTATTATTAATCATATTTATTGAGCGCTTGTGTGCAAAGCACTGGACTAAGTGCTTGGGAGAGTGCAATATTACAACAAACTGACACTTTCCTGCTCACCACAAACTCACAGTCTAGAGGGGAACGACTGATTGATAATTGATTCTCCCTCCCCCTTAAACAGTGAACTTTATGTTGGACAGGGCCTGAGTCTGGTGTTTAGCACAGGGCTTGGCACTTAGTAAATGCTTAATACCACTATTAATATTAATAATAATAATGACATTTGTTAAGCACTTACTATGTGCAAAGAACTCTTCTAAGCGCTGGGGGAGATACAAGGTGATCAGGTTGTCCCACGTGGGGATCACAGTCTTAATCCCCATTTTACAGATGAGGTAACTGAGGCTCAGAGAAGTTAAGTGACTTGCCCAAGGTCACACAGCAGACATGTGGGGGAGGCGGGATTTGAACCCATGAGCTCTGACTCCCAAGCCTGTGCTCTTTCCACTGAGCCATGCTGCTCCTCTATTATTGGGGTCTATGGAGGATGTGGAGGTGATGAGTAGGAAAACTGCTAAGAATTCATAACAACAACAACAACAATAATAATACTAAAGATTACGATAATGACATTTGTATAGTGCTTATTACATGCCAAACATGGGAGTAGAGAGAAGATAAGCACGTTGGACACAGTCCTTGTCCCACATGGGGTTCACATAAAGAACGAGGAGAAGGGAAAGGACAAAGGGAAAAGTGTAGTAAAGTAATAGAAAATTGGAGAGTGGAAAAAGGAGCGGCCACAACAGCATAGATCGTCAAAATCCAGAGCTCAGGTCTAGTGATAACCAAGAGTCTAATATATCCTTCCTATCAGGGAGTGAGCTGGAACTCAGGATTGCAAGAAGAGATGTGAAAAGAAAGAACAAAGAGCAGGATGTAGGAAAGTGGAAGAGAAAGACTGTAAGCTCCTACTGGGTAGGGATTTTGTCTCTCAACCATTATTGTACTGTCCTAAACACTTGGTATAGTGCTCTGCACCAAGCAAATGCCACTGACTGACTAATTGATTACTGATTGATTGACTGACAAAGGGAAAGGAAAGGGTAGAAGAGTGGGGTCATTTTCCGCATGGCCTAGTTGATAGAGCATTTTGTTGGTATGTTTGGTTCTGTTCTCTGTCTCCCCCTTTTAGACTGTGAGCCCACTGTTGGGTAGGGACTGTCTCTATGTGATGCCAATTTGTACTTCCCAAGCGCTTAGTACAGTGCTCTGCACATAGTAAGCGCTCAATAAATACGATTGATTGATTGATTGATTGATTGGAAGGCAGAAGGGCACTGGGTTCTAATCCTGACTCCTCCGCTATCTGCTGTGTGACCTTGGGCAAGTCACTTCACTTCCTCTGTGCCTCAGTTACCTCATCTGTAAAGTGGGGATTAAGACTGTGACCCCCATGTGTCCAAGCTGATTAGTTTCTATCTACCCCAGCATTTATAACAGCACACACTAAGTGGTTAACAAGTACCTTAAAAAAAATGGCTTACTGAATGAAAAAAGATGGTTGCAGAATGGAGGTGGGGTGAAGGAAAAAGCTCATACAGGATTGTTGGCTTAAGAAGGAACGGAGATTGAGTCACTTAATGAGAGGTTTGTGGTTAGAATGGCAATGTTGTTAAAACAATATACTGTCTCCGTAGAAAATATGGAAGTAATTCTGACCGTATCTGGGAATAAAGTCAAAGGCAGGTTTGAAAGAAAAAGTCAGTCTGAGCCAGGGATCAGAAACCACTTATGACTACTTATGGAAAAGATGGCAGGAAAAAAAAATGAATGGCCGACAGGTGCATATGTACCATTTACATGGGAGACAGCTTTGCTGAGGACATTGAACTGTGATGGAAGAACATTATGATCCTTTAGCTCAGTCAAAAGGATGATGAACAGATGAGGGATAGATGAATGGAGGAGAGAATTGTGCTTGTGGGGAGAATAATCATAATAATAATGGTATTTGTTAAGCACTTACTATGTGCGAAGCACTGAAGGGGGTGCAAATATAAAGCAAAGCCCATGATATGGTTGAAATGTGCACCAAAAAGACATTGAAAGCACAATGTAATATGGGTAGCCATTTTACAAATGGGAGACAGGCACAGCGGAGCACCAAATGAAAATGCGATCAAATGCAATTTATGTTGTGGGGAAAGAGTCCCCAGAAGCAGGGTGTAAGAAAATGAGAAAGTGCCTGGGGGGAAAAGATGTGGAACTGCAGAAGATGGGGATGGCCATCTGGAGGGGAGGAAGTGGGAAAGTGCTCCAAGAGTCCGTGGAACAAGAGGCAGGAAGGGTAGAAGGAGGAAAGGGAAATAACTGCACAGGTGGTACCCAAAATTATTCATCATAAGGTGCAGAGAATAAAGTTGTGAAAATTCAAAGACTGATAAATATTCATGAATACAACTAAGCACCTTGTTGGCAGGGATCATGTCTACCTATCACTCTAGTACTAGAGTACTAGTACTAGTAGAGAAGCCGCGTGGCTCAGTGGAAAGAGCATGGGCTTGGGAGTCAGAGGTCATGGGTTCAAATCCCAGCTCCGCCAATTGTTAGCTGTGTGACTTTGGGCAAATCACTTAACTTCTCTGTGCCTCAGTTCCCTCATCTGGAAAATGAGGATTAAGACTGTGAGCCCCTCATGGGACAACCTGATCACCTTGTATCCTCCCCAGCGCTTAGAACAGTGCTTTGCACATAGTAAGTGCTTAACAAATGCCATCACTATTATTATTACTATAGTGTATCAGTCGGTCAAGCAATCCATAGTGAACACTCCCAAGTGCTTAGCACAGTGTTTTGCACACAGTCAGCACTCAATTAATACCAGTGATTGACTGATATGGAACTTTTAACGTAATGAATCACCTCTTCTCTCATTTCTTTGTTATCCACCTTGGGCACATAATAATAATAATAATAATAATAATGGCGTTTATTAAGTGCTTACTATGTGCAAGGCACTGTTCTAAGTGCTGGGGAGATACAAGGTGATCAGGTTGTCCCACGTGGGGCTCACAGTCTTCATCCCCATTTTACAGATGAGGTAACTGAGGCACAGAGAAGTTAAGTGACTTGCCCAAAGTCATACAGCTGACAAGTGGCGGAGCTGAGACATGGCACATCGTATTCACCCCACTCTCAGACCCACAGCACTTATGTACATATCGGTAATTTATTTGGATCAATATCTGTCACCCCCTATAGACTGTAAGCTAGTCATGGCTAGGGAACATGTCTACCAATAATAATTATAATAATAATTATGGTATTTGTTAAGCACTTACTCTGTGCTAAGCACTGCTCTGTTGTACTCTCCCAAGAGCTTATTACAGTGCTCTACACATGGTAAGCACTCAGTGGAAAGAGCCTGGGCTTGGGAGTCAGAAGCCTCCTGGGTTCTAATCCCAGCTCCACCACTTGCCAGCTGTGTGACCTTGGGCAAGTCACTTAATTTCTCTGTGCCTCAATTACCTCATCTGTAAAATGGGGATGAAGATTGTGAACCCCACATGGAACAACCTGATTACCTTGTATCTACCCCAGCACTTAGAACAGTATTGGGCGCATAGTAAGTGCTTAACAAATACTAACATCTTCATCAATAAGTACCACTGGTTGATTTATCCATCCTCCTTGGGGCACCATCAATCGTATTTCATCATCAATCGTATTTATTGAGCGCTTACTATGTGCAGAGCACTGTACTAAGCGCTTGGGAAGTACAAATTGGCAACATATAGAGACAGTCCCTACCCAACAGTGGGCTCACAGTCTAAAAGAAATAATAATAATGATGGCATTTATTAAGCGCTTACCATGTGCAAAGCACTGTTCTAAGCGCTCGGGAGGTTACAAGGTGATCAGGTTGTCCCAAGGGGGGCTCACAGTCTTAATCCCCATTTTACAGATGGGGGAATTGAGGCCCAGAGAAGTGAGGTGACTTGCCCAAAGTCACACAGCTGACAGTTGGCGGAGCCGGGATTTGAACCCATGACCTCTGACTCCAAAGCCCAGGCTCTTTCTACTGATCCACGCTGCTTCCAGAGCATGCTGGTACTTTCCCTGCCCTCCCTTCTCTTCCAGGTATCATGGACTCTAGCCCAATGTAAGAACAAAGTAAGTGAAGCAACATGGCCTAGTGGACAGAGCACAGCCCTGGGAGTTAGTAGGCCCTGGGTTCTAATCCTGGCTCTGCCATTTGTCTGCTGTGTGACCTTGGGCAAGTCACTTCACTTTTCTGTGCCTCAGAGAATTACGGATTACAAATATGTACATTTTACCTCATCTGTAAAATGGGAGTTAAGATTGTTAGCCCCATGTGAGAGAAGGACTGCATCCAAATTGATTTAGCTTGTATCTTCCCCAGTGCTTAGTACAGTAGTACAGTAGAGTCAGAGGTCATGGGTTCGAATCCTGATCCGCCACTTATCAGCTGTGTGACTCTGGGCAAGTTACTTAACTTCTCTGTGCCTCAGTTACCTCATCTGTAAAATGGGGATTAAGACTGTGAGCCCCCCATGGGACAACCTGATCGCTTTGTAACCTCCCCAGTGTTTAGAACAGTGCTTTGCACATAGTAAGCACTTAATAAATGCCATTATTATTATTATTATTATTACAGTGCCTGGTGCATAGTAAGTGCTTAAGGAGTAAAATTTAAAAAATTTTTAAAAATAAGAGAACACAGGTCTTTTAGGAATATGATTCCAGCAAGGACCTTAGCCCACTTTCATTTATAAACTGCACCCAGGAGAAAATAAGTCCTGGCAACTTAATCCAAAGCATGTCAGCTCACCATAAGACTTTTCTGCTGTCCTGGAAACTGGAAACTGGCTGTCCTGGTTCCCAAAGCTTAAAAAATAAGCCCCCTAAAATCTTGGGGACCTGAAGTTGTCAGTCAGCTACTCCAGCACGGTGTCCTTCTGTAGCTAAACATAGTGATAATTAAGTGACAGTCCCATATATTAGAGGGTTAATGTATTTACCCGAGTTAAAAGAGCAACTTTCAAGGAAATGGGTTAAATCCTGGGACAGCCATATGCAATGATCAATTCATTTTGGAAATGCTTTGGTTCATTCATTGCTCCTGGCCTTGGGGGCCAACTGTAAATTTTGAGTGCAGGTGTGTAAAGGGGCAGAAATCTTCAGGAGAGATGAGTGCAGAGAAAGAAAAGGTTTCCAAGAGGTAAAAGCCCAAAAAGCTGCAATTTTGGCTCTTTTCATCACTGACTGGAAACTCTCAGATCTTGTTAGAGCAGGTCAAAATACCCATAAATTCAAAAGCCCTGGAGGCATATGCCCTCATTTCTCCTCTGGAGTGAGCACTTAGAGCAGAATTAACCATCATTAAAAGACCTTATTTTTGATCAAGAACCCTGTGATGGGAACACAGATAACTTTTCCAGGGGTAGAAATGATGAAAAATGAAAATTCAGAAAATTCAGGTGTGGCTATTTCCACTGACTAGATTTCACTTACTTGACTCTTCAACACTAAAAAAACAGGATCTCTACAGTAAACCAATTCCATTACTATTCTTCCTTTATTAAAAATAAATGAGAAAGAGAGGAAGAGAGAGAAACAGGACTACCTTTGGCATACTGGTGATTGCTGATTCTCTGAAAGGGCACATTATTTTGAAACATGCAATTAGAATTACTACCACAACAAATTTTAAAATCAGCAAGAAAGAGTAATTGGCAATATACAAGGGATAGCAAAAAAAAAGCCTCAATAAAAGAGCTGATGCTATCTCATGGAAATTTTGGCAAAGCTGCCTATTAAGACAAAATTCTGCTGGTGTAATCTATAATTCTGTCATTTTCGACACAATATCAACATTTTGCTGAAACCATGGTTGTTGGGTTCCTCGGTAGTGAAACTGCGAAGGAGGGAAACCGTGGGGCAAATGAGATTTCTTACTATTGTTTTTACTAGGGAGGCAGAAAGCAAGATGTTTTTTAGCTAGTTCTTCAAGATGGTTCAGGTCTTTATGGAATAAAGACCTGGTCAAAGAAGGGCAAATCTGGAAAGCGAGGTGGGAGAGAGGGCAGAGGTGGTGTGATCCTGATTGCTGTCTGCTTCGTATGAACACAACACAGGGCGTCGCTTTGCCCCAACCTGTCCCATTCCTTATTGCTAATTGTGCCAACCCCGGGTTTTAAGACTGCAGTCAAAGGACAGGCAACAGGAGAAGCCATCAGAGGCCAGGGAAAATGGCCCATGCAGCAACAACTGGATCATGAGGGCCGGCGGGAGGGAAAATACACATAATCTCATACTCACAGGGGATGACTCACTTGCCAATGATAATACCATAGGACTATGGGAAAAACTGCCGCTTACCTGAAAAACACAAAAGAAAGGCCAAAGATAAGAATTTTCCTGTGAAAAATCATAGACTCCTTGAAAGACGTTTGCTTATAACCTTCCCTGCAAGCCGCTATTAAATTTCACATTGATCCGTGGTACAATATTTATAACTGATTGATTGTTTTGCTGATAATGAGGGAGCCACAAGAAGACCGACTTATGAAAGGAATATTTATTTGTAAATTGTTCTAGTCAACAGGAATCGACATCTACTCCAGGCAGAAGTCCACCCAGGCCATTCTATACAGTACTTCTTGCATTTCTGGTGCTCTCGATAGGTGTTAAATAGCATTAGTAAGTCAAATACATTAAAAGAGGAAAACCACGTGTCAGATCGCAATCTCTAACAAGACCACTTGCCTACTTTTCTCCTATTTCAGTCCATTCTTAACGGACACGTGCCAACATTTCTTCTAGACAATTTCACCTTCAATACTGCCGAGAATCTACCCACTAATGACCATAATGAAACATGCTTTGTGTGAGAGCCTGTTCATTTATTTTCATTCCCGTGAGTGCCTTCAGAGACCAGTGTTGCAATCACGGCTACTTACTATTTAATTCCCAGCCAAATTTATGGTCAAATTGAAAAATGGATGCAGGCAGCCTGATGCAGAATGCTTTTGTCTGAAGTGTCCTCATGGAATCATTATACTTGCATTAATCTTTAATCTGCAATTAAACAATCAGTTCTATGTAAAAGATAGCTGCAAACAGATCTCCTGAATGTGTACTAGACAATATATCTTAATGGGAGGTGTGGAGGATGGGGAGGGAGAGGAGAGGGTGCAATTAGGATGGAATTCATCACTGGTCGTGGTTCAGTGAAAGGTTATTTAGGGAACAAAAACTTCAATATTGTGCTTGATGACTTTTACGTGTTGACTGACTCTCCCAATACTCTCCTTTCTCCGCTGGGAAGGGGAGCCTGGAACAACAAAAAAACCAGGCAAGGCGGCCAGAGCAAAATGGACATAGGCACGGCTTGACTGATAAATGTCTTGGCAGAAAATGCAACCTGCTTTGGATGTGCAGCTTTCTAATTAAGAGACACTTTCCAGTTCCAGCAGATGCTTAATTGGAGAGGGAGCCTGCCAAGCAGGCATGGGGGCCACGATCATTACCAGGTAGTGTGAGAACATTAAGCTTATCAATTTCCTTCTCCTACCCCGCGGTTGTAAACAAAATGCCACCTTCTTACGCCAGCCAAGCACCTGGCGAAGAAGAGCGACCAAGTGAAAAAAGCCTGGCTTCTGAGCTTTGGGAAGCTATTAAGAGCAGATAACAGGGCAATTTATTTATTTACATTAATGTCAGTCTCCCCCTCTAAACTGTAAGCTTGTTGTGGAGAGGGGATGTTTCTTTTTATTGTTATAGTGTACTCCCCCAAGCTGTGAGTACAGTGCTCAGCACACAAAAAGCGCTCAATAAATATGATTGACTGACTGACTGAAAGCATCAGCTGGGATATAGTGATCCTTCATGGAAGAGTGGATTGAGTACAGGAGTGAGAGCCAGAAGGTCATGGGTTCTAGTCCCAGTTCTGCCGCTTGTTTCCCTTGTGGCCTTGGATATGTCACTTCACTTCTCTGTGCCTCAGTTCCCTTAAATGTAAAATGGGGATAAAGACTGTGAGCTCCATGTGGGACAGGGACTGTGTGCAACCCGATTTGCCTATATCCACCGCAGGACTTAGTAAAGTGCTTGGCACATAGTAAGTGCTTAACAAGTACCGCAATTATTATTGTATCATTATTTTTTCTAGCATTAGAACAGAATCACTGCCCACAAGAATAGGTATGGTGAAAAGCATCTGCTTCTGTTTTGAGTAAAGTTGCCCAATTCCATTTTTGAGAAAAGATAGCTTTGAAACATCTGTTCACTTCCATTTTCATCTAAAAGCTCAGCACTATCCACGCTGTGGTCTGCTAATTTGCATAAATGAATCTGTGGCATTTATGGAGTGTTTACTGGGTGTACGTTACTGTACTAAATGCTCGGATTGGGAAAACTGAGTTTCAATTTTAGCTCCAGCCCTGAATTCCCGTATCATGCTAAGTGACTTCATTTCTGCATCTTCTTTCTTTGGAAATTCAAGATGGTGAAAATTACCATCTTTACATATGAAGTGCAATGAATGTTTCTAAAGTGCTTTGTGGCCTGTAATGGAAAGAGCTTTTAAAATTCAAAGCATTTTTATTGGACTCAAGCATGGCACAATACCATGCCGTATTTAGAAATCCCTAATGCTCAATCAGAATTCCACACCTCTGTAGACTATCATAATAGAAAAGAAATCTCATAATCTCACGTTTTATTACCAACACAATTAATGAAACTGAATTTGTTCTGGTGATACTATTAGGCATTCCTCTTTAGTGTGGTTTAGATTACATAATCTAAACCCATTGCTATTAATGTCAAGAAATGAAACATGGCTATTACCATACGTGACTGTACCTGAGAGATTTCACTTCCACGCCATTTAAAGATGCAAAATATTTGCTTCCCCAAACCATTTACTCCTTACAAATCAGGTAATACAGACAAACATAATTAAGGACAAAGAAGTAAAAGGCATGTATTGATTCTAAATACTCAACCATTAGTAGAACTCTAATGCGATATTTTGTTAAGTAGCTGGTAAATGATTTAACTCCACCATACCATATGCTTTTTGCATGATCCTGGGTTTATGAATTAAGCCACACAAGAAGGCTTATTCCACCAGAATTTTTAATGGGAATCTGCCACATGATTTGAAACTGGTTATTCCATGAGGCTGTCTGAGTTCTGCTTCTCCAGATGACATTTCACAGTGCAGCATGAATTCTACAATAGTGACTGGACACTGCTACTTTAAGCTAATAAAATAACCCTGTAAATTCAAAAAATTTTTGACCAGAGTCCTGTCATGAGCCGTGAAGTTGAGAAGCACCGTGGCCTAGTGGAAAGAGCGTGGGCCTGGGAGACAGAGGACCTGAGTTCTAATTCCAGCTCTGCCACTCGTCTGCCATATGATTTTGGGCAAGCCACTCCAATTCTCTGTGCCTCAGTCAGCTCATCTTTAAAATGGGGATAAAATCCTAATCCCTCCTACTTAGATTGTGGGCCCATGTGGGACATGGGCTACGTCCAACCTGATTATCCTGTATCTTCCCCAGAATGTAGACCAGTCCTTGACACATACTAAGCGCTTAACAAATGCCCGCACCCTCCGCTCCTCCACCACTAATCTCCTCACTGTACCTCGCTCTCGCCTGTCCCGCCATCGACCCCCGGCCCACGTCATCCCCCGGGCCTGGAATGCCCTCCCTCTGCCCATCCGCCAAGCTAGCTCTCTTCCTCCCTTCAAGGCCCTGCTGAGAGCTCACCTCCTCCAGGAGGCTTTCCCAGACTGAGCCCCTCCTTCCTCTCCCTCTCCCCCCCTCCATCCCCCCGCCTTACCGCCTTCCCCTCCCCACAGCACCTGTATATATGTATATATGGTTGTACATATTTATTACTCTGTTTATTTATTTATTTATTTATTTTACTTGTACATTTCTATCCTACTTATTTTATTTTGTTGGTATGTTTGGTTCTGTTCTCTGTCTCCCCCTTTTAGACTGTGAGCCCACTATCGGGTAGGGACTGTCTCTATGTGATGCCAATTTGTACTTCCCAAGCGCTTAGTACAGTGCTCTGCACATAGTAAGCGCTCAATAAATACGATTGATTGATTGATTGATTGATTGAAATACCATAATTGTTATTACTGTTATTAGATAGAAGCAAACAGGGGTCAGAGATTCCCAGAGATTCTTCTCCTGGACTGGGAGCTGTATTTTGCCAGCAGAGGGTAAGGAGTGGAGCCACCACCTTGGCTTCATCTCCAATCCCCACATAACTGCTTTCCCTTCTAGCTTCTTGCTGTTGGAGATCATGAGACAGCAGGGGCTAGGGATGGAACTAGAAGAACAGAACTATAATTCCAACCCAGCCCGGGCCCCCATGGGCCGGGGCTCTGCCCCATCTTAACAAAAGGGCTGATGACACCGCAAAAAAATTTCCACCGAAGAAAAATAGTTGAAGCACTTTTTCTTTTACTGGAACTGAGTTCCAGCCTGTTTGGGTTTCAGCTTAACCCATTTTTATGTACAGCTTCTCTTTAATGCACACGTAAAGCCCCATAAAGACCTGGAGATGGTCTTCAAGAAAAACCTAGCAGTTCTTAAAATTTAATATGGGCTAGGAGGCCCGATGAACTTAGCAGTGGCTATTTTCCATTCAATTCCGTTTCTTATACTCAGTTCTCTTGAGATGTATGAAATGGAGAAGTCGAGTGACTGGAGCTATTTGTCTCAGCTTTCTTTTCGCAATTATCATCTGCAAGGCAAGGGCATTAATTTATTTGCAGCTTGGCCTGGGATATTTAATGGATAATAGCAGAAATAAATATCCATAAGGTTGTTTCATTTCTCTTTTCTTACCGTGGATAATTCAAAAACAGAGTCTGTTATGCAAAAGAAGGGAGTGGGAAAGCATAAATACAGTATTTCAAATAACAGCTATTAGTTTAGAGTCACAAAATCATCTGGAAAGAAAGATAAAATAAATGAGATACTTCATTGAAAATCAGTTAATCAGTCAACAATATGCCACCAATACAGCCTTTACTAAGCTTTCACAGGAGTTACAAAGGAAACAGCAAACCTACTTTCTGGCATAAGGGAGCTTTTACTGTAATGGAAAAGACAGGACAATATAATTGTAAAACGTATAACCATGTAGCTATATATCCATGTATCACTGTCCTCATTTTTCAAAGATGTTGTTCCAACTGATGGTGAGATCCTACCAACAATCCAATAAATCAATCAGTGGTATTTACTGAGTGCCTTAGTCTGTGCAGAACACTGTTTTAAGTTCTCAAGAAAATACAAAACAAGCTAGGTGGTAGACACCGTCTCTGCCCAAAGTAAGCTTACAAGCCCAGAGGAGGAGACGGACATTAAGATAAATTACAAATAGGGCAAAGGGCTGAGGGAGGGGCAGCTATCAAAGTGTTCCAGTGGCGGTTTGCAGAGGGGAGGGTGAGGAGGTGAAATGAGGGCTAAATTGGGGAAGGCCTCTTGGAGAAGATGAGATTTCAGATTGGCTTTAAGGTGGGAAGAGTGGTTGTCTGTCGGATACATGGGACAGGGACTATGTCCAACCTGATTTGCTTGTATCCACCTCAGTGCACAGTTCACTGCTTAGTACAGTGCCTGACACATAGTAAGTGCTTAAGCGGGAAGCAGCATGGCATAGTGGATAGAGCATGTGCCTGGGAGTCAGATGGTCATGGGTTGTAATCCTGGATCTGCCACATGTCGTCTGTGTGACCTTGGGCAAGTTACTTCACTTCTCTGGTCCTCAGTTATCTCCTCTTTAAAATAGGGATTGAGATTGTGAGCCCTACGTGGGACAGGAACTGTGTCCAACACCATTTACTTGTATTCACCACAGTGCTTAGTACAGTGCCTGGCACATAGTAAGTGCTTAACAAATACCATTATTATTATTATCTTCAAACACCACAATTATTATTATTACTATTATTATATGAAGGGAGAGGGAGTTCCAGGGCCAAAGGAAGATTTGGGCAAGGTAGAGGCGGCAAGATAGGCAATATCCAAATGTGTATGTGAGATCTGCGTGGCTGACAACCCAATCTATACTTTGAACATATCAATTTGGTTTCTTTATGCCCTGATGTTATTGTGGCTTGCAGGATATATTGCTGTTTCAAGACGGCCTCTTGGTAAGCCAATGCTCCTGAAACCTCTGCTCAAGGACAGCAACCTTTCTCCATACTGCTTCATGCCAGGCAGACTGGCTGCTTATATTCTTTTCCAATAAAACACAAGTACAATTGGGGACAGTAAAGCAATGGCAGAGCTTGGAGCCCAGCAGTTATGCTTGGGAAACTTAATGAAGGAGGTTAATCTTGAGCAAATTTTTGGAGGAGAAGAGGAGCATGGCTTGACAGGGAAATGAAGGGAATCGAGAATGATTTGTGTATTGACTGAGGAGGTAGAAGTTGGTTAGTCGTAAGCATGGGTGACAGCCAGTTTGAAGGACTAGAGTAGAAAGCTACACTGTTAGGACAGAGGCCCTAGTTCATGAAAGGGCTTGAAGCCAATGATTAAGTATTGTAATTTGATTTAAGAAATGACTGAGAATCACTCCACGAATCAGAGAAGAGAATGACATGATCATAAGGCATAAAGATAAAGCTATGAGAAAGGTTAAGTGTTTTAAGAGAAGCAGTGTGGCTCAGAGAAGCAGTGTGGCTCAGCAGGAAACAGCCCGGGCTTTGGAGTCAGAGGTCATGGGTTCAAATCCCGGCACTGCCAATTGTCAGCTATGTGACTTTGGGCAAGTCACTTAACTTCTCTGTGCCTCAGTTACCTCATCTATAAAATGGGGATTAAGACTGTGAGCCCCACCAGGGACAACCTGATCACCTTGTAACCTCTCCAGCACTTAGAACAGTGCTTTGCACATAGTAAGCGCTTAATAAATGCCATTATTATTATTATTATTATCATTATTATTATTATTATTATTATGAAACTAACCAAGGTCACACATAGGCTTGGAATTTGGAAGAGAACTTGGATTTCTGAGGTCAGTGTTTTTCCAATAGATTGTATTCTGATATTTATTGGAAATCTTAAAACTATATTTTTTCTTTAAACATCTAAATGGAAAAATTCTAAACATGATTTACCCAGTTCATTTTCCATGCAGAATTTTTAACTGAATCAAGGCACAAATGGTATAAGGGGCATCACTGAGTCACAATTCTATCTACTGGAATACAACTCACCCAAAATATGTTATTAGTCTGTAAACTCCTCCCTCTATCTCTAAGCTCCTTGTGGTCAGGGAGCATGTCTACCAACTCTGTTTCATTTTAATAATAATAATGGTATTTATTAAGTGCTTACTATGTGCCAAGCACTGTTCTAAGTGCTGGGGTAGATGCAAGGTAATCAAGTTGTCCCACGTGGGGCTCACAGTCTTAATCCCCATTTTACAGATGAGGAAACTGAGACACAGAGAAATAAAGTGACTTGCCCAGAGTCATACATCTGATAAGTGGTGGAGCTGGGATTAGAACCCATGGCCTCTGGCTCCCAAGCCCGGGATCTTTCCACTACGCCACGCTGCTTCTGATTTTACTTACCCACGCACTTAGTACAGTGCTCTGCACACAGTAAATGCTCAATAAATGCCATTGATTGATTGACTTATAGAGTTATATATGCAAGTCAAGACCGTGATAACTGTGCAGAATATTCTTTCTCTGGTATTTATTCATTCAATTGTATTTATTGAGCGCTTACTGTGTGCAGAGCATTGTACTAAGTGCTTGGTACTTCTGGAGGTGGGGGTGGTGTGGTGTGTGTGCATGTATGTTTGTGTGTGCATGTGTGTGCACACATGAGACGGTAGGGAAGGAGGTAGCTTTACAAGTATTTTCTGTTCCTTTCACTCTGACTTTAAAACCTCTTCTTATCTTTCAGCAGCATGCATCCTCAAGGAAAGCGCTATGTGCATTATCACAAAGAACAAAAATTGGCAGAAAGCATTAAGAAGTAAGCATGATTTATTTTATAGGCAATGTATTTAAACCAAAATGCAAAGAGTCCCTAAGAAGCAAACACTTGTGAAGGGTATTATGGAGAAAAATAATTAGTGTTCATTTGATCTCTCATCCACTACTCCCAGGAGCTCAATTTTAGTATCAAGTCAAAGGGATTAATAGGATACTATCTGGGTGAATACAGCTTCTTTGGCTATTTCACATTGGTACAGAAAATATATAAACCATTAATAACTCACTTTTATTTAAAGTGGAAGGGTCTGAATTGACATTCACAAAGGAATGGCAATGCTAAGGACTATTCAGAAAGCCTGGTCTCTGTGGACTTGGAACTAAAAGAAGTTACATTTTTTTCTTCCCTGCCGCAATCTCTGTTAATTGAACCTGTGGAGCCAAACCATCCCGGGTCTTAGTTTAATAATAAAAGTGGTAAAGAAGTGTGTGAAGCTACAATCTCAATGGTCAAATCAATTGGCCAAATCACATTTGAAACACAGGCACATTTAGCTGCCTCACCTTCTTGAAAGTGAAAAAGTGATGCAAAATTGAATTAAAATCTTCATTTACAATTGGGAACATGGCTTTAACCTGATATTCTTGGAAAGGTTGAACCAACAAGGCTTGGTGACAGAATGTATATGTGGGTTGACTGACAGACATGACTCATGGATAATGACAAGGTTACGGACTTGTGAGATGGGGAGAATAGTGATGTCGAAAGTGATGGAAAAGATAGGGAGAAGACAGGATTTAGGTGGAAAAATGAGGACATGTTTTGGACATGTTCAGAGTGCAGCATTGGCAGGACATCCAGGTAGAGATATCCTGAAGACAGGAGGAAATGAGAGACTATAGAGAAGGAAAGAGGTCAATGTTGGAAGGGTAAATTTCAGATGCATCCTGGTTGATGAAGCCAGGGGAGAGAATGATTTTTCCAAGGGACTGGGCCTGGATGGAGAATAGAATCTTGAGGGTCCCCCAAAGTTAGGGGATGAGAGGCAGAAGAGGAGCCTGTGAAAGGTACTGAGAGGGAACACCCAAAAAGATAGGAGGAGAACCAGAAAGGGAGAGTGTCACCGTAATCACGGTTATATATTGTTTCCAAGAGAAGGGAGGAGGTTCATGGTATTGAACGCAGCTGAGATGTTGAGAAAGATTAGGGTGGTGTAGCGGCCTTTGAATTTGTCAAAAGGTAATGCCATTGGTGACCTTAGAGGGGTCAGTTTCTGTGGAGTGAATAGGCAGAAGTCATATTTCTGGGGTCGAAGAGAGAATTGGAAAAGAGCAAGTGGAGGACAACCTGTAGACTAGTCACTCGAGGAGTTTGGGGAGGAATGGTAGGAGGGAGATGGGGAGATAATTGGGCGTGTTGTGTGGTTAAGAGATAGCTTTTAAGAATAGGGCATACATAGGCATATTTGAAAGTAGTGGGAAGGACTCATAGCAAAGTCAGTGTATGAAGATTGAGGTCATGGAGGGAAGAAAGGATGGGGTAAGTGTATTGACAAGTTGTGAAGGGATGGGTTTGGAGGCACAGGTGGTGGTGGGCATTAATTTTGAGAGGAGGCAGGAGATCTTTTCTAGAGATACAGCTGGGAAGGATGGAAGAGTTGAAAAGGTGTCATGAGTACAATCACTCATCCTATCACGCCTGGATTACTGCATCAGCCTCCTTGGTGACCTCCCAGCCTCTTGCCTTTCCCCACTCTAGTCCATACCTCACTCTGCTGCCCAGATCATTCTTTTACGAAACCATTCAGGACGTATCACCCGACTCTTCAAATAACTCCAGTGGTTGCTCACTCACCACTACATCAAACAAAAACTCCTCACCATTGGCTTTAAAACACTCAATCACCTTGCTCCTTCCTATCTTACCTCTCTACTTTCCTACTTATAACCCAGCCCACACACTTCACTCCTCTAACGCAAACATTCTCACTATGCCTTGATCTCATCTATTTCTCCACTGACCCCTCACCCATGTCCTGCGCCTGGCCTGGAACACTCTCCTTCCTCAAATCTGACAATTACTCTCCCCCTCTTCAAAGCCTTATTGAAGGCACATCTCCTCAAAGAGGCCGTCCATGACTAAATGCCCCCTTTCCTCTTTTCCCATTCCCTTCTGCATCACCCTGACTTACTCCCTTTGTTATTCTCCCCAACCAGCCCCATAACACTTATGTACATATCTGTCATTTATTTATATTAATGTCTGCCTCTCCCATCTAGACTGAAGGCTTGCTGTGGACAGGGAATGTTGTATTACTATTTACTGTTATATTGTAATAATAATAATGACATTTATTAAGCGCTTACTATGTGCAAAGCACTGTTCTAAGCACTGGGGAGGTTACAAGGTGATCAGGTTGTCGCATGGGGGACTCACAGTCTTAGTCCCCATTTTACAGATGAGGTAACCAAGGCCCAGAAAAGTTAAGTGACTTGCCCAAAGTCACACAGCTGACAATTGGCGGATCTGGGATTTGAACACATGACCTCTGACTCCCAAGCCCTTGTTCTTTCCACTGCTGCTTCTCAAGCACTTAGGACAGTGCTCTACACACAGAAGTATGGTATATATGCAAATTTATGCTTCTGCAAGTTATGAGAATAATCAGGAATTTGGTTACTGTATCTCTCAATGTAAGAGAAAGACATCAGCTGGCCATGCTATGAAGTTGGAAGAGCTAAGGATACCCATAGTTGCTGATACTTTATCTTGCTCCAAAGGAAAAGGAGAAGGGGACATTAGTTAATCAATCAATAGCATTCACTGAACACTTAGTGTGTGCAGAGCACAGTACTAAGACTACAATAGAGCTAGTAGAAGATGCCTGCCCTTAAGGAATTCATACATTAGTGACGCAGACAGTGACTAAACTAAATTACAGGTAGGGGGAAGCAAAATACTTTAAACCTATTTAAGTGATTTGGGGTGTTGGATAGGAAGATGGAGTATGCAAGTGGTAAGGGGGTGGGAACTCAAGTTCACACAGGACAAAGAAGTGTTGAAGTGGAAGGATGCATGGACTAGGGCAGGAAGGGGATGGCCAGCCCCTAAATTACAGAAAAAAACATATTACATTAGTTTATCTCTCTAATTTACTAGTACAACTAAGCCTACATGCTTTGCTCCTCTAATGCTAACCTGCCCACTATAGCTCTGTCTTGTCTATCTCACCATTAACCTCTAGCCCACATCCTGCCTCTGGCTGGATTTCTCTCCTTCTTTACTGAAAATCACTCTCCCCATCTTCAAAGCCTTATTAAAATCACATCTTCAGGAGTTCTCCAATTAAGCACTCATTTCCTTTTTTTCTACTCCTTTCTGTGTCACCCTTGCACTTGGATTTGCTCCCTTTATTCACCCCCACATCCCACAACCCTTATATACATATCCATAATTTGTCTATTCATAAATGTATTTATTTATTTATTTATTCATTTATTTATTCATTTATTTATTTATTTTGCTCCTCTTGGGAGCCAGCAGTCATGGGTTCTAATCCCAGCTCCGCCACTTGTCAGCTGTGTGACTTCGGGCTATTCACTTAACTTCTCCGAGCCTCAGTTACCTCATCTGTAAAATGGGGATTGACTGTGAGCCCCATGAGGGACAACCTGATCACCTTGTATCCCCCCCGGTGCTTAGAACAGTGCTTCACACATAGTAAGCACTTAACAAATGCCATTATTATTATTATTATTATCATTATTATTATTATGTCTATTTCCCCCAATAATAATGATAATGATAATAATAACAATAGTGGTAATTGTTAAGTGCTTACTATGTGCCAAGCTCTGTACTAAGCACTGGAGTAGGTACAAGATAAGGGTGAGGAATTTTTGCCTGATGTGTAGGTTGATTGGTAGCCAATGGAGATTTTTGAGGAGGGGAGTAACATGCCCAGAGCATTTCTGCACAATGCATAGAGAATAGTGAGAAGCAGCATGGCTCAGTGGAAAGAGCCCGGGCTTTGGAGTCAGAGGTCATGGGTTCAAATCCCGGCTCTGCCAACTGTCAGCTGTGTGACCTTGGGCAAGTCACAACTTGTCTGTGCCTCAGTTCCCTCATCCATAAAATGGGGATGAAGACTGTGAGCCCCACGTGGGACAACCTGATCACCTTGTATCCCCCCAGCGCTTAGAACAGTGTTTTGTACATAGTAAGAACTTGACAAATACCATTATTATTATTATTATTATTGTGTAAGAAACCTTTCTCCATTGTAAAGCAGATTAGTCCTTTGACAACTGAATATGGACAACCAAATCATAAAGCATAATCCTATTTCTATTCTTTATTCATTAATCATATTTATTGAGCGCTTACTGTTTGCAAAGCACTGTACTAAGTGGTTGGGAGAGTACAATACAACAACAATACAACAACAAAGGGACAATACAACAACAAAGGGACATATGCCTTGCCCACAGTGAGCTCACAGTATAGAGGAGGAGACAGACATTAATATACATAATCAATTACAATAAATGAATAATGTACAATTATAATTTATTTGGATCAAGGCATCTAAGATATCTTCAGTCTATAATCAGTGGGCATTATCAAAAATCTTGCACAATAATAAACTAAAGATTGTGGCCTGGAGACAAATAACACAAGACAGCAGGCTGATAATTATAAACCACATCAACCAATCAATCAGTCAAGGCTGTCCATCACCTCACCTCCTCCTGCCTCACCTCCCTTCTCTCCTTCTCCAGCCCAGCCCGCACCCTCCGCTCCTCCTAATCTCCTCACTGTGCCTCATTCTCGCCTGTCCCGCCATCGACCCCCGGCCCACATCATCCCCCTGGCCTGGAATGCCCTCCCTCCGCACATCCGCCAAGCTAGCTCTCTTCCTCCCTTCAAAGCCCTACTGAGAGCTCACCTCCTCCAGGAGGCCTTCCCAGACTGAACCCCCTCCTTCCCCTCCCCAACCCCCTCTCCTTACCTCCTTCCCCTCCCCACAGCACCTGTATATATGTATATATGTTTGTACGTATTTATTATTGTATTTATTGTACTTGTACATATTTATTCTATTTATTTTATTTTGTTAATATGTTTTGTTTTGTTGTCTGTCTCCCCCTTCTAGACTGTGAGCCCACTGTTGGGTAGGGACCGTCTCTATATGTTGCCAACTTGTACTTCCCAAGCGCTTAGTACAGTGTTCTGCACACAGTAAGCGCTCAATAAATATGATTGAATGAATGAATGAATGTGTCTCATGGGGCTCACAGTCTAAGTAGGAGGGAGAACAGGTATGGAATCAGCACTCCAAGAAGTAATGTTGCCTTATGAATAGAGCATGGCCCTGGACGTCAGAGGGGCTGGGTTCTAATCCTGGCTCCACCACTTGTCAACTGTGTGACCTTAGGCAAGTCATTTAACTTCTCTGTGCCTCATTCATTCATTCATTCATTCATTCAATCATATTAATTGAGCACTTACTGTGTGCAGAGCATTGTGCTAAGCACTTGGGATGTACAATTAAGCAACAAATAGAGACAATCCCTGCCCACAAGTGGCTCATGGCCTCAGTTACCTCATCTGTAAAGTGAGGATTAAGTCTATGAGCCCCAGGCTGGACAAGACTGTGTCCAACCTGAGCAGCTTCTATCTGTCCCAGTGCTTAATAGAGTGCCTGGTGCATAGTAAAGTGCTTAATAAATAATCATTAAAAAAGAAGAAGAATCCCTAAATTTGCGCTTATGAGGGAAATGAGGCACAGGGAAGTTAAGTGACTTCATCATCATCAACAATCATATTTATTGAGCACTTACTGTGTGCAGAGCAGTGTACTAAGCGCTTGGGAAGTACAAGCTGGCAACATATAGAGACAGTCCCTACCCAATAGTGGGCTCACAGTCTAAAAGGGGGAGACAGAGAAAAAAAAAAACCAAACATACTAACAAAATAAATAGAATAGATATGTACAAGTAAAATAAATAAATAAATAAATAAATAGAGTAATAAATATGTACAAACATATATACATATATACAGGTGCTGTGGGGAAGGGAAGGAGGTAAGATGCGGTGGGGGGGGGGGGGGGGGATGTGCTGTTTCCCTAGGCCACAGTGCTAGACTCCAAGCTCCTTGAGGGTAGGGAGTGTGTCTATCAATTATATTGTACTCTCCCAAGTGCTCAGGACCATACTCTGCACAGTGCCTGTAGGCTCTTTGCTTTCACCAGGTGGATAAAGCAGGCTCTAATCTTAGACAAGATCATTGCTTCAGCCTGTGGTTGGCCATGGGTTTATATTTATATATCTTGGTTGGGTTGTAGGTTGAAGATTGATACACTCAGGCTGCAAATCTCCTTTTAAGCTATGCATTCGTTTTCAAGAAAATGTGGTAACTAAACCACATTAGCAAATCAACAACACTGTCTGTTTAAAAGGTACCTGCTTTTAACTGTTTACACATGAATGTGCGCAGGAACTACAAAAGACAATTTTTCCATGGTTTGCATGTTTGGGGGGTTAAGTACACTGTACTCAATTAATGACTCCTCTTCTAGTGCTTTGACACAATAAAACTATACAAAGTGAAATTCAAAAGCATTGTTCTTTGGACCTCATCAAGCACGCGCTACTGCCGTAGGTATTTTCAACAAGACCAAATCTCATTTTATAGGCATTTTGTTCACTTCCAGAGATAATAACACAAAGGCTATGTTTTCCGCGCTCAACCGTCGGTATTATCCTGTTTTATTTTATTCATCTGAAACTTGCCACCCACCAGAGCCATATCCCATCTCCTGCTGCCCTTAGATGTCATTGAAAAGATACTAATAATATTTGTGGTAAGGTATGCCATTCTGTCATCAGGAGCAAAGCTATTTTGTACAGTAATGCAAATGACTGCATTCATCAAAGGAGCTTTGTTAGTTATTCATTGTGTTTCTTATCACTCCTTCTCCAAACCTCAGAGTCTCTGCAGAGAGCACAGAGGTGTGTCAACAGCAACATCAGCTCCTGTCAAATGTATCCTTATCAGGCAGAGCAGGGCACCCTGGGAATGACCGGCCAAGCAGCATCATCCTCCCTTGTCTTTCTAGCCCTTTGAACAAAGCAGGGCTCTTTGTCCTCGTTCTATGATCTCCTTTCCTCAGACAAGCTTGTAGTGTGAAACCAGTAAACTTACCTGGAAGAATAATATGAAAAGTAAAGGACCGGAGGGGACCACTAGACTGCCCCACCCAACTCCCTCACCTTTATTACTACGGAGTGGATTGATTTGTCCAGTCTTCCTGATGGGGCTTTAAAGGAATAAATTGAAAACAACATTCAAAGACACCATCCGTCCCTCAAAAAGCCAGGTGGCATGTGCAGGGAGGAGAAACTGAAAATGAGATCGACAACTTTAGCAAGGGGCAGCCACAGTTTCTCAAACTGTCAGGTCATCATCATTGTCATCATCAATCGTATTTATTGAGCGCTTACTGTGTGCAGAGCACTGTACTAAGCGCTTGGGAAGTACAAGTTGGCAACATATAGAGACAGTCCCTACCCAACAGTGGGCTCACAGTCTAAAAGGGGGAGACAGAGAACAAAACCAAACATACTAACAACAAAATAAAATAAATAGAATAGATAAGTACAAGTAAAATAAATAAATAGAGTATGTACAAGCATATATAGTCAGGTGGGACTGAGTTGTTTGCATTCCACTTAATATGGCTTCATCCATTTTAACATTTCTATTCTTTACCTTCTTTGGGCTGGGAGGGAGATAAATCCCACTTGAGGAGCTCCCTCTCCCATCTTTTCTAGCTGCTAGGAGGTTTTTGTTGAAGATTATGACAGCATAGAAATGGCCTTACTACAATAAGGATAATCAGAACCACACAAATCAGTACCATGGACTAATATCCCCTAATGTTTAATACAAGATGCCACAGATCCTGCCCTAATTAATATTTAGGGCTCTTCTGATGAGATTCTTCCCCATCACAGACAGTGAGTCAAGGGAGCCTGCCAGCTTTAACCTCTAACCTACCTCAAAACACAGCCTTATTAAATAACTTGGCCAGGTTCATTCTGGCATGAAATGTAATAAACAAGGCACAGAATGTGCTATAATTAAACCAGTTTGGAAGGGTCTATCAGATACTCAATAATTATGGATTATGTCACACAATAATTCTGTGAGCTGGAGCAGACAATGCCCTGTTGATAAACTGGATGACCCCCCCAGATGCTTTTTCGCTCAACTCACCCAGGATTATTCTCCTTATGGAGAAGAGAAATTAAATGCAACTGAATAGTTTCTATGATATCTTAGATAACTAACAGAGATTCCAGGATCTGTGTCCGAGGCGACACTTTGCCATTCTTCTGGGTGAATGATTTAATATCTCTGTGTTTCTGGTTTTCTTCTCCCGATTAAAAGAGAACAATATCTTTTGAATACCAGCCCTTCTTCCTAGGGTCTGGCAAGTCTATTGTCAGTCTCACTGATTTTAATTAATAACAGTGGAGGAACAGTGTGCTGAAGCTGTGTGTATGTTTAATCATTTGCTAATGCCATTTGGTAATGCTAATACCAGCTTTTTCAAGGCTAGGATTCTGGATTGTTTTTTTTTTTTTTTGCCTTATTGAAAATCTTTCATGCAATTTCTCTGTGGGGACATTCTAGCACATGAACTATCAGAAATCCACAAATTTTTCTTTGGAGACCAATTCGTCTTTCAGAAGAAAACCTTTTTCTGTCTCAGGTGTGCCTAGTATATTACTTACTTTTATTTGCTCATATACCCAGGTAGATCTATAGGATCAAATCCAATACTCTTTATATTGGGAAAAAGCTCCATTTAAGAACATTTAAACCTCCTTATTAATGTTGACACAAAGGATCAGAACATCAGTGGAAAAGTCCAGCCATGTACATAAAGAACCACCTGCATGCTCAGGGTAAAAACCACCGGGAAATGGCAGTTTCATTCTGGGCTTCCCATCCCCAGACCCTGATCCATTTTTCTATCCCCTAGAGGAGAAAGAACAATCCTCCACAATGTACATCCAGTATCTTCCTCACATCAACTTCCACCTGCTGCCGCCGCCAACTTCCTGGGAAGGAGAGAGCCCGCCATGTCAGTTGGAGAGTCTGTCAGTCTAAATCACCTATATGACACACACAAGGAAGATGTGTCATAGTAATTGTTCTATGTGTGTTTTTACCCCCATTGGGCTCTGAGGCCTGATTGGGACAGGGACTGGGTCTAATCTGCCCCAGGCCTTAGCATGGTGCTTCTTACATAGCTTCTCTCATTCCCCCCCCTTGTAGACTGTAAGCCCGTTGGGGGCAGGGATTGTCTCTGTTGCCGAATTGTACTTTCCAAGAGCTTAGTATGGTGCTCTGCACACAGTAACTGCTCAATAAATACAACTGAATGAATGAATGAATGAATGAATGAGTAGTATGAAATACTCTGCCCCACTTCAAATCCTTGTTAAATGCACATCTCCTCCATGAAGCCTTCCCAGATTAGGCACTCACTTTCTTCTTCTCCCACTCCGTTCAGTGTCACCCTGACTTGCTCTCTTTGTTCTTCTCTCTTCCCAGCCCCACAGCATTTAGGTACATATGTAACAAATGTTTTTCTCCCCTGCTCTAGACTGTAAGTTCATTGTGGGAAGGGGATGTGCCTGTTTATCATTGTATTGTACTCTCCCAAGTGCTTAGCACAGTGCCCTGCATACAGTAAGCACTCAATACATATGACTGAATGAAAATGAATGAAGTGCTTAAGAAATCAATCAGTGGTATTTATTGACTTCTTGCTGTGCTATACTAAGTGCTTTGGAGAGTACAGTTCAATAGAGTTAGCAGACACTTTCCCTCCCTGTAATGAGCTTACAGTCTAGAGGGGGAGATAGGCATTAATATAAATAATTTACACTCACTCCCTTGGTGACCTCATTCGCTCCCACGGCTTCAACTATCATCTCTATGCTGATGACACCCAAATCTACATCTCTGCCCCTGCTCTCTCTCCCTCCCTCCAGGCTCGCATCTCCTCTTGCCTTCAGGACATCTCCATCTGGATGTCTGTCCGCCACCTAAAACTCAACATGTCCAAGACTGAACTCCTTGTCTTCCCTCCCAAACCCTGCCCTCTCCCTCACTTTCCTATCACTGTTGTTGGCACTAACATCCTTCCCATCTCACAAGCCCGCAACCTTGGTGTCATCCTCGACTCCGCTCTCTCGTTCACCCCTCACATCCAAGCCGTCACCAAAACCTGCCGGTCTCAACTCCGCAACGTTGCCAAGATCCTTCCTTTCTTCTCCATCTAAACCGCTACCTTGCTCTTTCAAGCTCTCATCCTATCCCGCCTGGACTACTGTATCAGCCTCCTCTCCGATCTCCCATCCTCCTGTCTCTTCCCACTTCAATCCATACTTCATGCCGCTGCCCAGACGGTCTTTGTCCAGAAATGCTGTGGGCATGTTACTCCCCTCCTCAAAAATCTCCAGTGACTACCAATCAACCTACGCATCAGGCAGAAACTCCTCACCCTTGGCAAGGCTCTCGATCACCTCGCCCCCTCCTACCTCACCTCCCTTCTCTCCTTCTACAGCCCAGCCCACACCCTCCGCTCCTCCGCCGCTAATCTCCTCACCGGGCCTCATTCTCACCTGTCCTGCCATTGACCCCCGGCCCACGTCATCCCCCTGGCCTGGAATGCCCTCCCTCCGCACATCCGCCAAGCTAGCTCTCTTCCTCCCTTCAAGGCCCTACTGAGAGCTCACCTCCTACAGGAGGCCTTCCCAGACTGAGCCCCCTCTTTCCTCTCCCCCTCCTTCCCCTCTCCATCCCCCACACCTTACCTCCTTCCCTTCCCCACAGCACCTGTATATATGTATATATGTTTGTACGTATTTATTACTCTATTTATTTTACTTGTACATATCTATTCTATTTATTTTATTTTGTTAATATGTTTTGTTTTGTTCTCTGTCTCCCCCTTCTAGACTGTGAGCCCACTGTTGGGTAGGGACCATCTCTATATGTTGCCAACTTGTACTTCCCAAGCACTTAGTACAGTGCTCTGCACACAGTAAGCCTCAATAAATACGATTGATTGACTGATAATATACAATTCAAAGATATACACATAAGTGCTATAGAGTTGAGGGTAAGGTGAATATCAAATGACCAGAGGTGACAGATCCAAGTTCATAGATGATGCAGAAGGGAAAGTGAGACAGAGAAAGGAGGTCTTAATCAGGGAAGGCCTCTTCGAAGAAAAGTGAGCTTAATAATGCTTTGAAAGTGGGGAGAGTGATGGTCTGGCATATATGGAGAGGGAGAGAGTTCCAAGCTAGTGGAAATAGGTGGGATAGGGGTCGGTGGTGAGATAGATGAGATAAGGGCAATAAGATGATACCTATTAAATGCAAGACCAAATAGGTGAATATCACCTTGTTAAATCTAAAATGATTTATCATGCCATTCTTCAGGATACATTTTTCCTTTTAACTGCCCCACATACCAAAAGATTACACATTCTGGAAACACACAGTATTAGTAGAAATATTTTCAAATCATTACTGCAAAATATTGCAGCTGGCCAAAACAAAATGTTACTCATACTCATACTATAATTTGTTTCAATATTCCCTTACTGCATGTAGTTCCTCTTGACACTAAAAATTGAATGGACAAGTGCCAGTACTAGATGATTCAGTCAGTCACCACCCAATAGGTGGAAGTCAGGGCCACCGTCTCCTGAGTCTCCTTCCAACTCGTTGATTCAATTATTCTTGAATTAAGAATTACTGAATATTCTTGAAAAACTGAATCCTTAGCCTGTGCAGGGCCCATTCTGACCTTCTTGGGGTCTCCTGAGATTTCTTTCTCAGAATACCATGCCTCATTTTGGTGACCAAATTTACTTCATACAAGCAAATTTTTTTTAATGGTAGCTGTTAAAAACTTACTATGTGTCAAGCAGTGTTCTTAGTGCTGGGACAGAAACAAGATAATCAGTTTGGACACAGTTCCCATCCCGTAAAGGGCTCACAAGCTAAACTGGGGGGAGAAGGATTTAATCCCCATTATACAGATGAGATAACTGAGGAGCAGAGAAGATAAGTGAATTGGCCAAGATATCACAGCAGGTCTGTCCTATGAATCGATGCCTTATCGTGGTCGGAGCGTTTGCATATGCTGACGAAGCTTAGAGCACTGCCACATAGGACTATCCACACAGGAAAGATCTAAGCTGAAGTGGCAGACAAATTTGATTCACCTGTGCTAGGCAGCAGCAATGTAGGACAGAGTCAAAGGTGGATGATTAAGGGATCAAAACTTTGATCAAAGACAATGGCAGAGACTCAAGTTTTTACTGTGTGGAAGAATGTAATGGTAAACCGCTTAATAATAATAATTATTCTCTACCAAGAAAACTCAACAGATTCACATACTAGAATGACCTTATGACAAAACATGGGTAGTTCTGAAGAGGGTGTGTCCATGGAATTGCTGTAGGTCAGAAACGACTCTACGGCATTTGAAGAATCACAGCAGGTAAGTGGTTGTTATGGGCAGGGAAGTGGCTGCTAATTCTGTTATACTGTATTCTTCCAAGTGCTTAGTACACTGATCGATTGATTGAAGTGGTAGACCAGGGTTTAGAATACAGATCCTCTGACTTTCTGTACTCTTTCCTCTGAGCCACACTGCTTTAGTGCACTAAATCTTTCTAGGGTTCAAAAGGCTCTCATGAGGAAAGGAGTGCCACAGTTCATTCCATTTTCTGCTGATACTATAGCGTCCTGATTTTCAGTCACTCTAAGAAGAGGTAGCTTGATTCTGTTAATTGATTGCAGTTAGTCTGATGTACAGGACCCCTCTCAGGGTTACACCTGGAGAGTTTCCAGTACTTTACTAGTCATGACTACAAGAGGGAGAGTCAAGCAGAGGCATATCCATTCCATTCCTATCTTAGGCAGTGGCTACGAGCGGAAGTCACCTACAAGTCAAAACTCACCTGTGCTGGGCAGCAGTGGCATGGGAGAGAATTGAGGGTGGAAACTCATTTTCTGTGTGGGAGAAGGCAATGGTCAACCAATTCTGGATTTTGACCAAGAAAACATTATGGATTCACTACCAGAACGATTGCAGATGGAAATGGGGTGTTCTGGGAGAGATGTGTTTATGGCATCGCTTTGGATAGGACACAATTTGACAGCATAAGGCAACAACAACAACAACAATGTACAGGATGGAGAGTCAAGGTACCACTCAAGTAACAAAGTCCTAATGACATTAGTTGAACAGCAAATATGTACCTAATCTTCAACTCAAATCAGATGCACACTTGTCATCTTGTCTACTCAGGGATACTCTCACATTCTCAGTGTCTGAAAACTCTGGGTTACTCTGTCGACTCAATTAGAGCCTGTTGTGAGATGGAGGTGGCAAACCTTAGCACACTAAGACAAGGTTTTCAACTACCAGATGAAACAATGTACTCAGAGTAAAAGAAGTCATTACTCACCTTCACAGCTCTCCACAGCCCTGGGAGGAATGGCCCAAAATCAGAAAACAGAAATGCTAAGAACCGCTTAGAAACTTTATGGGTGAATTAAGCCAAATAAAAGATGGAATACAATTCTTGAACAAACGAAGGATCCATCTCCCCAACCTCAGCTTATTTTGGTGGACTTGGATTTCAACCCAAATTCTACTTTTGCTACAGAGGGAAGATAGTTGGGGCATGATTCTGCAGCACTGGTCAAGAAGGAAGGACAGAACTAGTGATATCTAGATACTGAAGCATTTGAGGTTTGCCATCAACTAATCTCCTTAAATGTCTCCACCTAGGTTCACAGAACAGGTGGTGGGTATTGAGCTCACTGGCATTTCAAATATGAGGTCACTTGTTCTATTACTGCTAATAAAAGCTCCTAAAGTAATGATTGTAATGGGTACACAAAGACAGTTCACTCTTAGCCAAATAGCTTCATTGATTTTACCTTGGTAGGAAGATTAAAAGAACTTCACAGTTAAACAATGATCACTAAAACTTGTCAATATCTTTCAGTACTAGAATATAAGGAAAATTTAACGAAGGCTTTCTAATATATTAACTTTCTACATGAAATATATATATATGGGATACTTGAAATAATCAGCAATGGAGTATTTCAGTTAGAGATGACGCAGCAAGACATCATAAAGCCAACGAGTGAGTAGAAAAGTAGCAGATACGCTGCAATGAGAGGAAGAGCAAGGTAATGGATTTAGGGAAAAGCGACCCCAGCTGCTAGTCATGAAAATGTTTAGAGAGCTATCAGCTATGACTCAGGATAGAAATCTTGGAATCTTTGACAACTATTTCTTCGAGTCATTGGTCCAGTTTGTGCTTGGCAGGTGGTAAAGTCAGCGACATGCAGGAAAGGTATAGAAAACAAAAGTCTTTGTGGCTCAGTGGAAAGAGCCCGGGCTTTGGAGTCAGAGGTCATGGGTTCAAACCCCAGCTCCACCAATTATCAGCTGTGTGACTTTGGGCAAGTCACTTAACTTCTCTGGGCCTCAGTTACCTCATCTGTAAAATGGGGATTAAGACTGTAAGCCCCGTATGGGACAACCTGATCACCTTGTAACTTCCCCAGCACTTAGAACAGTGCTTTGCACATAGCAAGCGCTTAATAAATGCCATTTTAAAAAGTCTATATTGGGCCTTCCCTGATTAAGCTCTCTTTTCCTTCTCTTCAACTCCCTCCTGCATCACCATGATTTGCTCCCTTTAGTCAACCCCTCTCCCAACCTCACAACACTTACATACATTTCTGTGGTTTACTTATGTATATTAATGTCTGTCTCCCCTTCTAGACTGTAAGCTCACTGTGGTCAGGGAATGTGTCTGTTATATTGTTCTATTGTACTCTCCCAAGTGCTTAGTTAAGTGCTCTGCACATGGTAAGTACTCCATATATACCACTGAGTGGTTATTGAGAAACAATCTTCCAACTCAGATTGTACTTTCCCAAGTGCTTAGTACAGTGCTCTACACAAAGTGCTTAATAAATATGACTGATTGATTACTTGGCAACTATTCATACCCTGGGAAATACCACATGTGAAATGTCTACCATGGAGCTAGAAGGGGCAGAGACAAGTGCAAAAAGATGATCTGGGAGATGGAGCAATTTCCTTATGAGGTAGCGCCTGAAAAGAGTTACTGTCTGGAAAGATGAAAGTTGAAAAGGGACATGATGCGAGTGTGGCCATTGAGCAGAAAATCATGCTTGCATAGTGGGGCACATTGTCCATAGACTTAGTACCCATTCCTGATCTCTGGAAAAGTAACATGAGTTTGCTTCAACAGCCACAAAAAATGTTAACCAAACTCAGGCTATGTTTCTTTTGTTTAGAAAAAGTAACAAAATGCTAGACAGGAGCAGCATACCCTAGTGAAAAAAGCCTGGGCTTGAGAGTCAGGGGGCCTGGGTTCTAATCCCAACTCTGCCAGGCGCCTGCTGAGTGACTTTGGATAAGTCACTTCACTTCTATCTGCCCTTCTAGACCACAAATTTCTTGTGGGTAAGAAACATATCTACCAGTTCTTTTATAGTGTACTCTTCAAAGCTCTTAATAAAATGCTCCATCTACCTGATTTACTCCCTTTTTTCCTCCCCCAGTGCAGTGCAGTGCTTGACTGCACTTATGTACATATCTGTAATTTTCTCCATCACCCTACCTTTGTCTCTTTGCTCTCCCCTGACACCCCTCAGCCACACAGCATTTACGTATGTATCTCTAGTTTTATTTATTTGTACAGATGTCTGTCTCCCCTCCTCTTAACTGGAAATTCATTGTGGGCAGGGAATGTGTCCATTTATTGTTGTATTGTACTCTTCCAAGTGCTTAGTACAGTGTTCTGCACACAGTAAGCACTCAATAAATACGACTGAATGAACGAATGCTCTGCACATAGTAAATGCTCGATAAGTGTTAACGATTGACTGATTATCTGGGCCTCGGGATTCCTCATCTGTAAAATGGGGATGAAAAGCCTCAAGGTTCCAAAGTACATAATCTTACAGGTCTCCAGCGGGTACTATAAGGTCTCCAATGATAGAATTATCCCTTTGGGAGACCCCATCCATAGGTGCCTTTCTTTGTCCTCCCATATCTTCACAGGGCTCTTTGCCTAAGCCGTGACAGAGAGATGGCCATCTGTTGGTAATCACCAGATAAAGAATTTCTACATGAGAGAACATCCCTGTAGAGGTTTTGTAAAAATAACTGTGGTGTTTGTTAAAGGCTTAGTATGTCTCAACTACCCTACTAGGTATTGGGGTAGATGATAATAATAATAATACTGATGATGGCATTTGCTAAGCACTTACTATGTGCCAAGCACTGTTCTAAGCACTGGGGAGGCTACAAGGTGATCAGGTGGTCCCACTTGGGCCTCACAGTCTTAATCCCCATTTTACAGATGAGGTAACTGAGGCACAGAGAAGTTAAGCGACTTGCCCAAAGTCACACAGCTGACAATTTGCAGAGCCGGGATTTGAACCCATGACCTCTGACTCCCAAGCCCGTGCTCTTTGCACTGAGTCGTGCTACTTCTCTAAGATAATAAAGTCAGGCAAAGTCCCTGCCCCAAATGCGGCTCACAATCTAATGGGAGAGAGAACGTATTTACTCACCACTTTATTGATGAGGAAACTGAGGCACAGAGAGATTATATAGTTTACCCAGGGTCACACAGTAGGTAAAAGGAAGTACCAGGATTTTAAATAATAATTATAAGTATTATTATTCATAACAATAATAATAATAATGGTATTTGTTAAGGGCTTACTATGTTTAAAGCTCTGTTCTAAGCAATGGGATAGATCATCAGGTTGGACACAGTCCCTGTCCCACATTTAAAAAATATGATATTTATTAAGTACTTACTATGTGCCAGGCACTGTACTAAGTCCTGGGGTGGGTACAAGCATATCGGGTTGGACACAGTCCCTGTCCCACGTGGGGCTCACAGTCTCAATCACCATTTTACATTTAAGGGAACTGAGGCCCAGAAAAGTGAAGTGACTTGCCCAAGGCCACACAGAAAACAAGTGGTGGAACCGAGATTAGAACGAATGACCTTCTGACTCTCAGGCTCATGCTCTACCCACTTTGCCATGCTGCTTCTCACATAGGGCTCACAGTCTAAATGCCCATTTTAGAGATGAGGAAACTGAGGCACAGAAAAGTTAAGTGACTTCCCCAAAGGTGCAAAGCAAAAAGTGACAAAACTGGGTTTAGAACCCACATTCTTCTGACTCTCAGACCTGTGCTTTTTATCCACTAGGCCATGCTCCTTCCACCCAGGTCCTCTGACTCCCTGGGACTTATTCTCATCCCCAGGCCATACTGTTTAGTATGGTTATGGTAAAAAGGAACAAAATGTGACCAAGAATTACATCGCTCTAGGTGTGTATTTTTGAGCTACTGAATATTCTATAATGTCAGGAATAAACAAAAAAGAGAAAAACTATGATTCTGTATATTGGGATACAGTGGAAAAGAATGATTATTAACTAAGATAATCATATTTAATGGTAAACATTAGAATTCATTAAAATGATATACAGTTCTGTTGTAAAGGGAGGCTGCGTGCTTATAATTAACTATTGCTAATACCTATCTGAATACTTGAAAAGGAGAAAAATGTATTCAAGCGGGGAATAAACTATTCGTCAAAGTTACGACTAATATATAAATGAAAGGCAGCAGTGAAAACATGTGCTAGTCAGGCTGTGTTTACGATCCCCTGACAGAGAATGTATAAATAGAAAAAATTTACCACTTATTCACTAAGGGCTAATGAGGCAGAACTAAGACTGGGTCCTCACTATCATTCAGGTAGATGACGTTTGCAACTTCTCAATTTCCTAAAGAACAGCATCGTTGAAAGTCGCTTCTGAAACAAAGGCTATTTTGTGTGTGTGTTACTCTGACAAATTAAAACTGAAATCATCCCAGAAATTTCATTTTTCTTTTTTCTAGAGAAGTGGAATGGCTTAGTGGATGGAGTCAGTAGGACATGGGTTCTAATCCTGACTCTGCCACTTGCCTGCTCTATGACTTTAGGCAAGTCACTTCACTTCTCTGGGCCTCAGCTACCTCGTCCGCAAAATGGGGATTGAGATTGTGAGCCCCACGTGAGACAGGGACTGTGTCCAACCCAATTTGCTTGTATTCAGCCCAGTGCTTAGTAGAGTGCCTGGCACATATTAAGCACTTAACAAATACAATAATTAATTATTACACTAATGTTAATTCAGTGACTGTTCATACCATATTCCAAAAAATAGGTGATGAAGAGCTTTACTTTTTCAGATCCCCAGAATCAATCAGCTCCCTAAACCACAGCATATGCAGTAGATTAAATCATTTATTGCTTTGAACAATGATCTATGGTGTCTGATAAGCTTTCACAAATCAATCAATCAATCAATCAATCGTATTTATTGAGCACTTACTTTGTGCAGAGCACTGTACTAAGCACTTGGGAAGTACAAGTTGGCAACATATAGAGACAGTCCCTACCCAACAGTGGGAGTCTTGTTCTCGTTAATGGCTTCCAAAAAGCAACAGAATGAACCACTGTTCACTTGCTCTGATGTTACTCCTAAAACCCATGGAAACTATCTTTCTGATTGGCTTCAGAATTACCCAATGGGAAAAGGATTCAAAGCCCCAAAGTGTAACAAAATGCTTGCTGTTACTCGAAAACTTGTAAAGGCTGAACGGGTGGTTGGGCTACGTAGGTGGGTTCATCGAAGGGCCAGATTTCCCAACAAAGGCAGGCTTCCAACTTATGAATGTTCATTTACATTTCTGCAAGCTGCATTCATCTGGTGGCCAATTCAGGCATATGGAGCTTGGATTTACATTTTCCAAGATACACATTTTTAACATGGATATGAAAATATATTTTTGAATTTGCTGCATCATCTAATTTTAATGAAATTACCTTCCAGGTGTGAATATTATCTTCTAAAGTATTTTTATTGGATAATTCTCCCCATCCTATCTTAACTCACTGATCTACGACAATCCAGCCAGCACACTGGGCTCTTCAATCACCAACCCACTCACTGCATCTCGATTTTGTCTGCCTCATCACTGATGCTTTGCCCACATCCTCCCACTGGCCTGGAATGCTTTCTCATTTCATATCTGACAGCCCACCACTCTCCACATCTTTTCCCGGAGAGGTCATTCCTGACTAATCCCTCATCTTCCCACCCTATTCTCACACTGTTCACCTCCTCCTGTGCTTTGTCTATGCTCTTAGGTACCCCTTAAGCACTTGGATTCACATTCACCTCACCTCCACCCCAACTGCACTTATGCACATATTAATCAATCAGTCAGCCAATATTCATTCATTCATTCATTCAATTGTATTTATTGAGTGCTTACTGTGCGCAGAGCACTGTACTAAGCGCTTGGGAAGTACAAGTCAGCAACATATAGAGACGGTCCCTACCCAACAGTAGGCTCACAGTCTAGAAGGGGGAGACAGACAACAAAACAAAACATATTAACAAAATAAAATAAATAGAATAGGAAATATGTACAAGTAAAATAAATAGAGTAATAAATATGTATAAACATATATACAGGTGCTGTGGGGAGGTGAAGGAGGAAGGGCTGGGGGATGGGGAGGGGGAGGAGGGGGAGAGGAAGGAGGGGGTTCAGTCTGGGAAGGCCTCCTGGAGGAGGTGAGCTCTCAGTAGGGCTTTGAAGGGAGGAAGAAAGCTAGGAAGAGAGCTAGTCAATAAATAAATTATTGTGTGCAGAGCACTGTATTAAGCACTTGGGGGAGTACAATGCAATGGAGTTGGTAGATATGTTCCTTGCCCATACAGCGTTTGCAGTCTAGAGGGGAAGACAGACTTTGATATAAATGTTACAGATATAAGTGTTGTGGGACTGAAGGAGGGGCAGCTATCAAGTGCTTAAAGGTTACAGATCCAAGTGCATGGGTGACCAGAAGGAAGAAGGAGCAGGGAAAAAGAGGATTTAATGAGGAAAGGCCCATTGGAATAGATGTAATTTTAATAAGGCTTTCAAGGTAGAGAGAGTGGTAGACTGGCATATATGGAAGGGAGGGAGTTCTTAGTCAGAAGGAGGCTGTGGGAAAGGGGTCAGTAGAAAGTAGAATGAGTATGTGGGTTGAATGAGAGAGATGAGTCAATTTATGACAGATTTATGGGCTTGTGAGACAGGGTCAATAGTGGTGTTGTCTAAAGTGATGGGAAAGATGGGAAGAACATGGTTTGGGTGAGAAGATGAGGAAGTTCTGTTTTGGACATATTAGTTTAAGGTATTGGTGGGACAGCCAGGTAGAGCTGTCCCAAAAGAAGGAAGAAAATAACAGTCTGCAGAGAAGGAGAGAGATTAGGGCTGAAGATGTTGTGGAAGCCATCCCCATAGAGACGGTTGTTGAAGCTAGGGGAGTGAGTTAGTTCTCCCAGGGAGTGCCCCCCAGGCTGTAAACACATATGGGCAGGAAAATCACTATTTATTGTTAAATTGTACTTTCCCAAGCACTTAGTACAGTGTTTTGCACACAGTAAGTGCTCAATAAATATGACTGACAGAATGAATGAAAGAGAATAGTAGGGGATTCAGATCTGAGCCTTGAGGGACTCCCACAGTTAGGGGGTGGGAGGCACAGGAGGAGCCTGCAAAAGAGATTGAAAGGGAATGGTCAGCGAGATAGGAGGAGAACCAGGCGATGATTGAGTCAGTGAAGCCCTAGCTTCTAGACTGTGAACCCGCTGATGGGTAGGGACCATCTCTATATGTTGCCAACTTGTACTTCCCAAGTGCTTAGTACAGTGCTCCACACACAGTAAGCGCTCAATATATACAACTGAATGAATGGATGAATGAATGAAGACAAAGTTGGACAATTTCTCCAGAAGAAGATGATCCACAGTGTCAATCAGACAATCATGTTCATTGAGCGCTTACTACGTGCAGAGCACTGTACTAAGCTCTTGGGAGAGTACAATATAGTAGACGCGGTAGGCACATTACCTGCACACAGTGAGCTTACTGAGAAGTCAAGAAGGATTACGATGGAGTAAAGGCCATTAGATGTGGCAAGAAGGTTCGTCACTGGAGAACTTAGACAAGGAAGTTTCCCTTGAGTGAAAGGGGCAGAAACAAGATTGGAGGGAGGCAGAAGAGAGCTGAAGGAGAGGAAGTGGAGGCAGTGGGTGTAGACAACTCACTCAAGGAGATTAGAGAGGAATTCATTCATTCATTCAATCGTATTTATTGAGCGCTTACTGTGTGCTGAGCACTGTACCAAGCACTTGGGAAGTGCAAGTCAGCAATATATAAAGACAGTCCCTACCCAACAACGGGCTCACAGTCTAGAAGGGGGAGACAGACAACACAGCAAAACAAGTAGACAAGCATCAAGACCATCAGTAGATAGATAGATAGACAGATCAATAGATCGAACGATCTACAGCAGCCCAGCCTGCACCTTCCACCCCTCTTAGCCCCAGCTTGAAGCAGCGGGGCGGAGTGGATCTAACCCAGGCAGGGGAGTCAGAGGTCATGGGTTCTAATCCTGGCTCTGCCATTTGTCTGCTGTGTGACCTTGGGCAAGTCACTTGACTTCTCTGTGACTCAGTTTCCTCATCTGCAAAATGGGGATTAAGACTGTGAGCCCACATGGGAGAGGGACTGTGTCCAACCCGATTTGTTTGTATCCACCCCAGCCCTTAGTACACTGCCCAGAACATAGTAAATGCTTTATAAATACCATTATTATTATTATTATTATTATTATTACTCGAGGTATCCCAATCTCATCTATCTGGCTGCCGACCCCTTTTCCACACTCATTCATTCATTCAATTGTAATGATTGAGCGCTTACTGGGTGCAGTGCACTGCACTAAGCGCTTGGGAAGTACAAGTCGGCAACATATAGAGACGGTCCCTAATCTCCCCCAGCAGCCTGGACCCTCTCTTGCCCCTCCATATCCACCAGACCACCCCTCTCCCCATCCTCAAAGCCAGGAATGAGAGGAGGGCTATGGAGTGATAACTGGAAGGAGCTGTAGGTTCAAGGGAAGATTTTGTAGGACGGGGGAAAATGAGCCTATTTGAAAGCAGTGGTGAAAAGCACTGGGAAGTGAATGGTTGGAGGTGGCTGTCAGGGAAGGAAGAAGGGAGAGGGTTGATGTTTTGATCAATTGTGAAGGCATGGAGTCACAGGCATAGGTGGAAGAGATGGATTTTGAGAGGATTTGAGAAGCTCCTCTTGTGATACTACTGGCAAAGATGGGAGAGTGAAAGAGGGCAATTGAGAAGGGAGGGACTGGAGAGGAGCGGGGGATATTTTACGGAGATCATGCTTGATAATTTAAATTTAATCAATGAGGTTCGTAGCCAGGCCATTAAGAGAAAGAGATGGGGGAAGTGGGGAGATATCAGATTTGAGGAGGGAGCTGAGTACCTAGAACAGCTGCCTGTCTACTTGTTCTGTTTCGTTGTATGTTTCCCCCTTCTAGACCGTGAGCCGGTTGTTGGGTAGGGATTGTCTCTACCTGTTGCCGAATTGTACTTTCCAAGTACTTAGTACAGTGCTTTGCACACAATAAGCACTCAATAAATATGATTGAATGAATGAATGAGCTGGGTATGGGTGTCAATGAGGATGGAGAAACATTGTCATCAGACATAAGAGAGGGCAGATTTAAAGCAGGCAAGGATGAAGCTGAGATTGACTATGACAGCCAGGTGTCTGGATTTCTGCCAGCAGCACTCATAGATCATACCAACCTTGTTGTGGGCAGGAAATTGTCTACTTACTGTTATATTATATTCTCCCAAGTGCTCAGAACAGTGATCTGCATGCAGCAAGTGCTCATTAAAGATGATTGAATGAATAAATGAAGACTGGAGGAAGCTTACTGTGGAGGTTATCTAGGGTTGTGGGTTGGTGATACGAGATTGGCAAAGGGACGGGGGAGCAAGGGAGTTGAGTTCAGTAGAAAGGGCAATGTCGAGGGTGTCAATTTGTGCTTGAAGAGATGATAGTTGGTGTATAGAGACCAAATGGGGAATGAATACTTAAAACTGGAGAGTGTTAAAAGATAACAGGTCTCTATATCTTTATATTCTAGCATTTCTCCTAACTGAATTTATTTTAATATCAGTTTACCTCTCTAAAGTGTAAGCTGTTTGTGGGCAGGGATCATGTCTATTAACTTTATCAATTTGTGTTCTCCCAAACTCAATAAATTTCACTGATTGTTTGAAAGTAGTAATGATAATTGTACTTATTGAAACTTCTCACCATAGGCTTTAAGGCATTTGCTCAGCTCTCTTCCCATTCTTACCCTCACTCTACTCACTCTTCAGGCCTGCTTGCAAGCTTCACTCCTCTCCTTCAAAACCTGCTCACTAGGTGGGTCTTGCCCATGTCTCTCGCCATTGACCCTCACACCCTCCTCCTGCCTATAACTCTGTTCACATTGAAGAGACCCCACTATTCTCCCCATCTTCAAAGCCCTAATAACTCATATCTCCTTCAGGATGGCTTCCCTAACTAATCTTTCATCTCACCATCCTATTCACCCTCCCTTCTGAATCACCCATGCAGGGCATTACCCCTGAGAACTTAATTACCCATCCCATCCTCCACTCCCCCATCCTTTACCTACATATCTCCAATACTTGGTTGCTTTCCCCAGCTGTAACTTATGCATCTCCACTTACAGACAGAAATGCTTTGAGGGCAGGGATCAAGTCTATTTACTCTATTGTACTCTCCCCAGCCCCTCTCAGGGTCACACCTGGAGAGTTTCCAGTACTCTACCCATTTCGACCATGGGAGGGAGAGTCAAGCAGAGGCATATCCATTCCATTCTTAGCTTAGGCAGTGGCTAGGGAGAGGAAGGCAATCTGCTACAAGTCACAACTCACCTGTGCTGGGCAGCAGTATTATGGGAGAGTGTTGAGGGCAGAGACTCAGGTTTACTGCTTGGAAGGAGGCAATGGTAAACCACTTCCATATTTTACCAAGAAAACTCTATGGATCCACTACCAGAATGATTGCAGATGGTTGTGGGGTGTTCTGGGAGAGATGTGTCCATGGTGTCGCTATGAGTTGGACACCACTTGACAACAACAACAACAACAACAACAACTCTCCTAAGGGTTTAGACTAGTGCTCTGCAAAGATTACGCACTCAGTAAATACCACTGAATGATTGATTTGATAAATACTGAGTATTCATGAGAGGTGAGTGAAATTTGAAGTTAAAGTGAGCAGGATTCCAGACGAAGCCCCACTTTTTCTCATCTCCCACTCCCTTCTACATTGTCCTGACTTGCTCCCTTTGCTCTTCCCCACCCCCATTTCCAGCCCCACAGCAATTATGCATATATCTGCAATTTTATTTATTTGTGTTGACATCTGTCTCCCCACCTCTAGACCATGAGTTCGTTGTGTGCAGGGAATGTCACTGTTTATTTTTGTATGGTACTTTCCCAGGCTCTCTGCACACAGTAAGCGCTTAAGAAATATGATTGAATGAATGAATGGATGAATAGTTGACCTGCAGATACAAGGACAGTTGTGGAAGTACCAGGAAAACCCAGATGAGGATTAATAGGTGTTAAAGCATGAGACTTGAGGCAACAGATAGACCTGAGAAGTAAAAGCTGCTGAAGATGGCAAGAGAGGATGTCTACACCTCTGGTTAGGAGCAGGAGGAGACAATTAGGAAAAGCATTAAATCCAGGAAAAACAGCTCACAGATACACTTAAACACAAACCCTATTACCTGTGATAACTATGTACTCAGTGGAGGCAGTGAGTCATGGTTGTTTCTGTGTTGGGGCATAGAGAAGCAGTGTGGCCTAGTGAAACGAGCATGGACCTATGAGTCAGAAGGATCTGTGTTCTAATCTTGCCTCCGCCACTTGTCTGTTGAGTGACTGTGGGCAAGTCATACAACTTCTCTGTGCCTCGGTTACCTCATCTGTACAACTGGGATAAAGCTTGTGAGCTCCATGTGGAACATGGGCTGTGTTGAACCTGACTGGCTTAGTGGATAGAGCCTTGGCCTGGGAATCAGAAGGTCATGGGTTCTAATCCCAACTCCATCACTTGTCTGCTGCGTGACCTGGGGCAAGTCACTTAACTGTGCCTCATTTCCTTAATAATAATAATAATAATAATGATGATATTTAATAATAATGGTGGCATTTTTAAGCGCTTACTCTGTGCCAAGCATGTTCTAAGCACTGGGGAGGGGATACAAGGTAATCAGGTTGTCCCACATGGGGCTCACAGTCTTAATCCCCATTTTACAGATGAGGTAACTGAGGCACGGTGAAGTTAAGTGATTTGCCCAAAGTCACAAAGCAGACAAGTGGCAGAGTCAGGATTAGAACCCTCAACCTCTGATTCTCAAGCCTGGGCTCTTTCCATTGAGCTACACTGCTTCTCTGCTTCTCCATTTGTTAAGCGCTTACCATGCGCCAAGCACTTCCTCTGTAAAATGGGGAATGAGATTGTGAGGCCCACGTAGGACAGTGACTGTGTCCAACACAATTTGCTTACACCCCCCCACCCCCCGCCCCCAGTGCTTAATACAGTGCCTGGCACATTGTAAGCACTTAACAAATATCATCATTATTATTATCTACCCCAGTGCTTAGTACAGTGCCTGACACACAGTAAATGCTTAACAAACACCATAAAAACTGCAGCAACAACAACAACAACAAAAAAAAGATGAACTTAAGGGAAGCTTCAGTTTCCTGCTATTGATCCTTCAGGGATGCCTTCCACTTTATGTCCATAATGACAGAAGGTTCACCAAATTCCTGAAACTTTTGATGCCTCTCTTACACCAGACAATCAATCAGTCAATGATACATACTGTTTCCTGCATGCAAAACGCTGTACTGAACACTTGGGAGAGTAGAATACAATAGAGTTGGTAGACCTGATCCCTGCCTTCAAGGAGCTTACCATTTAGGCAATCTACTTTGGGAAAAAAGGTGTCTGTGTAAATGTGTGAACCTTAGACGTAAACATGTGGGTGGAAATCTGTGTGTATTAGAGCAGCTGACATAAGCAAGCTTCAGGGGACTTGGTGTGTGACAGACTGAATAGAAGGAGGGTGCATTCAAAGGAAAAGATAGAAAACTGAGGAAATGGGAGAGGTGGAACAAATACGGAGGGAGAAATATGGAATAAAAAGAAACAGGAGAAAACCACTCCCCCATTAGAAGTGAGCTCCTTGAGGACCGGAATCATGATTTTTTTTGTGTGTGTATTTCTAAATCTGCTCTACCTTCAGAAAATTCTCAATAACTACTGTTCAGAATGGTGATGTGGAAGATAATCTAATCAAGAAATAATGTGTAGACAATAGAAAGGGTGAAATATATAGGGAGAAGTAAAAGAACAAAGAGCCTAAATGAGATAATGCGGAAAACAAGCCCAAAGACTTTACATGGAGCTCTGCTGTTACTGCCCATTTAATGGATGATGAGAATTTTCTATAGCCCTATTAAAACTTTCCCTTTCGCCACGGGAGTCCATTGAAATGTTCCTTTTATTTTAGATTTACTGTCTAGGAGCATTGAGGTGTGTGACTTAATAGGCAGACTTTTTGATTAGGTGTTAGAAGACCTGGACTCTATTCCCATTGTGTCCCTGATGTACTGAAGACTGCCTATCATTTAATTCCCCCCCTAGACAAACCAACTTTTAAAGCCTATTGGAAGAATTAATAAGAGAGCAAGGCAGTGTATTTAGAGTTCAGGTACCCCAAAAAGCTACTTATTTGGCAGACAGTCTATGAAATATGAGGTGAAATACAGGATTCTTAATCTCTCCCGGGATTTAAAAGTAGACTAGCCTTTTTTCACAGGCAAGAAAATTTTTATTAAGCCTTTTTTGGAGGGCAAACACAGTTCCTCTATTGGCTATAGCGTAGACTCTCTCTATACCTAGGGAGAAGTCAGGTTTATAATAATAACAATAATAATAATAATGGCATTTATTAAGTGCTTACTATGTGCAAAGCACTGTTCTAAGCACTGGGGAGGTTACAAGATGATCAGATTGTCCCATGGGGGGCTCACAATTTTAATCCCCATTTTACAGATGAGGGAACTGAGGCCCAGAGAAGTGAAGTGACTTGCCCAAAGTCACACAGCTGACAATTGGTAGAGCCGGGATTCGAAGCCATGAACTCTGATTCCAAAGCCCGTGCTCTTTCCACTGAGCCACGCTGCTTTCCCCACACTGCTATGGACGGAGGGGTGCCATTCCTAACTTTGTTCCTGTGAGCTCGAGTTGTTGATGCCCTCCTGTCCATAAGAAAGGCAGCATGGTCTAGTGGATAGACGACCGGTCAGGGAATCAGAAGGACCTCGGTTCTTATCCCAGCTCTGTCACTTGTCTGCTGTGTGACCTTGGGCAAGTCACTTCACTTCCCTGTGCCTCAGTTACCTCATCTGTAAAACAGGGATTAAGACTGTGGGGCAGGGGACTGTGTCCAAGCTGACTTGCATGTATCTACCCCAGCGCTTAGTACAGTGCCTGGCCCACACATTATTAAGAGGAGAAAATCCAAGTTTCCCTATTTAAGTAGGAACAATAAATTTCATCTTGCTGGAATAACTAGTGATGGCAGTAACTGTAGTAATCCTACTTGAAATATCACATAAAGCATCTCACACCAACACAGGAACCTGCCCTCTGTACCATGAAATATGCTAATTTTGAAAGACAAATCATTTTGTAAAGTGAAATTTGCACACTACTGACTCCAAGAATCCTAGAAATATATGTACAATTTACTCAGTTGTGGTGGGTAAATGTATGCCATAATGAGCTGAATTACTTTTATCAAAATGAACTGTTCTCTGTACATGCTCTTTGGGTTGGAAACAAACACAAAAGATGGTCTTTTCTTTAACCTTTAACACATTATTACCTCATACACTATTTCAAAAGGGTAAAGAGTTTGACCCTTCCACCTTCTGACATGGAACATACTTTTTATGTTTATGTGGATAACCCATGATGGGCATCACATAATCCAACTATTAGCCAGATTATCAGGGAAGTGTGAGACTGGAGAGATTCCATTTTGAGGACACTTGAAAGGCCAAAAAGGAGACAGTGTAGCAATAGATGAGATTGTATCCCCAAATATAAACTAATACTGCTGGAAATTCTACCATATTAATTTTTTCCTGTATCCCTGAATACTTTCTTGGCATAATTTCTGTTTTTATTAAGAGTATGATAATTCTGAAAGAAACATATTTTCCCAGTTCTTCCTCTATCTGCTTCAAGTAAAATCTCATATATTCTCTGTGGATTTTTACATTCCCTGAGACAAAATTTAGGACTAGAGCACAACTACATTTTTTGAATTTATGTTTTGTAGCTGATTTTTTTTTTTGCAAGACATGACTGCTTTACTTTTCTATAGGGACTGTCCCAAAATTTCATGGGCAGTTTTATTAACTCTTCCATCTTTCCCACTCTTGTTTTTCCTATGGGAGACAATAAAAAAAATCAGTGGAAACAGAATTTCCTAGGTCAGTTTCAACTGTTTAGAAAACAATCAAATACAAAAGAGTGATTTGACAGTGCATATTCTGATTGGCTTTATACCCTCACTATCACTCTGTGAGTGTTCAACACATAGGAAATTATGATGACGTAAATGGCTTTTCAAGTCCTAAGGAAATGAACTTTGATTTGTGCCTCTGTAATTGTATTGTTGCAGCTTACACATGGTAATCCCTCTTAATAATCATCGCATTTGTTGAGCACTTTCTAAGTGCCAAACATGGTTCTAAGCACTGGGGTACATATGAGGTAATCAGGTCGGACAGAGTCCCTGTCCCACACGAGGCTCACAGTATTAGTCCCCATTTTACAGATGAGGTAAATGAGGAACAGAGAAGTAAAGTGACTTGCCCAAGGTCTCACAGCAGACAAATGCAGGAACCAGGATTAGAATCCATTTCCTCTGACTCCCAAGCCCGTACTCTTGTCACTAGACCATGCTGCTTCCCTATATTCACAGTAAAGTCATAGTTTTCTAGTGCTGGGAAAAATCACACTTCAACTACAGATCTTTCCAGTGGAAAGTGAATCAACCATTAAACTTTCAGAAAGCTCGACTGATTCATTTTTAAAAACAACTTGCTCATCCACAGATCTAAATCCCATTAATCTAATGAATCAGAGTACCAACACGTAGGAGGTCAAAGGAAATTACCACCATGCCAGGTCACTGAGTGAAGATTCAAAGGTGAAACGTCAACAGATTCATAATGTCCCACATGACGCTTGGCCTTCCCTCCCCCTTCCCTGCTGCCCTTAGATGTTGCACTTCTGTGAGCCGCTGACCACACATGGTAAGCTTTTAATAAATGTCATTACTACTGGGAATCAGGAAGGAGATGGAATCCAGCACCTGGCTACTCTGGTGGTCCCCTACCCCACCATCTGCTGTAGATCGCAGCCACAGGGCAACTGTCCTGATTCCTTCCCTGGTAATCCAATTCTTTGGATGCTAATTTAGAATTTGGAAGAAACGTAAATTTCGTGATCATCTCTTTTGGATAACACCCAGCAGATTGCCTAATAAATAAGATTTGATGCTATTATGAAAAATGGTTTATGCTTCAGTCTATAAGGTCCTTTGTTTTAGCTATCCCTTGTAGGCAGGGAAAGTGGCTACCAACTCTGTTACATTGTATTCTCCCAACTGCTTAGTACAGTGCTCTGCACACAGTAAGCGCTCAATAAATGATTGATTGATTGATAGAGCTAACTTCCTCAAGCCTATGATTCCTAAATGTTGAAACTGCTTATGGAATGGACACTCCACGTAGAGGGCAGGCAAATGAGTGAATGAAAAGAAACAATCAACAAAACACAAGGTTAAAAATAGGATCAACCTGTCAGGCTCAAAAGAATCATCTAATCACAGAAATATGTCTAGAAAAGGACTCTTCCATAGCTCTTAAAACACTTGATATTGCACCTGGAACTTGATGACTAAATCTTTTAAGCACTAGAATCCCACACAGAGCAACAAACCTGAATTCAGTCCACAGCTTATTTACTGAGGATTCTATTTCTCTGATTTAATTTAATTTCTTTTTAAATCAGTCATCACTGTCATCCTCCACATATGAACAGTCTATTTAAAAACCCAAATCTCATGTTCGCCTTAGGAAACCAATCCAGAACATTTGTTCTTCCTAACCCAAATCCTGCACCATCAGGAGAAAGTACTCTGAGGCCAGAGTCCGCTAAGTGCCAGTGGGCAGGTTTTTTCTCTAAAACATTAATGTAATTAAACAAATGTTTCATGGATATTATGGAAATGTCTTGCTGTTCTGTCATTTGTTGAGCACAAAGATAACAGGCAGCAGGTCCAAGAAAAACTTAGGAAAGCTGGGCCTTCCAGAATCACTATGGCTTTTGGCAGCAGGATTCCAGGAGTGGTCAGCTGAACTGTCAGCCAGCACACAAAACAAAATGAGCCGTTAAAATGGCATATTCGAAAAAAAATGGAGATGAAAGGAGTCAAACCTAATTGGGTGAAAGATGGCACCAGACCAAGATCATCTCTGCTCCAGTTGCTGAGTTAACCGTAAAAACATAGGAAATTTTGGTAATAGCCTGCGCCACAACATGTTAAACCTAACGGCATTTTGAACAGGATGGCAATGGGTCCTAATGGGAATGAATAAACTAGCCAATGAATATACCTAATAAATAGAAATAGCCATTAAATCCACTGAAAATGCCAGCAGAGCCTCATTTGCTCTTTCAGAGGAATAATCAATTGAAGGGGACATTTTTCTTCCCTTTGTTCTTTCCCATCAATTTTAATGGGAGGGGAACATCAGTCAGACAAAATGTAATGGTACAAGAAGATGGATGAGTACATTGGAAGCTACTAGTCACAGGACAGAAAACATTCTGATGAGGTGACGCTGGAGGCATAGGGTTCACCGATGCAGCCCGGATGATATTTAGCAAGTGAAACTCCATGGCTATGTGCTTTGGTATTTGCCCTGAGCCCAATCCATCGCTGCCACTTCCATTACACTTCTACAGGTGAGACACTCTTGCTGGTCACGCTCCGGTGGCAGTATTCATTTAAGAAAATGAGTCAACTGGCACAGAGAGGTAAAGCAGAGAAAAATGATGCAGTTCTGACAGGGGGTGATTTCCTCATTTTAGAATCTAAAATTCCACTAGGTTCTGAAGTGACTGAAAATTCCATTCCCATTTTCAGAGGGCGGCCGTCTACCAGAGAGGGTGACTTGAACCTGTGGCAGTTGATCTAACATAAGTGGTCAATTTTATTTTCTGCTCAGGTAAGGGAGTGGAGATTTTTCTCCCAGACCGGGCCAAGAAAGAGTCAAGTCCACTTCTCCCGGGAGCCATGTAGGACTGGCAACCAAAGAGGGTGCTGTTACCTGGCATTCAATCTCTGTGGGATGGGAAAGCCCAAAGTAATTTTCTTTTGGGTCAAACTAGACCGCTGACCCAGAACCTTTTTTGAACTATACTATCAAATATGCCATGGTCCTTTGGGTTTAAGGGGCAGCTCTCTTTCAGCCACAGCCTGTACTGTCTTTGAAATTACAAAATCACTGAAGCCACCCCCTCTTTTGTACTCTTTTTTTAACACTTTATAATTTAATTGAATTTTAATTTTACTATTATTTGCCATACTCTCTCACCCCAATATAATGCCGCCATATTTACTTGTCTCTTGGAAGCATTTTGACTGACTTGACTAGAATAATTAAAGGCCATTTCAGTTTTGTATTAAATAATACAATTAAATAATGTAATGCAGTGAACTTGTCTACCAACTATGTTATAGTATACTCTCCCAAGCACCTAGTATAGTTCTCTGCACACAGTACATAATCATCATCATCAATCGTATTTATTGAGCGCTTACTGTGTGCACAGCACTGTACTGAGCGCTTGGGAAGTACAAGTTGGCAACATATAGAGACAGTCCCTACCCAACAGTGGGCTCACAGTCTAAAATCAATAAATACCATTGATTGACTGAGCTGTCAATCACAGGGTCAGAAAATGAGAGGCCAGGTTCAATCTAATGAAGTGCAATTTATGAATCTTATTATGGATTACAAAATTGCTCTATTTGGACAATCCCATTGCCATATGTAGTTTAATAGTGTTTCCTGTATGTGCTGTAAAACAATAATTTGGCAGATCATACAACAACTAGGATAATATTTTATCAGTTTCCAAGGTAATAGGTAAGAAGCATCATGGGCTAGTGG